>NC_058080.1:233510111-234185721 GCF_014858855.1 Bufo gargarizans
TCCCTAATACTAGGCCCTGAGCCCAGGGGCGACTCCTGATGGTGGAGGCCCCCTGTCCTCGAACCTAACTGGACACTCCTGATGTGCCCTAACAAGTAAGGTGATTAAGAGTCAGGGTCGAATGTGGCGGGCTGGTGTGGGCGTGGACAAGGAAGATCAATAACACGCAATGCACGGTGTATACAGCCCTGTTGATGCAGAGGACCAACAGGTACACGGTGCAATAAACTAAACTACAATTACAAAAGGACACCGAATGAAGGATAATCAATCATGTCACAGAACTAGTCTGTGTAAAGCCCCGACGCGTTTCCCCCACCGTATGGGATCATCAGGGGGTGGATACATATAAGATAAATCACCAATAAGGATAATAAAGCAAAGACCATGTCAGACGGGTGGAGACCCAAACAATGTTGGCATCCCTATAAAGTAGCCGTCTAGCAGGCGGTGTCACACGACATATATAGTTAAAAAAGAAAGGAAATTGGACCAGATAGTATTTCTGGGAGGTCTAGAGGGATAGGTGCAAAATCGGGCATCTTGATATAACGGGCATGTGCACCTCACATATGGCCATCAACCGTGGATATCTGTAGAGAAAAAGATAACACACGCTATATATATGCGTTCAAGTGTACACAGGTTACACACCCACTATTGTGAGACGCCTCCACCAACATCTATCAGATTATAGGAGAACACTCACTAGAGTAAGGCAACATATAGAGCACATACGTGATCGTGGTTGATGCCAAAAAATACATATGGCAGTCTTCTAGATAGTGGTGCTCTAGACAACAGGTTGTGTTAATGTTGTCCACAGTCTGTTTGACTCACATCCAGTATGCTGGGATACTAGAAAAATAGTAATAGGTAAGATCACAGCGGAATATCCAATACCCATATATAAAGTAACACCTGATAGACTAGTTACCTTTAACGGTGATCTGGATAGTGTAGTCCGGCCCCTCAGGGTCTGGCCGTCCACTAATTGAAGTACACTTAATGACAAAGGAGTATATGTATCTCAGGCATGCCCAAAAAAGTATAATCTCCTGGCTAGCTGTAATAAAATAGGGGTACTTACTTATGAAGATGAGTCCCTCAGATCCTATGAAGCCTCCCAGGGTCCAATACTTGGTCAGATCCAAGTAGCCCTTGATTTATACAGGTCCTCTAATTAGAAATATAATCACCTGTTCATAGGTGACCCCCTCCGGTGTATGGTTCGCACGCCTGAACTAGTGACGGCGTGCGCTCCATTGTGGAACGCACGCCGCAGGATATCCGGTTCAGCCGTCCGGATCTGACGTCATCGGGTCTTGCGTTCCAGCGTGGAACACACGGCGATCCCGGCGTCTAAATGCGGCATGACCAGACTGAGCCCTGCGTTCCAGACTGGAGCGCAATGGGCCAGATCGAATAAGGGAGCGTGAAATCCTCCCAATAACATATATATAACAACATTGAGTGGCATAAGTGCATGGCCACAATGGCAGGTTTAGCTGCATAAACATATAAGCCATATTAGCAACCTAGAACAGGTCCTAGCTGGCCAGCTACAAAAATTATTTAGATGCACTTTGGTCCCTAGTGAAGATGGGTCTAATTTTGCAGATGGCTAGAAGGTTGGATAATGCTTTGTGCAGAAGTTACCTCTCAGCCTCAGGCCAGGCGAAGGCAGCTCTATCCTCCTATACGGTTTCTAAAAACCTCTGTGCATGGCTTCTCCATATAGAGGAAGACATAGATAGAGGTGTACCAAGAGATGATATATTATTATCTTTTAAGAAGGTCGCTCTGGCTTCGGATTTCCTCTGTGATGTCTCAGTGCAGCAGGCCAGATTTACAGCCTGGTCCATGGCATTATCTGCGGCGGGTAGAAGATATTTATAGATAAAACCTTGGGGGGCAAAGGTCTACTCAAAGAATACACTCTGTGCAATGGAATTTCATACGAATAGGCTCTTTGGACCAGAGCTGGACTCGCTCATGGAGAATCTGTCAGATAAAAAAGGGAAGTTCCTTCCTTATGCTGCTAAAAAGAAGTGGTATTCTCCCTTTCGTTCATCCAATAGAGGTGCGGAGTGCAGAAGATCAAAGAGAGGAGAGACATCTGCGGCAAGAGGCGGTATCTCCAGAGGATCCTCCACACTGCGGAGAAAAGGCCATGAAGGAGGGGTCCCTTCCTCCAAACAAAAATTGGACTTCTGATGCCGGAGGTATGCCTGTGGGGGGAAGGTTAAACTATTTTTATGCAGAGTGGGAAGAGTTGGTGAAAGACCTATGGGTGCTAGAAACTGTAAAAAAAATTGTATAGAGTTGTATTCCCAGCCCCCAGACAGATATGTCATAACTCACAGGTTATAGGATCACAAACGGCCTTATAGAGCAAGCCATAAAGGAGTTCATTCAAATGAATGTACTATAGCCCTCCCAGAAGGAGAGATCTTTCAGTGCGTATATTCAAGGATATTCCTAGTCCCAAAACCTTAGGTGAGATGGAGGACTTTTGTGGATCTGAGCTATCTAAACAGGTTCATACAAAAGAAAAGGTTTCGTATGGAAATGGTTCAGTCCATTCTAAATCTGCTGGACCCAGGAGATTACCTCGCTACAATGTATTTAAAAGATGCTTATCTACACATTCCCATTTACAAAAAGCATCGGAAGTTCCTGCGCATAGCAGTTTATCTGGGGAAACAGCTATATCATCTGTAGTTCACTGCACTCCCATTTGGGATTTCATCAGCCCCATTCACATTCACAAAGGTGGTGGCAGTGATGGTTGCAGGCTATAGGCTGGATAGTCAACAGACATAAATCCAGTATTATCCCATCATAGCAGGAGCAGTTCCTGGGATTCATTTTTGGACACCAAAGAGATGACTGTCTCCCTTCCGGCGAAGAGGATGAATGTTCTGTGCCAAAATGTACAGCTCCTGAGGCAGGTTGGACCTGTATCTCTTCGTCAGATGATGAAGACTCAGGGTCTTATGACTGCTGCTAGCCAGGCAATTCCATGGGCGAATTGGCACACAAGATACTTACAATGGGAAATTCTGCAGAAGTGGGATGGAGACCTCAATTCTCTAGATTGTATGAGACTCCCTGAGGTGGTGAATGGCTCTAAACAATGGCAGGAAGTTTGCCCTTCCCAGATGGACCGAGATCGCTACCGATGCTGTGGCTACAGGATAGGGTGCGCACATAAGAGGCCAGAGGGCAAAAGGAACCTGGACCCCAATGAAAAGATTATTATCCTCAAATCTCAGAGAGATGAGAGCAGTATACAATGCCCTAACACAGTTCCATCCCTTGGTCCAGGGATGAGCCATAAGAGTAAATTTGTACAACATGACCACCGTTGCGTATTTAAATCGCCAGGGGGGTACCAGATCCTTATCCCTCCTCAAAGAGGTGGAGCGGATCTTTGAATGGGCGGAGGCCAATATTCAACAGCTGTCAGCTATACGCATCAGAGGAAGGAGGAATGCTGTTGCAGACAGTCTAATCCGCGACTTGCCCCTCCCGGGGGAATGGTCATTGGGCCTGGAGATATTCCTTCAACTTACAAGGCGGTGGGGTCGACCCCCAGGTAGATTTAATGGCTACCCAAGCTAATATAAAAGTGCCTCTGTGCTGCTCCCTGTTCAGGGAAGACAACCCTTGGGCCCTAGATGCCCTTTCAGTCCCCTGGGACTTCAGGCTGGCCTACATGCTTCCGCCCATTCCTATGATCCCAAAGGTCTTACAGGAGATCAAAAAGGACCAGGTCTCGACGATCCTAATATGTCCATACTGGCCCAAAAGGGCATGGTTTACCCCGCTAATGCTGATGAGCAGGAACACCTTCTGGAGGTTCCCACAGATTCCACACCTGGTAACTCAGGATGGCAGATGTTGTCCAGATCTACACCAACTGCAATTGACGGCTTGGATGTTGACTGCCCCCTTTTAACTGGACAGTGCTTATCAGATGTGGTAATAAGAACCCTATTACAATCCAGAGCACACACAACAAATAGAGTGTACCTCAGAGTTAAGAAGGTGTTCAATCTTTGGTGTGGAAGGAATGGAGTATCTTCCCATTCTTCTACAATTTTGGATATTCTGATTCCTGAACTTCCTGCAGCAAGGATTTGACAAAAGCCTAAAGCCGGGTACGATTAAGGTACATATATCAGCCTTATTGGCTTCGTTAGGCAAACAATTATCCAGGGAGTCACTAATACAAATATTCGTTAAAGCGGTTTGAAGAATCAGACCTCAGGTCGTCAACCGATTCCAAAGTGGGACCTTTGTGTGGTTCTGGATCAACTATGCAATGTTCCTTTTGAACCACTGCAGGAGTCAGATTTAATGTTTGTGTCCATGAAAATCTGTTGCTTAGTAGCAATCACTTTGGCTGACGGGTGATTGAGATACCTGCCCTAGCATGTGCCGAACTTTACTTAATTTTTCTTCAAGACAAGGTCTTACTAAGGACTTTGCCAGCTTTTCAGTGTAAGGTTCCATCTTTTGTTAATCTAAATCAGCATATTTAGTTACCTTTTTTTTCCCCCGGATTTGTCTTCAAAGGAAGAAAGTAGACTTCACTCACTGGACGTGGGCAGAGCCTTAGAGATATATGTCCAAAGAACAAATGCGTTCAGGAAGACGGACCACCTATTTGTTTCTCATTCAGGAAAAACAAAAAGGGGAAAAGCTGACAAAAGCCTCCTTGTCCAAATGGATAAGGGAGGCTATCACTTTTGTTATGAGCAGAAGGGTCTTGAGGTACCTAAGCCTATAAAAGCTCATACCACTCGTTCGATGGCTACATCGTAGAGAGAAAAAATTAGGTCCTCATAGACCAGATCTGTAAAACAGCGTCATTGGGCTCTTCCAACACGTTGGTGAAGCACTAGAGCAAAAGGGAGAGGCGGCTTTTGGCAGAGCGGAAATTAATTGCTAAATCCCCATGGGTGCTGCTGCTGAAGGACGAAAAGGAAAGTGTAATTTTTCTCATAATTACCCACACAATAAAACATTTTTTAAAACAGACCACAGTGGTTTATTGTCTCTCTTAGGTTTATTTAGAATTACACAGTTGGAGGTTCTAAGCTAGGGAGTAATTTAGGATCTGCTATTAATTGATTAATTGACATCTCCTGTCCTATGTTTCAGGAGGATTAGAAATCCCCATGGGTGCTGCTGCTTTGGACTTGCACACGGCCGTTGTGGGTCCGTTCCGTGCATTTGGGACAGCAATTTGCGGTCCCCACCACACGGGCAATGTCCGTGCGGCGGCCGGAATGGATCAAGTCCCATTCAACTTGATCAACTTGACCCATTCATTCTTGATCCATTTTTGCTGTGCGGAGGCACGGACAGAAACACCACGGATGCACTCCGTAGTGCTTCCATGGGGTTCCGATCCGTGCTTCCGTTCCACAAAAAAACTTGTTGATCAAGCGAATCAAGTGAATGGGTTCGCATCCGTGATGCGAAGTGCACACGGGCCGGTGCCCGTGTATTGCGGACCCGCCATATGCGGGCCGCAATGAGGCCACGGGCACACGACGTTCATGTGCAAGAGGCCTAAAGGAAAGAGGATTTACGGTAAGAAAAATTATACTATATATTGTAGATGGTCATTATCTGGTATGTTGGCTCCAAGTTCCTGCATCGATAATTACACTTATGGGTGAAGAGGAGAACATCTGTACGGATATTTGCATGTGTGAACTTACTGGTGCATATATTTTAGTATATGTGGTTCTCAAACAAGTTCTATGAGACCTGTATTAGGCTACTTTCACACTAGCTGCTGGATCCGACAGTGTTCAACAAAAACGCTTCCGTTACTGATAATACAACCGTCTGCATCCGTTATCAACGGATCCGGTTGTATTATCTTTAACATAGCCAAGACGCATCCGTCATGAACTCCATTAAAAGTCAATAGGGGACGGATCCGTTTCAGATTTAACAGTGATCATTGTGATGGGAATACCCCTTTAAGGTGGATTTAGACTGGAGAAATCTGCAGGAAGGAAGTGTTCATTCTCGACAGTCGACTGCTCGTTCAGTGAAGGAGACCGCACATTTACATGCAGCGATCTCCTTCGCTGTATGATCGCTATTGCGATCCCTCACCCTTATACAGAATCATGGTTTCTGAGCAGAGGCCATGAACGGTGGTGCCTGCATGAATGACACGATCACCCGCAATGAACAAGCGTTTCGCTCATTCAACCGATGATTGGCAGCACATTTACATGGGCAGATTGTTGGGAATGACTGTTCGCAGGAACAGTCGTTCCTGATAATCTAGACGATTTTTGGCTCATGTAAATGCATCTTTACTCACTGTATTGTATTTTAGTAATGAAGTGACCGTCCCTTTCTTCGGATCTCAGAGGCACTGTGCCTGTAGCTGCGCACTGAATTTGGCCACTGAAACCAATTCCATGTGACTGAACGGGGCTGTGTTGGCTGCAAGCACATGGGTGTCTGAAAGCCCCATACAGGGGAATGGAACTGATTTTCAGTCATTAAAATTTCTGCAACAAAATCTGCCATGTGTGAAGACAAACTTTGGCAAAATTTTATCTAACTTTACATCACCTATTACTTTGGTCCCAAATTTTGTCTCAAATAGTATCGAAAACACATAAATGTGGTACAAACTATTACACCGGCTTTTTTTTTTCCAGCTCTGGGGCATTTATCTTAAAGTGTCTTTTGGCCAGACCCCCAATGTGGCTGGACCTGTGGACTCGCAGACGGAATCACATTTACCTTATCCCTGGTTCCAGCCCCTTTTCTCCCCCACTGCTGCTGCAGCTCTCTGGTCTCCCCACATCATCATCCAGTTTAATGCAGGTCAAGTGACCGCTGCAGGCAATGACTGGCCACAACGGTGATGTGTCCCCCATGCGACATGTGGCTGAAGCCCGTGTTAAACCGGATGTTGATACAGGGATCAGCAGCAGGGGCGCAAAAGAGCAGGATCCCAGTGACAGGTAGGGGGTCTGTCCGAAAGGCCCCTGGGAGTGAAAAACCCCTTTAATAGATCTCCCTATTTGTGTTTATAGTATGTTTGGCGCACACTCTAAGAGGCTTGAAACAGTAAAACTTCCAATTGCATGTGTCATGCATGAGCTGCTATGTTAAAAAATAAATGTATACTGCGAGATAAACATTTTTTTTCTGGTGGCCAACTATATACAAAAGCAGAGTTTAAAAAAATTGTATTATGACATATAGCTGCCATCAATTTTATACAGTTCTATGGACCCATTCAGTGCATGTGCTGGGAGTATCTGTACTAAACATGCACAACAAGCATTGTTTGTATACGGACAACTTTTATCAAAGACCAGAAGCCTAAAAGGGGTTGTCGCACTTCAGCAAATAGCATTTATCATGTAGAGAAAGTGAATACAATGCACTTACTAACGTATTGTGATTGTCCATATTGCTTCCTTTGCTGGTTTGATTCACTTTTCCATCACATTATACACTGCTCATTTTCATGGTTATGACCACCCTGCATTCCACCAGTGGTGGTCATGCTTGTACACTGTAGGGAAAAACGCCTACTTCTCTGGTGGTCGGGACCATGAGACTGTACATAGGCAGGTGCTTTTTCCTATAGTGTGCAAGCATGTCCACCGCTGCTGGATTGCAGGGTGGTCGTAACCATGGAAACGAGCAGTGTATAATGTGATGCAAAAATTAATCCAGCCACCAAAGGAAGCAATATGGACAATCACAATACATTAGTAAGTACCTTGTATTAACTTTCTCTACATAATAAATGCTGTTTGCTGAAGCGAGACATCCCCTTTAAAGGAGTTGGCCAATTTGTAAAACAAATTTTAATTATTACTAATTATTATTATTTGTTATTTAAGCGCCATTCATTCCATAGCGCTGTACATATGATAAGGGGTGCACATACATAATACAGACAATTGCACTAATCATAAACAAAATGAGTTACAAACTGGTACAGAAGGAGAGAGGGCCCTGCCCGTGAGGGCTTACAATCTACATTTTAATCTATTTATGGTGCGATATACATCTTTATGTCCCACCATAACTTACCAGCAGTAGTAGCCATGCAGTAGAAGGTGCCCTGGTGACCATCAGTGGGGTTTGTAAACTGCTACAATGTTCACCCTCACTGATCCTAAAGTGATGGATTTGGAATATTGTAGAGATACACTACTCACAAAAAGTTAGGGATAGTTGGCTTTCGGATGAAATTTATGGAAAACATAAAAAGTTCATGCTACAGTGATATTATATCATGAAAGTAGGGCATTTAAGTAGAAGCATGCAATGGTGATTTCCTCATCTGAAACTATGTTTTGGAAACAAAAGCCAACAACAGTGATGGGTATACCCCTACAAAAAATGTCAATGTCTTAGTAACTTGTCATGTGGCCTTGAACATCAACTACAGCTTGACAGCAATGTCTCATGCTGTTCACAAGTCGACTTATTGTCTGCTGAAGCATGGCATCCCACTCATCTTGAAGGACGGCCCTCAGGTCATTGAGGTTCTGGTGTACAGAGTTACGAGCCTCTAGACGGTGACTCAGCTGATCTCATAAGTTTTCAATGGGATTCAGGCCACTCCATTTGAGGTACCACAGTCTCCAGCAGCCGCTCCTTGATGATGCGACCTTGATGATCTGGCGCATTGTTGTTCAGGAAGATGAAATTAGGCCTGTGTTGTTCATGCAGAGGCACAATGACTGGATTAATGATGTTATTCAAGTAGTAGGGCAGTTCTGTATTGACTAGACACACCTGCCCCCACCACCACCATCACCGGCTTGTCTGGTGACAATGGTGACTGATGCATAGCGCTCCCCTTGACATCTCCAACATCATTGGTGGCCATTATTTCTGCTCAGCATGAATCGACTTTCATCAGTGAACAGATGCTCCCTAGCCCATGCAAGATGATGTTGCCTGTGCCTGGTAGTGTGGTCAGTTACCCTTGCAGGTCATCAAGCATGCAGACCACAGATGTAAATGGTTTTTGAATGGTTTGATGTGAGACTTGGGTGCCTCTTACCTCCCTTAAATGTGCCTGGAGTTGTGTGGCATTCATCATCTCGTTCCACAGGGCATTGTTCACAATCAGTGTGGGATGTGGCCAAAGGATGTCCACTTCTATGCCTTTCTGTGACTCTTCCAGTCTCCCTGTATCTCTGTTTCAATATGCTGATGACACTCTGTGATACTCTAAGCTCAGTGGCCACTTCCGTCTGAGAACATCCTGCTTGAAGCCTCGCAATGGCAAGGTACTATTGATCAATTGTTAGGTGTCGTCTTGGTCTCATGATGTCAAAATGTGACCAGCATTATGAGGAGGACTGTTTAAATACCAATTCTAATTGAACCAGGAAATGTATTGGGCGATTCATGAATCAAACACCTGTTGTGAATTTTGGCATTAAGCTCCTTGTTAGAGAACAGCAAGCTGTGCACAAAGTACTATAACACTGAACAGTTGGACAGGAACATTCAAAAGTTTAGAGAAGGTCACATTAAGTTCACCTGTAAAGGTTAGAGTGCATTTAAGGTTCATCCTGAAATTGCACCCACAAGCCAACTATTCCTAACTTTTTGTGAGTAGTGTAGTTTCCAAGTTGTGAAAAACCTTGTAAAGCTGCTCTAAAACACATTACTTAATATCTTGTTAAAGTGTGCACAGGTTGTTGACTACTGCAGCCAGGGCCGTCTTTAATATTGATTGGACCCTGGGCAAAAATTTACTTGGGCCCCCTGGATCCCGCCTTCCCACACCTTAGCATGCAATCACGCCCTCCACCACAACACACACACAAAAAATCCACACATCTGGTAGAGTCCAGTGAATGACTGTAAATACTTCCAGTTCTGAAGACTCCAGCGGCTCAGGATCAGTGCTCTGGGCACCTGGGCTCAGGCTGGAAGTGGGCACCGCTCTGCAGGAAGGAGACCAGGGCTCGGCTCACCCTAGTGTTACAGTGCACCCCAGCACCCCACAGTATGCAGTATAGCACCCTATAGTATACAGCACCACACAGTATGCAGTTTAGCACCCCACACTATACAGTACCCCACAGTATATAGTAGAGCAGTATAGCAGCCCACAGTATACAGCACCTCACGGTATACAACACCTCACTGTATACAGCACCCCAAACTATACACGATACAGCCCCCCACACTATACAGTACAGCAGTATAGCACTCCCCCCCACTATACAGGCCCCTCCACACTATACAGGCCCCCCACAGTATAGAGCCCACCACACAGTATACAGCCCACCACACAGTATACAGGCCCCCACACAGTATACAGGCCCCCCCCACAGTATACAGCCCACCACACAATATACAGCCCATTACACAATATATAGCCCACCACACAATATACAGCCCACCACACAATATACAGCGCACCACACAGTATACAGCCCACCACACAGTATACAGCACCCCACTATACAGTAGTTTACAGTATATTAACATAACAGCCCCTGTCACCTTTTTCTGATGTAATCTTTACACAAAAAAGCTCCACAGTTAACTTCTGCAACACTCAGTAGGACCTGTGATGACCTCATAGCCATGTGACCAGTAATTGCTAGGTTACTGGTCACATGGTAATGATGTCATTAAGGTCCTAGAGAAAAACTCATTAAGGTCCTAGAATTAAGATCATTAACACAGTACGATCATGATGCCTGTGTAGCCGACAGCCTGACACCCGGGGCAGTAGCTGGCAGGGCTCAAGAGGCAGCTGCCCCTTTTGCCCCTTGGTAAAGACGGCCCTGACTGCAGCTAGGTCAAGGTCGTTATTCTGCTAGGCCCAGATGTCAGTTATATAATGAAAATGATTACCGTACATATTTTATATTAATATTTACATACCACAAGATACATTTACTTCTTGGTCCACCTATAGTTCCATAATTTCCTATACTGAATCACTCTTTTAACTGGGAATGACCTTTACGACTGTTCTTCTTGGGCTTTCTGGTTCATCAATCGAATGCCACTACTGCTATGACCAAAGGTAGAGCAACAATAATGAGGTGGAGGAAGGTAACTTTGCATAACAATGTAGACGTATACGCCTTTTAGGATCTATGGAAAATTCTGTAACACCTCCTGTGGTCACTGTAATGACTGTAATGGCTGCCATTAAAGATTGACACCTTTAGAAATCCAGCATCTGGAAGATGACTTAGAAAAAGCTAGCATAGGTCTGTGTGTGTGTGTATGTGTGTATGTGTGTATGTATGTATGTATATATATATAGTCGAGTCACATTATTATGACCACCAGATAATATCCAGAGTAACCACCATGTGCAGCATTGAGAGCAGCTAGAAGGGCTGGAAGTGACTAAATAAGGTCCTGGTAGGTTGTCACAGGTATCTGGAGCCATGCTGACTGCAGTGCATCCCACAGCTGCTGGAGGGTACGTGGAGGAGGGTCCATTGAGCGAATGTGTTGATCGAGGTGGTCCCACAGATGCTCAATTAGGTTCAAGTATGGGGAATTAAGGGGGCTTAAGTAGTACTTGGAATTCTTGATCATACTCTTCCAAGCAGGTCTTGCTGGAAGATCCCATTGATTCGCCCGAGGGAAGACAATCAGCATGCATGGGTGTACGGGATCTGGAAGGATGGATTCATACACAAATTCGTCGAGAGTGTCTTCCACATGGATGGGTGGGCCCAGAGAATGACACAAAAACATTCTCCAGACCATAATGTTGCCACCACCAAGCAATGGTTGCAGGGTATTTGTTCTCTGATGTTTCTTGCCTGACACACCAACTTCCATCTGTTGAAGCAGAAAACATGACTTATTGAAGAAGGCAACCCTTGCCAATTGGCCAATTCTGATACTGCCAATGCAACTTTGTTAGCAGAGGTGCAGTGACCATCCGTCTGCTTTGTAATCCTATACGCAGTAGGGTTCGCTTAACTGTTGTTTTAGACCCACATCTGGTAGCCCCCTGGTTCATTTTGGCTGTGAGCTGCTCCACTGTCACATGTTGGCCCATCCTCACACACCTTCATAGTTGATGTTTATCTCTCACATCAGCGACATGTGGTGCTCTGCAGTTTCCATATCATTTATTTGCAATGGTGCCATTTGTCCACTCACTATATACGTTCACCACAACAGCACACAAACAGTTCACAAACTGTGCAGTTTCAGAAACACTGCCAAAAAACAATAATCATCCCTTTTTGCAACTCTGATAAAGCACCCCTTTCACCCATAACAGCAATGGGGGATATGTATGCAGACAGCCTATCGCATACCTTATATACTAACCAAGTCAGCTTACGACACGTCTTCCTTTTCTTCATGAGCTATGCGCTGCCGACGTCGAAAGGAGGTGGTCACCGCATTAAAAGTGCAATACCAAGAAGGAAAAGTCATGGAATTATATCAAATCATTGGATCTCTAGACATGTTAATGATATCCAAATGATAAAAAATGGAAGCAAAATAATTAAAGCATCTCAATGTATTCAGTATTGAGTATGAGAGCCACATAAAGAAACACATACAGTTACATGCCTTGGCATGCTATCAATGAGGTTATTAATGGTTGTCTGAGGAATCTTCTGCCACTGTGAAATCGTTAAGAACCACTGCTGGCAGCTCCTTTCAACCAATGATGTCCCAGATGGGCTCAATAGGAGACAAGTCTGGAGATCCTGCAGGCCATAGCAGCATGTTTAGGCCAAGCAGGCAGAAGCATGAGCAACATGTGACCTGGCATTGTTCCCTTGATTCAATGGCTCCTTGGATACTTTGGAGAAATGGCCGTACCACTGGTTTCATGACCAAATCAATGTAATGCTGAGCTGTTTGTGTACCTGAAATTAAGACTAGAGGGGTCCAGCTACCATACATTATGCCATCTCACCCCATAATCCCAGGATTAGGACCAGTGTGACAGTCCCCTGTAAAGGCCTCTTCATGGCATTGCCTATATAGTTTCCAGTTCAACCTCTGGCTATCATTGAATCCAAGACAAAAGATTCAATGCTGACGAGGACAGACCTCCATTTCACCACAGCTGTAGCTGGACATCTGGCTCATAGCCCAGTGTCGTGTAAATGCTTCTCATGGTCTGTGTAGCCACTGTTTATCACCCTAGGATTGGGATGCAATGTTCAATTTCACTTTCAGTACAGAATGCATCACTATGTAACATTCTTCTAATCAGATGATCTGTCTGTGCAGAGGTTTGCCTCTGTGAACCTCTTCCTGTCATTCCAATTTGTCATTATACTCCCAACCACTGGGACACACAATGTCGAACAGTGCTGACATTTCGTCCTTGGCACGTAGCGATCTGGTAGAGGGATAAGCTAAGGTCTCTCTGTGCAAGGATTCTGTCCCTCTCGGCTTACGACAAGTGGGGCTAACTGGCACATTGAGAAGTAGGAGGCAGTGCACAATTATCCACATGACTTGATCCGATTTTTGGGGGTTTCATGTTGCTAAAAAACTTTGCTTTCAATCTAGCTTTTATTCCTGCCCCTCATGCCATAGTTTGGTGCTTGAAAATTTGAACATCTACAGATCTTACCAACATCTGATACTTCCTCGATTTGCATACCCTTACTGCTTGTCCTTCTTGGTGCTGCAATTTCAATGTTGAGAAGTGAATATATATATATATACACACAGACCCTTTCGCTTTTTTTCAAATTTTGAGGTCTTGTGCACTCAGTAGCACTTTAATGACAAAGTGAAAACAGAATGTTTGAAATCTTTGCTAATTTATTAAAAAAGGAAAAACTGAAATATTGCATTGACATAAGTATTCAGACCCTTTACTCAAGACTTAGTTGAAACACCTTTGGCAGTGATTGCAGCCTCCAGTCTTCTTGGGTATGATGCCACAAGGTCTTCTCAAGCTTCAAAGTTGTGCAAGGATCCCCTTGCATCATGTGACATAAGGGGAGCTGGTCACCGCCGGGGCCAGTGATTGGATGCAGCAATGTCAAACTGGATGTGGACATTAAGGAAGACCAGCAAAGCATTGCAGGCTTGGAGGAGAAAGCGGGGAGCCAGAAAACAGGTAAGTAGTCTGTCTTTTCAGGGCCGGCCAGGAGAGGTTTGCCAACCTCCCCTGTTCTTGTACAACCTCTTTAAGAATATCTATATACTTTTCTCCATTGAGCTTTCCCTAAGATGACCTGTCTCCCTGTCCCAGCTGCTGAAAAACACCCCCACAGCATGATCATGCCACCACCATGCTACAATGTAGGGATGGTATTGGGCAGTCCCTGGTTTCTTCCAGACAGACCAGACCAGAAAGTCTCACAGTCTGAGAGTCATTAAGATAATTTTTTGCAAACCTTCATGTGCCTTTTACTGAGGAGAGGCTTCTTTGTGGCCAGTTTGCCATAAATCCCAGATCGGTGGCATGAGGCAGTGATGATTGACCTTCTGAAAGTTTATCCCATCTGCACACAGGATCTTTGAACCTCAGCCAGAGTGACCATTGGGTTTTTAGTCACCTCTCTTACCCAGGCATGTTTCTCCCAATTACTTAGTTTGGTGGGTCGACCAGCTCTAGGAAGAGTCCTGGTTCTTCCAAACTTCTTCCATTTAAGAATTATGGAGGCCACTGTGCTCTTGGGAACTTTCAGTGGAGAATAATATTTTTGTACTCTTCTCCAGACCTGTGCCTCCTCACATTCAATTTTCTGGGGTCTGCAAACAGTTCTTTCCTTTCCATGACTTGATTTTTGCTCTGATTTGAATTGTCAGCTGTGAGACCTTATATAGGCAGTGGTATGTCTTTCCAAATCATGTCCAATCAAGTTAATTTACCATAGGTGGACTCCAATCAAGGTGTAGAAGATGATCAAGAGAAATGTGAGGCCACTAGAGCTATATTTCCACCAGTGCCATAGCAAAGGGTCTGAATACTTATGTCCATTAAAATTTTTAGTTTTTACTTTTTAATACATTTGCAAACATTTCTAAAATTCTGGATACCTGGCGTGTTTATTCCGCATTTTGTGGAACAGAATGGCCAGTCCTAATTGAACAGTCCTATCCTTAATAATGTGGACAAAAATAGGACATGTTTTATTTTTTTGCAAAATGGACATGTGGACACATATGGGCCACTAAAAAATAAATAAACGGAATAGACACAGACAAAAAATATGTTTGTGTGCATGAGCTCTAAGGAGGATTGAATATATTTTAGCACAAGGCTGCAAGATAACAAAATGTGAAAAAGTGAAAGGGCCTGAAGACTTTCCAAATGCATTGTATAAAATATAACACAATGAGTCATAGACTTTTTTTACTATCTCAGATGCACACAAACACAAGCAGATTTCATAGGAAGATAATTTGTTTCCATACAACAAAAAGTTCAAGATCCATCATGTTGCAACATTGATTTCCTTGCCATCGCCATCCTCAGATCATTCCACAGATATTTATGTGTTCAATGTTCAGGTTTGACTAGGCCTCTTTAAGGCCTCTTTTACACGGGCGTTGCGTGTGAGGGCCGGATAGTATGCGGGTGCGCTGCTGAAAAATGCACAATTTAAAAAATTTTATGCGTTTTGCACGGGCGTGAGAAAAATCTGCATGTTTGGTACCCAGACCCGAACCCGGACTTCTTCACAGAAGTTCGGGTTTGGGATCGGTGTTGTGTAAATTTTATTATTTTCCCTTATAACATGGTTATAAAGGAAAATAATAGCATTCTTAATACAGAATGCTAAGTAAATGTCACCACCAGACATCTGAGAAGCTCTGACAGATGCCTTTCAGAACCTCCTCCTTGAGCTTCCTTTGTTTTGGTTTTCAGTTCCTCATCTCGTTAGCCTCTCTCAGCTGTCATGTAGTTGGACTGATTGCATCCCTTTAAATTCCTCCCCATAATGCATTAGTGTGCAGTTTATACAACTTCCTGGAGTGTGTGTGCATGCTGATCCTATTTCCCAGTCTTCTACAAGATAAGTGTTGTACATTCATTTGTGATTTTCTGTTTGATGGATCCCAGGTGACCCTGACTCCCTCCGTGTCTAGTGTAGGGAGCCGGTGGCCGTGTCCCCTCACTATTATAGGGTGTTCAGGTGTTATACAGTCGAGGTACAAGGATATGCGATCATCTACCATTAGGATGTTCGCATAGGCTGAGCAGTCATGGAGAGTGCCAGGTCTTATGCAGGGGTCTCCCTTTTTGTTCCTTAGTTTTGGATCCAGTGAGTCATATGTTCATTTTGTATTGTCTTGTTTCCTTTCCTACACCTTCCGTGACATTATAAACCGCCAAAACCGTCTCAAGCATGGATCCGGTTTCACTTTTGACTGAACGCTTCCAGGGTCTTTCTGTGGAGGTAGCTGATCTCCGTAAGACTCTTTCTCAGTTTCAAGTGACCGGTTCAGCCTGCGTTCATGGAGTTTGTTCTGAGCCTAAGATCTCGCTCCCGGATACGTTCTCCGGGGGTAGTGAGAATTTTGTGTGTTTTAGAGAGGCTTGCAAACTCCATTTTCGCCTTCTTCCCCATTCCTCTGGTGATGAGGAATGGAGGGTGGGGATCATTATATCGCTGCTAAGGGGTAACGCTCAGTCGTGGGCACTTTCGCTGCCGGTGGGGGCACGGCCCCTCCGTTCAGTAGATGAATGCTATTTAGCCCTGGGTCAGATATATGATGATCCGGATCGTATTGCTTTGGCTGAGTCTAGACTACATCTGTTATGCCAGGGTAAACAATCCGCAGAGATATACTGCTCAGAATTTTGGAGATGGGCAGCTGATACTGGTTGGAATGATGCTGCACTCCGAAGTCAATTTTGCCATGGTCTTTCAGAGGGATTGAAAGATGCATTTGCCTTTCATGAGAGGCCTATCTCCTTGGACTGTGCTATGTCTCAGGCCGTTCGTATTGACAGGCGTCTTAGAGAGAGAGGAGAGATCACTCCTTCCTGTCATACTCAATCCAAGGACAGTGCAGCGGTCTCATTCTGTGCGCAGGGGTCTCAGTCGCTGTCAGCCCCTTCTGAGCAGGAGCCCATGCAGCTGGGGTTGATTGCCTCTGACAATAGAAGATTCAGCCCGCATGGGAAGGTTTGTTTTTGTTGTAGAGGTATAAATCATTTGGCAAATGTTTGTCCCTCTAGGAGATTCAGCCAGTTTTTTGGAAGTAATAAAGAAACAAAAAGGAAAAAATCTTTTAAAAATGTTCCATCTGTTACTATTGGCAGGCTTGAGGCGGAAATTGAAGGTTTTCCGTTTGCTTGTAGTTCCCGTTTTGTCCTGCCGGCCAGGGTGGCGCTAGAGAGCAAGAACATTTTTTGTGAGATTTTTGTAGATAGTGGAGCAGCTGTCAATCTCATTGATAATCAATTCGCGATAACTCATGGTTTCCAGGTATGCACTTTGGGAAAGGATATTCGTGTTTTTGCTATTGATTCCGCTCCACTTTCTCAGAAATCATTAAAGGGCATAGTTCACAATATCCGTTTAATTGTGAGTGATGCTCATGTTGAGGATGTGTCATGTTTCGTCCTTAGCGGATTGCCAACTCCTCTTGTGTTGGGGCTACCCTGGCTCACTAAACATAACCCCACCATTGATTGGCAAGCGAGGCAAATAAATGGTTGGAGTGACTTTTGCAGAGAGAATTGCCTCACAACATCTGTTTCTGAGGTTTCTACTAAGACTGTACCATCTTTTCTCTCTGAATTTTTGGATGTCTTCTCTGAGAGTGGAGTTCAGGATTTGCCCCCGCACAGGGAGTACGATTGGCCTATTAATCTCATCCCAGGCGCCAAGCTGCCTAAATCTCGTTTATACAATCTCTCCCAACCTGAAAGGGTCGCTATGCGTGCTTATATCTCTGAGAGTCTGAGAAAAGGACACATACGACCCTCGAAGTCACCTGTTGCCGCTGGTTTTTTCTTTGTTAAGAAAAAAGATGGTTCTTTAAGACCTTGTCTGGATTTCAGGGAGCTGAACAGTATCACTATTCGTGACCCTTATCCGCTTCCTCTGATCCCGGACCTGTTTAACCAGATTGTTGGGGCTAAAGTCTTTTCCAAATTAGATCTAAGAGGGGCATACAACCTGGTCAGGGTCAGAGAAGGAGACGAATGGAAGATGGCTTTCAATACCCCTGAGGGCCATTTTGAGAATTTGGTTATGCCTTTTGGTTTGATGAATGCCCCAGCCGTTTTTCAGCATTTCGTGAACAGCATTTTTTATCATTTAATGGGAAAATTTGTATTAGTGTATTTGGATGACATTTTGATTTTTTCTCCTGATTTCAAAACTCATAAGGAACACTTACGTCAGGTCTTGCTCATTCTGCGGGAGAATAAATTATACGCGAAACTGGAAAAATGTGTGTTTGCGGTTCCAGAAATTCAATTTCTGGGGTTTCTTCTCTCCGCTTCTGGTTTTCGCATGGACCCCGAGAAGGTCCGCGCTGTGCTTGAGTGGGAGCTTCCTGAGAATCAGAAGGCGCTGATGCGTTTTTTGGGCTTTGCCAATTATTACAGGAAGTTTATTTTGAATTATTCCTCTGTTGTTAAACCACTCACTGATATGACCAGAAAGGGGGTAGATTTTTCTTCCTGGTCGGTAGAGGCGCGTAAGGCCTTTTCTAATATCAAGGAGAGTTTTTCTTCCGCTCCCATCTTGGTACAACCTGATATTTCTCTACCCTTCATAGTTGAGGTTGATGCTTCTGAGGTGGGTGTGGGTGCGGTCTTGTCTCAGGGTTCCTCTCCTGCCAAATGGCGACCGTGTGCCTTTTTTCTCGAAGAAACTCTCCTCCGCAGAGAGAAATTACGATGTGGGAGATAGGGAGTTGTTGGCCATCAAGTTGGCTTTTGAGGAATGGCGCCATTGGCTAGAGGGAGCTAGACACCCTATTACCGTGTTTACTGACCATAAAAATCTGGCCTACTTGGAGTCAGCCAAGCGTCTGAACCCGAGACAGGCCAGATGGTCTTTGTTCTTTTCAAGGTTTAATTTTGTTGTCACGTTCCGCCCTGGGGTTAAGAATGTGAAGGCAGATGCCCTGTCACGTTGTTTTCCGGGAGGTGGGAATTTTGAAGACCCGGGTCCCGTTTTGGCTGAAGGTGTGGTGGTCTCTGCTCTTTATCCTGAATTGGAGGCAGAGGTGCAGGTAGCCCAGTCAGAGGCTCCTGATCTTTGTCCTCCTGGGAGGTTGTTTGTGCCTCTCGCTTTAAGACACAAGATTTTTAAGGAACGCCACGATACTGTCCTTGCTGGGCACCCGGGGGCAAGAGCCACAGTGGATCTCATCGCTCGGAGATTCTGGTGGCCTGCGCTTCATAAGTCGGTTGAGGGTTTTGTGGCAGCCTGCGAGACTTGCGCTCGTGCCAAAGTCCCTCATTCACGGCCATCAGATCCTCTCCTTCCCTTACCCATTCCTTCCCGTCCTTGGACACATCTGTCAATGGACTTCATAACGGACCTGCCTCGTTCCTCGGGGAAGACTGTGATTCTGGTGGTGGTGGACCGTTTTAGCAAAATGGTGCATTTCATCCCTTTTCCCGGCTTGCCCAATGCTAAGACGCTGGCGCAGGCATTTATTGATCACATTGTCAAATTGCATGGTATTCCTTCAGACATAGTCTCTGATAGGGGCACGCAGTTTGTTTCCAGATTCTGGAAGGCTTTCTGTTCTCGCTTGGGGGTTCGGTTGTCATTCTCTTCTGCTTTCCACCCGCAGTCGAATGGCCAGACAGAGCGTGTCAATCAGAATCTGGAGACATATCTGCGCTGTTTTGTGGCGGAAAATCAGGAGGATTGGTGTTCTTTTTTGTCCCTTGCTGAGTTTGCTTTAAATAACCGTCGTCAGGAGTCCTCTGATAAGTCACCATTTTTTGGTGCATATGGGCTTCATCCGCAGTTTGGGACATTCTCGGGAGAGGGGTCTTCTGGTTTACCTGATGAGGACAGATTCTCCTTGTCTTTGTCATCTATTTGGCAAAAGATTCAGGATAATCTAAAGAGCATGAGTGAGAGATAAAATCTTGTGGCAGATAAGAGACGTGTGCCTGGTCAGGACCTGAATGTTGGTGATC
The DNA here is from genome assembly GCF_014858855.1 of Bufo gargarizans. Classification (NCBI taxonomy): domain Eukaryota; kingdom Metazoa; phylum Chordata; class Amphibia; order Anura; family Bufonidae; genus Bufo; species Bufo gargarizans. The sequence continues at coordinate 233,530,240 of NC_058080.1, forward strand.
TGGTGTGGTTGTCTACCAAGAATATCAAATTGAAGGTTCCTTCCTGGAATTTGGGTCCTAAGTTTATTGGGCCTTACAAAATCCTGTCTGTCATCAATCCTGTTGCCTACCGTCTTGATCTTCCTCAGACTTGGAAGATCCATAATGTTTTTCATAAGTCCTTATTAAAACCTTATGTTCAACCCATTGTACCCTCGCCATTGCCTCCTCCTCCGATTATGGTTGATGGTAATCTTGAATTTCAGGTCTCTAGGATTGTGGATTCTCGTGTTGTCCGCGGTTCTCTCCAGTACCTCGTTCATTGGGAGGGTTATGGTCCTGAGGAGAGGATGTGGGTCCCAGTGACGGACATTAAGGCCACTCGTCTCATCAGGGCTTTCCATAGGTCCCATCCTGAGAAGGTGGGCTCTGAGTGTCCAGAGTCCACTCGTAGAGGGAGGGGTACTGTCACCACCAGACATCTGAGAAGCTCTGACAGATGCCTTTCAGAACCTCCTCCTTGAGCTTCCTTTGTTTTGGTTTTCAGTTCCTCATCTCGTTAGCCTCTCTCAGCTGTCATGTAGTTGGACTGATTGCATCCCTTTAAATTCCTCCCCATAATGCATTAGTTTGCGATTTATACAACTTCCTGGAGTGTGTGTGCATGCTGATCCTATTTCCCAGTCTTCTACAAGACAAGTGTTGTACATTCATTTGTGATTTTCTGTTTGATGGATCCCAGGTGACCCTGACTCCCTCCGTGTCTAGTGTAGGGAGCCGGTGGCCGTGTCCCCTCACTATTATAGGGTGTTCAGGTGTTATACAGTCGAGGTACGAGGATATGCGATCATCTACCATTGGGATGTTCGCATAGGCTGAGCAGTCAGGGAGAGTGCCAGGTCTTATGCAGGGGTCTCCCTTTTTGTTCCTTAGTTTTGGATCCAGTGAGTCATATGTTCATTTTGTATTGTCTTGTTTCCTGTACACCTTCCGTGACAGTAAAAGGTCCATTGAGGGGTTCAAAATAAAAAAAATTTTTAACTCCCCGTCCACTTGGTCGCGTAGCGGATTTCCTTTTCTTTTTTCTTTCTTCAGGACCTGGGCAAAGGACCTTTGATGATGTCACTGCGCTCATCACATGGTCCATCACAGGGAAAATAATAAAGATCGGGTCCCAATCCCGATCGTCTCCTTAGCAAACATGAGTGAAAATCGCACCGCATCCGCACTTGCTTGCACATGCTTGCGATTTTCACGCAGCCCCATTCACTTCTATGGGGCCTGCGTTGCGTGAAAAACTCACAATATAGAGCATGCTGCGATTTTCACGCAACGCACAAGTGATGTGTGAAAATCACTCATGTGCACAGCCCCATAGAAATGAATGGGTCCAGATTCAGTGCGGGTGCAATGTGTTCACCTCACGCATTGCACCCGCGAGGAAAACTCCCCCGTGTGAAAGAGGCCTAAGACTTTGACCTTTCTTTCCTGAAATGTTCCCCAGCTAACTTGGATCTTATAATTATGTGAATTTGCACTATTATTTGACATTTTATGGGCCTACAAGTTAGAATGTCATGGTTATCACCTCTGTCTTAGGTTCCTTTCCCACCTGCGTTCAGGTGTCCGCTCGTGAGCTCCGTTTGAAGGGGCTCACAAGCGGCCCAGGACACTGGACCAATCAGGCTCTGTGCTTACGACACATGGTCACTGAGGGAGGGCTATTTAAACAGGTAGCTGATAGCCACAGCAGCCTGTGATTAGTTAGTTGTTTGTTTGCTACTTGGGATCACTGACTTTTGCCAGTTTTTTTTTACATTGCCTCTGATTACTGATTTTGTCTTTGACATGACTTGCTGGTTTTTAACTCTGCTAGTTTGTGACCTTGCCTTTGCCTTTGGCTGCTGACTTTGTCTCTGATGCTTTTCTCCTGGTTTCTCTTTAGTGTATATTTGTATCAAATTTTGAATTCTGATCCGGTCCTGGTTTTTTAACTGCCTGTTTTTTTTTCATCTTTCTGTCTGACTAGTGCAAGTAGGTATGGACGGTGGTGGTGGTGGAGTACAGGGCTGCACTGTTCCCTACCCTTTCATGACATTATGTTTTGCTTTACCTCCTTGTAGCCTGCAGATGAGCAGAATGTTGAAGGTTCTGGCAGAATTTCTTTAGCATGGTATTGGGATCTTGTTAGCCCCCCTCTGTCTTTGTGGTGCCAGTTGAGTTCAGTGGTGGACCTTGCCTCTTTTTTTTTTTTTATTGTTTCCTCATCACTTCTTTTCAGTAGTAAAGTAATGCTTTGTTCGTAAGCTCCTCATCCTGGTAGAATGCAACCATGGAAACTTTAAGGAGAAATCAAAAGTAATCTGGGCTGATCTTTGATTAATAAATATGATTTCTGTATGTGATCCACACTGAACACCAATACAATCCAATTTTGAAAGGACATATGAATTTTTTTTTATTAAGTAGTTTTATTCTGTTGATTGCAAGGTTATATTACAGATGGAAAAAGGTCTGTAATGATATATCTCAATTTCAGGCTGCACATCCCAAAAAGTTGAATGTTCAGTAAGGTTGTATAGATGTTTTATATCTACTGTAAACATACAGAGTGTAGAAAAGAATCTCTGCTATGAGGACCTTGGAAAAAAGTAGTAGACATCTGGTTTAGCCTGGCATATACTAATGCCTTGTCCACAAAAAGTTGGCTAGGACTATCAGTCCATCCGCCCTTTTCTGTTGTTCATCTGTCTCCATACACAGGACGATGCACTTAGTTGATACACATCGGTTCCAAAACTGGTTAAAGGGCTTCTGTCAGCCCACTAAATCGTTTTTTTTTTTTTGTTTGCTAATAATCCCTATACTGCGAGCTCCCTATACATAAGTTAAATAATCATTTTGGTTCAGTAGAATTTTATAAAAAGCTATTTTAAAAAATTGTAAATGACCTTGCTACCAGCAAGTAGGGCGGCTACTTGCTGGTAGCAGCCGCATCCTCCGATCCTAATGACGCCCCCTCCGCATTGTGATTGACAGGGCCAGGGAACGGAATCGTTCTCTGCTGGCCCTGCCTGTTTGCAATCAAAATCCGGCGCCTGCGCCGCAGCCGTACCTATCTTCAATGTGCGCAGGCGCACTGAGAGGCGGCCGCTCGTTCGGCCGCTCCATCCTCAATGCGCCTGCGCCGGGTGTAGATGTGACGTCATCGGTGCAGGCGCATTGAGGATGGAGCGCCGAGGCTACTTTCACATTAGCGTTTTTCTTTTCCGGCATAGAGTTCCGTCACAGGGGCTCTATACCGGAAAAGAACTGATCAGGCATATCCCCATGCATTCTGAATGGAGAGTAATCTGTTCAGGATGCATCAGGATGTCTTCAGTTCAGTCATTTTGACTGATCAGGCAAAAGAGAAAACCGTAGCATGCTACGGTTTTATCTCCGGCGAAAAAAACTGAAGACTTGCCTGAATGCCGCATTCAAAATACTGGAATGCCGGATCCGTCCTTCCTTTAAAAATTAGAAAAAAATAAATACCGGATCCGTTTTGCCTGATGACACCGGAAAAAAACTGATCCGGTATTGCAATCCATTTTTCTGACTGATCAGGCATTTTTCAGACTGATCAGGATACTGATCAGTCTGAAAAATGCCTGATCAGTCAGAAAAAAGGACATGCGTTTGCATACAGTTCAATGGAACTGCCTGCTGGAATCAAACAACGCAAGTGTGAAAGTACCCTAATCCAAACAGTAAACTCATCCCAGCATCATGTCCTAAAATTCTCAAAAGTTTATTGGGCCATATTAAAATTATGGTACAAATTCATTTCCTACGCATTTCGAACATTCTCTTGACATAACTAAGGATGGCAAGTGACTGTCCGAAACACGTGGGGCATGAATTAGCACTTTTGCTGTTTTAGAATGTGATGTGGGAATTATTTTAGTGTTAGTTTTACCCATGCTTTTTCCCCTTTTCATAATTTTTCTTGTCATTTCTTTTTGGTTACATATCGCATATCGCAGTGTTCTATCCTCAGCGTCGCAGGCTCATTGTATGTATTCATGTGTATGTAAGCAAGAAACCTCCAAACGGTTACATAGAATCAACTCCCCTTTCATTACAATGACTCTGAGGAGTATTTCTAGCTCCTGCAAGTCACATGCCAAGGACGTAAAGAGCGATTTCCTGGGACCCTCTAATTAAAGGACTTCTCCTCTTGCGGATTTGTTCTGTCCTACTTGCTAAGACAGATCTGCCTAGGATTTCCAATGGTGAATATTTTAGCAGGAATGTAGCCTTTGTTACTATGAATAGTCCGCTGCAGATTAGCAGTATGCCAATTTCCTGTTGCCTTTCAGAGCTGCTATTTGAGCCCCATTTGCTCCTAGCTCTTGCACAATTGAAAACAATGGCTAACTTCATTCAGGTTTCACTCCAGAGCTCTTTAGAAACAGTGGAAGTGGCTAAAGCCCTACTTTACAGCTAATTAACAATAGATAATGTTTGCTCTGCATTTTTTTCCAGATCTGATAAAAGGTAGAACCACATATACCGCTACTGCTGCAGATACTGTGACTTTATGGATACAATAACTGTATTAGCATTTGCAAGTAGCATTGAATATGTCTGTGATAAGTACGGTAATCCCACAATGTTACAAATGGTTACTTCACCTTGTAGCTGCCCCTGGGGCCTGCATAGCATTGTTAAAGCCAGACTTACTTGGAAACACAAATCGCACATTCACAACTCTTTCCTTCACAGTTAGTTTAGGTTTCTCAGACAAGTAGTTCATTAAAAGCTTTTTTTATTTTTTTATTTTAGGCTACTTTCACCCTCGCGTTTTGTGCGGAACCGTCTTGTATCTGCACAGACCGATCCGCACGAATAATGCAAACGCTTGTATCCGTTAATGACGCATTATTCATAAAAACAAAAAAGTCTAAGTAAAAACGGATCCGTCCTGACTTACATTGAAAGTCAATGGGGGACGGATCCGTTTTCACTTGCACCATATTGTGTCAGTGAAAAATGGATCCTTCCCCATTGACTTACATTGTAAGGCTCTGCATAGTCAGACAGTCACCAAAACGCTGCAAGCTGCGTTTTAGTGACCGTCTAAAAAAACGTAACGGAGACCAAACACAGCCAAAGTGATGCATTCTCAACGGATCCTTATCCATTCAGAATGCATTGGGGCTAAACTGATCCGTTTTGGGCCGCTTGTGAGAGCCCTAAAACTGATCTCACAAGCGGACCCAGAAACGCCAGTGTGAAAGTAGCCTTACTTTGTTTCTTGAGTCATAGGCCTCATGCACACGACCGTTCCATTTTTTGCGGTCCGCAAAAAACTTAAGCCTCCTGTGTGCCTTCCGCAATTTGCGGAACGAAACGGACCGCCCATTGTAGAAAAGCCTATTCTTGTCCGCAAAACGGACAAGAATAGGGCTTGCTATATTTTTTTTGCGGGGCCTCGGAACGGAGCAACGGATGCGGACAGCACATGGAGTGCTGTCCACATCTTTTGCCGCCCCATTGAAGTGAATGGGTCCGCATCCGAGCCACCAAAAAGGCGGCTCGGATGCGGACCAAAACAGCGGCCGTGTGCATGAGGCCTTAATGAAATGTATATTTCTGGCTAGACAGAAACAGCTGGACATCGTAAGGTCACTTACTATAATTGACCCAATGTGATAATTAGGAGTTTATTCCCTTTAAGCAATAAAGAAAAAAACAACAACAACATGCCTGTGTACTTTTCAATGTCCTTATTATGGACGAATTGTAAAATCTTTAGTTTCCCATCTACTACCATTTTTTTTCCACCCAAAGAACATTTTCCACCTACAATTGGACCTCATGCACACGACTGGATGTATTTTGCAGTCCGCAAATCACGGATCCATAAAATATGGATACCAGCCATGTGCATCCACAGTTTCCTTGGTCCCTGTTATAGAAATGCCTATCCCTGCCTGCAAAATGAACGAGAATAGGACATGCTATATGATTTGTGGAATAGCCACTCTGATGCGGACAGCACACAAATGATATTGTACATAGAAATGAATGGATCCATGTCTTAACTGCAAAAAATGCGTTCTGGACGTGGACCGAAAATACGGTTGTGTGCATGTGGCCTAAAAAGTTACCAGTAAATGCAATTAGCTAACATTATTTCCTGGAAAAGTTGCATGTCAAACAGTATGCTGACCATTACAGCGTCAATAGTGTTTCTCAACCTATTTAATCCAAGTACCCACTAGTGACAAGAAGAGGTTCTCCCAAGAAAGCGATCAGTTCGAAATATTAATAAAATAAGGTCATTCTAACACTGCTGTGATTTGTTGGTGATGGACCCAGCGTTCACCGGTGCCTCACCCTTTTATATAGGAGATGCACCCAACCAATGCCATTCAAATCACAAGTAGTACAGACCCTGTATGTATACAGATGTCCTAAAAATGACAGACCACAGGTCAGATACCCTGAAAATGACAGACCCCAGATCAGTCCACCTTGTATATACAGACCCCCTATTTATATATATCTATATAGACCCACTCAGAACACCAGATCAGAACCATCCTCCCCAGTTACAGACCCCCATAACAATGTGATTGACTGGAAGAGAGTCATGATCATGCTAATGCCTCAGGTGGCAGCAGGGGGGGCGGGCATGCACACCACAGGTGGCTGTGGGACAGGCAAAGCACAGGCAGGACAGGCAGATCATGGAGGAGAACAGGCTTCCTGGGCTGATCCAGCTGACCTTGTAAGCTCATCAGCTTTCCCTTCAGTGACCTATGTTGCTGGATGCTAGAGCAGTAGTCATGTATTATTTTTTTTCATCCTGGTACATCTCTGGTTGCAGTGGATACCCTCTAACTTGGGCTACCTGCCAGTTGAGAACCACTGTAACAGAGATGGTCACCCAGCTTTACAGAATGGAAAGTCTGTTGAGCTATACAACCATCCTTAGTGGGACATGACATATTTAAGTTTTTTTCACGATGGACAACTAGCAGAGTGTTGTGCAATCACATGCAGTAGGTGTCCATAAGTGATCATTTCCTGGCTATCATATTGGGAAGTGGCCACTATGAAAGTGAACTCTTCAGTTATTCACATATTTGCACAAAACATCTGCATTCTGCAGGTACGGATTCATGGAGATTGGTTTGCTTAAAAGCATAGGGTATGAAGTAACCATGTTGTCTTGACCCAGTGTGAGAAATGAAAATAATTCGGGAACAGTCACCTCATTTATGGGTCAAGTATCGTAATTTGCATGTGAACTTCCTGTTTCACACTTTTGTGTAGACTCACTTCTATTTTCTTCTGAGAAGGGTTTAAGATAAGGAATTTATATGATTCCAGATGTCTTTTGTCACTGAGATTAATGGGCAGAAGTGTCCATATGGATGTTCTTTCAACTATATCAGAGGGGTCTTACCATCATGATACACACCTTCCTAGGAGCTCTTGGCTGACCCTTCTGAGAGAGCCAGTCTGTGGCTCCCTTGCAGATAAAATCGTGTTTTTTGAAATGCATGTTTATACTAATGATTAGGGATGAGCAAATCGACTTCGGATGAAACATCCAACGTCGATTCGCATAAAAATTTGTTTGAATTGTACCTTGGAACTGAACCCGAGTTCGGAAAATGTTTTTTTTTTACAGTAGAAATTAATTTATGAAGTTATTATGCAAAGTCTCGCAAGATTTTGCGAAGTAATAACTTCGCCTCATCTGAGCCAATACATTCTAATACTGTACGGAGCTTATGCTCCGTACAGTATTCAAATGAATTATTATGTGAAATGACTTCGGATGTTTCATCCGAACTCGATTCGCTCATCCCTACTAATGATGCCTTTATAAAGGCAGCACTGTTGCTCCCTCTGCACAGAAGTGCTGTTCATTCTCTGCCCAGTCCCTTCCTTTGGACCATTGATTGACAGAACCAGGCGAGATTACATACCTACTGCCTGGCCCAGTCAATCAACTGTCCTAGAGAGGGGCTGGTAAGTGAACACAGTGGAGCTTCTGTGCAGAGAGAGCAACAGCGCTAATGTTGGACTGGGGTTCTTGGGCCCACCAGAGGATATAATTTTTATGGTCCAACCCGCATATTATCAATAAAATCTAATAGTTTTTGATTCGAAAATAAACCCCAGTGGCAAGTGATTAACTTTAAAGGAATGTCCAAATGTTTTCTTTTCTCCTGGACCTTTTGGGGTCCACAATAGCATGAGAGTCTGGCCCACTGGAGAATCCTTTAGTACTCTGGTGGGCCAGTCTGATGCCGATGAGGCATCATCTGCATATTTCAATGAGGCCGATTTTATCTGCAAGGGAGCCACACATCACTATAAGAATGGTACAGTTGGAATCAGGTGGGCTAAACCTATCTGGCACTATGTTTGGTAGCTTAAAGAACATTTAGTGATAGATTTCAGTGATGGAGTTTAGTTTTATAGAGCTCCCACTGATTCAAATACTAAAACGGTATGCCGTAAGCTAGTGGTGCCTTCAGTCATTAAGAATTTTATCATTCAACTCTGTGTTTGAAAGGAAGCAGATGATTTAAAGCTCAGCATTAGAAACATTTACAAAACAAATTGGACATATGGACATGAAAAAACTACTTAAAGGGAACCTGTCACCTGGATTTTGTGTATAGAGCTGAGGACATAGGTTGCTAGATGGCCCCTAGCACATCCGCAATACCGAGTCCCCATAGCTCTGTGTGCTTTTATTGTGTAAAAAAAAACAACAATTTGATACATATGCAAATGAACCTTCGATGAGTCCTGTCCCTGAGATGAGTCCAGCGTGAAGGAGCCTAGCACCGCCCCACATCCTCAGAATCTCCTCCTGGCTCCCTGACATCAGAAAGCTAGAGGAAAGCTAGAGGTTCATTTGCACATGTATTAAATCATATTTTTTACACAAAAAAAGCACAGAGAGCTATGGGGACTGGGTATTGCGGATGTGCTAGCGGCCATCTAGCAACCCATGTCCTCAGCTCTATACCCAAAATCCAGGTGACAGGTTCTTTTTAATGATAGGTATACTTTTACTCCTTAAAAGGGCTGTGCCACTAATATAAATGTATCCAGCCCAACAGATATCACTGGTATATCACTATCCCCTAATACCACCATTTATCAAAGCTGCCTTATTCTGAGCCCTGTGGCAAATGTTGCGATTTTAGTTGCTGTTGGTTATCTCCTGTGGTGGAGCCTTGTAATACAGGACGCACATGCTCACAGCGCTTTTTTTCCTTTCTTTTAATAACCACTCCTTATGTGCAGTGTCAGTAACATCTCAGTTATGGATGGATAGACAGACAAGCAGATAAATAATAGACAGATAAACATAATGCTGAATTTTGCGCTAACAAATTATGGACATTAGCAAGTTGCGTCTGTTATAAAGTTGTCACATGATCTGCTGATGTCAGGACACATCTCAATGTCCTACGGCATGATGGGACAGCAGTCACATGACAAACCAGGAAGTAGGATTCAAGCATGGGGGATAAGAGAAAACTGCAAATAAAGTAACATAGTTTGGTAGGCTGAAAAAAGACATCCATCCAGTTCAGCCTCTTATCCTGCAAGTTGACCCAGAGGTAAAGTTGAAAAAATAAAATAAAATAAAAGCAATCCAAGGAGGAATGAGAGCTACAGTACTTGATAAAAATAAACATTAGAGTGAAAAGTAGTTTATGGAACAACCCCTTTAAGGACCTAGGCAAATTTTTATTTTCATTTTCTTTCTCTCCGCTTTCCAAGAGTCTTTACTTTTTGACTTTTTTGCAGGACAAGTTGTGTTTTTTTAATGCAACCATTTAATTTTCCGCAACATCTAGTGAAAAATAGAAAATACATTCTTAGGGCTCATGCACACGAATGTATTTTATTTCCGTGTCCATTCAGGGTTTTTTGGCGGGACATATGCGGAATCATTTTCTCTTTAATGGGTTCACACAAAAAACTGAAGTTACTCCGTGTGCATTCCGTTTTCATATGACTGTATTTCCGTTTTGCAAAAAAATAGAACATGTCCTGTTATTGTCCGCATTACGGACAAGGATAGTACTGTTCTGTGAAGGGCCAGCTGTTCCGTTCTGCAAAATACGGAATGCACACGGATGTCATCCGTATTCTTTGCTGATCCATTTTTTGCGAACCGCAAAATACATATGATCGTGTGTATGAGCCCTTAGTTGGGTGAAAAAAAAAAAAAAAATGCAACTCAGCCATAATTTTTGGGGTTTTGATTTAACAGACTTACTGTGAACTAAAAATAACATACCCTTACACTGCGGGTCGGTACGATTACATCAATATCACATTTTTTTAGTTTTATTATATTCTATTAAAAAATAAAGACCTTTGAAAAAAAATTCCCATGACACTTTTATATTTCTCCCTACAGAGCTGTTTGAGGGCTTGTTTTTGGCGGGGCAAGCTGTAGTTTTTACTGGCATAATTTTGGGGCTACATACAACTTTTGATCACTTTTTTTTTGCAAGAGAGAAACACACACTTGATGTGTATATCATTGTTTTAAAGAAGCAAGGGTAAGACAGCACTACTTACCGAGACATCTCAGAGGGGCCATTTGATGGCGGGGCCTGCAGTGTTAAGTCCTGGCCTGCTGGACTCCCCAGTATCAAAAGAATAGAAGAAACTGCGGAAGTTTCCGTATTTATTTTCACCAAACAAGCGACGTTTCGACTCCATGAGTCTTTCTCCAGCTTCAAAAAGACTACAAGAGTCAAATGTCGCTTGTTTGGTGAAAATTAACACAGAAACTTCCTGAAGACTTGGAGTGCCGCAGTTTCTTCTAGTCTTTGTCATTGTTTTAAGCCATTCTGACCCTGTTTTTTTTTAAAAAAAGCTTACCAGATGGTCAATTCCTTTAACTCTACTACTAATATTAATAACCTTTTCCATAAAGATGACTGCCTATTAGAGAAATTGTTTAGAAGAAGATTTGAAACTATGTTATCCATAGGCATATATCAATTCATTCTGAATGGCAGTAGTCAAGTAAGGGCTCTTTCACACTTGCGTTCTTTTCTTCCGGCATAGAGTTCCGTCGTCGGGGCTCTATGCCGGAAGAATCTTGATCAGGATTATCCTAATGCATTCTGAATGGAGTGAAATCCGTTCAGGATGCATCAGGATGTCTTCAGTTCTGGAACGGAACGTTTTTTGGCCAGAGAAAATACCGCAGCATGCTGCGCTTTTTGCTCCGGCCAAAAATCCTGAAGTCTTGCCGCAAGGCCGGATCCGGAATTAATGCCCATTGAAAGGCATTGATCTGGATCCGGCCTTAAGCTAAACGTTGTTTCGGCGCATTGCCGGATACGACGTTTAGCTTTTTCTGAATGGTTACCATGGCTGCCAAGACGCTAAAGTCCTAGCAGCCATGGTAAAGTGTAGTGGGGAGCGGGGGAGCAGTATACTTACCGTCCGTGCGGCTCCCGGGGGGCTCCAGAGTGACGTCAGGGCGCCCCACGCGCATGGATGACGTGATCACATGGCACGTCATCCATGTGCATGGGGCGCTCTGACGTCATTCTGGAGCGCCCCGGGAGCCGCGCGGACTGTAAGTATACCGCTCCCCCGCTCCCCGCTCCTACTATGGCAACCAGGACTTTAATAGCGTCCTGGATGCCATAGTAACACTGAAAGCATTTTGAAGACGGATCCGTCTTCAAATGCCTTCAGTACACTTGCGTTTTTTCCGGATCCGGCGTGTAATTCCGGCAAGTGGAGTACACGCCGGATCCGGACAATGCAAGTGTGAAAGAGGCCTAAGGTGGTAGAGTGACACCCCCAGCCATGTTTGGGACTATTGCTACCTGTTTATTTAGTTATAGCAGACTGTGTTTTAATGTGCCTCTGCCAGATTTGAACGGTGTCTGACAAGTTTTCCACATCTGGCCCAGGTTTGACTCAAGCAAGCAACAGCTATTGTTTTAGTATTGATATAACTTTCCATAACCATAAAATTCTGGTTTTGGTGGCTGTCCTGGAAGTGGTAGATGGCCCCATGCCCAATCTTAGATGGTGATGGAGAAGTCACTGCTCAGCTCACCTGCCCTTCTGTTCCCGTTTTTAACGGCACAGACTTTCCTTCCACTCTCCTCCTCTTTCCGGCGGTCATAGCCACCAGGTTATCTCTGTTCTTCCATGCAGGCTGCAGCCTGCTTGCCACCAGGAACCCTCCTCCTGTGCCTGTAGGATGCACGCCTGTGCTCCCTCTGGCTCTTAAAGGGCCAGCAAGTGCACCCTAATTCACACCAGCCAATCACTGGCCAATTTTAAGTATTTATGGCTCCACACTCTATCGGAGGGCACCTAAGCAATAGGTTGCCTAATTTTCTAGTTCTCTGCAAAGGTGCACCATAGTTCTGTCTGTTGCCTATGTACCTACCACTGCCTGATCTCCATACTGACCCTGAGCTGCCCACCCCGACCTTGTACTGTTTATCGGATTGCACATACTCTGCCTGCTCTCACCTTGGTCTGTTGCTAATTACGGTTTTGCCTGATCCCCCAGTGCTCTGCAGCAGTGTTTCTTGAATCCCCTAGGTCAGCTGTCAATCAAACAGAGACTAGCGCAGACATTGAGAGAGTCTGAGCAGTGGATGGAGGATGGAACCTCTCCACAAACAGTACTAGGAGGCTGCATGTGAGACCCATGACTAAGTGGCAGTGCAGACCTGTGTAGAGGATGTATCAATCATGTCAAGAGTACACCCATAGGATAGGTGCCTTACATCTAGTGGCATTAGAGGCAGAGCATGTTAAGAGCTCATTTGCATCCCTTTTTTCCCAGAACTCCAGAGGAGCTTGTATGGCCTATAAGCCTCCTCACATCGACTAAAGCACTCTCCCCAAGAAGAGATAGTACCCTCCAAATCCTGACCTAGGTCTCTCACCCAGTTAAACTAGTATTCTCTGCTCTGCACTGATGAGGGGCAATCACCCTGAAACAGCTTTCTTCAGATGAGGTGTTGGCTTATTTAATATCCGAGCTGTGTCTCAAGGCCCAATTAAAGTGTTGAACATTGACTTAAAGGATAGCTGCCTTACTTCTGGTAGCATTAGAGGCAGAGCTTGTTAAGAGTTCATTTACATCCCTTTTTTTCCGAGCACACCCTTGTATCAGGGGAGATTTACAGACAATGGAGCAAGTACTGTATTTCTCATTTTAGAAGAGTTTATTTAACTCCATTTTATGCCATACCCATATACTTGTGTTTCTTGGTAAAGACTGTTGTATCTCATCTGAGCCATGTCTGTGATTGTGACTCATCCTCTCCAGCCTTCTGCTTAACTACAATCACAGCTCTCACATCCCACGTTTCCTGATTCAGTTATTTCCTAATTATCAACCTAAATTAGCCCAAGTGTACATGATAATTAAGTACAATGTTACATCACATTAGTAGGTGTTTGATTGAAAAGAGAAGCTCATGCGTCTACCCACTTTAGCTAATGTATAAACTGCCTAAAAACTACACCTAAAGATTTCTGTGACCCCTGCCTATATTTTACTAAAAGGGGGTCTTGGAAGCTGAGACTTTCATTGTTGTTTAGAGGTGTCCTTGTATTGTAGAATTGCCTCAGCTTTTCCTTTGCCTCTATGCTATATGAAACTACAAGGAATACGGAATAGGATTTTGTTTTCACAGGGCCACTGAAGGTAGCTCTACAAAATGGAGACAAGAGAGTCTACTCAGTTATGGTTATTGGGTTCTCTTCTATTAGAACCACTGTAAGTAGGACATGGTGAAGTGGAGAAAAGTAAGTGAGAGATTGGTGGTAAATCCACACAGTTACATATTCAGGTTTTGAGTGGCCTTAGGCCATCTTTCACAGAAGGCAAAGATTATTATTATTTATTTTAAAGCGCCATTCATTTCAGGGTACTGTACATAGAGAAACGTTTTCAGCATATAACAAAAGCTAAAAAAAACAAGTATAATTTTGGGGAAGATGCAGATTCAGGTGGAAGATTCAGTTCCGTCACCCTAGCTCTCTAGCTAAATAATATGGACAAAACAGAGAGGATTTCATCCCTCCACTCACGCTGGCACTTGATGATCATAAATTTCCCACCAGATATCCCAAGCCATCATCCTGCTTTACCTTGTTATAAAACATGTATAGCACTAAACAAATACTGATGAAATAATTCAATAAAAAGAAGTTTAGGTACATGTGTCGTGTGCAATCAAATTGTCTTTACCATCCCTGGCATAGTGGAAGATGAGAACATTACACAGAGATTCTCTGGTGTAGTGGTAAATGACTTCATATGTTGAGCTTGAGTTATTTTTTCTTGTTGCTGATTTGTGGCGTACATTCTTGCCCTTAAAGGGGTTATGCCATGATTGATGTAAAAATGAAAATCAGACATCATATAGTACATGGCAACCTCTTTCTAACAAAGCTAGAAACAGCCCTGTTCTGTACTTCACTTGGAACCAAGTTCTCACCATTTATTGCTCCAAGTAATGCTAAAAAAATTTTCAGGCCTGCTGCTCCGGGTGTGTGTCTTTTATCAGAAGGTGTGTCCTTTATGCTGTAGCTATTTCCCTGTAATCGCAGTGATCGGTGTCGGCAATGGCAACTCCATGAAGAGGCCTTCACAAAGGAATGTCACACTGATCCTACTCCCAAGATTAAGGTGTGGGTGGCATAAAGTATGGTAGCTGGACCCCGCTATTTTAGGTACACTAATAGATTGGTGTTATAGTGACTTGGTTGTGGAACCAGTGGTACGACCATTTCTCCATAGTGTCCTAGGAGCTGTGTTTTAACAGGACAATGCCAGTCTGTGTGTTGCTCAGGCTGACTGTTGCTCATGCTACGGTGCTCAGCCTGCTTGGCCTAAACATGCTGCCATCACTTCATCATCAGCATTTCCAGACTTATCTCCCATCGAACACATCTGGAACATCGTTGGTCAGCATTTGCAAAGAGAACTGTCAGCAGTGAATCTTGATGATTTGCGTGCCCAAGACCCTTGAGAAAGCGACTGCGAAACACGTGTCGGGATCCAGGAGTGTCTTGGTCTGTATACCTTACTGCATTTTCTCCCATATGTACTTATTTATTCTAAGGCGCCATGCACTTTATTCATTGATCTAGGGCTGGGGCTCATTGACACCCACAGCTTGGGGGAGTAATTGTAATTTACATGTACTAATAGTGACAGATCTGTGGATATTATTCCAGTGTGATTTAATGCTGTTAATATATATGTGATCTCAACAAATGTTTTAAAAACTATATGTTTAATGAAATTTATGACTTTGTGCTATACAATTGCTGTCCTGACTTCTAGTTTTTGGGTATTAAGTCCATTCAGTGTGGCAGAAAAATTCCTCAGACACCCATTATTAACCTCATTGATAGCATGCCGAGGTGTGTAAGGATTTGCATTCTGCATATGGCACTCATACTCAATACTAAATAAATCAAGATGTTTTAGAAATTTTGTTTCCATTTTTTTTTAAATCATTAACATGTCTATCGGTCCTGTGATTTCCATTATTCCATGACTTTTCCTTCTCAGTGTTGCAATTTCAATGTTGAGGAGTGTATATACCACCCATTGGTTGGCTTAGAGTGAGACAGAATTTTACACCAGAGCCGTGGCACAATTTTGGCACTAAATGTCACATATTAGTCCATGCCCCTTTCCAGTTAAGCCCCACACCTTTTCTTCTAATGCCTCTTGTTGAGCTAGGTTCAGAGGATTTCTCAAGAATCGGCCGTGCAAAATTTTGAATTTGTTATTGTCTAGGAGCAGTAAATGCGCTCTTATGTTCTTTACATTCTTCTGTCCTGTGATTGTAGGAGGTCCAAGGTATAGGAACTCAGCATGGGAATTTTGTGGTTTCCATGCCATATATTTTCTGTTTTCAACATAACGATGACCTTGTCATAACATTAACAAATGACAGTTGGCAGTATCATAAAATGAACATTTTCTATTCATATGTTCCGTATGTTATAGACAAATATTAATCTTTTTTTTAACGCTATATACTTTATAAATGCTTCATGTTTTCTCTTCACAGTGATATGATTACTTTCTTAGTAGGTCTACTGCATACAATTCAAAATTATTTTCTGAACTCTCACATTATGTTCCTGCTTTTATAGTTTGTTGACATTTATACAAGACAGTTAAATATTTTTTTAGACTGCGTGTGTCAAGCGCCAGAAACCACCTGTTCATTCAGAACTTATCTCAAATGATCAACTTTTCTTTGTGTCATAAAATGTTAACCATTACACATAGTTCTGCATGACTATTAAGGGAGAGTTGCACATCGAGAATGTACAAAGAGGCTTTCATCTGTTCAGGTCAAAGTTGCATAGTGGGGGTGAAAGGAGTCCTTAGGTTGTCCACATACAACAAAATATGGATTGATAAGTCTGAAAATCCATTTTTTCTGCCTGGCTGACATGTTTAACAGATGTCTACTACTTAACAACTGCTATAAATACTTTCCAGTATTGAGTCACAGTGTGGAAATTGTATTTCGAAGAGATGTTGTAGTAGATGGAGATAATTTTCTCAAGAAATATTCATGCCCAGGAGACTCTGACACAGAATGGAACCAGCGGCTGTCACATTGTCATTTATAATTGTTGGTACAAATTATATACAATAATAAAATCATTTTATGGAATCGTATGGATGGGTCACTGTGCCGGCGTAAACAATGAAGAGCGTTTCTTGTTTGGTTCAAAACTCGGATTACCATAATCAAACGTTGGTGGCCTATTCTAAGGATGTTATGTTGTGCGGTCCTGCATGGTTGCTGCTGTGATACTGCGCCGGTGGGCTAGTGGGGCTCAGTGCAGTGGGGGCTTTGCCTAATAGGATGGGTGTTGTTGGGCTGCTAACCAGAAAGGGAAAGGGGATGAGTGACTCAATTAGATCATCAAAGATTACACTGATAAGTGCAATATTCTTCTGTGGTCATCTTTATCTAGGCCTATCAGCAACAATTTTAAACTCCATAATCATCACTCACATTTAGCAATTTTTTGGCTGTTTTTGCTTTTCATTTCGTAGTACTGCGTCACTGAAAATTAAAGGGTGTTTTCTCACTTCAGAAAATGGCATTTTTCATGTAGACCAGGAGTGCAAAACCTTTTTTGCTCCGAGGGCTGCATTGTCACATCACTCTATTTCGAGGGACAACAAATAAATAAATATCGATCGACGCTCATTTGTATCGGCCTATTACACAAGCCAATGCAAAGTGAGTGGGGAGGAATGATCACTACCGCAGTCATTACTCCTTCATTTAGTTATATTGATTATTGGTAGCCCATCCCTGATTACACAGGGAGATGTGCTGAAAATAATTGTACATCTTTCATCTTGATAAAATATGCAAATCAGCCGACAAATGAGTGATTCCTTGTTTATCCCCAGGACTATGACTGTGACGAGGGGACATCCACTGCGTCTGGAGGAAAGAACATAGAAGAGGATTCTTTACGGTAAGAGCAGTGAGACTATGGAACTCTCTGCCTGAGGAGGGGGTGATGGTGAATTCACTAAAAGAGTTCAAAAGGGGCCTGGATGTATTTCTGGACTGTAATAATATTACAGGCTATAGCTACTAGAAAGGGGTCGTTGATCCAGGAAGTTATTCTGATTGCCTGATTGGAGTCGGAAAGGATTTTTTTTTTTCCCTAGAGTGAGCAAAATTGGCTTCTACCTCACAGGGTTTTCTTTTGTCTGCCTTATAAACTAGGTTACGATGTAAACTATGTTACCTGCTCCCCACCGCTCTGGTGCCTCCATCTTACAGTTCTCGCGTTGTTTACACCTGGCAGTGCATGGGCACAGTGACATGCACCTCTCCAGCCAATTACTGGTGTCAGCGGCTACAAGCAGCATGTCAAGGCTGAAGCCAAATATTGACTGGAGTTGTGTATGTGACTATGCCCATGAACCGCCAGATGTAAACAATGCAAGGACCAGAAGATGGTGGCAGCGAGGGCAGTGCGGAGGACAAGAGCGGCGGGGAGCAGATGAGTATAAATCTTCTATTTCATGCTGCAGGAAAAACTAATAGTTACCAGAAAAGTGGTGACATGTTCTTCCATTCTGCCTCCTATTCATAATTCAGTGTTTTCCTTCACTGCAGAGAATGGTGTTTACTGGTTATTATCGCCTCCTGCCAATCCAGTTAGAGGCGCCATGCAATAACCAGTAAGCACTGTACCTTACTAGCAGGGAGAGCACTCAACACTTTAATGACTAGGCCTAAAAAGGCCTTAATGACCAGACACTTTTTTGCGATATTTGTGGTGGTTCAGACGGTTGTAACTTTTTTATTTTTTGGACTACCAAAATAATTTTTGCAACTGTTTTTTATGTGACACATAGGGCTTTATAATTATTTTTATAATTTCTATAATAATTTTTTTTTATTTGTGGGAAACTGTCACGACAGAGATGAGAAGATCTGAGAGACTGGTGGCACATAAGGATATCTGACAGTCTCTCTCTGTTTTCTCCTTGCGGTGTTGTTTTTTGGTGATGACCCCACCTCTGGTCAGGTGCATCTTGTGGTCATTACTGAGGCTCTATTTAGTTCTGACTCACACTGCTTACCATGCGGTTCATATTTCCTGCTGGAGTTGGTTGAGCTGGTGTGTTGTTCCTTCGGATCTCCTGCTCCTCCATTCTTCTATAAGCTAAGTGCATTTTGTTTTGCTTGTGTTTGTTGTTTTCTAAGCCTCAGGGAGACACTGGTTCCTTCATCTGGGAAGGGACCGGTAGTCTCATTCCCTGCCACCACTGCAAGGGATTTCCGGGGTCTCCAGGGATAAGGTTCCGGTGTATCAGTATTTCCACCTTCAGGGTCTACTCATATTGGCAGGAGTCAGGGAGAGGTCTAGGGATTCCTAGGAGGTCACCATCCCTCTCCCTTAGCTTTGAAGCCTAGACTCCGATCTATTTTCTTCTGTGTGTTATTTGGCGTTTTCCCCTCCCCATTACCTGTGACAGAATCTGTAATTTTTTTTTTTTAAGTAATTTTTTTTCAAACTTTAGCTCCTTATTTTTTAAATATGCATACTGACACCAAAATAAATTATTATATTAGTTCCCTATTTTGTGTCTCTCTCTGTTGGCCGGGACTGCAGGATTTTGCATAAGTCAGCGCTTTTTCCTATAGTGTGCAAGCACAGCCACCGCTACTGGACTGCAGGGTGGTCGTAACCCCTGGATACAAGCAGGGTATAATAATGAATCAAGCCACCAAAGGAAGCAATATGGAGAATCACAATACATTAGTAAGTGCCTTGTATTAACTTTCTCTACATGATAAATGCCATTTGCTGAAATGAAACAACTCCTTTAAAGAGGTCACAACTGATCGGCAGGGGTGCTGGGAGTCAGACCCCCACCAATCTGCCATTGATGACCTATCCTGAGGATAGACCATCAATATACTATCAATGCACAATCATTTTAATAATTAAGTCTATTTCTAATATTACTGAATGATTGAATGTGGTCTTATGTTTTTTCCTGCAACAAAATATTACCAGTTCATTATACAAATTACTTTATATTTGCACATTTGCTAAAGTGAGACAACCCCTTTAAATGCAAAATATTATCCTTCTGTAGCAGTCAACAAAATCTCCTCTATAGATAGATAATCCATTGTCAGTTTACTGCTGCTGTTAGAGGAAGATCTTATCTGCAAAACAATCCTCATGATATCAGTATTTGCAGAATATGCAGCAAGCTGGGTTTTATACCCCCAAAAAGTTGCAAAATTTGACGCAAGTGGCGCGTGCACCAAACATTGCAACTTTTTTATCTCAGTTTTCTGGAGTACAGAGAATGATAAATGTCCCCCATAGTATTTAGGAAAGGAAAATAGGAATCATCCTAATTGCTTATCCTACACAAGGTGAGTAGAGGGTAAGAGTTTATAAGAATTGGCCCCCTTCAAATCTAGGAAATTATGCTTTGGTAAAGAAATCCCTTGGGCCCTCCACTTTTAGTATTAACGTTTCTAAGTTAAGTATGACTTTAGCTTGTGTAGTGACTTTATTTACTGCATGATGGACAGAAAAGGCTATCTATTATACAGATCTGTCATTCACAACTCTTGAAGCACAGGATGTACTGTTGCATCTAGCTCATTAGTATGCGTGAAGATAAATATGTGAAGACAAATATATTTGTATATAATATTCATCTTCTGATAAAATGAGAGTTATAACTGGTACAATAACCATGTCGTTTTTTTTAACTCCGTCCTGACCAAGTGATATTTTTAATTTCTGCGTTTTCGTTTTTCAATCCCTGCTTTCCTGGAGCTATGACTTTTTTATATTTCCCTTTACATAGCCGTATGAGGTCTTGTTTTTTGCAAGACAAGTTGTACTTTAATATTGCATACAATGAATGGGGAAGATGGAAAAAAAACTACAAATGGGGTGTAATTGGAAAAAAAAATGCATTTCTATCGTAGTTTTATGTGTTTTGTTTTTACGGAATTCCCTTTGCGCAAAACGTACTTGTTTCTTTCATTCTCCAGATCAGTACGATCACAGCAATACCTTGTTTATATAGTTTTTCTTGTGTTTTAATACTTAAAATAAATACAAAATATTATACTTCTGTAGCAGTCAACAAAGAAGTTAGGATATCCTCTATAGATAGGTAATCCATTGCTGCTGTTAGAGGAAGATCTTAGGCTACTTTCACACTAGCATTTTAGTTTTCCGGTATTGAGATCCATCATAGGGCCTCAATACCTGAACAAAAAAAACAGCTTCAGTTTTGTCCCCATTCATTGTCAATGGGAACAAAACTGAAATGAACAGAACGGAGTGCTCCAAAATGCATTCCGTTCCATTTAGTTGCGTTCCCATACCGGAGAACAAACCGCAACATGCTGTAGTTTGCTTTCCGTCCTGGGATGCGAAGCAAGAACCGATCCGGCATAACCCCCAATGCAAGTCAATGGGGACGGATCAATTTTCTTTGCCACAATCTACCACAATAGAAAACGGATCCGCCCCCGTTGACTTTCAATGGAGTTCATGACGGATCCGTCTTGGCAATGTTAAAGATAATACAACCGGATCCGTTCATAACGGATGCAAATAGTTGTATTATCAGTAACGGAAGTGTTTTTGCTGAACCCTGTCGGATCCAGTAAAAACTCTAGTGTGAAAGTAGCCTTATCTGCAAATCAATCCTCATGATAACAAGCTGGGCTTTATACCCCCAAAAAGTAGCAACATTTGACGAAGTGGCGCATGCACCAAACATTGCAACTTTTTGATCTCAGTTTTCTGGAGTAGAGGGGATGATAAATGTCCCCCATAGAACTTGGGGAAGGAAAATAGGAATCATCCTAATTTCCTATCCTACATTAAGTGAGTAGAGGGTGGGAGTTAACAGGAATTTTATTTACCATTGCAGTCTATGGGAGATTCCCTATCTTCTTATGGAGCCCTACTACAGGCAAAGCTTGATAGGACCATCGCTGTGGCAGGCCTCGGATTCTTCTGATGGTCCGAGGCTGCCACATCAACTAAGCGGCTCCCTCAATCTCAGCACGAGGGAGTAGTTTGGACCCTGGAAGTGCAGTGCTCCCTGGGTTTTACTGCTAAGATACCATGGTCAAACTTGACCACAACAACGGAGGTCTTAACTGAGGGGTTAAATATCTGTTATCGCCGATCATGGACTTTGCCTCTGGGTGTCTGCTGTTTAAAACATCAGAAATCTGGCATCTATGGCACCCGCTCAGCTCCTTAGGGGGCACCATGTTTAAAGTCCGCATTTTTGCCGTAAATGTTCAGACGCTGTTGGTAAAGAGTTAAAAGTCTTTTTAGCTGTTATTTTTGTAGCCATCTGTTGGCCTGGTGGTCAAACATAATTTATACCGAATATATTACATGTAATGTTTAGTTATTGATCACAGTCACACATCAACAAACATACACTTATAGGATGACTGCCTTAACCCCTTAAGGACACAGCCTTTTTACACCTTAGGACCAGGCCATTTTTTGCAAATCTGACCAGTGTCACTTTAAGTGCTGATAACTTTAAAACGCTTTGACTTATCCAGGCCGTTCTGACATTGTTTTTTCGTCACATATTGTACTTCATGACACTAGTAAAATTAAGTCAAAAAAATATTTTTTTTTGCACCAAAAAATACCAAATTTATCAAAAATTTTGAAAAATTAGCAAATTTCAAAGTTTCAGTTTCTCTACTTCTGTAATACATAGTAATACCCCCAAAAATTGTGATGACTTTACATTCCCCATATGTCTACTTCATGTGTGAATTATTTTGGGAATGATATTTTATTTTTTGGGGATGTTATAAGGCTTAGAAGTTTAGGAGCAAATCTTGAAATTTTTCTGAAATTTACAAAAACTAAATTTTTAGGGACCATTTCAGGTCTGAAGTCGCTTTGCGAGGCTTACATAATAGAAACCACCCAAAAATGACCCCATCTAAGAAACTACACCCCTCAAGGTATTCAAAAGTGATTTTACATATGTTGTTAACCCTTTAGGTGTTGCACAAGAGTTATTGGCAAATGGGGATGAAATTTGAGAATTTCATTTTTCTGTCTAATATTTCATTTTTACCCATTTTTTCCACTAACAAAGCAAGGGTTAACAGCCAAACAAGACTGTATCTTTATTGCCCTGACTCTGCAGTTTACAGAAACACCCAATATGTGGCCGTAAACTACTGTACGGCCACACAGCGGGGCGTAGAGTGAAAGGTGCGCCGTATGGTTTTTGTAAGGTTGATTTTTATGGACTGGTTTATTTACACCATGTCCCATTTGAAGCCCCCTGATGCACCCCTAGAGTAGAAACTCCCTAAAAGTGACCCCATCTAAGAAACTACACCCCTCAAGGTATTCAAAACTGGTTTTACATACGTCGTTAACCCTTTAGGTGTTGCACAAGAGTTATTGGCAAATGGGGATGAAATTAGAAAATTTCTTTTTTTGCCTTATTTTCCATTTTAACCCATGTTTTCCACTAACAAATCAAGGGTTAACAGCCAAACAAGACTGTATCTTTATTGCCCTGACTCTGCCGTTTACAGAAACACCCAATATGTGGCCGCAAACTACTGTACGGCCACACAGCGGGGCGTAGAGTGAAAGGTGCGCCGTATGGTTTTTGGAGGGCTGATTTTTATGGACTGGTTTATTTACACCATGTCCCATTTGAAGCCCCCTGATGCACCCCTGGAGTAGAAACTCCCTAAAAGTGACCCCATCTAAGAAACTACACCCCTAAAGGTATTCAAAACTGGTTTTACATACGTCGTTAACCCTTTAGGTGTTGCACAAGAGTTATTGGCAAATGGGGATGAAATTAGAAAATTTCTTTTTTTGCCTTATTTTCCATTTTAACCCATGTTTTCCACTAACAAATCAAGGGTTAACAGCCAAACAAGACTGTATCTTTATTGCCCTGACTCTGCCGTTTACAGAAACACCCAATATGTGGCCGCAAACTACTGTACGGCCACACAGTGGGGCGTAGAGTGAAAGGTGCGCCGTGTGGTTTTTGGAGGGCTGATTTTTATGGACTGGTTTATTTACACCATGTCCCATTTGAAGCCCCCTGATGCACCCCTGGAGTAGAAACTCCCTAAAAGTGACCCCATCTAAGAAACTACACCCCTCAAGGTATTCAAAACTGGTTTTACATACGTCGTTAACCCTTTAGATGTTGCACAAGAGTTATTGGCAAATGGGGATGAAATTTGAAAATTCCATTTTTTTGCCTTATTTTCCATTTTAACCCATGTTTTCCACTAACAAAGCAAGGGTTAACAGCCAAACAAGACTGTATCTTTATTACCCTGACTCTGCCGTTTACAGAAACACCCAATATGTGGCCGTACACTACTGTACGGCCACACAGCGGGGCGTAGAGTGAAAGGTGCGCCGTTTGGTTTTTGGAGGGCTGATTTTTATGGACCGGTTTATTTACACCGTGTCCTGTTTCAACCCCCCTGATGCACCCCTGGAGTCGAAACTCCCTAAAAGTGACCCCATCTAAGAAACTACACACCTCAAGGTATTCAAAACTGGTTTTACATACGTCGTTAACCCTTTAGGTGTTGCACAAGAGTTATTGGCAAATGGGGATGAAATTGGAAAATTTCATTTTTTTGCCTTATTTTCCATTTTAACCCATGTTTTCTACTAACAAAGCAAGGGTTAACAGCCAAACAAGACTGTATCTTTATTACCCTGACTCTGCCGTTTACAGAAACACCCAATATGTGGCCGTAGAGTGAAAGGTGCGCCGTTTGGTTTTTGGAGGGCTGATTTTTATGGACCGGTTTATTTACACCGTGTCCTGTTTCAAACCCCCTGATGCACCCCTGGAGTCGAAACTCCCTAAAAGTGACCCCATTTTGGAAACTACGGGATAAGGTGGCATTTTTTGGGGGAGTATTTTTAGGGCAAATATAATTTTTGGTTGCTCTATATTACATTTTTGTGAGGCAAGGTTACCAAAAATAGAAATTCTGATATTTCATCTCCATTTGCCATTAACTGTTGAGGAACACCTAAAGGGTTAATAAAGTTTGTATAATCATTTTTGAATACCTTGAGGGGTGTAGTTTCTTAGATGGGGTCAATTTTAGGGAGTTTTTACTCTAGGGGGGCATCAGGGGGGCTTCAAAAGGGATATGGTGTCAATAAAAAAGGCCATCAAAATCGGCCTTCCAGAAACCATGTCGGTCCTTTCCTTTTGCGGCCTCCCTTTTACGGATACAGCAGTTTACGACCACAAATGTGGCGTTTCTGTAAACTGCAGTATCAGGGTAATAAATTTTAACTTTTGTTTGGTTGTTAACCCTTGTTTTGTTACCGGAAAAAACGGACTGAAATGGAAAAGTGCCAAAAATAGCGGTTTTGGCACCGTTTTTTTTTTTTTTTTTTAACCGTGTTAATCTGGGTAGTTAGGTCATGGGATATTGTTATAGAGGAGATTCTTACGGACGCGGCAATATCTAATAAGTCTACTTTTTTTTTACAATAATTTAGGTTTTTGACTATATTATCTTTTTTGATACAACATTTTTTTTTGGGTATCTCTAAAGTCTAAGTGTCATTTTTTTATTTTCTTTTAGCCAATTATCTTATGTGGGGGCTCATTTTTTGCGGGATGAGCGGACGGTTTTATTGGCACTATTTTGGGGGCTATATGACTTTTTGATCGCTTTCTATTAAACTTTTTGTTATGTAAGGTGACAAAAAAAATATTTTTTTGCACCTATTTATTTTTTTTTTTTTGTGTTAATCTGGGGGGTTGGGTCATGGGGTATTTTTATAGAGGAGATTCTTACGGACGCGGCGATACCTAATAAGTCAACTTTTTTTTACAATTATTTAGGTTTTAGACTATATTATCCTTTTTGATACCCTAAAAAAAATTTTGTATCTCTAAAGTCTAAGAGTCATTTTCTATTTTTTTTTTATCTGATTATCTTATGTGGGGGCTCATTTTTTGCGGGATGAGATGACGGT
Source organism: Bufo gargarizans (assembly GCF_014858855.1). Lineage (NCBI taxonomy): Eukaryota > Metazoa > Chordata > Amphibia > Anura > Bufonidae > Bufo > Bufo gargarizans. Next base: position 233,555,857 of record NC_058080.1, read on the forward strand.
TTTATTGGCACTAATTTGGGGGCTATATGACTTTTTGATCGCTTGCTATTAAACTTTTTATTATGTAAGGTGACAAAAAAAAACTTTTTTTGCACCTTTTTTTTTTTTTTCTGGACCGTGTTAATCTGGGGGGTTAGGTAATGGGGCATTTTTATAGAGGAGATTATTACCGACGCGGCAATACCTATGTCTACTTTTAATAAATTATTTTAGTTTTTTTGGGTGTCTCAAGTCTGAGAACCATTTTTTTTTATCCGATGTCAGTGCTAAATTGGGATATAAATTTAGTACTCCATGGAAGTGTGATACTCCCTGAAGCAACCGTCAATGCAGAGGCCCGGATGATCGGGGCAAGTGTCGCACTGAGTAGTCGTGTCCTTCCGTATCCCCCTCCTGCGACACACTCTGCACTTTTTTTGGGTTCGTCCCTTCTTTCCAGTATGGGGGACCACACCTGGAAAGTGTTGGCCAGGGACGATCCGGGCACCTACAGTTCCCGAGGTACTCCGGCCTGCTCTTTCCCGGTCCGAAAAGATCAGGGCCTTGAGGACTGCCTCATAGAACTGGAGGAATGTCCCTGTGCTGCCAGCGCTTCGGGATAGTACAAAAGAGTTGTACATAGCAACCTGCACCAAGTAGACCGCAACTTTTTTGTACCATGCCCGGGTTTTGCGCATGGCGTTATATGGCTTGAGGACTTGATCAGAGAGATCAACTCCTCCCATATACCGATTGTAAGCGACGATACAATCGGGCTTGAGGACCGTTGCCGCGGTACCTCGCACAGGGACAGGGGTGATGCCGTTACCATGAATTGTGGACAGCATAAGGACATCCCTCTTGTCCTTATACCTGACCAGCAACAGGTTTCCAGTGGTAAGGGCACGGGTCTCACCCCTGGGGATAGGTACCTGGAGGGGGTGGGCAGGGAGGCCGTGTTGATTTTTCCGCACGGTCCCACAAGCGGACGTGGATCTGGCGGCAAGGGACTGGAACAAGGGGATACTGGTATAAAAGTTATCCACGTAAAGGTGGTAACCCTTATCCAGCAGTGGGTACATAAGGTCCCACACAAGTTTCCCGGTAACACCCAGAGTGGGGGGACATTCTGGGGGTTGAATCCGGGAATCTCGCCCCTCGTATACACGAAATTTGTAAGTGTACCCTGAGGTACTCTCACAAATTTTGTATAGCTTCACGCCATACCTCGCCCGCTTGGAGGGCACATACTGGCGGAAAATGAGTCTCCCCTTGAACGCAATGAGAGACTCATCAACCGCGACCTCTCTTCCAGGTACATAGGCCTCCATGAATTTGGCCCCAAAGTGATCGATGACCGGCCGTATCTTGTACAGACGGTCATGGGCAGGATCACCTCGGGGGGGACATGCTGCATTATCGGAATAATGCAGACATTTCCGGATGGCCTCAAACCGGGAGCGTGTCATGGCTGTACTGTAAAGTGGGGCCTGGTATAGGACGTCCCCACTCCAGTACAGCCTGACACTGGGTTTTTTGACCAGGCCCATATGCAGCACGAGGCCCCAAAATGTCCTCATTTCGGCTGCACTGACCGGCGTCCAGCCACCGGGCCTGGCCAAAAAGGAGCCCGGGTGTTGAGCGACGAACTGTTGGGCGTACAGATTCGTCTGCTCCACCATCAGATTTACCAGTGGGTCACTGAAAAAATGACAAAAAAAGTCATATTCAGTGTAGCCCACTGTGGAAATCTGGATTCCTGATTGGCCTACAAAATCAGGAATCACAGGCTCGTATCGCTCTGGGCTACACCAGACAAGTTCACCGGCAGGGGGCTCCGGTGGATTTAACTGGTGGGCCGGGAAACCAGTACGAGCCCCAGAGCTGCTCGTACTAGTGTGGGCCACAGGGTCCCTAACATGGCGGTCCCCTTGCTCCGCCTGGCGGCGTCTCCACCGCCTTGGGGGCTCATCATCATCGCTAGATGATGAGGAGGATGCGGATGACAACAGGAATGTGGGGTCATCCTCATCCTCACTGGGACTCTCGGAGTCAGAGGCAATCTGGGCGTATGCCTCCTCGGCCGAGAACGTCCGGCGGGCCATAGGGGAGTGTGTGTCTGCGTGTATATGTGCGTGTGTGTAACTCTTTATTTTGTGTGCGTGTGTGTGGGGGCACGGGTGTTCACGAACTCACCCTAAAACTAACAGAAAAAAAAATAAATAAACTAACTAAAAAAAGGGCAAAAAATGTGGGGAAAAAAATTCAAAACCGCTGATCAACCGTCCGAAGTTGATCAGCGGTGGGGTGTGCGATGCGCTAACAGTGGCCGGACACTAAGTGCCGGCCACAGTCAGCGTACACGAAAAAAAAAAAAATGCACCCCAAAAAAGGTGGGGGGGGGGGCAGGGGGTGGGGGGGTAAGTGGCAGCACCCCTGGGGGGTCTAGGGTCACACAGCTGTGCTGTGGACCCCAGACACCCTAACTAGGGTGATGCAATCAAAGTTCAAAAACTAACTTTCCCTTTTTTTTTCCCTGCCTAAACCAAACTTTCCCTAGCTGTCCCTATGTACCTGATGGGGTCCTGGGGGGCACAGATCGGGTCCTGGGGGGCACAGATCGGGTCCTGGGGGGCACAGATCGGGTGCAGCAGACACGTGCAGGCAGCTCCTCTCTCCTCCGGCTCCGGAACACAAAAGGAGGAGGAGAGGAGCGCCTGCCTCTTTTGAATCTGCCGCCGGACCGCCCACAGACCAATCAGAAAGCGATCCTGAGTGGTGATGTCACCATCACCACTCAGGATCGCTGGATGGTGATTGGTGGAGTGAAATCACACCACCATCACCATCCTGTTCCGGGTTATCGGGACTTCAGAGACCCGAATAACCCGGAAACGCAGAAAACCGCAGGTCTGAATTGACCTGCGGTTTTCTGCGATCGCATACATGGGGGGGTCACCGGACCCCCCGGCGCATTTGCTCCAAGTGCCTGCTCAATGATTTGAGCAGGCACGGGGTTCCGATCACCGCCCGCCGTGCGGCGGTGATCGAAAATGCACAGGGCGTACATGTACACCCTGTGTCCTTAAGTACCAGGGCACAAGGGCGTACCTGTACGCCCTATGTCCTTAAGAGGTTAAAACTGGTCACATCACAGACAGAGCGTTCTTTTCTTTCTTAGAAGAGAGCTAAGTTGCAAATCATAGTCAGCGATAACATGCATAGTTACATAGTAAGTTTCAAAAAGACAAAACATAAGTCCATCAAGAGTATAAGTTCTGAAAATGGAGCAAATTTTATAGGTATGTTCACCATATTGGCAGATGGAGCCATGAGAACTTAGCGCAAGTGCTACACACATACAAACATGCATTATGTCTACTACTCATTGAAACGTATGGTTTGGTTGTGTAAGCAGGGGTCAACTGGCCACAGGTAAATTTCCCGGTTGGCCGATGCCCAGATAGCTCTCCTTATGACTTCCGGCTGGGTACATAATGATCTGATGCTCTCAGTATTCATTTATGCTTGGAGCATCAGGTGCTTACGGTTCTGGCAGACATCCACAGATGCCCTCCTGAATTCCATTGTATCACCATCTTCAGGACAGTGATAAAGTTGAATTCTGTAAGACATGTGTATGTGTTTAGACAAGGCATGCTGAGTCCTCCAAAAGGAGAGATGCTCTTTGTAGCTGTTATGTACTTTGTCTAATTTATAGAGTTCTCAACTAAGATGGCCCGCTTTGTTAACTCAGAATTCTCTAATAGGGTTTTCTGAGTAAGAGGACCCATTGAATCTTTCCTATTTAGTATAGTAGTATATCTTTAAGTTGAATTGTAGACACCCGTTTTCCTGCAGCATGCTAAAATGCACGTATTTAAGAGTGACGTAGATTTTATTTCAGTGTTGACAACTTTGTAATGAGGAGGATGAATATATTTATCCTATCTTGTTTTGTAGCGTAGCATAAAAATCATCTCTCATCTTGGTAATAACTCCAACTCAAAGTTATGACATAACAGAACCAGAAAAACATATTTATGAATGATTCCAGTGCCATAACGGTTCTTCTTACGTCTGTGTCTCTAAAAATAGAGGTGGCAAGAGAGAGGAAATGAAGGAAGAAAAGGAAAGCGTGAGTGACATTCAGACAACACACTTTCTGACATGAAGCTACTGACGTCATAGTTTCCTGCTAGATATTTCTATTTCACATAGTTATTTTAGTGAAATCACTTGGAGAGGAAGGCAGATAAAATACCAGCAGAACTCTCGTATCCACTTCAAAACAGAACGAGAGGAAATATTTACTGAACAAAGAGAACATTTGCAGAAAGCAGCAGAAATGCCTCATCTTTTGGTTCATATCATATTATCAACCATTTAAAAAGGTTTTCCCCACATCTGGGAAAATAATGTTCATGTAATAGTCTCAGCCCTAGATGAGAAATTCAGTATATGTCAATTGGTCATATGCAGGGTACATTTAAACAATTAGAGAAAGATGGCTGATGATAGGTAATGGTGGTAGGGGTTATGGAAGTCCTGTATTAGTCAATATGTCTATAAATATTCTCATAGCCTCAAGATAATTGTTCTGGAACAACTGAGTCAACCACCATTTGGCTTTGGGCTAAAACAAAATTGGGTTATCCTGGCAGTCCCCTGGTATTCACCCTTAACCCCTATTTGCTGCAGGGGAGTCACCAGGCTGATACCTCTTGGAGTAGCCTCTGTGTGGTTGACAGATGATCCATTGGGGTTAGAGACACTGGTGCAGAGCACTGAGGGATCAGGCAAAATCGTGGTCAGGGACAGGCCAAGGTCGGGGCCGGCAGGGATCAGAAGCCAGGGCAGGCAGCAAAGGGTTGATACTGAGGTCAGACATGGTTCAGAGCAGGCAGTAGAGGGTCTGAATCCAGGAGTCAGGCAAAAGTCGGTATACGGGTAGACAAATGGATACAAAACACCTTTGCAGGGAACTAGCAAGCTGAATAACCTATTGCTCAAGTACCTTCTCATAGGGGAGGGTACCTTAAGTACCCTGATGTAAGCAGCGATTGGCTAGAAAGAATTAGAGAGCGCACGTTGGCCCTTTTAGAGCGGAGGAGCCGATGGAGAGGCCTAGCCGGCGGGGATGGGGGGGGGGGGGGCCTGTAGGGGAACCAAATACATCATCTGCCAGGCCAACTGCAGCAAAACCACTTGGTTTGGGCCACCGAACATGATAGGTGAGTTAGATATTGCCCATGCCCAGCCGGGAGAGCGGGATGGCGACGATGGCCACCAATGTAACAGTAATGAGCATTGATGCTAAATACTAACATTTCACCATTAGTATTAGTATATTAGTATTAGTAGAGTCTAACAAGCACACACACATACACAGACAGAAACAGACTTCTACATACGCACATGATGGTATGTCTAGTAGGGGTTGTGCCTGATTTTCCATATGGCACAAGAGGCGGATACTTATGGAAAAGGTCAAGGCTAGAATATAGTTATTGCAGTGGGACTGCCGTAGGTTTCTTCTTTCAGGCCACGGGAACTGATTTGCCGCTTGCTGCGCAAGTGGTTGCAATGACATCACTTCAAGCTCCTGCGCGGGGTCATGTGCGATCATGTCATCTCTACTGCCTGCACAGTTCTACTGCCTTATAAGCTTCAGTGGCAAACTGCTGCACCCCTCATTTCGCCTCATAGCAGAAGTGGGACTTGTGTAGCCCTGCCCCTCCATTATTATCCAGCCCATGTGTTTTGGCCCTGTTCCTTGGTTCGCAGGGAACAGAACACAAAGCCTGGATCACAGGATGAAAAGAGTTCTGAAAGGTACACATCTGGCCGATGCACAGCAGGACCTCACCCAGCAAATTCATCCAATTATGTGAGTACTGTCCAGTTTTAGACAGGAGTGTGGTGGATGCAGATGATGTGCATGGTGCTGGGGAGGATTGCTCGTGCTCAGTATCACTCTCGATATTGACGAGTATTGCTCAGTACCACTTCTCTGTGTTGGTGAGCAATCCGCACTACCACAGAAACAGTACTGAACAATCCTCACCAACACAGAGCAGTGGTACTAAGTTGTACGTTAGCTGTGTGTCTAGATACATAGATATCTGTAGTCCTCCATGTAATAATATTTTGGGAAACTACAACTACCAGCCTGCCATGACAGTTAAAGAACTGCTTTGGGAAAGGGTTAGGTGCTTGGTGGGGCATGCTCATTTGGCTCTCTTGACATTCTTTAAATGTTTGGACTTGGGAGGTATGATGTATGGAGGGCTTAGATGAGCCACTACCAGAGTTGTCATCTAGAAACTTTCATATAAATGAATTGCTACAGAATAAAAGTGTTCAAACAGCTTGTGTCTTGTGACCACGTATACATACTGTTATATAGAACATGAAGCACAAATTTGCCTTGAAGGGGTTGGCCATTTTCTGGTTTGTGTTGACCAATGTGTTTTTATTATTATCATTATTATTTATTATTAAAGTGCTATTTGTTTCATGGCGCTGTACATATGAAAAGGGGTATAATACATAATACAGACGATTGCACTAAGCATGAACCAGACGAGTTACAAACTGGTACAGAAGGCAAGAGGGCCCTGCCCGCAAGAGCTTACAATCTACGTGTTTGTAAGATTATCATTTGACATATGGCACTACTATAGCTTTTTTGAAACGATGTGCTGTTTTCTATATTTCATCATGTATGCCGCCTTGTTTGCCAAGTCTTTTGTGCTATCCACAGGAAGGTCCTGTCCATAAAATGAATGTTGATGGAAGGTCATGTGACCAGCAGATCACCTCCATGTGATATCTTCTCCATTCAAAAACTCTGCACCTGCCTCCTGCACTAGCACTGTGGAGAGTTTAGTGGAGGTGTAGTGTGTTTGGAGGAGGCTGAATGATATGTCTGGTCACATGACCTTCTATCAGCAGCCATCTTATGGACAAGACCTCTGTGTGGACAGCACAAAAGACTTGCCAAACAATGGGGCATACCTTATGAAATATTGAAAAAGACTGAATTTTAAGAAAGGCTATATTAGTGCGTGTCATATTACTACACATCTGTCAATAGTAGCCAAAAAGTAGCCAACCCCTTTAACCAGTTAATTTGAACTTCTACTATTCATCCATCTTTGTTTCCCCATTGATTGTATGTGACAAATTATCTTATATTTTCTGAGCGATAACAGATTATATAACCATGCACTCAACCAAGATTTCTTTGTATTTGTCCTGGTTGTGTAATATACAGCTTTTCAGAGATTTCACAAGGTTTTGTAACGTTTATTTGACATGGTTAATTGCTCCATAAGAATATAAGATGACAACATCTCACCCGCTTGATTAATCTCAATTACAGTGACATGCCCCGCAATGTATTTAGCCGTGATGGCGTACAGGATAATCATGTGTCATATCAACCACATGCTAATTACTTAAAACACATTGATAGACAATATGAATCAGGGGATGTCATCATCTGCTGTGTGCCAAGCATAACAGGTTCATTTTTTTTATGTTTTGCACATGGGCACGTTCTTATGGAATACGTTTCATCAGAACCTTGGACTAATATTAATCCCTCAGTTATATAAAAACCATACAAGGGAAGGAGCCATGCATATAATTGTATTATGGCTTTATACAAACTGCGAGCCGGAGGGAAAGCGTCTGCTTTGGAACCCGAACTTAGAAGGGGCCCACCCAGGAGGAGGACTAAAGGATTTTATTGTCAGGGCTCCCTCAACGGTATTATAAAATGACATTATATACAGAAACACTGTAGGAAATGCACGGAGCGGCTGCCGAGCCCCATCTGAGAGAGCGATCTTGACTAGCCACAGACATGGGAGTTGCATGAGAAGAGGGGGTTGCGAAGAAGTTCCCAAGGTGGAGTGCCAGTTCAAAGATTTTCTGTGGGGCCCAGTCATTTCTAGCTTCGCCACTGCTCTGAGCGTAGACCCATGGAAGTATATAGGCCCATACTATACCTCTTTGTGCCTCTTATTTCATGTGGAAAAAAATGTACCATGTTTCATGTACTGCAATGTGATGGATGTATTCTCCCCTAGAAGCAATGCCTATACCTCTACAATACAGTGACATACATAGGCAGTGTATGGCAGCACGTGGAGCGCCTGTGGCTTGCACTGTAGAGCCTTAGGCACTCTGAGATGTTCAGAGACAGATTTTGTTTGGAACCCAGGTTATCAGTTTGTAGTACATGCTATGCCTCTATTGCGTACTTGCCCTCTCCTCATGCTCTGCTTTTGGGGGCAGATGTGCCCCCCTACTGGTAAACAGGCCAGAAAATTACATCTACACCAGAAAGGAGCTGGCATAGATTTCAAGAGTAATGCGCACAGTTTTCTGGCGCACACATTGTCAGGCTGCGGAGGTCCCGCCTGTGGCCTGCCACCTCCCTCCCATGCCCCACCCACTATTGGTAAAATTGCAAAAGTGTTGGAAAACGGCCAAAAATAAACTCAGCCATGAAATGGCAGACCACATAAAGTTACAGAATTGGTTCCCCGTGTGCAGACAAAGAGGGAGATTTATTAAAACTGGTGTAAAGGAAAACTGGCTTAGTTGCCCATAGCAACCAATCAGATTCTACCTTTCATTTTTCAAAGCTTCAGGTGGGTTTTTATTGGTTGCTACGGGCAACTTAGACAGTTTACTTTTACACCAGATTGATAAGTCTCCTCCATAGTACATAGTGCGGGCTCAGTAACTGCAGAGTTCCAAACCCCCTCTGGCATCAATATCAGTGCACCAGGAGCTTTATGGCCTGGGTTTCCATGGCCGAGCAGCCACATGGAGTGGTGTAACGCATGTGAGGAGTGACGAATCATGCTTCTCTGCATGGCAGTCTGATGGATGAGTCTGAGTTACCTACCTGACTGAATTGTGCCAACTGTAAAGTTTGGTGGAGGAGGGCTAATGCCATGAGGCTGTTTTTCAGGGGGGTTGGCATAGGCCCCTTTGTTTTGGTTAAGGGAAAACTTAAAGGCTATTAATAACTTTAGGGGTAAATTTTATGATTGCCTTTTACTCATTTGGGACTAAAAATATATTTTTTTCAATTGGTCTTTATTACATCCCGTCATGTAGTTGTTCTGACAGCTAGGTATAGCCCTTATTTCTAAACTGACGGCACATAAACACTCATATAAGATGTACTCTTCCCCATCATGCTTTTTATGCTTTTCTCAATTTTGGTGCATTTTCTGGGTACATCCTGTTTGTTTGTTTTTTTTACCAAAATGCAGCATGGTCTAGGTATGCTGTCTTTTTCAAGTGTTTTCCCATAGATTTCTCCACCCAAATATTCTTCAAGAATGTGTGACCAAAAGAGCCACAGAAAAAATGAACACTGCAAAAAAACAACTTATCCCCATCCACAAGACAATCTGATTTGTGGGGGTCTGATGACTGGGGCCTCCACCGATCACACGAACGAGGGCCTGTGCACTATGTTTTAATGGAGCTGCAGACGTGCATGCTTGGCCGCTACTCTCTCAAACTCTATGGGACATCAGAATGGAGTGGCAATGACCACCGTTCCATTCAAAAGCGGGAACATGGGCCCCTGTTCTCACATTTGGCAAAAGCCCTGGTTAGACACCTGCCGATTACCCACCTTGTGTTTTCTAATCAGACAACCCCTTTAATGGCTTTTTTTTTTTTGGCTATTTGATATATTGGTTTATACTATGATGTATGTGTACGTGATGTTATGTGTGTAGTTAAAGTCTCATTAAATCAGCACGTTAACTGAATAGTATAGCTAGTTTTTTTTTTTCTTCATGCTTTTGTGTTTCTTCCCCTTGCTGTCAGAACAGAGGAGACTGCTTGGAAGGGCTGGAATCATTGCTGAGAGTTTGTAGCTCAGTGTGAAGGCTTTTTCTCTCTTCTTCAGAGCAGACCACTCACAGAGCCAGATGGTTCCTGTCTGCTGGCTTTCTTCAATGCACTTCCTCCCACAGAGGGGAGGGGTGTGGGGGTTCTTTTGCCCTCCATTCCCCTCACCATCTAGGCTCCTCTGGCCCTTTCTGTTCTGAGGTTAGACATAATCTTTTATTGCCCAGTTGTTCGGAAGTGACCTTTTGGCCTTGATTAGATAGCACCAGGCTCTATCACTGGATTGCTTTTGAGCTGGCAGTTGCTTTTTATGTGTTTGCTGATCCGGTGTCAGAACAATGCAAGGCTTTGCAAAATTTTAGTACAGCAAAGGCCTCCTTTGGGATAGCAGGGGGCTGGGAGAATCTGTTATATAAGGCTTGCTGCTCTTCCCCCTTTTTCCTTCTCAGCTCTTAAACTGGTTAAATATTGGAAGAAGATTTCTCAATGATGCCAAATGTACTTTTTTTTTATTTTTTATTCAGCCATCTGTAAACTGCTTCTCTTTGTGTAATGTCGTTTTCATTTTGTATAGCATGCAGCTGTTATTTTAATACACATTGGGGATTTTTACAGATTTTCTGAACTTAAAGCATTTTACAGATGCCTTACTACTCACTGACGGCTGCAGCACAGCACATGGCAATGGCACTAGTAAGAGCGGGTGTAGCATCAAGTGCACAATGTGGTCTTGACTGTGTCATGTGCTTCATTTAAAGATGTGATGCTTCCAAGTTATTGTTAACCATATTTTAATCATCTAAATTATTTTCACTTTCTGCAGACAATATGTTACTTTTACACTAGTGTTCAAAAGAATAGCAGACCAACCAACGTCATTAACCTGATAAATCACTGTTTTTGGTAAAAAGTGATATTTCTATATAGCAAATAATTTACTTAAGTAAGTGTAGTAGAGTAATAAAAAAAACAGACCCAGGAATTAGGACATGCATCCCACTCATTCTTAGTAACTGAATCATTAATTGAAAGGGGCGTGCTCAAAATAATAGCTGTGAGGAGTAAAATTGATGAAGTCATTTATTCTATGGAATAACAGGTGTCAATTTTGGCACTTATTTAAGGTAGGGGGGTGCCAAATGTTGCACAAGTTGGTTATAGTGCATTTCCTTCTGAAATACTGGGGAAAATGGGTTGTTCCAGACATTGCTCTGATAATTTGATTAAAAAGTTCATTAGATGGGGAAAAACATATAGAGAAGTGCATCAAATTTTAAGCTTCTCAGCTAAAATGATCTCAAATGCCTTGAAGTGGCAACCAAAACCTGAAAGACACAGAAGGAAGCAGGGAACTACTGTATCGAAGAATAGCCAAAATGGCTCAGCCAATTATCACATCCAGAAAGATCAAAGAAAATCTGAAGTTACCAGGGAGTACTGCTACAATCAAAAGACGATTAAGTGAAACCAGCAAGAACTCCCGCAAAGTCCAGTTGTTGAAAAACAGATATGCCCTGAATAGGTTCAAATCTGCCAATCAACGCATTGGCTGGCCCAAAGAAAAATGGTGCAACATTTTGTGGACTGATGAAAGCAAAATTGTTCTTTTTGGGTCTATTGATGTGGGACAGTATGTCAGATAACCCCCGGGCACTTAATTCAAGCCACAGTACACTGTGAAGGCAGTAGAGCATGGTGCAAAAATCATGATATGGGGATGTTTCTCTTGCCATTTATTATATATGAGGGATCATGGATCCTTATGTATATATCAAAATACTTGAGGAGATCATGTTTCCCTATGTCAAAGAATAAATAGGTGTTTCAACATGACAATGACCCAAAACACACCAGTAAGCAAACATCATCTTGGTTTCAGACAAACAGGATTGAAGTAATGAAGTGGCCATCCCAATCCTCTCACCTCAATCCCATAAAGAACTTGTGGGGTGACATTAAAAAATGCGGTTTATGAGGCAAAATTCAAAAATGCTGAAAAACTGTGGAATGTCATCCAATTGTTTTGGACAGGAATACCTGCTTAGAAGTGCCAGAGCACTTACAGCCATAACTTGTGAGACCTAATTTGCATACGTTTATAACCTCGTTTTTGCTGCTTCTCTACATGGGACAAATACATCAAAGGTACTGTTTTATCCATGTGTATGTGCGCAATAATGAGCAGTTTAAAACATGAAAACCTGGTGACAGACACCCTTTAATATGTATGGCCAGCTTTAGTCCTTTGCCGTTTCCAGCATTGCTGCTCCAGTCTGCACCTCCTGTCTATGTTTACAGGCTGCAGCAGTGACATAGTCATATACAGCACATGACCACTGCAGCCAATCATTGACCTTAGCAGTTGTATGCTGTATACCGCTGAGGCCAGTGATTGACTGCAGCGGTCATGAGCTGTAAATGGCTACGTCAATGCGTCAAAGTGAGGACTGAAGTGGCAGCGTTGCGAATGGCGAGGGATTAAGTTAAGTCACGAGTGTATGTTCTTTTATTATATTAATGCATTTAAGTGCATTGGAGAGGTTTCCATCTGATATTGATAACCATCATCAATTTGAAAATCTTGACAAACCCCTTAGATGCATAACGCATCAAAATGCTTACAGGTCATCATTTAGGCCACTTCCACAGGTCAGTATTTGGTCAGTATTTTGCATCAGTATTTAGTCAGTATTTGTAGGCCAATAACACTTGTGGAACCTACAGAGAAAAAGCATAATGAAAATATTTGTGCCTCTTCTGAGGTTTGGACCTTGTGTTTTAGCTTGTGGCCTTTTTCAAAACTGGGCAGAATGGGAGGCATAGGATACAAATTCAGTTAGGAAAATTTCCCTTAATTAAAGGGGTTCTCCCATGAATAATGTAAAAAATGAAAATCAGACATTATATAGTACACCACAGTCTCTTTCTAACAAAGTTAGAACCAGCCCTGTACCTCACATGGATCCAGAGATCTCTCCATACATTGCTCTGCTAGATTTATATCAAGCTGACAGCTCAAGGGGTGTGTCTTCTCTGCTGCAGATAAGGGGGCGTGTCTCAGCTCTCCCTATCACAGCTCAGGAGGCAGTTGAAGGAAGAAACTGAGCATGTGTGACCTTCTCAGTGAGCAGGACAAAGAAATAAGAAAAGGAACAAACAGGAGGTGGCGCTATACAGATACATGTGGAGAGATGTTGGTTGAATGGTCATTCTGCTGACATTTACTGAAGGTGTATAGGGTTGGGGTTGGTTTTGCAGCAGGTACATGGATGTAAGCAAGCCTCATTCAGATGAATAGTACAGTTGCAGAAATGTCTGCAATAAATCTGCCACATGTGAATATACCTTTAAAGTGCCAACACACATTAGATAAATGTCAGTCAAACTCTCCAATTCATCATGTATCCTGATGACAGATATTGTAAGAACGAAGGACTGGATGTGTCTTGAATAAAATCTGCATGCTTATGAAGGAGTTGGAAGGAACAGCTGTCGTCTGAGCTAGCAACTCATAATATAGATATGTACAACACGAATCTGTAGTACGGTTATGTGCGCGAACTCTTCATGGGAATCTGTCACCAGTTATATGCTGCTGTATCTGAGGGCAGCTTGAATCCTTGACAGGGACCCTGAGCAAAATGCTGGTTCACGTTTTTGAATAGAGACAGTCGTTATGCTAAAATCAGAATTGAGCAGCTCCAGCAAGAGCCGAGAGTCCACTTAATACAGAGCACATGCTCAGGAGTCCTCATATTCATAAGCTCCTGGCTCTTCTTGCCCCTGCCGCTGGTTGCTCTAGGAGGAGAACTGTCAATCAATGCTGGGTGGGTGGGGAAAGCCAGAAGCTCATAAATATGAGGACTCTCTAGTGCACTGTACTGAGCAGACTCCAGTCCTCAGCTCTTGCTGGAGATGCTCATTTTTTATTTTAGCAGTAAGAATGTGACCCAGAGTCTTAATCAGGGTCTTGGATAGGGAAGCATCAAACTGGTGTCAGATTCCTCTTAACAGAAGTCTATCTAAATTATTAATGTTTATTTTGCTTGCCTTTGTGTCAAGGGCTTTGCACATGATCGATGAAGGGTTAAAACCTCTAATTTCACTGCACACAGCAAGCAGACTGAAAAATAACCTTCTGTGGAATTCTGGTTTTTAAGTTCCTGGAATTAACCACAATGGATACCCGATACTTCCTAATGTCAGATTCCAGACTCCCAGATTTGTATCAGTAAAGTTTGACCTTGAAATGCTTCTCAGCCCCCCGACTGGCTGCATGCACACATGAGAGGGTTAAATCAGACAATTTGGCAGTCGTTTGTCATGGTGTACATTTGGCAGATAATAATAATCTCTTAGATGCTCTGATGAACAATCCTTAGTACGATCCTTCATCCCCATTCAGTTTACGTACTGTCAGCAGTAAAATTCCTCTTTACACTGTGAGCATTTTTATGCCCGCATAATAGAACAAATGTTTTAGTTTTTTTGTGAATGAACGATTAAGGGGATTTTATATTGCTTTCATGAATCAGTATAAAATCCATTCCATTGCAAAGGTAAAAAATAAAGCATAGAAGCCCTGAAGATAAAAAATTTATGATAATGAGCAGCACAATGATTCTTCAGCACTGACCTCTTGTAGTACTGGGGTCCTCAAATTAAAGAGGACCTGTCACAATATTTTTTTTTTATAAAATCAATGTTTGATACTGTAGTCCAGGTTCAGGAGATGCCTTCCTGCAATTTTTTCATGATCCGCTTCTCCGTTGCCCTAATATGTCTCCGTTAGTATTTATGCAGGCTATGTAAGCGAGCATAGTACTTGCTGTACCTGCATACATAGACTGTTCTGATTTTCCAAATCTCACAAGAACAGCTTCTCCCGAATGGGGCCGCCATGGCCATCATAGCGCCGATTCTGTTGCACACTAGCACGCCGCCCCTCAGTTTAGAGGTGGACGGCTTAGGCAGGGTCGTAGGTTCCAGCTGATACGCCGTGCCTCACACTAGAGGATCCGGCCATAGGCAGGTCATCCTACGTCTGTCTTAGGTTCTAGCTTTAAGCCATACCTCACACCAGAGGTTATTGGCCCAAGCAGGTTTCTGCTTCTGTGTATCACCACACCGTGGTATATAAACTAGTGACACACGGTGTGAGTGTACATAATATTGCCAGGCCTCGGTTTCGGAGGCAATTGGCTGTAGTAGGCTGACGGTGCACTCTGCTCCTGATGAAGTGCACTTAGGTGCACGGAAACGTGTTGAGCAATTACCATATGTGGCGGTGGCCGTGGAGTCGGTGTCTGTTGGCACACTAGCCATAGCAGCGGCTCTTCTGTGTGCCTTAGCCCAGCACCTCAATTTTATTCAGTGCAGGGGCGGCAATGCGCGCTGCCACCCACTGCAACTGTAGTCCTAGTACCACAGTTCCTTCGTGCTAGAATATCCTGCTTTATCTATTCCCACATTAGTCAGCATCATGACTATGTGGGTGTAGCCCTTCAGTGCTCGTGGCTTTAGTTTGTGGGACCCACCTTTTACGCTACTGTTACATTTACCTCTCTTTCAGTGGCGTTATTAGTATCCTTATTAGGTGAGGGCCCATAATTAAGTGATACCTACCTTCTCTATCCAGGTGGTAGTTGGCGTTTGGGTATATACCCCTCTATTTTACCTTAGTACTACATTAATAAAGATTTGTTATTTTGTTTCAGCGCTCCTCTTCATGAATATAAATTATTCTGTTAGTATGGGCAGCATAAAGTGGATGACAGGTTCCCTTTAAATATGACCAAGGGCAATATCTGCCTAAACCTTCTATGTTCCCCCATACTTCAAAAGCATTTGCTTTCTATGGAAATCAGTCTTAGGGCCCCTAAATACCTGAATAAGCTCTGGCATTTTTCTACCATAGAAACTTATTTTTATTTTTTTTATACCGCATGCGGTTTTTATGGAGGTTTTTGAGAAGGGTTTCTTCGGCAAACAAATGTGTGGATTGTGTTTTTTTTTTTTTGTTCAGGACTATAGAGATAGGGATGAACTAAGGACATCTGGAAAAACTCCAAAAGCTTCAACATGCTGAGTTAGGAAAACAGCAAGACAAAAAAACACCTCTGGGCAAGAAAAAACAAAAACAATTTCCCATAGACTTTTACATAGACTTTCCAAAAAACCTCATGTACATAAAACAGGGAACCCACAAAAGTGGCGAAAAGCACCAAAAAATACCCATGAGTGTTTGCACATTTCTGTGTCAGTTTGACATCCGTGGAAAATCTGTCCAAGTTTCATCCGTGACGATGTCTTTGAAGGATCCATGTTTGGTCCATGTGTCGATCTTCTGCACTCCCTGTCACGTGTATGCCTCAGACACTGCTGAAAATTCAGATCCAGAGCATCTCCTATCTGTGGTCAGTGAAAAAAGGACCAAACATGGAAGCCATTTGTGTTATGTCAGTGATATTTCATGGACCCATAAACTTCAATGGGTGTGTTGGTCTGCATCATGGACCAAAGTAGTGCATGTTCATGTGATTTTTTTTTTAACTGACTCATGGTCAGTGGAAAACCACTGATGTGTGAACAAACACATTTAAGGGGTATTTACATCTGAGACAATGGGGGCATATGGTACCTGCACCTACTCCGAGAATGGAGCGGGGAAGGTGGTGGACGGAGGACCCCGGCTATCTCTGGGTCCAGCCACCACCAATCGCCCTCCGCATAGTAGCTTCCATTCATTTCTATGAAGCCGGCGGAAATAGCCAAGCCAGTGCTCTGTTTTTTTTCCGTGGCCCCATAGAAATGAATGGAGGGCGGCTGCGCATGTGCAGTGTGCCCTCCAAAACTTTGAGGGATCCGTTCTCGGAGTAGGTGCGGATCTCAAAGGTGGGACCCGCATCTATCAGACAATGGTGGCATATCCTAGCGATATGCCCCCATTGTCTGAGATGGGAAAACCCTTTTACCTTAAACACATTTGGTTTCACAGGAACATGCCATTATAGTATTGACCTTCGCTACCTCATTCTTGCTGTACCCCAAAACAGGAGTTCTTAGGGAACGGCTAGTAATGGTAATGTCAATAGCCTTATTGCCAGTAGTAAATAATCTGCTATGGGCTCTCAGGGTGCCTTCATTTTGTTGCAGAAATTTTCTGCAACTGAAAATCTGCTCCATTCACCTGAATGAATATGGCAGAAATCCATGTGCTTCCCGCCAAAACATCCCTTTTCAGTTGAATGGAACTGATATTGAATTGCAGATTTTTCTGCAGCTAAATCTGGAACCGTTAGGCCACCTGAATACGTTGCGGAATACGTGTTTTTTTTGGGTGTGTATTCCCGTGTAGAGAAACGCAGCTTATTACAGTATCAGCAAACTGTATGTGATATAACACTAATCTCATGTACACTTGCGGATGCAGATTTTTTCTGGGTGGAAATTTACCTGCATTGCGGTTTTCAAATTAAATAGAGTGTCAATTATGTTTGCGGTTTTAGATCTGTTGCAAGGGTGAGATCTGTGGCAAAACGACATCATATCCGTACCAAAAACCGCTGTTAGACATTGCGGATTTTGGTGAGGATATGCTGCACAGTAGCGTAGCTAGAAATGACTGGGCCCCACAGCAAATTTTTGAATGGGGCTCCCCTCCCCCAGTAATTTTTTCACAACCCCTTCCTTTCATGCCGCCCCCATTCCTGTGGCTAGTAAAGATCGCTCTCTCAGACCAGGCCCGGCAGCTGTTCCATCCGTTTTCTACACTGTCTATACTGTCACTGTATATAATTTCATTGTGTAATACTGTTGAGGGGGCCCTGACCAAATCTTTTAGTCCTCCTCCTCCTGGATGGGCCCCTTCTGGGTCAGGGCCCCAAAGCAGCCTCTTACCCTGCTTCCCCTATAGGTACGCCCCTGATACTGCAGAAACACACAGAAATCGTTTGTGAGATTGTGCGGATCTTATGTGCGTTCACCCGCACTCATGTGCCGGTGGCTTTAGTGTCCTATTAGACCAAACAATTTTCTGGCCAATTACTGAGAAGGGGAGTTAGTAGCCCTCCTCCTGTATAATCGTGCCACTGAGAAACAAGCAAATGCTCATTTGTCGGCTGATTTGTGTCTTTTATCAGGATGAAAGATGTACGACAATCGTCAGCACATCTTCCTGTGTAATTAGGGATGTGCTTCCGAAAATCAATAGAACTGAATGAGGGAGGAACGACTGCGGCAACAATTTTTCCTCTCCAATTCACTTTGCATTGGCCTGTGTATCGGCCTGATTCTCAGTGCTGTCATCTGATGCTGAAAAAACTCAACCTATCCCACTTTATTATAGGACTTAGCTAAAAAGTGATGGATCTGATGCTTGGCGATTGTTTATAATGACAACTAGTGTTGAGCGAATTAAAGTAAAAAAAATTGACTTCGATCTGTATTTTAGGAAAAATAAAAAAATTCCCCCTAAAATGGCAGCAAAAAAACTAAACAAAAACATATTCACCTCATCCATTAGTTTGCGGAGAAGCCATTGCAGTCATCTTAAAGATGATTGATGACATCACCGTGCCCGTCCAGTGTGATCACATGATGAAGTCATCACATCACTGCGCAGGATTTTGTGAGATTTCTTCAATCAAGATGGCGCGAAGGCCTCTTCGCAACCAAATGGAATGAGTATGTATATATTTTTTTTTTTAACCACATTAACCCCTGAAAGGCCTTAATTTTAATCTCAGACACTGCGATCAGCGATGAACTTGGCATCTGAGGGGTTCAAAAAAAGGTGGGATGCGCCGTTCCTCCATCATTGTACCCACTACATACAAATGAATGCGCTTCGTCACTAATTTCTTTGTGAAATACGGCGAAGCAGACAAATCTAATTTTTCATAATTTCGCTCATCACTTATTACAACCATCAAAACTGCTAACTACAGCTCTCGTCCATGGACTATAATATGGACTGGACTGTAACTCAGAATCTGTACAAGAGAAGTAGTATTTATAAAATGAGTAGCTATGCATGTAGTGGGCGCACAGGTATTCCATACAGACATTCATGAGCACATCTCTGCAGCCACAATCCCTGAAATTTCAGGTGGGGACCATATTTTTATAGTGGCCACTTAGACTAATTTCACTCGAGTGAGTTTTCTATACGGTTGTGTTCCATTTTGCAAATGGACCGAACGGAATCCTGACCAAATCATTTCAATTGGTATATGCACATGGGCATCGTTTTTTACTGGCCATCTTTGCGTTCAGAAAAAAAATCCCAGCATATTTTATATTGTGGGTTTTTAACATAACCCTTGCACCATAAAAATGAATGGGGCTGCACGAAAAAATGGAGGGCATCAATGCATTGTGTTTTTCACTGAGGGTTGCTAGGAGATGTTAAATTCTATTCTTCAATTTTTCTTCTTGTACGTGAAAAACGGATGCAAAATGCAGACAAAACTGAATGACCTTGCATGAAAAACCATCAGTTTTCCCTCAACAGATCCTGACACAATCCGTATTTCTCAGGTGACTCCTTAGCAGGGGCGTCGTTAAGAACATCCATAGAAAGAAAAAGAAAAACGTTATTGGTCTTGGAAATCGGCAATGCAAAAACATTTTTTCTTTAAAAAACAAAAGGGGTTAAGTCCACTTTCATCCATGTTTGTAATGGTCCCATCAGTGTGTTACACTATGGGCCCATTAACTTCTTCTAGGAGCTGTGCATACATACTGTGGGTGGAGGAGCTGTGCATATGTACTGTGGGTGGAGGAGCTGTGCATATGTACTGTATACTGTGGGTGGAGGATCTGTGCATATATACTGTGGGTGGAAGAGCTGTGCTTATACTGTATACTGTGGGTGGAGGAGCTGTGAATTTATACTGTGGGTAGGGGAGCTGTGCATATGTACTGTGAGTGGAGGAGCTGTGCATATACTGTATACTGTGAGTGGAGGAGTTGTGCATATATATACAGGTCCTTCTAAAAAAAATTGCATATTGTGATAAAGTTCATTATTTTCTGTAATGTACTGATAAACATTAGACTTTCATATATTTTAGATTCATTACACACCAACTGAAGTAGTTCAAGCCTTTTATTGTTTTAATATTGATGATTTTGGCATACAGCTCATGAAAACCCAAAATTCCTATCTAAAAAAATTAGCATATTTCATCCGACCAATAAAAGAAAAGTGTTTTTAATACAAAAAAAAGTCAACCTTCAAATAATTACCGTATGTTCAGTTATGCACTCAATACTTGGTCGGGAATCCTTTTGCAGAAATGACTGCTTCAATGCGGCGTGGCATGGAGGCAATCAGCCTGTGGCACTGCTGAGGTGTTATGGAGGCCCAGGATGCTTCGATAGCGGCCTTAAGCTCATCCAGAGTGTTGGGTCTTGCGTCTCTCAACTTTCTCTTCCCAATATCCCACAGATTCTCTATGGGGTTCAGGTCAGGAGAGTTGGCAGGCCAATTGAGCACAGTAATACCATGGTCAGTAAACCATTTACCAGTGGTTTTGGCACTGTGAGCAGGTGCCAGGTCGTGCTGAAAAATGAAATCTTCATCTCCATAAAGCTTTTCAGCAGATGGAAGCATGAAGTGCTCCAAAATCTCCTGATAGCTAGCTGCATTGACCCTGCCCTTGATAAAACACAGTGGACCAACACCAGCAGCTGACATGGCACCCCAGACCATCACTGACTGTGGGTACTTGACACTGGACTTCAGGCATTTTGGCATTTCCCTCTCCCCAGTCTTCCTCCAGACTCTGGCACCTTGATTTCCGAATGACATGCAAAATTTGTTTTAATCCGAAAAAAGTACTTTGGACCACTGAGCAACAGTCCAGTGCTGCTTCTCTGTAGCCCAGGTCAGGCGCTTCTGCCGCTGTTTCTGGTTCAAAAGTGGCTTGACCTGGGGAATGCGGCACCTGTAGCCCATTTCCTGCACACGCCTGTACACGGTGGCTCTGGATGTTTCTACTCCAGACTCAGTCCACTGCTTCCGCAGGTCCCCCAAGGTCTGGAATCGGTCCTTCTCCACAATCTTCCTCAGGGTCCGGTCGCCTCTTCTCGTTGTGCAGCGTTTTCTGCCACACTTTTTCCTTCCCACAGACTTCCCACTGAGGTGCCTTGATACAGCACTCTGGGAACAGCCTATTCGTTCAGAAATTTCTTTCTGTGTCTTACCCTCTTGCTTGAGGGTGTCAATGATGGCCTTCTGGACAGCAGTCAGGTCGGCAGTCTTACCCATGATTGCGGTTTTGAGTAATGAACCAGGCTGGGAGTTTTTAAAAGCCTCAGGAATCTTTTGCAGGTGTTTAGAGTTAATTAGTTGATTCAGATGATTAGGTTAATAGCTCGTTTAGAGAACCTTTTCATGATATGCTAATTTTTAGAGATAGGAATTTGGGGTTTTCATGAGCTGTATGCCAAAATCATCAATATTAAAACAATAAAAGGCTTAAACTACTTCAGTTGTGTGTAATGAATCTAAAATATATGAAAGTCTAATGTTTATCAGTACATTACAGAAAATAATGAACTTTATCACAATATGCATTTTTTTTAGAAGGACCTGTATACTGTGAGTGGAGGATCTGTGCATATAGACTGTGGGTGGAAGAGCAGTGTGTATATACTGGGGGTGGAGGAGCGGTGCATATAGACTGGGGGTGGAGGAGCGGTGCATATATACTGTGGGTGGAGGAGCTGTGCATATATACTGTGGGTAGGGGAGCTGTGCATATGTACTGTGAGTGGAGGAGCTGTGCATATACTGTATACTGTGAGGAGCTGTGCATATATACTGTGGGTGGAGGAGCTGTGCATATAGACTGTGGGTGGAGGAGCTGTGCATATAGACTGTGGGTGGAGGAGCTGTGCATATAGACTGTTGGTGGAGGATCTGTGCATATAGACTGTGGGTGGAGGATCTGTGCATATAGACTGTGGGTGGAGGAGCGGTGCAGATAGACTGTGGGTGGAGGAGCTGTGCATATACACTGTGGGTGGAGGAGCTGTGCATATACACTGTGGGTGGAGGAGCTGTGCATATAGACTGTGGGTGGAGGAGTGGTGCATATAGACTGTGGGTGGAGGAGCTGTGCATATATACTGTGGGTGGAGGAGCTGTGCATATAGACTGTGGGTGGAGGAGCTGTGCATATAGACTGTGGGTGGAGGAGCTGTGCATATAGACTGTGGGTGGAGGAGCTGTGCATATAGACTGTGGGTGGAGGAGCTGTGCATATAGACTGTGGGTGGAGGAGCTGTGCATATAGACTGTGGGTGGAGGAGCGGTGCATATAGACTGTGGGTGGAGGAGCTGTGCATATACACTGTGGGTGGAGGAGCTGTGCATATACACTGTGGGTGGAGGAGCGGTGCATATAGACTGTTGGTGGAGGATCTGTGCATATAGACTGTGGGTGGAGGAGCTGTGCATATAGACTGTGGGTGGAGGAGCGGTGCATATAGACTGTGGGTGGAGGAGCTGTGCATATACACTGTGGGTGGAGGAGCTGTGCATATACACTGTGGGTGGAGGAGTGGTGCATATAGACTGTGGGTGGAGGAGCTGTGCATATATACTGTGGGTGGAGGAGCTGTGCATATAGACTGTAGGTGGAGGAGCTGTGCATATAGACTGTGGGTGGAGGAGCTGTGCATATATACTGTGGGTGGAGGAGCTGTGCATATAGACTGTGGGTGGAGGAGCTGTGCATATAGACTGTGGGTGGAGGAGCGGTGCATATAGACTGTGGGTGGAGGAGCTGTGCATATACACTGTGGGTGGAGGAGTGGTGCATATAGACTGTGGGTGGAGGAGCAGTGCATATAGACTGTGGGTGGAGGAGCTGTGCATATACACTGTGGGTGGAGGAGTGGTGCATATAGACTGTGGGTGGAGGAGCGGTGCATATAGACTGTGGGTGGAGGAGCTGTGCATATACACTGTGGGTGGAGGAGTGGTGCATATAGACTGTGGGTGGAGGAGCTGTGCATATATACTGTGGGTGGAGGAGCTGTGCATATAGACTGTGGGTGGAGGAGCTGTGCATATAGACTGTGGGTGGAGGAGCTGTGCATATAGACTGTGGGTGGAGGAGCGGTGCATATAGACTGTGGGTGGAGGAGCTGTGCATATACACTGTGGGTGGAGGATCTGTGCATATATACTGTGGGTGGAGGAGCAGTGCATATAGACTATGGGTGGAGGAGCGGTCCATATAGACTGTAGGTGGAGGAGCAGTGCATATATACTGTGGGTGGAGGAACGCTAGATATATACTGTATACTGTGGGTGGAGGAGCTGTGCATATACTGTATACTGTGGGTGGAGAAGCTGTACATTTATACTGTGGGTGGGGGAGCTGTGCATATATACTGTGGGTGGGGGAGCGGTGTGTATATATTGGGGTGGAGGAGCTGTGCATATAGACTGTGGGTGGAGGAGCTGTGCATATAGACTGTGGGTGGGGGAGCGGTGTGTATATACTGGGGTGGAGGAGCTGTGCATATAGACTGTGGGTGGAGGAGCTGTGCATATATACTGTGGGTAGGGGAGCGGTGTGTATATATTGGGGTGGAGGAGCAGTGCATATATACTGTGGGTGGAGGAGCTGTGCATATAGACTGTGGGTGGAGGAGCTGTGCATATAGACTGTGGGTGGAGGAGCTGTGCATATAGACTGTGGGTGGAGGAGCTGTGCATATAGACTGTGGGTGGAGGAGCGTTGCATATAGACTGGGTGGAGAAGCGGTGCATATACACTGTGGGTAGGGGAGCTGTGCATATATACTGTGGGTGGAGGAGCTGTGCATATAGACTGTGGGTGTGGGTGGTGTGCATATAGACTGTGGGTGGAGGAGCGGTGCATATAGACTGTGGGTGGAGAAGCGGTGCATATAGACTGTGGGTGGAGGAGCTGTGCATATAGACTGTGGGTGTGGGTGGTGTGCATATAGACTATGGGTGGAGGAGCGGTGCATATACACTATGGGTGGAGGAGCGGTGCATATAGACTGTAGGTGGAGGAGCAGTGCATATATACTGTGGGTGGAGGAACGCTGCATATATACTGTATACTGTGGGTGGAGGAGCTGTGCATATACTGTATACTGTGGGTGGAGAAGCTGTACATTTATACTGTGGGTGGGGGAGCTGTGCATATAGACTGGGTGGAGAAGCGGTGCATATAGACTGTGGGTGGAGGAGCTGTGCATATATACTGTTGGTGTGGGTGGTGTGCATACAGACTGTCAGTGGAGGAGCTCAGTTTTGAGGGGGGTTGGGGGTAGACATATGCCTTGGGCTTGTGCCCCTGATGTTTTAAGACCCTAGCAACACCCCTGGGCCTTGTTAAAACTGTAGAGCACCTTTAGGCCTCATGCATTCTCCATGGACAGCCCACTGATTTTTATTGTCTGTTCACACATCACTGGTTTTCCACTGACCATGGGTTAGTGGAAAAATCACGGGAGCATGCGCTACTTTGGTCTGTGATGCAGACAAAACACGCCCATTGAAGTCTATGGGTCAGTAAAAACCACATGGCTTCCGTTTTTTGTCATTGTTATTTCACAGAACATTAGTAGGAGATGTCTTTGAAATACAGATGACACACGGAGGGCAAAAAATGGACACACAAATCAAATATGAATTCTTCATGAATGAATTTTCCACACACGTCTAACAGACACAGAAATGTGAATGAGGCCTTAGCTATGTGTATTTGAGACCATGTTACTCAAAGCTTCAGCACTGAGTAAAGATCATCTGTCACAAGTCAGTGATCTCAGTTAATAATCTACTTTACTGGTAGATGTGTATGTTATTACACCCCTTTATGTTTTTTCTTCTTACTGATTTTGACAGATTTTATTTTATTTTTTCAAGCCTGAGGAGCGTGCTTTCCACATCAGTGCAACAAAATTGTGCAGCGTGCCACACAAAAACGTGCACAAGGTTACCGTCCATCACAGGGCCTCTCCATAAGAGAAGGGCCCCCCATAAACCTTTCCCAGTCCCTCCGGGCCAGAAGGCTCCTGCAAGGGATTGAGGCAAAATAGGCAACTCCCAGCCAAAGCCGGGAGTACGCCAAATCTGTGCTCTGGCCTTCACCTAGGCTGCCACCCAGAGCTTCGACTACTAGGTCTGGTCTCTCCCCAAAGGGAGAGACCAAGGGGTTTTGCAGGGGGGTGAGAAACCAGGATGGCCACACCCCCCACCAGACCTCTAGGGGGGTATCCGTAAGGGCGGCGCAACCCAAAAAAATCCTTCTGACAAACAAACGTGGAAAGTAAACGCACAGTGAACAAAAAAAGTTAAATAAATAGTGAATATGTGCGGAGACTTAGCCCTGACATCCGTCCGGAATTATAAAAATTCTTTCTCCTTACACCAGGCCTGACAGCCGGGCAAAGAATAGAGGTGTGTGCGCTCAATATGTGAGAAAGTGAAGTGCGTGCAAATGTGCCATCAGTCAGTGGGTTCCCACCCCCAGTGAGTTCAGGCACCGCAGGGTCACCACTCCTGGGGCATTAATGGCCCAAGCCGTACACTGCGCCAAAGTCCCTAGCGATGAGCAGTACTCGTGGAAGCAGGTATATCGCAGGCCTCAATCAATATTTGGTGGAAGCTGGTATATCAAACCCCATAATCAGTATTTTGTGAAAGCAGGTATATTGCACCCCTCAAATAGTATTTTGTGGAAGCAGGTATATCGCACCCCTCAATCAGTATTTTGTGGAAGCAGGTGTATCGCAGACCTCAATCAATATTTGGTGGAAGCAGGTATATCAATCCCCTTAATCAGTATTTTGTGGAAGCAGGTGTATCGCAGGCCTCAATCAATATTTGGTGGAAGCAGGTAGATCAATGCCTTAATCAGTATTTTATGGAAGCAGGTATATTGAAGGCCTCAATCAATATTTGGTGGAAGCAGCTATATCGCACCCCTCAATCAGTATTTTGTGGAAGCAGGTGTATCGTACGCCTCAATAAGTATTTGGTGGAAGCTGGTATATCAAACCCCTTAATCCAGTATTTTGTGGAAGTAGGTGTGAAGCAGGGCTTAATAAATATTTGTTGGAAGCAGGTATATCAATCTCCTTATTCAGTTTTTTGTGGAAGCAGGTGTATCGCAGGCCTCAATCAATATTTGGAGGAACCAGGTATATCAAACCCCTTAAACAGTATTTTGTGGAAGCAGGTGTATCGCAGGCCTCAATAAATATTTGGTGGAAGCAGGTATATCAAACCCCTCAATCAGTATTTTGCGGAAGCAGGTATATCGCACCCCTCAATCAGTATTTTGTGGAAGCAGGTATATCAAACCCCTTAATCAGTATTTTGTGGAAGCAGGTGTATCGCAGGCCTCAATCAATATTTGGTGGAAGCAGGTATATGAATCCCCTTAATCAATATTTTGTGGAAGCTGGTATATCAATCAATTCACCACTCAGACCACTGTATATATTGTCTATGTATATTGTGTTACATCTAGTGCGCCCTTAAGGCAATTAAATATATAATTTAATCTTGTGTTGTCCTTGTATCTCGATCACGAATCCCCACGTCCATGTTTCAGCCTAGTTAGACTGTGTGGACAGGAGTCTTTAAACACTGTACTAAGCTGAACTTACCTGTTCCTCAGGGGCGGCGTAACATCATGCCTTGGTAACCAGTGACTATACTGTATTTTGCTGGCTCTACGTATTTGATGTCCGACATCAGTCATGGTACGGTATTCGTCACACCCTTAATCAGTATTTTGTGGAAGCAGGTGTATCGCAGGCCTCAATTAATATTTGGTGGAAGCAGGTATATCAATCCCCTGAATCAGTATTTTGTGGAAGCAGGTATATCACAACCCTCAATCTGTATTTTGTAGAAACAGATATATAGAACCCGTTAATCAATATTTTGTGGAAGCAGGTATATGGCATCCCTCAATCAGTATTTTGTGGAAGCAGGTATATCGCACCCCTGAATCTGTATTTTGTGGAAGCAGGTATATCGCAGGCCTCAATCAATGTTTGGTGGAAGCAGGTATATCGCACCCCTTAATCAGTATTTTGTGGAAGCAGGTATATCAAACCTTTTAATCAGTATTTTGTGGAAGCTGGTATATTGCACCCCTCAATCAGTATTTTTGGGGCAACAGGTATATCACTCCCGTTGCAAATAGTTGTTCCAATAGCGCTTGTCCCTCTATATACCTGCAGTATCGCAGCAGAACCGCACACAACTGCTGCACAATACAAATGCACTAAATACTTTCTATGTTGGAAAGTATATTATAGGTATATCACACCCCTCAATCAGTTTTTTGGGGGGCAACAGGTATATCACCCCAGTTGCAATTAGTTATTCCAATAGCGTTTGTCTCTCTATATAGCTGCGGTATCGCAGCAGAACCGCACACAACTGCTGGACGATACAAATGCACTATAATATACTTTCTATGTTAGAAAGTATATTATATCACACCCCTCAGTATATCACACCTATTGATAGCACACCTATACCAGTCCTTAAAAGGGCTTTTGTGGCCCTATTAGCTAGCGTTTGGTGTCCCTAACAGTCTGTCCCTGCTCCACAAAGCAACCTCTCCCTACACTGGCAAAACACAAAATGCAAAATGGCTGCCTGATCATGTTCTGTGTGTGTATGTGGGGGTGTGTCCATGTGGTGAAACGTCTCAATTGTCTGTCCTGTCCCACCTGATGTGTGTGTCATGGGTCAAAGTTCTGCACAATGCAAGAGAATATGGCGCCGGCGAACATAACCATATGTTCGCATGTTTGGCGAAACGACCGCCGGGCAAACCGCAAGGCCATCTCTAGTGTTCATTGAGCTTTGTTCCCCGCATGTAAATTTTCAGCATGTGCGGGGCCACGTGTGCCTTTCAGCCAATGACTCACCACAGTGGTGGCGTGTCCCCAAGCTGTCACTTAGGAACACTTCAATACTATGGCCAGTAATTGGCTGCAGCAGTGCATGTGCATGTGGCCCCGTCCATGTCAGAAGTTTACATGTTGGGAATGAAGTGTAGGGAAAACAGCGCTGGACCCACAGAGCCAAAAGCGAGCATCAGGGAGAAGGTATGAATGCTTACCTCAAAAGTTTAATTTAATTCCAACAACTACTTCCTGGTGCGGTCAGTGAGTGTATAATGTGGGTACATAAACCCCAATATTAAGGTAAATAATACATTGGACAAGACAAGTTAGGCTGGTTATATACATTAGATAAATTTTAAGCTATTGTTTGACCAACAACTATCTCTCCTGACCTCCCCCACCCCCCATACTCATGAATCATCTGGCGGCTGGTTATCTACCTGAGAAGAAAAGTATAGGCGGTTCACTGCCAACTTCCTGATTTCTTCTGACTTTTGCTGTGTAGGGAGAGTCTGTAGGCCCCCATACACATTAGCATGATGCTTATGTCCAGCTTTAATTGCATATTTTTTAGTTTGATAAAACTTTTATATTTATGCTCCACCACATGAAAATATGAACGAACAATAATTTAAGATTCAACCCTAAATTCAACAAAAACAGTTTGGCACAATTAGAACTGATTCCACGAGTGTCTAAGGTTACTCATTATCATTCATTATTCTTTATGTATGGCCAGTTGTAAGAAAAAAAACATGAATTATTTCTTCAGATACATAAATCAACGCATTATTAACCGCAATAGAACTCAGCATGGAACGAAGCGATTCTTAGTCATCCAGAGACGTCATGGGAAATGCTCTGTCCAAAGGACCATTCTCCGCACATTAGCATTTCCTTTGGAGATGTCAGGATTGACCTCCCTTTGTCTGAATCACTAGTGACATTTCAAACCTTCCTTTCCCTTTTATTCTCCTACAGAAGGTCAGTGCTCTTTGGCTCGGAACAATTACAGCTACCATGCTCTTCAGACCCGTTACTTTAACCCATTTAGCCCTCTTGCTGCCAGAGGTGTGATGCTTTGCTGTTCTTTTTTCAAGAGTACGGTTTAAACTAATCACTGAAAGCAGATTAGAGCTACTAGACTGGAAATGATGGATTCCGGGTTATTTTATACTACTGTATAAGGTGATTGTATTATGTGTCGTATTGTTACAGTATTTTTCCCTTTTTTACAGAAACACCTTGTCCATGTGCTGCGTCTGGTATTGCAGCTCAGTTCCCAGAGATCATAATAGAACAAGACAGTAAAATTCCCCTTGTCTTTTCTACAACCAAATTAAGACAGGATATTTGTGATGCACAATATATGCAGAATACAGTCTGGTGTAAACTGAAGCCTTGACAATACGTTCTCATACACATAATAGTCAAGCTGAAAAATACTTACCGTAAATATTACTTTATTGTAAGCAAATTCGTAAATACCTTTCATTAGTTATTATGGCTTGATTTGTTTAGGGAGCAATCATCAGTGGAAATAAAATGGCCGCCGTCCTATCAGTACACACAAAACCTGTCCTAATCACACAGTAGGGTGAGTTAGTTCAGAACACTAAGACAAAGTGCTGCCTCATCTTCCTCTCTGCTTTCAGGGATTATTATTATCTTGAATACAGTTTAATATGATATTCAATTGATTCTCTGTAGGAATGGATTTGATGAGGAGACCTGAAGTACAGAGAGGAGGTGGGGATGTGGCTAATGAGCAGCAGCTATTGTATGTAGCCTCCATTACCACAGCCCCACATTACCACAGTCTGTCCTGTCTGTCCTCTCTGTACTTCATGTCTCCTCATTTAAATCCATTCCTACAAAGATTCAGCTGAAGACCATCTGTATTCAAGATCATAATCCCTGACAAGGAGAGCAGGGAGGAGGATGAGACAGCTCTTTACTTCAGTGTTCTGAAGGAACTTGTCCTGTGTAATTAGGACAGGTTTTGTGAGTACTAATAAGACGGTGGCCATTTTATTTCTCCTAATGATTGTTCCCTAAACAAAACGAGCCGCTATAACTAATGAAAGGTATTTGGGAATGTATTTATAATAAAGTAATATTTAAGTATTTTATTAATTTTCGGAGAACCTCTTTTAGGCATGATGAATTTAAACAACCAATTATTTTGTTCTAATTGTAGATAAGCCACTGCCACAGGTGTCTGACAGCAGTCTACTCTCTCTTCATACTGAAAATACATGAATGCTCATTCAAGTGTGCATGTGTATAAGAGAGTTGGGAAGAATAGCTGTGAGCCGACAGCTATTTTATGTGTATGGGTACCTTTACTTTAATTTTGGAATTTTGATTTCCTCGATGCTCTATCTTTATCATTTCTCATTGCCTATACTGGGTGGCCCATGAAAAAGTAGCCCACCTCCAATATTTCCAAATCAAACTGCCTAAGAGCAAATCTGTCTTAGTTGTCCATAGCAACCAATCAGAGCTCAGCTTTCATTTTTTTCAGAGCCCTGTAAAAACTGCAAGCTGAGCTCTGATTGGTTGCTATGGGCAACTAAGACTGATTCATTATTCAGTTTGATAGAAGCGGCCTATTGTGTCAGAAAGATGGTGTTCTCCCTGGAACAGGGAATAGTGATTGTGGAAAGCTATGTGCGAAGCAGATCGATTAAGGAAACGCAAGAGACCTTTGCCGACAAGTACCCAGGAAGTAATGCAGACCAGCGGCTCAACCTATAGACCGAACGGATGTGGGTGCTCACCTCTCGGTCCACCCAGACCGCACGGTAGACAAAATAAAAAAATAGAAATAGAGGGGCACTCCGTATAAGGGAACAGGAGACGGCAGTAAAGATTAATATTTAATCTGAGATAAAAACATAGCATCAGACAATCATAGACCATATAAAATAGCAATGCACAATTACAATAAAACATAAATAAAAAAATATGCCCAAGGATCAGGGTCCTGGAGATGGCTAGATGATGGTAAGAGTTCAAAGGTTCATGAGTATGAACACTCCCCACAATGAAAGTCAATCCAAATAGGTCTTAGTGCACCTAGACAGGGCTCCAAATAGCAATGTCTGACAGCGTCAGATAGAAAGTATAGGTGTTACACACTCTCCAACTCCAAACTTGCAGTATAGGAGGACAAATGATTGTATCCAATCCTAGGGAGAGTCTCTTTTCAGATGATGTAACAAAAATGTAACAAAACGTCTCTTACCCTCTGCCGTCACTAGGTTCAATGAAGTGAGTCAGAGACACAGCCGATCACAGCTCAACGCGGCGTCCCACGTGGTATGGAGTCTGAACGTGACGTCTCACGTGACTCCTCGGCTGGGGCAAAGGTTGGCGTAGTTACTTTTTCTTGCAAGCACCGCCTCGATGTGAGATTCACTGTGCAGATCACCCCGACCGACGTAGTTTCCTCTCGGTCACTTGTGGTTGCTTGGGGGGATGGCTCACTGTCCTAACAAGCCCATGAACGACATGGTGTATCATGAACGACATGTCAGCCAGTGCTGAAATCTCTGAACGTGAAACTGTACCAAAAAATTTGTGCGCAGGAACTGAAAGCGTCTGACAAAGCTAAGCGCGTAAATGACCGGACTTGGTTGCTGACTATGATTGCTGACAGACATTTGAACCTATTGCTGGGCTTCATGACGGACGAAGCTTGGTTAAATTTATAAGGTCACGTAAATTCCCAGATTATGAGGTACTGGTCCGCTGAAAATCCCCATTTGACTCACGAAACACCACTTCACAACCAGAAAATTTGAGTTTGTTGAGCAGTGTCAGGAACATGAATAGTGGGCCCAATTTTCTTCAAATCAACTGTGAATACCACAATTTACATCTTTGAACAGTTTTACAACCAACTAACATCAGAAAGAAAAATGTCCTGCTTTTTCTAACAAGATGGGGCAATAGGCCGCACCTCAAAGAACTCACTGGTACGGGTTCATGAACTGTTTATGGAGGAGTGATCTGTGAGCAAGGGGTTATGGCCACCACATTCCCCAGACTTGTCCACATGCAATATATTTTTTTCTGTTGGGAAATTTAAACCAGAAAGTGTCCGCTAACAATGCACATCCCCTGGATGAACTCAAGGAAAACATCCCAAACACTGTCTGCAGCATCACAAGCAGTATCGGCCAACATAATCCAACTTGCCCAAAGATGCCGAGACATGAACGGGGACCGCATTCAGCATCTTTTGTGACATGTGGGTAATTAAAAAAACACAATCCACTTGCTCGTTCATCTTGTCATACCATCGCTGGAGGCAGGCTACTTTTTAGCATACAAAATTTATGCAGATCCCCAGGACTGCAGATCAATGCAAATTTTTTTTATTTTTATAATTGTATATTTATTAAATAATATAGAAATGAAAATGCACATTTACAATAGATTAATGCACAATAATACAAGGTAAAGGATGAAATATGAAGTACATCACATTCATATTAGTTGAGCACTTGTAAAACTCGGTAATAATCAATGATGAAAAGTGAGAGACAGAGCAGAAATATAACAATAAAGTGTACTAAGGGAGACTGTGTCTATCAGTGTAATCAAAGTAGGACTAGGATGTCTTCTTGTCTAGGTATATCCTAGACAAGAAGACATCAGGTAGTAGCGAAAGAGTCTTAAAGTAATGCTTTACCTAACAAATAACCAAAAGACAAGACAAATCTGGATATAAAAGTAATTGGAGGAGGGGGGGGGGATCATATTTGGTCTGGAGGGTAGAAAACGGCAAAAGGTCCACAATATCTGCAAACCGAAACTCCCCCACCTCTGAAACCATGGTCTCGTTGTGGACGTGGTAAGACTAGCAGGGAGCGTAGGGTGATACAAAAAGGAGGTCATGGCGGAGTGGTTAGAAACCAGAGGGAATTTGCCACTGCACTGCTGCCATATGCATCTGGTACAAGCTATGAGCCCTAGGAGATCCTTAGCTGGTAGAGTCTTGTCAGATCCGGACCATGGCATGGAGTTAGGATGTATAGGAGCCAGCCAGAGTCTTTTTACTTGGATCCAGACAGAGTATGGGTGCAAGGAAGCCTAGGCTGTGACAGAACGTAGCCTGGCCGCCCAGTAATATTTGGACAGATCTGGTACCCCTAGTCCACCCTGATGCCTACTAGATAGAAGGACTGACCGTGGGATTCTATGACGCCTTCCTGCCCATATGAATCTAAGGAGGTGAGATTGGATGGATCTCAGATCTTTGAGGGGAACTATAATTGGTAAGGTCTCAAAAAGATACAGAAGCTTAGGCAAGATCGTCACTTTAGTCGCAGCTATACGTCCCATGAGAGAGAGTTTGAGAGCGTGCCACTTATCCAGGAGACCCCTGATCTCCGCATATATGCGTGGGAAGTTAGCTTTATAAAGCTTCCCATATCGGGGAGTGAGGTCAACACCCAAATATCGCAGGGAGTGTGTCTTCCAATGGAAAGTGAAGTTAACCCTAAGAGAGCCCAGGGCCATCTGAGAAAGATTAAGAGGGCCTCAGTTTTATGGGTGTTGACCTTATACCCCGAGAGTCGACCAAACTCCTGCAGGATGGAGTGGAGGTTTGGTAGGGAAATATGAAGCTTGGTAAGGGTAAGAAGGATGTCGTCTGCATATAGCGATAGCTTAAACTCCCTGTCCCTGACCATAACACCTCTGATGTCTGGACATTCCCTGATTTTGTCCGCCAGGGGTTCGATACACATGGCAAATAATAGCGGAGATAGGGGGCAACCTTGTCTCGTCCCGTTAGCAATGCGTATGGGTCGAGATTGAGCATGAGGTAGTCTGATTATTGCTGTGGGGGAGGAGTATAGGCTACAAATGTCTCTAACAAAGGGACCAGAAAGGCCATATGCCTGCAAGGTAGCGAAAAGGAAAGGCCAACCTAAACGGTGAAATGCCTTTTCAGCATCTAAACTAAGAAGTAGCGCCTCCTCACCCGAGCGAGATATGACATCTATCAAGTCAATGTTTCTTCGTGTGTTGTCGGCCCCAATGCTAATTTCTTAAGGCCCCTTTACACTGCCCAAACATTGGGCAGATCATTGTGGGAACTCTCGTTAACGATAATCTGCTGGTGTAAAGATGCCGCAGATTACCTGATGAACGAGTGAAACACTCGTTCATTGGGTGATCAGATTGTTTGTGCAGACACCTAAATCTTGATTTGCTGATGGCAGATCACGCCATCTAAACAGCACTCTGCTGCCAGCAAACAATGACTATGTATTGGGACGAGCGATTGCATTAGCGATCCTCCTCTCCATACTGTGGTGGAGATCACTGCATGTGAATGCAGAAGTCTTCTTCACTGATGAGCAGGTCATTGGTGGGAAGGAAAGCCAAAGGGTCCTTTGTTCACTAAGCTCTCAGAATGACTATATCTTATAACGTGTGCATTTGTTACTATACATTCCTAGTTAAGGGGGAAATGCACCCAAAAAGACCACAAGTCTTTGTGGACCGGGTTCTGTTTTTGGTGACAGGTTCTCTTTAAAGATTGTCTTATGTCCCATAAGGACATATAGGCATGACGAGGAAGGGTGACAAACCACTTACTAGTTGGCTGGCTGCAGGTGATATATATGGCTCCCCTTTCATTGACAGGGTGTGTCTTCATTTTAAAAAGGAATTGTTTTGATGAGAAACTTTTAGCTGTTCACTTTCTTTTGCAAACAACATAAATATTCACAAAAACGGGCATATATACAAAATATGCCCAGTGCTTGCCCATGGCTGATAAAGACATACAACCCCCCATGCCCACTTGTGCCTGCAGGATAAACAGGTTTTACTTGTCTTCTACACGTTAGACAATACATGCACATTTCTTATTGCTTTTTTATGTTTTTAGTGTAGATGTATAGCTAATTTTCCCAACTAAGGCCTCTTGCACATCACCGTATGGCTTTTTCAGTATTTGCGGTCCACAAAAAACAGATCCGCAAAAAAATACGGATGACGTCCTTGTGCATTCTTTTTTTTGCGGAACGGAACAGCTGGCCCCTGATAGAACAGTACTATCCTTATCCGTTATGCGTAAAATAATAGGACATGTTCTATCTTTGAACAGAACGGAAAAACGGAAATAAGGAAACGGACCTTCTGTTTTTTTTGCGGATCCATTGAAATGAATGGTTCTGTATACGGTCCGTATACGGAACGCAAAGAAACAGAATGTAAACGGAAAAAAACAACCATTCGTGTGCAAGATGCCTAACCCTCACTGACATTGGGTGAGTGACCGCAGCCTGAACTCTGTTTGAGAAAGCCCTATAGACAGGGGGGAAAACCTCAACAAATAAGCAAATGATGAAACAAATGAAACAATGCATACAGGAAAAGAGATGTTTTATGATCCAATGTGTTCCCCCACCTTCAGCCAAATAAAATAATCTCTACCAATCGCCCCACACTCACTAATGATGTCTTTGCTTAGTGTGACTATTAAGTTTTATGTTGCTGAGTGGCTTACAAGAAAGGGGATACAGAAACATAGTAATTACTTGTGTACACCTTCCTGTTCCTAGTGGCCTGCGAGTTATTCACTGTAGCAAATGAATATGGACAATTTAAATAGGTGCAAATGGCAGGAAATCCACATGCTTATTGCCACTGAAAGACAATGCTAAAATAAATCTGCGTTGCCAATCAATGGAAATGTTGACAGTTCCTTATTACAGGAAGCACTTGGGTAGTAACTGGAAAGTTACGCTGTTGGAAATGACAATAGTTTTTAGGTAAATGTCACCTGGTAGCATTTATTTTTCACTATGCTAATAGAAAACACATGTGAATACATTACTGTGTACAAATATATAATCAAAAGCTCTTGGCCCTCTATAGTATAGTTATCATATACAAATACCTAAGACATAACATAGACATAGAGGTCATATTTCATACTGTACTTACTGCTAGCCAGGAGAAATAGGGGCCATATGCACTGTTTTACTGTACTGGTACCCTGAAATCATCTCATTACAAGCAGGTATGCTTGAGTTTTTAAAGTGCTTCTGTCACCCCCCCCCAAATATTATATATTTTTTTTTAGGCTAATTAAAATCCTTATAGTGCGATTTTTCAATATATAGTGCTCTTACCCTTTTCTGTTGGCTAGTTTCTTTAAAAACCACACTTTTATAATATGTAAATTATCTCTCTACCAGCAAGTAGGGCGTCTACTTGCTGGTAGCCGCCGCATCCTCCTTTCAAAATACACCCCCTCCTCCTGCTGATTGACAGGGCCAGCGAGTGCTCTCCTCCTCCGACTGGCCCTGTCTGCAATTCAAATCCCGCGCCTGCACCTCATTCGGCGCAGGCGCTCTGAGAGAAGGACGCTCGCTTCCTCAGCACTTCCTCAGTGCGCCTGCGCCGATGACGTCTTCTCTTTCGGGTGAGCAAACATTTTCCTCCATCCATCCATTTGATGTCCTAATACAGCACGGGCAGCTTTAACCGTCAGTATTAACATCATTGGCCTCTTTCACAAGGGTGTCCCGGATTTGCTCCGGATGCGTCGCGTGTGCATTGTGGGAAAAAATGCGTTTTGCACACTCGTGAGAAAAATAACTGAATGTGGTACCCAGACCCGAACCCGGACTTCTTCACTGAAGTTCGGGTTTGGGTTAGGTGTTCTATTCATTTTATTATTTTCTCTTATAACCTTTGATGACGTCACCATGCTGACCACGTGGTGAGCGTGATTACGTCATCAAAGGTCCTTTGGCAGGTCCTGAAAGAAGAAGAAAGAAGATGATGCCGGCTGCGTGAACAAGAGGATGAGGAGAGCTAGTTTTATTTATTTTTTTAACCCCTCAAGCAACATTTTAGTAAGCATTCTGTATTAAGAATGCTATTAGTTTCCTATATAACCATTGACTTTTATTAATTTACTAACATCATCTCCTAGTAACCATGCGTAAAAATCACATTGCATCCGCACTTGCTTGCGGATGCTTGCGATTTTCACGCATCCCCAATCATTTCTATGGGGCCTGCGTTGCGTGAAAAACGCAGAATATAGAACATGCTGCGATTTTCATGCAACACACAAGTGATGCGTGAAAATCACCGCTCATCTGCACAGCCCCATTGAAGTGAATGGGTCCGGATTCAGTGCGGGTGCAATGCGTTCACCTCACGCATTGCACCCGCATGGAATTATTGCCCGTGTGAAAAGGGCATAAGGGTGCCTTCACACATGGTGGAAAAATCTGCAGCAGAAAGACTTGCTCTGCCCTCTATTATTAACCCCTTAGTGACTACCAATACACCTTTTTATGGCGGTCACTAAGGGGCCTTAAGCTGGGCTGCCGCCTAAGAAAAAAAAAAGTTAAGGGTCTTAGGAAGCAGCGATTAAAAAAAAAAATCTTCCTTTAAAAAAAAAAATGTGATTTTATTTCACAAAAGTAGTACAACGCAAAATAAAACAATATGTATTTGGTATTACCATAATTGCACTGACCCAAAGAATACTGGAAAAATGAATGCCGCAAAATTTATAATGTAAAAACTCAATGGCAGAATTGCTGTTTTTCCCCATCTCCTTCCCGGGAAGAGTTAATAAAAGTTAATCAGAAAGTTATGTGTACCCCAAAATGACGACATTAAAAACTACAACTTGTCCCTTAAAAAAACAAGCCCTCATACAGCTACATAGACAGAAAAATAAAAAAAGTTATAGGGCTTGGAAGGAGATGATAAAAAAAATGAAAAAAAAACCCCCCAAAAAACGCTTGGTCAGTAAGGCCCAAAACAGGTTGGTCACTAAGGGGTGAATGATGTCTCCATTCATTTCAATGGGGATGTCATCCGCACCGAAATCAACAAAATCCTCCCCTTGTGCCTGCATATTTTCTGCCAGGGTTTTCTGCCATGTCTTCGCGCAACATTTTGTTGTACCAATGTCGCGCGACAATTTTTATAATGGCAGTCTATGGTGTCGCATTGCAACATTCAACATGCTGCGACTGCGACGCGACAGTCGCAGAAAATCCATTTGAGATCGCGTCGCATGTTGCAGTGCGACACCATAGACTGCCATTATAAAAATTGTCGTGCGACATTGGTACAACAAAATGTTGCACAACAAATTTTGCAGTGTAGTTGTGCCCTATCTAAGCTACCATAAAGATACCTGTGCACATTGCCGATTTATATGCAGAAAACCTGCTAGAAATCAGCACCAAAAACATTATTTATTGCGGTTTTGATGTGTTTTTGTAGTTTGTGGTGCAGATTTTCTGGTTTGAAGTCTATGGGGAAAACCATACTACAAAAGGTGTGGAATTTAACAATTGATATCCACGCGGCAGGTCAATTTCCACATGGAATAAAAGGAAAGTGTACGTGTGATTTGTCAAATCCCATTCACTTTGCGGGTACTGCATTACGTTGTGGTCTTTCCTCACAAAAATCTGCATGGAAAATAAACTGCACGCTGCCTAAAGTTAAGCATATTATACCTCCACATGGGCACCATATCAGCTGCCCCTATGGTGTGCGTACCCTTGATAGGTTACTAAGTATTCCTAGAAGCAACAATGTTATTTCCAATACATTTAGCAAAAAACTGAATGCA
Organism: Bufo gargarizans; assembly: GCF_014858855.1. NCBI lineage: Eukaryota > Metazoa > Chordata > Amphibia > Anura > Bufonidae > Bufo > Bufo gargarizans. Next base: position 233,594,300 of record NC_058080.1, read on the forward strand.
ATCTGGCATATTCCTTACATTTTTTGTGTAGAAAAGATATAGTTAAAGCTCTTGAGCTATGGGCAACTTCAGTGATTTGATGATAGATCGTGGATGCTGGAGAACGATTGTAGCCAAATATTTAGTGGACCTGGACGAATGGGGTCCGTGGTGCTTGAGAAAACAGTGCGGGGTATTAGATAAAATAAACATGCAAAGCTTGACAGTTTTTCCAAACTCTTCCTTTTTGTGTTCTAGAAAGGGAGTGATTTCAAACATATGTGGTTAGAAACGTATCAGATCTGGAATAAAAAGCCAAACCGTCCTTAAAACTCACACTGGGCCCCTGCGCTCTGTTTTCTTCCATTATTTTTAGACAAATTGAAAACAAATGTGTACAGGATATCACAGGAAACTCAAACCATCTGTTTGCAAATGGCTCTGTTACTTCTTCATTTTAATAGCTTGCAACGTGCTGCGCAATAAAAAGCTTTTGTTTAATCCATTTAATTACTTAATTGCGATCACTTTTATGCCAGAAGGGACCCCGCAACACCGGAGACGCTATTTAAATGGGAGCCAGAGAGGTAGAGGCATTTTATCATGTATCCTGCGCTTTTTATTGTTTTTTTCTCTCTCTTTTGTTTCCATTTGAAGCTCAAGGCTTTCCAACTTTCATCAAGCCGATCTCTGACCCCTAAGTGAGACTTCTTCTTAAATTAGTATAGGCTGAGATAATTTGGTTGTGCTCCACTACATGCCATCAAATTAGCCTTGGAAAGACAAAACCTAAACGTAAAATCAGCTTTTCGATATCCCAATAAAGGCATATCATTAGTGTCAGATCGTCCAGATGTCCTGGGTTACCTATGAAGGCTTCTAGGCTCTACTACTAATTATAATGCAGATGCCATGAAGTTTTAACTCTTTTGGGTTGCACAGATGTGCACTTTGAAACTCATGGGTCCCAATGTAAAGTTTGTAATCATGGGAACTTAAAGTGACCCTGGAAAAAGAAACAAAAAGTGTCCCCATGTTGTAGATGGGTCCAAATGGACAGAAAACGGGGCAACACAAGTAGTCATGGACAACAGAAGTAGGAGGGACTAGCAATACCATAGTGCAGCACAAAATACCCCCCCCAGCGGAACCAAATATCACAGTGCAGCATAAAATACTGCCCTATCACCATTTTTGAGGACTGTGATACAGTTGAGTTCAGAAGGACACACGCAGCCGTTGGTCAGGTGTATAGGTATCTGAAGCTCCTAGCATTAATTAATACTGAAAGTGTCAAGTCATTATGTACCCAGAGGACGTGAGGAGGGCTTGGCTGGCCCCATGTGCATCGGCCCACCAGGAAATTTCCCTGTAGGGTCTACGGCCAGTTTCCCCCTGCCTGTGCACCACCTAAAGCTATGCCTTTAGCCAGTATTATTTGGGCAATGTGGTAATTCTACTGAATGGAAAAAAATATCATGATATGACATTGAAATGACAAACAAACCTCTCCTACATCCAACAAAAGCAGTGTTATACATCTAATACTAAAGGGCCTGTAGTAAAAGTCTGTGTGGCTTCATACTAGGGAGCAATAGGCACTCCATTTGTCTCTGTATGGTGGCTTGATTTTGCACTGTATTACAGAGGTTTTCCCAAATTTTTTTTTAGAAAAAGGATATTTATAAAAAAAAAAAAAAATGCTATACTTTCCTGAGGCTAATTTATATGACAAAACCTATTGCAAGGAACCTTTAGTCCACCGGCACACATTGCAAAATATGTGCAGTTTTTCTGTGCAGATTCCTCTGCAGAAAAAACGCAGCGTATTACAGTACTAGCAAAGTCTATGAGATTACTCAAATCTCATGTACACTATGCAGATTTTTTCTCCATGGACCTTGACCTGCGGTGCGCATTTGTAAATCTCCAGCATGTCAGTTATGTTTGTGGTTTTAGCTGCGGATTACACCCTTTTCCAATAAAGGGTGAGATCTGCGGCAAAACCGCATCAAATTCACACCAAACACCGCTGTTGAAAATTGCAGATTTTGGTGCCGATATGCTGCAGAAACGCACATAAATCCACACGGAAATGTGTGCAGATCTTATGTGCGCTCAGCTGCGCTCTTGTACAGGTGGTCTTATGGTGGAGCTGCAGGAGCTCTCTGTGCCATGGTGTGGTGCCTCTTATGTTGGATTTTTTAATGGCTATATGCCATTGCGTGAAATCAGGTGCATGCAGAGGAACTGTAGAACCCACACACTTCACTCTACAATCCTCAAGATACGGAGCAGTGGGGATCGGAAGCCCACGGAAGCACTACGAAGGACTTCCATGGGATTTCAGTCCATGCCTCCGCATCACAAAAAAATAGAACATGCCCTATTTTTTTTTGTAGTGCAGAGCTTATTTGGCGGATTGCGGACCCATTCAAGTGAACAGGTCTGCATCCGCAAATGGCGTGCACTCGGCCAGTACTCGTCATTGTGGACTGCTATTTGCGATCCACAGCACGGGGCACGGGGCACGCACACGCTCAGGAGCCCTTATTATGGTGCCTTGAAACTGTTGTATGGAGCTATAATAAGTGATGCACATAAGCCCTAATCAGTGTTAAAAATTATTTTATACAAGCATCATGTCCAGAAAAATTGGAAGAATGGAGATATTGCCTAGAATTAAAAGGAAATGTGTCACCTTCCTGAGCGCTATTAGGAGCAGTAGTACATTAACAGTATGGCTCCTAATTTTTATCTGTAAACTCTCCCCCGTTCCCCTGATGTGCACCCCTAAACCACACTGTTATTCATTGATTGAGAGGCCTTATACTTGAGTCTCTGTTATGAGAGCACACTCAGAAGTCCTGGCAATGTACTACAGTGCCAGATTGTGGGCATGCAGTGGGAGAACTGGGGGGGGGGGGGGGGGCGAGGAAGTATTTACTTGTGTATATATATATATATATATATATATATATATAAGAGAGACCTCTGAATTCAGCAGTGGCAGTACTGCTGTAGTACTGCTCCCAATAGCACTCTAGTGAGGATTTCCTTTAAGGAACATCTTTCCCAGGGTGGAGCAGGAGAACTGAGCTGCAAAGGATGTGATGGATATCAGGTACACTATGTATGCATTCTGGAAAGACTAGAGAGTGAGCTCACTGTGATTTTCTTGATGCTGCCACATTATCTTGCTCTTTCTCATGTTTGAAATACGTTTTATCATGCTGTTATTTGCAAACTAAAAATATGTATAAAATATATTATGCCAATGTTTTCATGATTTATTCTTTGATATCAATTTTTGCTAATTTAATGAAAGGCAATGTGTCATCAGAAAATGACCTATTGTTTGAATGACTTTTTTTATGTTAAATATATTATTTTTAGACTTTTTTGTTATTATTTTTCACCATCTATGTTTGGAAAAAAAGTATATAATGTATTTTTTGCATTATAAGACACCTGATGATAAGACACACCAAGGTTTTAGAGGATGAAAATAAGAAAAAAAAATTTGAACCAAAAGGTGTGCTAAGATATGTGCAGTACATGGGTGCATTCCTATGAATGAGGGGGCTATAGTCATATTTTATACATAGTTAATGTCCAGGTTGGCCCCCGAGCTCCCCTTCTTGGTATCCTGGCTGTCACTTTCCCAGGATTTTCAGGTGGAGGCAGTCCAGCAGTCCCAGGGGATAGCAGTACTCCTCCTTCTTCCTCTTATGTTACAGCGTGGTTGAGCGGCCAGTCAGGTGACTGATTCAGCTGATTGGTGGAGGCGGTGGAGCAGCAGTTCCCACCAGAGCTCATCACCAATCAGCTCAACATGCAGGGCGTCAGTGCAGAGGAGAAGGAGAATTGCTCTCCTCTCCCCTCCTCTGTCTTGGAGCAGGATCCTGGCTGCAAAGCACAGCTTCAATAGCCGCCGCCCACCCGACAGTTCCTCCTAGAAGGCGCTGCCAGTTCTTTATGCTGGCAGTGCACACCTGGATATAAGTGCTGCCCATGTTTCTCGGAAGATTCACTATATAAGATGCACTTTATAAAGTGCATTTTATAAAGCAAAAAATACAATAATCCTACAATTTTTACACTGGCAACTAGGCCTAAAATATTTTAAGACTTCCTGTCTTTTGAGAGTTGTTACATGGACACAATAGACAGAAGGGGATCCCATTAACTTACATGGGAGAGTTCTCTAGGCATACTCCTTGCAGAGGTCAGGAGGGAGTAGATAAGCTGTGATATCCTATTGTGGATGGGGAATTCCGTGTTATCTATATAGATGTGTTACTTATCATTATAATTCTGCCTGTGATGATAATAATAATGGCTACTGAAAAATTACTTGTAGACAACAGGAAATCATGAGCTATAATTGGACCTAGTGGCCAGTGTCAAAATTGCAGGATCATATACATTATTTTAAAATAAAGATAGTTACAGAAAAATGAACGTAAAAATTCACCAACAATTCAAAAGAAACCCCATAAAAACGTGATTTAAACAATAGCTAATTTTCTGATGAAATATTTTGTTTAGAATGTGCATTCTAAATGTGTAGAATCTACTAATGCGTCAAGGTTTTGATACAGCATTGGGTCCCTAATACAACAGGGGTCCAAAGATGAAGAAGATGGTCCCATTTGAATTTCAAAGAGACACTTGCCATTAAGGTCTGCCATTGAGTCACAAGTAAATAGAGTATAGATCCTGTGTGCAGTGAAAACAGCAATGATTAAAATGAAATGTAACTAAATTGAATGTCTGCTGTTTCTGTATAGATGGGGTGTATAGATTTGGGGGGTAGGACCTCAGGTTTATGACTTATGCTTGGTCCATAGAACCCCAGTCTAACAATTCACCTGACCCATAGCATGCAGTTAATTTGGGCTAAATAACCTCTCTTATAAAAAGTAATAAATATTCTTTCTAGTCCCTCCTATAAGTAGGCCAATATCCAACCGATTAAAGAGCCTTGAAACATAACTATAGATTATGTGCCAAACAAGAGTTTCCTCCAAAATGAAGACACCGAACTGTACATTTTTCAAATTTTTTAGCAAAATGATTATTTTGCAAGAAGGCCAGAACAAAAAATCTGTATCTTTCCGCTTTTAATTTTATCCCTGTATTTGTTGATATGTCTTCTGGGTAAGTACCTTCCATGTCCTAGGTTATCTAATTTCTTTCATGTATGTTTGCTGCTCAAAAAAGGGAGGTACCTTGACCTTTTGCACTTATTCACCCAAGAAATGAAGAAGAAAATGTAAAATGCAATAAAACCATATTATTGGTTATATATTTACATATAGTTGGTTTAAATAATAATATTTAAAGTGTTTCCTCTTCATCCGTCATTTAAAGCCATGCAACAAGTACAGAAAGGAAATGTGACAAAAAAAAAAGCTGTTTTTATGTATTACTGGCCGTTCCAGTAACAATGCTCGAATCCTTCTTGCTGGGCTTTGTTTTCTTGGCCACAGTGATAATGTCACAACTGCAGTGGTCATGTCTAGTGGATTCAAAGTCTGGTAGGGAGAATCGGAACAGCCCTGTTCATTTTATAATGTTATGTCTGGAAGAGTTAACATATGTTGGAACAACTACAGTAGTTCACTTTACGGTCACACTTGTCCATCAAAGTACCAGCGAATCCTCCTATAGAAGGGCCCAGGTTATAACAAAACAATGAGTCCCTGTTGCAGTGGTGGCTCGTGGACACCGCTGTTCCTCTTACCTGCTAGTTTCCTGCTAAGATCTGCCATAGTTTGGTTTGTTGCCTATGTACCTGACTTGACCTCTGCCTGATCTCCTTACTGACCCAAGTTGCCTGCCCTGACTTTGACCTGTTATCGGGTTGCATGTACTCTGCCTGCCCTGACCTTAACCTGACCCCACTACAGTTTTGCCTGACTAGGTCTCTAACCCTTGTTAGTCAGCTGTTAACCACACAAAGACTACTTCAGAGGTAGCGGCCTAGTGGTTCCCCTGCAAGGAAGTACATATCCCAAAGGATTAAGGTGCAGATTGGTCATAAACCCTACAGGGAAATTTTTTCAGTGGGCCGATGCCAAGGGGGCTGTCCAATCCATCCTCACTGCCGCTGGCTGGGTATATAATGAGCTCTCACCAGTAATTAACGCTGTGAGAATCAGGTACTCATGTACCCACCCAGCTACTGCACATGCTTTCCTGAATTCAACTGCTGTGGCCCACATCTCACCTTTTAAGCCCCCTGCTCCATATCTTAATCAGACACAAACAGAGGAGGAGGGAAAGCTTATGGGCAGTATATTGTGCTGCACTGTGTTATATGGTTCTGATGGGACGGTATTTTGTGCTATGGAATCACTGACCCCACCTACTTGTGTTCCCCCTTCCTTCTCCTACAACATTGGGTCACTTTTAGTTTTTTTCTCAGGGCCACTTTAAGTTCCCAGTCTTCCCCTGGGGAAACCAGGGGACTGCCAGAATAGAGTAGCCCCAAGTCAAATCTGTTTGATTGACACATGGGTTCCACAACCAGTGCATAACATCCACAATGTTTCAGCCATAGACAACCTCATTTGGAGCTAATGTTGGAGTCAATCATCTGCCACAAGGGTCTATTTAATATTTATAACAAATATCCTGTTAGTTCTAATTGATTATGTCCTACGCGTGTAATGGTAACAGTTATGATGCAATTAAGTAGTAGAGGGTAGACCTTAATTTTATCTTGTGGGAACCCCAGTCCAACAATGGTTTTCTTTATAATAATCTCTATAAAAAGATCTAGTAAAATAATGTCAAAATATTCCGTTATTGTAGTGTGTCTTAAAATATGCATTATTCTAGGAGAGTTGGATACAATCTTTTCTGTTCAGTCTCTTGTCTCTAACCCTGGTATTTTCTTCACCTTGTCATTGTAGGATGATGATTATTTACATAGGAATTGTAGTGATTATCCGTTACAGCAACCTACCTCCTCCCTCTTCGAAGACTTGTGATTAGTAAACCTCTCATCTTCTTTCTTTTCCTTTGGTAAGCTGACTGATAGTATCCTTACCCTTAAGGGAGATATACTTATGTGTGGGAAGATAAATATAGACTGGAAGGATATTGGGATACAGGGATATTACTGTTATTTAGGAAAGAGGATGATGTTTAGTAGCCTTTCATTATTAATATGAGAATAATATATTATATATTGGAACAAGATCCAAAATTACATGGTAGGTATATGGCCTTAGGTGCTCCTACAGTCCTTATACAGTAAATGAGGCCATCTATGGGGATTAATCTAACATAATTAAGAAATAAGAATAAAGAGCCTCATACACATTTTTGTCGCCTCAGCTTGTCTGGTGTCACGTACGTCCCTGCCTCCTTTCCTTATTTTCTCGTGTCTATTGAGTCTGATACGCTCAGGCCACGTTATTTCGCCTGATACTCTCAGGCTGCATGTGTGTTACTCTATTCATCTCATATGTAAGACCCACCTGTTTTGTCTGCTCGGGTACCTCCGTTATTATCCCAGCGTGTCTGCTGTCATGTATGTCCACGTTTCTTGTTACCAGTTACGTTTGTTGGGTCTGATACGCTCAGGCCACGTTTATTCACCTGATACGCTAAGGCCGCATGTCTGTTCGTCCAGTTTGTCTAGTCTGGTGCAATCTGGTTTCTCTGCTTCATCACGTCTTCTTCACCATTCTGGCTATCCCTCTCAGGTGTATAGGTTACCACGGGCCCGGCAGGATCCACTTGGGTCTTATCTCACCTATCATACCTCATGCCTTTCTTCTTCCTCTGGTTGTTCAGGTCTTTTGCCTGCTCTCGCGTTGGTCTTCTTCCAAGCGTCGCTGCTGTGCCACTCCTCGCCCGGTACGCCCAGGCTCAGTCATAGCCTATGTCTTCATTCCGCATCCCAAAGTACGGGGTATTCAAAAAAGCTCCACGAAAATCTGAACCGAGGAATTGTTTAGGAGAATATCATCCTCCCTAGACTGGAATCCTTTCGGGCCATTTAAAAGTATAATGCTCAAGGCCGCCCTCTATCTCAGTTTCTATGGTTTTTTTAAGACCCGGGGAGTTCACCAGTACCCCTGCTCATCGTCCAGGCCCAGCCTTTAGTCAACTCATACGCAAACATGATAATTTCATACTCTCACTTCATATATCCAAGACCTCACAGTTAGGGCCTCCGGTCCAGATAGAGTACTTCAAGACCAGTAATCCATGGTGTTCAGTGGCGGTCCTCCACAAACTCATACTCACGCTAGGTACTCGGGCCCCAGACAGCCCCGTACTTCCTTTCCTGTCACGTCCCCTCACAACATCACAATTCACCAAGCATATCTGTAACCTGGCGTCTGGGTTAGGATACGACCCTAGACGAATATCTGGCCACTCCTTTAGAATCGGGGCAGCATCTGCCGCCTACATGCATGGGGTCCCGGCTCACATTTTCCGCAAGATGGGACGTTGGCAATCATCCTGTTTTTCATGCTACATTCTGCATCCCAAAGTAGAAATTGCTAGAGCCTTTTCCAGTTTGGTATTGTAAATAATTCCTCAATAAACCTAATTCCTACACGTTGCTTCTGCCCCCTTTATTGCCTACCCTCGGCCGTGGCTAAAGGCACACCACTAGCCAAGTTAGCTAGGTTAGGTAGTCAGTTCTTGTAGGTTTTAGGTCCTACACCACCGGAGCCAGGACCACAAACATATATATATATATATATATATATATATATATTCATACAGTGGTGCTTGTGAGTTTGTAAACACTTCAGAATAAATTTGACCTAAAACTATATCATGAAATGCTCACTACAGGTCCTCCCATAACATTTCTTTTGAATTAAGGTCAGGACTTTGACTTATTCCAAAACATTAATGTTATTCATCTATAATCATTCTTTGGTAGAACGTGTGTGGTTAGAGTTGTCTTGCTGCATGACCCATGTTTTCTTGAGATTTAGCTCACAGACAGATTTTTCTTTAGAATTTGTTGGAATAATTCAAAATTAATTGTTCCCTCAAAGATGGCAAGTCGTCCAGGCCCAGATGCAGAAAAACAGACCCAAACCATGATACTACTGTAACACCCCAGAGTTGTGTTACGAAACTCTTTTACCACGCTACTATCTGTTAAGAGCCTTTATCTTGTCATCGGATATGATTTTACATTATGTCATTCACAAATGTGCATAATCCATGTTAAATGTAAATGAATGTTGTAATTTTCCATGTTCACCAGCAGGTGGCAGCAATGGCTTGGTAGGGAGTTAGTTTCAGTTTAGTATTTCTAAGCTGGAATAGTTAATTCCAGCTTAGCTTCCCCTCTGTGAGCAGAGTGGGCTGTGCCCACATCCTGCAGCTTAGGTGGAGAAGGAAGTTAGAGTCAGTGTCCTAGTCACCCCTTTTGGGGAAGGCTGTGCGATAGAGGTGAGGAGTGCAGCCCACCCCCTGCTTGGGGTAGGGTGTGCATGTTAGGAGCTCCTGATATAGAGAACAAAGCCAGGACCAAGTCTCATGCTGAGATGTTGATCAAATCCCCAGCCTGAGCCCTGCAGCCTCAGCTGGATGAAGCAAGCAGACAACCTCCAGTTCCAGGAAGAAAGAATTCCCTGAGACGATAACTGTGAGTAAAGTCCAGAGACCCAGGAGAAGCCATATTCCTCCTCAGCTAGTCAGTCCCCATAAAGCAGAAGATAGAAAGAAAGTTCAGAAGCCAAATTCCTGCCACATGTTTAGAGCTACAAAGCAGACGTCCTTTCTTGCAGGCTCCAGGTTGATAGAGCAGAAGATAAATTCCTGCCAACCATTGCTGAAAACCTGCTGGGACCTAAGACCAAAGCTGTACATTGCTTGGATGAAAGTTACTCTCAGTAACGACAAGTTTGAACTTGACCAAAAGTCTGGATATCAGTTTCTGCTATTACTCTATTACTCCTCCTATCACTACACTCCATTTTATTGCAAGTAAGCCAGGAGCCAAGAGTCCAGCCGTACCCAGGTAGGAGACACCGTTGACACCACTATCATCACCCTACAGAGACATTATAGACATTACACCACTCTGGCATTCCTAAACATTGACGTGAGTTGTAACACTTTTGAAGGGCTCTGTGATTGTACCCTGTGCACGCTGCAATTGGCGTGACGACAAATACAGAACATTAAACAACCTATATCCTGACCCACTGCATAAGTGGCGTCAGCGTACCCGTCCCTGGTCACTGCACTACCACCGCGTTGTTTCACTAATGGGATGAGATTTTTATGCTGGAATACATTGTTTTCTTTTCTCTAAACATAATGCTTTTCATTTAAACCAAAATGTTCTATTTTGGTCTCATCATCCACAAAACATTGTTTCAATAGCCTTCTGGTTTGTCTAGGCTATCTTTAGCAATCTGCACATAGGCAGCAAAGTGTTTTTGGAGAGCAGTGGCTTTTTCCTTGCAATCCTGCCATGCACACCATTATTGTTCAGTGTCTTCATGATCTCATTAACATTAAAAGGCATCTGTCAGCAAATTTGTACCTCTGAAACTGGCTGACCCTCTAGGTGTAACAGCAATGCCCCTGTGGCTCCTAGAAGCTCAGCAATGCGGGCACATATGAACATGGGACCAACACAGATGCCCTCAGCTGCCAAGCACACATACAGGTCAAGATAAGAAAAAAATCAGCGGCACTCACCAAGTGCAGGTTTTCAACATATCATCACTTTATTGTGATACTAGGTACATGCTTTTACAGGGCTGGGGCGAACATACCTTTTTCACTAGAATCAAAAGCCGCCTGAGCGGTGTGTGGCAGCGACGGCCGTTTCGCACTGTGTGTGCTTCTTCCGGCTACCTAGATGACGCACACAGGTGTGCCAGACGATTTAAAGAGGGGCGTGAAGGTTAACCCTATGTGAGGTGAATCATCCTCAATCGCAGATAAAGGCAACACCTGTGTGCGTATACAACTGAACTTCAATCAAAAACAATTAGTACATTTAAATTAATACACTAAGGTCATTCCGATCGTTTAGACCTAGGGGTCCCATGGCATCTGTGCGAATTATCCATTGCGCTTCTTTTTGTAAATGGAGGCGGTGTCTGTCACCTCCTTGTTTCAATTGTGGGACCACCTCAATTCCAGCAAAACCCAGGCACTTTTTGTTGCCCCCATGTTTTTGCTGTACATGGTCTATTAAGCGTGGGCAGCCCTTCTTAGTCTTGATGGAATTGAGGTGTTCATGGAACCTCTCCAGCATAGGTCTTACTGTCTTTCCTATATAAAATGCCCCGCATTCGCATTTGACCATATACACGACAAATGCGGTTTTGCATGTGCAAAATTGTTTCATTCTGTGTGATACATTTCCTATGGACAAAATCCTGTCCCGGAGCATGTAACCACAGAAGGAACAATCGCCGCATCTATGATTGCCTGAGTTTTTTTTTCCACATTTAGCCATTGGCTAGGAGGCTGTTCACACTTCTTGCGGCTCCTTACTAGTTGATCTCTAAGGGTATGTGTTTTCCTAAAGGTGATGAGGGGTTTTCTAACCGTGAATTTATCTAGGCATTTCTCACTTTTTAGTAGATCCCAATTGTTGTAGATGATTTTTTTTGATTGCATCGGCCATAGGGCTGTACTTAAAACACAAATACAAATCTATTTTCCTTCTCAGATTTTTTTCTCTGATGTAATAACTCCTTTTGCGTGTTCGTACCTGCCCTCCTAAGAGCCTCGTCTAACATTCTCAATGGATACTCCCTCTTCACTAAGCAAACTTTTAGCTCCGTGGCCTGTCTCATATATCCTTCATTACAGCTATTAATGCGTCTTAATCGCGTGAATTGCGCATACGGTATGGCCTCCTTCACGCTCCGTGGATGGAAATGCTCATGGTGTAGAAGGGAATTAGAAGCAGTGGGTTTACGAAAACCCTCTGTTATTACTTTGCCATCTCGAATAATGACACGAACATCAAGAAATTCCAAGGTCTCACCCCCGAAATTCAGGGTGAAAAACATGTTCATGTCATTTTCGCGATTTAAATATGTTACGAAATCTTCGCATGTTGCTTGACTTCCCCTCCACACCATGAATACATCATCCACGTAGCACAAGAACATCTGGATGTTAACTAGCTTCTTTGTACTGAATACATACTTGTTTTCCAGGTTATTAAGGTATATATTGGCAAAGGTACACGACACTGGCGTCCCCATCGCCGTGCCGTGTACCTGCCGGTACCATTGTTGACCAAACCTGAAAACATTGTTGCTTAACACAAACAACAGTGCTCTACAAATTGGACATAGGTCCCATCCTTGTCAGTGGATGCCAACATATCCACGACAGCCCCTACTCCCGCTCGCTGGGGAATGCGGGTATATAGGCTCTAATGACACCAGGTTCCGGTCTTCCTGCCTCAGGTCAGCCAGTTTCATAGGCACAAATCTGCTGACAGATGCCATTTAATGGGCATCACTCTATGAGGGGCACTTAAGCAGACAACAGACCCAGGTATTTTAAGAGATCTTGTTGATCATGGAAAACATTGTTTTTGTGTACAAGGTACTTTATTCTAAGCAGAAGCTAAAAATAGTTACGTAATTGACTTTTCATCCCCCCCCCCCCCCGAATTTACGTAAATAGTACAGCAGAGGCTGTAGGCCTAAACTTTATATTGGGCACTCTCTGATATCTCGACCAATACTGAGTTTATTAGATATACCTAGTACTACCCATTTAGGGGGTGAACTAAGAACAATAAAATATTGGATAGAACATAAAAATCGAGGACATCTACAATAAAATAATATCACAATAAAATCGATAACATAATCGATAAAAAAATCGCAGTATAAAGCAAAGTGCATATACTGATACTCGAACAATTGGTAAAACAGCATACACAATAGCAGCAATCAATGGTGTGGAATGCAAAACCTCAAGATCTTGAGGATCAATGTTTGTTCAATTATGAATTAAAGCATGAAGATAAAAGTCTGAATCCCATATGAATCGCTTTGGATCGAATAAGGTTGGTTAATGGGAACTCAATCGCATATACAACTTGTATTAAGCTATTCCCCAACAAGCAGTACTAGCGGCGTCCCGCTATGTTAAAATCTCAGCCGCGTGCCGCTGAAGCAATTAACTGTGTGTTGCCAGCACACATAAGCCGGCATAAAAAAATCAAAAGATCATACCATTCGATGGAGCAAGTGCCCAAAAATTGCTCTGGACGTTGGTCTTTAAGTATAATCGACCGTAGTCCTACGAACTTTCTTCCGTCTAAACTCCCACGCCAGCGACCACTGAGGAAGGGGTTATTCAATACCCCGAAACGCGTCTGGTTTTGATCCCCCAAAGGATCTCTTGCCAAGTGTGATGAAGAAAATCTATACGAAAGTGCCCACCTAATACCGTCTTCCGCTAAAATCTTGTTGAATTAAAGACCGTGCACAACTATCGAGGTCCACACCATTGATTGCATTCCACACCATTGATTGCTGCTATTGTGTATGCTGTTTTCCCAATTGTTCGAGTATCAGTATATGCACTTTGTTTTATACAGCGATTTTTTTTATCGATTTTTTTATTTATTTATCAATTATGTCCTCGATTTTTATGTTCTATCCGATATTGTATTGTTCACCCCCCCAATTGGGTAGTACTAGGTATATCTAATAAATTCAGTATTGGTCGAGATATCAGAGCGTGCCCAGTCTATTTTGTTCTTATTGTCATTTAATTGAGTAGATAGGGTGAACCTACTTTACTGAGAGCACCTCATATGATCTCTGGTTCCTCCTGTGCGTCACAATATTTTATATTCTAAACTTTATATTGTTCACAAATATCTACAGTCAGTGCATCAGCTAGGGTTTCCAGTGGCTACAGATAAAGCATGGCTAGTAAGGTGTTGCTGAGTACAATGGCTTCATTTGCATTTCAATTTCTTTATTTGTTGATTCAGTGTCTAGCGTTTCGAGAGCAGCCACCAGAAACATTTGTTGGTTTTAACACTGGTCAAGCCTATTTGCCACAACAGGAAAGTTAGGGCCTTTTGATTTGGTTAGCCAAGCATAACATGCAGTAGGATGGAAGGAATCCCTCTGCAAGGTATTGTCTGGGCAACTGCATTTAACCTATTTTCACATTGTGAAATAAATCTTGATAGCTTTCAATCGCAAACAATTCTGAATGGTTTAGGAAGACAAAATAACTTTGTAGGCTTCCTGTGAAGTCTTGATACTTTACCATTCTAGCAAAGGTAAGAAGAACACAAAGGCTATTATACTAAATTCTGACTGCAAGACTATGCTTTTAAATTGAAAACAATGGCCCTCATTTATTAATCATTTTTCACCAGTTGTTTGCATAAACTGAACTCCCAAAAAGTTGTAAATTGCGCAGAATTAGATTTTTTGCTCCCTGCTTGCCAGAAACTTTGGGTGTGATTTGCAGGACATGGTATAAAACGTTTAAACTGGTTTACCAATACTAAACCTGAAAAGTGGTTAAAATTTTGGTGCAGATCTCCACTTTCTATGAATATTTTTTTTAACTGTAGGACAGTTCTAAATGTGGCAAAGGCATGTGCCTTTGTGCAATTTACTACAATGATTTTATTTTATTTTTTTAGAATCCTACATGAAAAGCCAGTCTCAATAAATATGGCCCAGTTTGGAGGCAAACCTACAGAATTTTATCTCAACTAGTAATAATAATAATAATAATAATAATAATAATAATCATCATACAGTATTAATAATAATTAATAATAATGTTTATATAATGCCAACATATTCTGCAGCACATTACAATATGAATGCACATGAAAACAAAACAAACATCTAAATAACAATTCAGATAATATGAGGCTCTTACTCGCAAGAGCATACAGTCTATGAATATACATATGAAACTGATTACAAATTCTGCAGTCCTGTTACAGATGCAGTTACCCTTAGGACATCAAATACTTTAACATGCCATGGGATTTTGTTGATGCTCCATCCGGTATAGAATAATATAATAATAGTCTTTATATAACGCCAACAGATTCTTCAGCCCTTTTTTATTCAGGTGCTACATGTACAGAGAAGACCAGACATTACAGAGTAACAAACTAATCAACAATTCATTCAAAGCCTAGTAGTGAGGGCCTCTCTTGCAAGAACTTAGAATCTATGAGGATATAGGGGTGACACAAAAGGTAAAATTGCTTGCTTTCTATAGTGGTCCAGCCATCTTTGTGCTAAATAGAGTAGTGCAGATAAAGCCACATGAGCCAGTGCTTTAAGTGTAGGGATTACTGTTGGAGGATGGCATCTGGTTCTGAAAAATGAGAGGTGGAACTGAACAGGGGTTGAACTGAGTCAGATTGATAAATGTGATAAGCCTGCCTAAAAAGTTGTGTTTTTAGGGCATCTATAAGAAAGTTGGGAATTATCCTAATTGCCCCGGGTAGTGCAATTCAGACAGCTAGTGAGCTCCAGAAAAATCCTAAAGATGGGAGTGGGAGGTTTGAATTATGAAGAATGTAAATTTTTAATCATTGGCAGAATGAAGTGCGCTGGTGTGTGGTAGATACAGATCTGGGAGGAGATGTTGGGAGGTGCAGCACTGTGGAGAACTTTGAGGGTGAGAAGTTTGAACTGCATCTTGTGGTGGATGGGCAACCAGTAAAGTGTCTGGCACAGGCTATGGGTATCGGTGTAGCGGGTGGACAGATAGATAGGCCCGGTCGCTGCATTTAGGACAGACTGAAGGGGGGAGGGTTTAGTGAGGGGTAGACCGATTAGTAATGAGTTACAGGAGTCAAGACGAGAATAAATCAGAGCAACAATAGTTTCGCCATTTTTCCACCGTGAGAGAAGTTCTGGATATGTTCATGAGAGCAAGGTGACATGACCAAGCCATTGATTGAATAGAGAAAGCAAAGGAAAGATCTGAGTCAAAAATAACCTCAACACAGTGGACATGCTGCCAAGCAGTTATGATTGTACCAAAGACTGAAATAGAAATATCAGATTTAGGTAGTTAGTAGATAGAGATAAGACAAGAAGTTCAGTTTTTGAGAGATTTCGATAGAGACAGTAGGCATTCCTTGGTGTTTCGCAGTAGTGATATCACGGGATGACGTTTATAGTTGGGTATCATTAGCATAGAGATGGTACTGAAAACCAAATCTGCTGATGGTCTGTCCAATAGTCTAATAGTATGTCCAATTATAAGCATCGCCGTCCTGAAGAACAGGTGCTTTGGTGTAGCTGTGCCAATAAGCCTCACCCAAAATATACTTTTTATAGAAGCTGTGTTGGATAATGCAGCCTGTAAAGTGAATGGGACAAAGCTGGAGTACCAGGTACAGCCACTGAAATGTGCAACCTTGTGCAGTATGGATGGACCAATGTAAAGAAAGAATAGGCATTCGGACGACAGTTAATATTCTTCCCAACCCCCCATACATATATACTTGTCTGTGTGCATGTGGTCTGCTTGTGAACAGAGAAGTAAGCTGTTTCCAAAAACTGTTGGTGGCATTTTATCCCCCTTGAGAACTAAAGGTTTGAAAGTTGAAATTCATTAGGCCCTTTTACTTCTTTCACCTGATATTATCTGTTCTGTTGAGAGTCAGCAAACCCCCATACACATAAGGCTACTTTCACACTGGCGTTTTGGCTTTCCGTTTCTAAGATCCGTTCAGGGCTCTCACACGCGGTCCAAAACGAATCAGTTTTGTCCTAATACATTCAAAATGCATCAGTTTGGCTCAATTCCGCCTCCATGCTTGCAGAGTTTTGGTGTCCGTCTGACGAAACTGAGCCAAACGGATACATTTTTACTGACACAATCTGGCACAATAGAAAACGGATCCGTCCTCCATTGACTTTCAATAATGTTCAAGACGGATCCGTCTTGACTATGTTAAAGATAATACAAACAGATCTGTTCTGGACGGATGCAGACGATTGTATTATCTGAACAGATCTGTTTGTGCAGATCCATGACGGATCCGCACCAAACGCGAGTGTGAAAGTAGCCTAAGAGAGTTTGCTGGTCCAACTCGAAATTGACATATTTGGCCAACTTTGGAAACTTTAAAGGGGTTATCCCATGATTAAGGTAACAAAATGAAAGTCAAACATATAATTCATGACAATCTCTTTCTAACAAAGCTAGAACCAGCCATGTACCTCGCATGGATCCAGAGATCTCCCCATTTATTGCTCTGCTAGATTTATATCAAACTGGCAGCTTAAGAGGGGTGTCCTTTCTGCTTCAGCTCTCTCCCTGTAACTGTCACAGCTTCTAACAGAACATACAACTGGTGGCAGGAGAAGGATGGAACAGAACATGTGTATCCACTAGAGATGAGCGAATCGAATCCCACAAAGTGGAATTCGATCTGAATTTCAGGAATTATTTAATTTGCCTAGATGCCGAATTTTCTCGTGCTTCGTGTCAGAGAATCGATTAATCCTGAAATTCAAACTTACCACCTCACTTTTTGTGCACGAAGGGCCACCAGCCTCCCTCTTGCTTGAAGATCTCGGACGAAATACCGTGCGGCCGGCGTGATGATAGCCGGCGTGATGGCGCGTTTTGTTTAATGTTAATTTCACACTGTTTGTGCAGTCAGATGCCGCGATCATGTATGAACGTGGCATCTGAGGGGTACAATGATGGGG
Organism: Bufo gargarizans; assembly: GCF_014858855.1. Lineage (NCBI taxonomy): Eukaryota > Metazoa > Chordata > Amphibia > Anura > Bufonidae > Bufo > Bufo gargarizans. The sequence continues at coordinate 233,611,987 of NC_058080.1, forward strand.
GCGGCCCTATCGCAGCTCCCTGTCATTGCACCCCCTACTTACAAAAAAAGCGCTTCGTGGCAAAGTAATTCATCATGAAGCAAATTTTTGGGGGAAATCGAATTTTCAAGAAATTCGCTCATCTCTAGTATCCACCTCAGCGAGGTGGACAGAGAAATAAAGAAAAGAACAAACAGCAGGTGGCGCTATTCAGATAGATTTTATTGAATAACTCAGTGGCTATACTACATTTTGAATTATGTATAAAATAAAATATTCTGATCCAGGTGCTGCTTTGAAAAATGTAGATTTTATTTGTGGGACACCCCTTTTTTGTCATCAAATCAGCAATTGGAAAAATAGGGTCCTCCACCTGACACAAGCATACGCATTTCAGCTTTATATTTTACCTACTATGTTAAATGTATCAATTTCTCCCTTTTTTCATTTCTTAAAATACAAAAAAGAATTGGTAGGGGACATGAGCCTAAAGCCATCCGCACTTACATGCATATATTTCAAATGTATGTAAATGCAAGGAGACAGAAGTAATTATTGTGCTACATAATTATACCACAGCTTATTTTCTGTAAATAATGTAATCCTAGCATCACAAGACCCTTTCATGACATGCAGTTAAGTATAGTTTCCATGAATTGCTGTTCTTAGATTAGGTACAGCAGACATTGGTAATGTATGTATAATGTACACGCTCAACCCCTTTACTGCCCGCTGCTCAGAAACATCTTCTTGCAGAAATATTATCAACAATATTTAAATGCTTTTTGATGATTTCTGATATACATGAATAATATTCATTTTGAGCATGTGAGCCCCAGAGATGTAGCTTGAGGCTCCTGGGCCCAAACAAAATCTTTAACCTGACCTTCTACCTACCATTTATAATACTGGTGCTTATGTGGTAGAGGGGTCTTTATGTAATTGCTACCATTGCAACCATTATATTTATGCCCCTGGGGAGCCCTGTGATGAAGACTTCCTTATAGTTTGGTCTTTATTAGGGTGACATTCACAGAGTTAGGGCTCATGCACATGATCATATAAGTGCAGGACAGTAGTCCCGCGGGCAGCCCAACGTGCACAGCATCATTGTAATCTATGATGCTGTGCGCTCCCGTATGCATGATGTATGCCGCTCCGGGACATATGGCTTTACAAGTGGAGACAAAGTGATATTTACACGACTTGATGCAGAATATTTCAGCTGCTTCCTTACTGGAGCCATTAGCACCATGTACAGCCATGTGAATCTTTATCTACTAAGACATTAGCTACTGCAGGTGAAGCAGAAATTTTTCCCTACCGGCTTGCAGAAATATTGAAATATTCCTGGGAAAATACCGATAATACAGCCCCCTATTATATTTAAAGGGGTATTATGTCTCGTGATTTATGGCCAACAATATGCTATTGGTCGGAGTCCGGCACCCAGCATCCCTATTAATCAACTGTTCCCTGCAGCCACCAGCTCTGAAACTAGCGCTTAAAACAGAGCGGGAAGCTCAGCTCCCATTCACGTAAATGGAAGCTAAGCTGCAGTAACCCAGCATGGCCACTGCACTTTAAATGGAGCTGTGCCTCTGGGTTTAGTTCTGGTGCTGGTGGCTAGAGGGAACAGCTGATCGGTAGGGATGCCAGGTGTCAGACACTCAACGAGAGCAGATTATTGACCTACCCTAAAGATATTGGATATTGATTACCTATCCTGAGGCTAGAAGATAAAATAACACAATGCAACAGCACTCTGCAAACACAAAAAACGTACAATAATGCCATAATTAATATGGTCACATCATCAGTACTTCCGAGACTGAACTATCTTCAGCAAGTTTTGCCTCTCCCTGTCCCCAAATCTTGCTATATAACTCTAACCAAGCATATACAAACTTTTATATGGGATAAAAAGAAACCCTGTTTGGCCATAACTGTCCTTCAGAGACCTAGGACATTTGGAGGTATGGGTCTACCTGACCCATTACTCTACAATAAAGCTATCCTTCTGACTAGAGTCATAGATTTGTTTCGACAAACACCTCATAGGATTTGGGTTGGGATGGAGGCATCATTCTCACAAACAACTTTCAGAGGTCTGCTGGCTGAAACCTAAAATAATCTCATCAATACACAAAACCTCAGCCCAACAGTTAAAGCCACTCTTAAGGCATGGAGATGGTTCCAAAACTCGCGCTATGGAATCCCACTACCCTCCCCACTTATACAAGTCAGAAATGTGATTGATTTAACCCCAATCAAATTGTTAAATGAGAATGGGAAGGTGTTGGGAGGCGAGGCTTTCTTTTCTGTGTTTCCCAGTTCTAGAGCTTATCCCTTTCTTATCTCATTTCTCAACTCATACATTTCCAAGCATGTCCCATATCAGTCACTAATCAGACCACTCACATGGTTTGAAAGCTTGGTGAGCAGTCACACTCCCCCAGCTAAACCTATTTCACAACTTTACAAAAGACTCAGCTTTCCATTTATGATGTCAAAACCAGCTTTTATTGGGCTTTGGGAGAGGGACTTGAAAGTTTAATTCTCCTCTGGAGATCAATCTCGCCTATTCCTGGAGCCTCATATTTCTTTGCGATATGTGAGGATACAGGAAAATGCGTATAAAGTTCTTATGAGATGGTACAAGACACTAGACATCACTTGTAGGTATGATGGGACGGGATCTGATGTCTGCTGGCGCTGTGGAGGAGGAAGAGGCACTTTTTATCATATATGGTGGACATGTCCATTAATTTACAAATGATGGAAAGAGATTTTTGAAAGAAACAATATGATCTGCAAAACGTCTGTGCCTATCTCACTCCAACTAGCTCTTTTAGGCTTGCCTTCCCCTGACAAAGCAGCCAGGGCTCTATTTTTATTCATGAAACTTCTGGCGGCGGCTGGCCTCCTTGTGCCCCGGCGTTGGCTTCCGTCCAACCTTCCTCCCATCGACCATTGGATTAATAAAGTTGATACTTTGTACCGATTTGAAGAAATAGATGCCTGGGAAAATCGGAAGTTTAGAGAAAGGTCGAGGGAATGGGAGGATTATAGAAAATGTAAAAGATGATGGGGTTTAGTTTTGGCTACTCAAACCTGAAAACTATCATATTGGTGTAAAGCAGCTGTAACATCAGTTTTTTTTTTCTTTGTTTTTGTATAGCTTTTGTTTATATGCGCTGTACGGCATGTTTATCTATATGTACTTTTTAGATTTTTCAATAGAAAAATAAAAAATAATAATGCCATAATTATAGAAAAAAACATTCTGGTGCTAATGCTCTGCTTATTTTGTAAATTTGAGATTCTTGGCAAATACATTTTGTAAAAAATTATCTGGGCCCGTCTGACAAATGTCAAGGCGATCTCTATAAGATGGGAACCTAACACTAAATACTACCTGTTATGTACCATACTGGCCACCATAACATTCAGGGAGTGCAGGTTCCACATGCATGCTGGGTCCATCTGCCTTTTACCATTTTTGGTGCAATAATGGCCTCCATTAAATCCAGGGAATGCAGGTGCCAACATGCATGCTGAGCGCACTCTATACCTCTCCTGGTGCCAGACGGCTTCCAATGAATGCAGTGAGAGCAGGCTACAGCTTTATACTTACTCTAATTAAAATCAGCCTATGGGGCAGACAGGCTAGTCAGGAGTGCACGACCAACTGGAGTCTGCCACACCTCCAGCTCAGTAAAACTGCAACTATGCAAACACAAATAACGTACAATAATGCCAGTTATAGAAAATATTTTAGTGCTAATGCTACACTTATTTTGTAAATTTGAGACTCTTGGCAAATACTTTTTGTACAAAATTATTTGGGCAGAGTGGACCCAGCATGCATGTGGAACCTGCACTCTCTGAATTTTATAGTTGCCACTATGGCACATAACAGGTCGTATTTAGTGTTAGGTTCACCTTGACGTTTGGCAGACGGGCCCAAATAATTTCGTACAAAATGTATTTGCCAAGAATCTAAAATTTACAAAATAAGCCTAGCATTAGCACCAGAATATTTTCAATAATTATGGCATTATTGTACTTTATTTCTGTTTGCAGCGTGCACCTGCGCATTGGGATGTGCTGACTGACCCCCTTTATTTTGCAGTTGTACTATACTGAGGCTAGGTCATCAATATTACTTGTCCAGTAAGCCCTTTTTAATGTGCTTTTAAGGTTTCATTGTGTAGTTGCCTTACATGTGTAAAAAGTAAACGCAGGGTCACACTACACTATGACCACCTTCACCCAGCAAGTTAAGAACATGAAAGCTAATGATTTTTTTTTTTCATCTCAAATATGTGCCATGTCAGATAATGTCACAATAAAAGGAGAATTATTTTACTGAGAATCATTTACACAGTGATGTCATAGTAAACGGATATTGTGCTAAATGATGTCACAGTACAGAGATAAGTCACAAAGTGATATCACACAGGAGAAATAATTCAGTGATGTCAAGAGTGCAAGGATAATTTTAATCTTTAATTTTTAGATAAAATACACTAAAATTAAACTATTCACGTGGTAACATCATACACATAGCACATAGTAATGCAAGCATGCGGTTAAAATGTACACAATGTTGACACAGTAATGGAATTAATAAGCGGTGTCACAGCACAGGAATGGTGCACACAGAGGGTTTGCAACATGTAAGTCTAGGTTTCCATAGCAAAGTTTTTAATGTTCTCATCACACCATTCATAGTGACCACCAACTGAGCAAAGTTGTTGCTGTTGGACCCAGTAATAGTTGTAACTATAAGGCTGGCAGGCAGAGCAGCTAAGAAGTATTTTGCATCAAAACTAAGGATCTAAGTGTTTCTTGCTGGATCCAAAGGCATTCCCAAAGGTGTTCCTCACAAATCATGCAATATGTTGGCTTTTGGACTTCCTTCAACACCAGAAACTGGAAGCGATTGCAACATCTGTACATTTATTATTTCCACTTTGGAACTTTTTTGATAAATTCCTACAAATTACCATTAACTGTTGAATTCAATAAAAAAATAATAAAAAAATAATGGACTGTAGGGAAGCTAAGAAATGTCACCTGTGTTTTCAGTATGAATATATAATATATAGTGCAATAATGGAACAGAGACCATTCATACAGATAACAGTGTAGACCCTGAATCAAGCCATTGTTTGCATGCATTTGAGCGTGGTTACAGTTCATTTTGGGCTGTGCACCTAAGCCAACTAGCCAAGCACTAATTATGTAAAACATTAATATTCATAAGTATGAATAGGATTTCCGGAAAAGTGGTTGGTGCCAAGGACATTCTCCATGTAATGCCAGGGGCTTGATGGAGATCACTGAACCCTGACTACTGGTAAAGTTTTGAACTGGCAATTAGAGTAATTCAACAGAAAATGAAGGCAGTGAAACATAGTCATAATTTGCAGAATAAGTGTAAGTAGTTGAATACACTGGAATTTTACAAAGCTACTATATACCCAGAATGCAAATATACACCGTATTGGATCAGCAGCACTCGCAGTCATTTATTTCTGAACAGACCACAAAAGAAGTGTTCATGGCCCCAGAATTGTGGACTGTGATGCACCAGAGCACAGAATAACCTATGTCTGGAGCTCTCATTGCCATGTGGTGGAAGAAATTGATAACCTCTACCATTTACGGTTTTACTGGATCTTGCATGTTTGAACTGTATTCACACAGACTTTCTAGATGGATGTTAAAGGGGCTGTCTGCTTTGGCCATTCCCTTTCTGTTCGAAGGTTATCTTGATAATAAGCAGATGATGAGGTCCCTCCAGCAGTAACACTTTCTAGTAACACTTTGTCTTATAGCCTAACTGCTATAGGACCTTTTACATAATTTATGTGGCCATAAATAGGCTTGCTCGTCAGCAGCACATCTCCCCGTGTAAAAGGGTTTGTGCTGCCGGCATAGTGTAAAGTGTATGGGGATGAATGATCATAGTAGTGACTTTAAGTCGTCCTTGCAGTTTTATAAGCTGGTGTGAAACCTCTTTAATGGAAAGCAGAACCACAGGTTTTATTGTTGGTCTGTGCTCATTATGACCTCCTATAGGGCCATTTAAAGGTACCCTAACTTGGTTTGCTATGTTGAACAAGACTGTAAAGAATAAGTTCTCTGCTATGTGACCCCAGCCCACATACAAAAAGCTTTATTTTTTCTTGGTCCAGCTAGTGCCAACAATCATGTGGAACCCTTCATGACCCAAAGAAATATATCTTTGAGGAATCCCAGTCGTCACTGGGCATCTATCATCATCCTATATTCATTCTTCAATCCCTTAACGACCTTTCCCTATCTTCTGACGGTGGGTGGTGCTTGTCCTCAGTCTTCAGCAATGTCCTAGTGCTGGCCAGGGTTGGACAAAGCTCTGATCCTGGCAGTTAACACTTTGATCATGCCATGATCCAAATCTCAGCACGATCAAAAGAACTCCTGCAATCAGGTCACCAGATTTCCCAGGGACTTTATCGTAGCTAGGGGAGCAATGCACGGTGAGCCCTGAGGACTTATGAGGACCTATCTGTGCAGTAAGCCTGCTGTTAGGGCAGAGCATACTAGTGCTGCTGTAACAGCACCCTGTGCGATACTGACACAGAGCATAATATATTAGCATACAGCATAGTATATATAGATGTCTTAGCGTGTCCTGTGTGGGTTTGTAACCGAAATATTGCCACAAAGTGGTTGGATGACCACTAAACGCTAAGGCATTTATATATGTGGGCCAATAGAGGACACCTAATTGTTTAATTGACCCCGGTTTTGAAAATGATATAGAAAATGTAAAAAATGGCTTCTAAAATTCTAAGCCTTTCAACATCCTAAAAAATACAATGACATTTATAATATGATGCCAACATAAAGTAGACTTATGCTGAGAAATTCTAATTTAGAAAATAACATTTTTTTTCCAAATGTTCAATTCAGTGGATTTTTCGATAAAATAAAGGTAAAACATATCAGCTCAAATTTACTATTAACATGAAGTACAATGTGCCAGGAAAAAACAGTCTAAAAAATACTTGAATTAGTAAAAGCATTCCAGAGTTATTACTACATTAAGCCACACATGTCAGATTTGCAAAATTAGGCTTGGTCACGAAGGTGTAAAAGGGCTTGGTCCTGAAGGGGTTAAATTGACACATTACTCAACAAATGCCATTGAAAGTCAAGATGACATATACTGCAACTGGTTGCTGAATGCACTGTGAGTGTCAAGTTAACCAATGATTCATATGTACTTATTTCGACCTAGCAGATTCAGAATTCCAAAGGTGGCAACAATTAAAGACAGTGGTCACAATGCCCACAAGGGATGTCATCCATTTTCTCAAGACCTTGAGGAGTATCGCAGTGGTTCTGATTATCATCTATGGCTTCAAACTATAGGGGCCTAATGGAATATCACATTTCATATTTCTTTACAAGGTCTGTACGAGCTCTGTGGGTACCAGAGCCTTGGACATCATCCATCATTCCAATAAATGTTACGGAATTCCTTAATTGCATTCTTTTCTATTGAAATCATTGACTCTATTTCTGTCCGATTTAGTGAAATCATCATTTGTTTTAATAGCGGTCGGTTCAAATTTCCTATACCATGATGCAATGCAGTGGCTTACTGCTTGCTGAAGAAATAGGTACAATTTGTAGAGCGGGCCCTCAGGGAAGAACACCCCCACCCATCTTCCATGGCTTAGCTACTAAGCAACACAGCTCTACTTGCCAAATGCTACCATTTCCTTTTCATCATATTCAGAGCTCAAGACTGGCATTTAGTGCAGAGAAATTGCTGCCATTATGTGAACTAGCTTCCTCTAGAAGTAACTTATTAACCTTAGTTATGTTACTTTGTGATTACAATTACCAAATGCCACAGGCTTGGAAAACCTTCAGCTTCTAAAAAGCATAATGCATGCACCGTAATTGCTGCAATTTTGTGCCTTGCCAAAGGTGATTGTGTATCTTGAAGTCTCCCCAAAGTGTTCACACCCAGTGCCATAAAACTCCTCTCTACACAGTCATTGTGAGCAACGTGATACATCTACAATTAGATATACCCACCTCTTCAGGAGGTCAGATATTTTTTCTGTTTTTTAATTCCAGCACTTTAACCAATAAATCAGCCAGTCTTCCGTAGAGCCATGCAAATAGCCGCAGTCAGGATTAATTGCCTATGTGTATTGCATTCTGTATGTGCACATAATTGGACCAGATGTTCATAAGATGTTTGTGACTGTTCAGAGCCATTAGATGTCATGTTGATCGCATAAAAAATAACTCAAAGTAATTATATAAATTAATTATTCTAACAAGTCCAGAGATGTAAAACAGCTAATAAAAAGCCTATAAAGCTCTGTATACTGTACCAGGCTCTCCAGGGTAAAGATTAGTGTTGAGCGAATTGAAGTATCCGAAGTGGACTTTAATCTGAATTTCAGAAATTATTAGAATCGCCAAGAACCCCGAAATTTCCTCACGCTTTGTGGTACGGAATACATTTTTCCTAAAATGTTGGCTGAAAATGAAAAAATTATACTCACCTCATCCACTTGCTTGCGGAGAGGCCGTCCACTCTCGTCTTGATTGAAGAAAAACCCTCCAAAGGACCTGTGGTGAGCGTGATGAAGTCACCACGTGATCACACCGGGCGCTCGGTGGTGTCAACGGAGATGACGTCACAGATGCCATGATAAGCACTGAATGTTGTATCTTAAGGGTTAAAAGACACGGCGGCGCGATCACCGTTCTCTGCCATTGCACCCACTCCATACAATGGAAAGATATTCGTGGCGAAGCAGGCGAATCAAATTTTTCAAGACTTCGATCATCTCTAGTAAAGATAAGCAAGGTAAGGCTGGTTTCACACAATCTTTTTTAGGGTGTTTTGATATTTTTTGTATTTGTTCTTTGCAGATTTTTTTTTACGTGCCCCCAACTATTTTTTAAAAAAATGCAAAATCGGTAAAAGTGTGGTTTTTCAGCACAGATTCCTGTGCAGAAAAAAACGGAGCATATTACAGTACCAAGCGGACAACACAAAACAGCCGTTTGTCACAACATTGTGCTATCTCCTGTATGCACCGTGCACCTTGTTCTGCGAATAAGGTGAGTTAAAGAGGCTTATGTGTGTTCACCTGCAACCGTGTGCAGGTGGCCTTATAGTGGAATCTTTAACTGAGGTTCCTAACAAAGCCTCCAGCCCATATGTGAACACACCTTACAATGCTCTTTTTGGCATGGTATGTGTGCTTTGGTAGTTCTATCTCTGTATTGTATAGGTGCCGTGATGGTGATGTGTACTGTGTGGTTATTTTGTGAGTGATATAGGCAATAGATAATAATATGTTCCTTTAGCCCCAGAGGAGTAAGGGGTAACAGGAGAAAAAGGACCCCAAAATTTATTAACCAATTTTTCCTGAATATGGTAACACCTCATATGTGGTCTTAAACTGCTGTTTGGGTTCAGAAGACAAATAGCACTTGAGGCCTAGTTTGGTGACTTGTACAATACTGACCAACAACAACAAAGGCTCTGAGGTAAAATAAAAAAAGGAATACCAAGAGGTGACCCCATTTAGTAAACCACATCCTCACAATTTACCAAGGGGTATAGTGAGCATTTTGACTCTACAAGTGTTTTGCAAAAATGAATTGACGGGCCTCTTATTATGCTGTGCCTCTTGGTCTTAGAAACACCCTACATGTAGCCCTGTTCTTTTGCCTGAAGGAATAACAGGGCTCAGGAGTAAAAGAGTGTCATGTGCATTTAAGGCCTAATATGGTGATTTACACAGCTTGTGCTGATAATTGTAGAGGCTATGGGGGGGGGGGGGGTAATAATAAATGGAACCCCGCAAATCAAGGTATTGAAGGGTGGAGTAAGCATTTTGATGCCATAGGTATTTTGCAGAAATGATTGCGCAGGCGACTATGCAAAAATTGCACGTTTCCAACAGATGTGGCAGTGCCCAATATGCTGTGCCACGCTCATGCCATCTAAGACACCCTAGGCCTTTTAAATTGTTAGGCGGGTTCTACTGGGTACAGAAAAGCCATAAATGTGGACATAAACGGCTCTTTGGCCATGCTGCTGGGTACGCTGCAGGGTTAAGAAGGTAAAAACCTATTTTTGGCTTCTGCAGCACAGATTTTGATGGATTGGTTTACAGGTGCCATGTTGCCTTTGATCAGCCTCTGAGGTACCAGTACAGTTATGTTCTAAAAACTATTTTTTTTTTCTCTCAACAGAGCTGTATGAGGATTTATTTTTTTGTGGGATGAGTTGCCATCATCATCATCACAATCTAAGTTCCCCATCAGTATGTCTTTGGAGTGTGGGAGGAAACCCACGCAAACACAGGGAGAACATACAAACTCCATGCAGATGTTGTCCATGGTCAGATTCAAACCTAGGACCTCAATGCTGCAAGGCACGAGTGCTAACCACTGGGCCAGCGTGCTGCCCAGAATAAAGAATCAGATGAACTAAATATTTCTTCCTGATCTTTTTGTTCTCCCGGGAGATAAAGCTATAGCCAAAAGTACAAACCGGATTCCAAAAAAGTTGGGACACTATACAAATCGTGAATAAAAACTGAATGCAATGATGTGGAGGTGCCAACTTCTAATATTTTATTCAGAATAGAACATAAATCACGGAACAAAAGTTTAAACTGAGAAAATGTACCATTTTAAGGGAAAAATATGTTGAATCAGAATTCCATTGTGTCAACAAATCCCCAAAAAGTTGGGACAAGGCCATTTTCACCACTGTGTGGCATCTCCCCTTCTTCTTACAACACTCAACAGACGTCTGGGGACCGAGGAGACCAGTTTCTCAAGTTTAGAAATAGGAATGCTCTCCCATTCTTGTCTAATACAGGCCTCTAACTGTTCAATCGTCTTGGGCCTTCTTTGTTGCACCTTCCTCTTTATGATGGGCCAAATGTTCTCTATAGGTGAAAGATCTGGACTGCAGACTGGCCATTTCAGTACCCGGATCCTTCTCCTACGCAGACATGATGGTGTGATTGATGCAGAATGTGGTCTGGCATTATCTTGTTGAAAAATGCAGGGTCTTCCCTGAAAGAGATGACGTCTGGCTGGGAGCATATGTTGTTCTAGAACCTGAATATATTTTTCTGCATTGATGGTGCCTTTCTAGACATGCAAGCTGCCCATGCCACATGCACTCATGCAACCCCATACCATCAGAGATGCAGACTTCTGCACTGAGCGTTGATAACAACTTGGGTTGTCCTTGTCCTCTTTGGTCCGGATGACATGGCGTCCCAGATTTCCAAAAATAACTTCGAATTGTGACTCGTCTGACCACAGAACAGTCTTCCATTTTGCCACACTCCATTTTAAATGATCCCTGGCCCAGTGAAAATGCCTGAGCTTGTGGATCTTGCTTAGAAATGGCTTCTTCTTTGCACTGTAGAGTTTCAGCTGGCAACGGCGGATGGCACGGTGGATTGTGTTCACTGACAATGGTTTCTGGAAGTATTCCTGAGCCCATTCTGTGATTTCCTTTACAGTAGCATTCCTGTTTGTGGTGCAGTGTTGTTTAAGGGCCCCGGAGATCACGGGCATCCAGTATGGTTTTACGGCCTTGACCCTTACGCACAGAGATTGTTCCAGATTCTCTGAATCTTCGGATGATGTTATGCACAGTTGATGAGGATAGATGCAAAGTCTTTGCAATTTTTCGCTGGGTAACACCTTTCTGATATTGCTCCACTATCTTTCTGGGCAACATTGTGGGAATTGGTGATCCTCTACCCATCTTGGCTTCTGAGAGACACTGCCACTCTGAGAAGCTCTTTTTGTACCCAATCATGTTGCCAATTGACCTAATTAGTGTTAATTGGTCTTCCAGCTCTTCGTTATGCTCAAATTTACTTTTTCCTGCCTCTTATTGCTACTTGTCCCAACTTTTTGGGGATTTGTTGACACCGTGAAAATTTGAATCAACGTATTTTTCCTTTAAAACGATACATTTACTCGGATTAAACGTTTGATCTGTCATCTACGTTCTATTACAAATAAAATATTGACATTTGCCATCTCCACATCATTGCATTCAGTTTTTATTCACAATTTGTTTAGTGTCCCAACTTTTTTGGAATCCGGTTTGTACCTGGCAGTGATGTTCTCCTCTATACCCATTAAATACACATGCTTCTTTGGCTGAGCTGTATGTGTATGGGGGGGGGGGGGGGGGGGTGGTGGTAGGGAATTGAGAGAGATAATTGATCATTTGGCCAACAGCTGTGGCTGCCTTAAGACTTTGGTCATGCCTACGGACTTTGCAGAACCTGGCACTGCCCTAAAAACATCTTTGCACCTACAGTATATTGGGAGTGCCCCTTTGCATAGAGTCTTTTGAATCTTACATCTACCCGACAAACATAGTATACAATCTTAGCAAAGCTTTTATTTTTGCCAATAGCAGCCAATCAAAGCTCAAATTTAAGCTTTCATCTAAAACGGTTATCAATCTGCCTCTTGCAGCGTGTCGTCAGAAAATTTGTTGTTTAGAGGCAGACTGAATGCATGGGATTTTAGAGGCAGTGAGAAGCAATGCCTCAGCAGTTACAGTTACATTAGTGTATACATTTTAATGCATGCTGCATCAAAAGCACATTCATTTAGAACCTTCCAGATTCTTGTTGGATGGACTTCACAACCCAGTTGGATCATGAAGAGTATATGCACCAAGTTTGGTTGAGATACATTAAGGCATGCAGATGCCTATATATATATATATATATATATATATATACATGTATATGATAGAAAAATGTATTTTCCAGTTATGTTGAGATCAGGTTAAAGCTAATGTATAAAAGGCTATAGAGAGGGGAAGACGGAGCAGCTGCAGTGAAAGGGAGAGAGGCCTGGAAACACAGATACTGCAGGTTCTAATAAGTGTTCTGTCTCACCCTTGTGCTGGATTCACAGCAACACTAATTAATGATGTATAATGTCCTCCATACTGCTATTTCTGAGAGTGTACTACAGAAATATAGGGGAGCAAGGTCTGCTCTTCTCTGTGTGTTGTGTATAGAAGACATTAGAGTAGCTAGCCTTTGCCAATTCTGGAACTTACATCAGGTACCTCTGAAAAAAAAAAAAAGCCCATAGAAGGGGGAACTGCTGAAAATGCAGGATATAAGACTTATAGTGGGCAGAAATACTGTTATTCTTCATGTATATTCTCATAACAGCTTAATCTGAAAAGTTATGAAGAATGATAGGTGTCATGTGTTTGCATGTAGTTGGCTATGAAATCATATAGGTGTGCCTAATCTCAAGCAGAAGCTGCCACCTTGTTTCTTAGGCCAGGTGGACACAACTTAGCTTGCAGCCGTATGATACTATTGTATGACAAGAGTAGTACAGAGGTATTCTCCCCTAAAAACAATACCACTAGGGCATAATACCTCTGTAATATCCTATTTGATGAAGCAATCTGTAGTTGTATCGTTAAAGAATAAATCAAGGCAACTGGACGTACTGTAGATTTCTTGAAAACGTTTCACTCGTTCTTCTAATGAGCTTTCTCAATTCTGAGTGACTGTACAAAAATTCTGGGAATAAATATGTAACTGAATCAACATCTGGTAATTATACCCAGCATAATCTGTAGTTGATTTCTGTCATATCCTGGAGGTACAGTAGGACCCCACAGATTGCTATAGGTGAGCTGTAATATTCTAATGTGCATGAGCCCTATATCCTCTATGCATCAATTAATTTACCTTTGCCAAAAGATGCACAATCTGTAAAACAAAAATAACTTGGCATTCATAAATAAAATTAACTAGCACCAAAAAACATTATCCAAATGAAAGTCTGAAAACATGCTTGTTCTTTCATGATTAGTCCATTAGACAAAATTACTGAAGTGGAATCTCTACTCTAGACCCACATGCAGAGCATTCCTCCACTACTGTATTACATATCACCTTGTTTCTGTGCAAACAACTCTGATTTCCAGCTTCTTCGGGACATTATTTAGTCTAGCAGAATGCCTGCGTTTCCACAATGTCATCTCAGAACAAAGAAATACTGATTGGAGAGCTTTGTTGGAAAAAAAAAGTGCCTTTTCTTTAACCATTTACCTGCTCCGAATGCCATTCAACTATCTCCTTGTTTATTCTGAAATCCTAGCAGTGGAAAAAAGATTGTGAGAAATGCTCCAGTTAGCTATAGGCTGGATTTTGTTACAGTCTTAATTTAGGTTCTATTAGCTGATTATTTCCTGACTTTACTCTAATTATCCAATACAAATTCTAAACTCTCCAAAAGGCTCCCATGGCTAATCATCATTTCCTGTCCCTGCATCATCTTCTCCTGCTTTAGAGCTTGATATGTTTACAAATCATGTACAGAAGAGAAGGGCCATCACTGAATGCTTTCAATCTTCCTTTGACCAAAATAATTAGACCACTGTGTAGCTCCAGCCATGAAACGGCTCTTACTATAAAAGAAGTAAAGTAGCTGTGCCAAAGTAATTTAATGGTGAAAGCCGAAGATATGAATTCATTGTTTCTGACCTTTACATTGCACTGAATACTAAATAACTAAGACACAGATGTGGCTTTTTATTATTAAACCTCTCATTCCACATACAGAAAATACTCAGCCAATTAGTTATGTATGTGCCACCATCTCATGTATCAAGTAAGTAATAAAAAAGAAAAGCTCTGGTAAGGGTATAGCACGATTTACTGTCTGCATACATGATTAACAGGACAGTGGGGAAAAATCTCTTTTTATATATTCACTCCCCACTTCTATTGCTAAGCTAGTTCTCCTCCATACATATTTGGATCCTTATTTTGCTAGGGTGCTTCCTCTCATGGGTGCTAATTGGGCAATACAGGTCTAGTATATACTAGAAACACTTGCTGTTGTGTGACAACTGTACAACACACTCTAGGCTTGTGTTTCAGATTTTTATTAAAATCCCAACCCTTATCTAAAATCAGCTCCTATCTTCATGGGAAGGTTAATTCACCATACATCTTATATATTAGCCATATATCTTACCTAAGAGGTCTTCACTTAGGTTCATAGAAGAGATTCCAAAAAGGGAGCCTTCCTCTATGACACCCATATGCACTGATAGGAATTTTGGAAAGGGTTACAATGCATTTGCATTTGGAAAGTCTTTAGACCCTTTAATTTTTTTCACATTTTGTTATGATGCAGCCTTCTGCTAAAATTAAAAAAAATCTAGTTTTTCCCCATCAATGTGCACTCAATACCTCATAATTAGAAAGTAAACACAGCATTTTTGACATTTTTACTAATTTATTAGAAAGGAAAAACTAAAATGTTGCATAGACATACATATTCAGACCCTTTGCTATGTTTCTGGGGGCCTCCCATTTCTCTTGTTCCTCTTTGAGATGTTTCTACACATTAATCAGAGTCCACTTGTAGTGAATTCAGTTGATTGGACATTATTTGGAAAGACACACCCCTGTCTATATAGGGTATTACAGCTTGCAATGCATATCCGAGCTAAAAACCAAGCCATGAAGGGGGAAAGAACTGCCTGTAGAGATCAGAGACAGGATTGTGTGGAGATACAGATCTGAGAAGGGTACAAAGAATTTCTGCTCCACTGAAAGTTCTCAAGGCCACAGTGGCCTCCATAATTCTTAAATGGAAGACATTTAGAACAACCAGGTCTCCTCCATCCACCGATGGTCCCCATCCAACCTGATAGTGCTTGAGAGGATCTGCAGAGAAGAATGGCAGAAAATCCCCAAATCCAGGTGAGCAAACCTTATGGGATCATACCATGGCAAACAGGAGGCTGTAATCGTTACCAAAGGTGCTTTAATGAATAGCGTTGGGCGCGAATATTCGAATCGCAAATATTAATCGCAAATATCGACACTTTGAGAATTTGCTAATATTTTGAATATAGTCATATATATTCGTAATTTTGAATATTCTAGATTTTTTTCATCAGTAGCCTCCCTTCTTGCTTGTGGGCCAATGAGAAGGCTGCAATGTTTTTTGTCTGAGCTTACCAACATCCCTAGCAACCAATAGGAAAGTTGCCTTCCCCTTACTATATAAGAACCTCCCCAGCAACCATTTTCTACAGTTTTTTTTTAAGTTCTGAGAGAGACAGCAGTGTCATTGCTGTGCTCTGTGCTTTCCACACTACATTAGATAGTTAGATAGCTTATGTATATATTACAGATAGTTAGTAGGAGATAGTCAGTGTAGGTTATATCCTGATATAGTGTAGCTGATGCACTGCAGTGTGTTAGGTAGTGTGATAGGTTCTGCTGTCCATACATACATGCAGACCTGCTAAAATGTGAAGTTTCACGGATTGCGCCAAAATATTAGCATTATTAGTGCCGATTAGCGTAATCACGAATATATTGGAGCACTCTAACTACATATAATGCCATTTTTAATGTTCTGCTGTGCCAACCATTTTCTGCAGTCTCAGGAAACTTCTAGCAGCTTGGAAAATGATGCAAAAGTGACCCACACCTGTATTTCACGCACATTACGCGAATATTACATGGCCAATTTGTCGCAATCAAGAAAATAATCTTGAATTTGCGAATATATGATGAATATTCACCAAAATATTCGTGAAATATCGCAAATTCGAATATAGCCCCTGCCGCTCATCACAATTAAGTGCTGAGTTCAAGGGTCTGAATACTTATGTCAATGCAGTATTTTAGTTTTTCCTTTTCAATAAACAAAGATTTCATACATGGGTTTCTTTCCATAACACCATCTGATGAAAGTGTACATCATGGTCAGGTGCTGGACTAGTTCCCACTCTGCAGCATACATTTTTATCATGCTGATCTTGCAGGTGCTAAAGAGTGTTTTCACAAGATCAGAAGCTAGAGCCAGGCTTTAGCACAAAGTCCCGCTTCTGCTGATAGGATTGTAGATAACTTAGATAATCTCTCGGTGGTCAGTCGGGAGCTCCCTATACACTTCTGACTTTTGGCCAAGCCTGCCATTCTCATTCTTGGTGGGTTCAGCCGACAATACACTAATGTGTATGGGGAACTTAAAAAGTTAACAGTAAGAGGTTACCAAGAACCAACATCACAATCATTGCAGCCCAGGCCTTGAAAAGAGTCAAATCTACTTGAGAAGAGTCATGGTTATTCATGAATTCCTGCTCTCCTGCCCACCTGCTGATGATTGACAGTCTTCTACCTAGTTTTCTCCCTTTCTCTCTAGAAGAGAACTGCCAATCATCAGCAGATGGGCGGGAATAGCAGGACATTATAAATACCCATGACTCTTCTCAAGTAGATTTGACTCTTTTCAAGGCCTGGGCTGCAATGATTATGATCCTGGTTCTCGGCAGCCACTTACTTTTAGCTTGTGAGTGACACACCGCTGAAATCAGCATTTCTGTCACTATTTTATAAAGCCCTCAGTGAGGTCAGCATAAAGTTGATGACAGGTTCCCTTTAAGTTACATTGTCCTGTTTGTGGAAAAGCTACAGTACTTGACAAGAAATATGATCACAATTACAGCTTCCATAGGATCGTTATTTATATATCTGGCATTCCTTAAATGGGTAGTCCCATTTCAACAAGTTATTTCCTATTGCAACAGCGGCTGCTGTGCACCGCTGTTCCCCTGCTTACCACCGCGGTCCCGGGCGCCGTGTTCAGCAGTGATCTGCTGCCAGTGAGTCCCAATTCACTGCTGCAGTCCTGGGCTTTGTCTGTGTAGGTACTGTTGTTCTGGGATCTGCTCCATAGTTTCCCCTCAGCCCTGGCTACAGGGCTGCAGCACTTCCTTTAGGGCCGACACGCATCACTTCCTGTGCTTTATGGGTTAAATAATGTGACCTCGCTGACCAATCCTAGCCCTTCTGCACATAATATAAGTGTCTCAGTCCCCTTCCCAGATGCCTCAGTGTCAAGGTCCTTGTGTCCTGCTAAGGTTGCCGTTATCTCTGCTTGCGTTCCTGTGTACCTGACTTGTGCTTGTGTTTCTACACTCCACTACCTGTTTGATCCCTGCCTGCTTGCCTTGACTCTCCTGTTGCTGACCCGGATTGCCTGACCTGTAACTGTGCCGCATGCCCAGACCTATTGCTTGTTTGACTTCTCCTCTGCCTCATCCTTCAGTCCTGCACTGTTGCTCCTGGTTACGACTCGGCCTGCTGACTATGTCTGTACCTCTGGTACCTCGGTCAGGAACCTCCTGGTCCGCCTGGACCAGCTGCCTCGTGTGCCAATCCTAATCAAGAGGTAGCAACCTGGAAAGCCTATATCCACCATCGGGGCACTGTGAAGAACGAGGGGTTCACTTAGACAATGCCTTTAGAGGAGGTAGGACATGTGGCACATTGGGTTCACTCCCACTGGTTCGTGACACCTATCCACAGGATACAGAATAAGGGGGGAGATTTATCAAAGTGGTTAAAGTGTCTGATAGTCCGAAATCCAACTGCTGGAGGCCAGGCCAATCATGTTTCCTTGCTTGAATGAAGCATGTCACTCTATTTAACTCTATTGGGCTGCCAGAGATAGCTGAATGGAGTGGTGGACAGGCATGCATGTCTGCCGCTCCATTCAAACAGGGGAACATGTTTCATGGACTTAAGGAAGCCCCAGGAGTTGGGTCCCTACCTATCGGACACTTAACCTCTTTCCTATGGATGGAAGATAAGTTGTAATGGGGCAACCGTATTAATAACAGGTATGCCTAGTTATACTTTACATCCTCTGTTCACTGCCTAACTAGGCAGATTTGTAGTTCAGAAGTCTAAGAAACTTTTGTGGGAGTGTAGCGCCCCAGAGTGGCACCTTGCTACTCTCTCCTATAGTTAACCACGTGTCATGCTATGTATTTATTTCCAGGTCCTTTATAATGTGCATATTTCTTATTTTGCAACTGTTTATGTTTACATGTAATATGCCTGGTTCACCAGCTTGTGGCAGCATAAATGCCAGAACTACAGTTATATAGAATGGAGCTTTCCATTCTATTCTAACCCCTTCTCTGTGCTGTGGTGGGCGTGTCCCACTTGCTGCAGGAGTTCAGTTTAGAGTCAGTTTAGCTTACCCCCTTCTAAGGGAAAGTCTAGCTTACCCCCTGCTAGGGAAGGGAGCAGGAGCACGTCCCTGCTGGACATGCTACTGTATATTTAGACCAGCTAGAGCACCTTCAGCTCTGCTGGACATGGAGGCCACAGTTGGAACTATAGAAACCAGGAGGAGAAAGCTTTCCCTGGAAAAATCTAGAGACAGCCCTGTGCCCTTGTTGCTTCATTGCAACTGGTATCACAAAACAAGTACTAGTACTCTTAAAGAGCCCCGGGGGAGGCGCCCTCTGCAGGAGCTGTAATGGCGTGCATAAAAGTTGTTTCTTAACAGGAGTGCACTGGGAACTTAAAGTGGCCCTGGAAGAAAAACTAAAAGGGGCCACATGTTATAGACAGATTGACAGAAGGCTGGGCAACACAAGTAGGCAGAGACAACAGAAATACAGTAGTACCTTAGTGCAGCGCAAAATACCACCGCAGCAGAATCAAATACCACAATGCAGCACAAAATACTGCTCAGACACAGGCTTCAACTATATTACTTTCCTGAGGAGGGCAATACAGTTGATTTCAGAAGAGCAACTGCGGCTGCCAGCCAGGTGCTTGACTGCCTGATGCTCCTACATTAATTAATTAATTCTGAGAGCATCAGATCGTTATGTACCTGGCTGGTGGCCATGAGCCGTGAGGAGGGCTCAGGTGGCCCCTTGGCATCGGCCCAGCAGGAAATTTCCCTGTAGGGTCTATGGCCAGTCCACCCGGTTACTTAATGTTCAATTTTCAAGCATTATCTTTTTTTTAGGGAGATACTGGCTATTTTTGTTTAAATTAGGTAATGTCACGGATGAGGTATAGGAGGAAACACCACACTGGCAACCAGGAGGGAAAGGGAAAGCCACTAGGCCTCAATGCTAGGGAGAGGAAAGGGTCACCTCTTAGAGAACCCTACTTCTGGCCCTGACTCCTAACTGTATGGGCACCCCTTAAAGGTAGGAATGCCTATACCCTGTAACCTGGGACCCTGGAGACCCTAAAGATCCCTATGGATATTGGCAGGGCTGAGACAACCCGTTCCTTCCCAAATTAAGAAACAAGCGTCTCCCTGAGGCCTAGTAACAACCAACTAGCAAGGGAAAACAAAACACAAACAAACGCGACACTTAACTTCTGTAGTAAGATGGACGAGCAGGAACTCCAGAGAAGACCACACACCAGCTCTTCCAAAACCCAAATGAAGCTATCTTACTGCACAGTCAGAACGGTGGGGTAAGACTAAATAGGGTAGAAGTAATGACTACTAAGCTACACCTGAAACAAGGGGTGTGGTCATAAACAACACTGAATAAAGAGTAATCAAAGAGGCTGTTAGATTTCTCCACGCTCCGCCAGTCTCCTTGATCTCCTGACATCTGTCATGGGAATGACCGTGACAGGTAAACACACACAGATTATGGTGTAGAGCAGGGATGCCCAACCTACGACCCTCCAGCTGTGGGATGTCTGGGCATGCTGAGAGTTGTAGTTTTGCAGCAGCTGGTTGGCTGCAGGTTGGGCATCCCTGGTGTAGAGGCCTTTCATGTTCCATAGTGATTATATCACATCAGATAGAATTTATATACAGTAGTATAAAACAAAGTAGTAATTTAGCTAGGTAGCTCTATATAATTAGCGTGGTGGTAAATGATAGTACTCCATATCACCTGTGTTCACTGCTCCCATTGCATCAAGGGCCTATGGGTGTGGACCAGTGACTGCTATCCTTCATCAATCATATCACAGTTGGAGTGTATTTGGCAGCATGTGCGCAGGGTCATCTAAAGTTTAGAATATGTTGCTATAATACATGTCTATCCATGCCAAGGTTTTCCAAGACACAAAATGGCCTATCACTTTTCCATTTTCCAATGAGACAATGACAATGTCACTTCTAATTGAAAGGCAAAATACTGTAGTCGGCTGTTTGTCCTTGTCCATCTAGAAAGATTGTGACTGCTGATGTCACATCAATCCACATAGTATTTAGTGCACATGAAATGCACTTGTTTTTCAGTCTCCTTCTAGGATTTTATGTCCATTGTGTGCATAGATTTTTCCATAATATACAGTACTAGCAGAAGGACCCCGCTTCGCACGGGTATATTTCATAGCGGCCTGCCCCTTAACAGTAACATCCACAGCACCCTCCCCTTTAACAGTGACCTCCACAGCAGCCGCCCCTTTATTAGTGACCTCCACAGTACCCTGTCACGATAACAGTGACAACTACAGTACCCCGCCCAATGAACTGTGACCTCCACACACTCGGCTCCCTTAACAGTGTCATCCACACAACCCTGCCCCTTTGAAGTAAATCTGTCACCAGGATAATCGCTATTGAAGTAAAGCCATGGCCTAATAGCACTTAGTACCTTATTTCCAGGCACGCCCCCTGCTAGTGCCCAAGAAAAGCAAAAGGGGTGCAGATTTATGGCTTGAATGTGATGTAGGAGGAGTGGGTGGACACATTGTGGCAGGGGGCATGACTGGGCTCCTTCCTGCAAGAGTGACGCCCCTCTGGGCACCTTACTAGCTCATTTGCATACCAAATGAACTGGATTTCCAGAGGATAAAAAACATCTATTGCTGGAACAAAGGCACATCTGGAAATAAGGTACTAAGTGCTATTAGGCTATGGCTTTACTTCAATAGTGATTATCCTGGTGACAGATTTCCTTTAAATCGGACCTACAGCAGTGAAAAAAAATGGCTGGGTTGTTATGGAAACCTGGAGTAAAACTGTGTGTATGTGAAGACTAAGGGCCTGTGAGCTTCTATTGGCTGATAAGGGACATGTGACCAGGCTTCTATTGGCTAATTCATTTTTTGGGAATATCTCAGGAGCTGGGACCCGGTCTAAAACCTGATGTACCTGTGTGCCAAATTTAGTGATTGTAAATGTGACGGATTCCTTTAGCGGACATACATACATACACATACATACACTCAGCTTTATACTGTATATTAGATTGCACCAATGTACACTGCACACATGGTACACAATCCTAGACCCAGCATCTATTTGCTACCCATTAACAGTTAAGGCTACTTTCACACTGACGTTTTAGTTTCCGTTTGTGAGATCCGTTCAGGGATCTCACAAGCGGTCAAAAACTGATCAGTTTTGCCCTTAATGCATTCTGAATAGAAAAGGATCCGCTCAGAATGCATCAGTTTGTCTCCGTTCCATCTCCATTCCGCTCTGGAGGCAGCGTTTTGGTGTCCGTCTGACGAAACTGAACCAAACGTATGTAAGTCAATGGGGATGGATCCGTTTTCACTGACACAATCTGGCACAATAGAAAACGTCTTGGCTATGTTAAAGATAATACAAACCGATCCGTTCTGAACAGATGCAGATGGTTGTATTATCTGAACGGATACGACTGTGCAGATCAATGACGGATCCGCACCAAACGCAAGTATGAAAGTAGCCTAAGCTGGTTTGTTAGTTTGCAGTTACTTCCTGTTGACCATCTTGCCATAGTTAGGGGTTTGATCCCTGCTGTGTGACCTTCCCTCATTGCATGACTCTGATTTTTGCTTTTCTTCTAGTGATGTTGTCCATTGCTTTAGATGTTGTCTCTCTGTGTATTCATTTGTCCAGCTTAAAGAGGACCTGTCACTTCTCCTGGCATGTTTGTGTTAGCAACTACTTGGACACTCCCAAGGATAAGGATACATGCGGCATAATTAACACATGGGATATGGGGGATGGAAGTAGTTGCCAAAACAGACCTGTCAATAACAGAAACAGGCCCTTTTACATTTGCTAACACAGAAGGCAATTATTGGCGATTATTCCTTCTCGATAATTGCCTGCCCATCAGAGGAGGTGAGAGCTGCATTTACATGGAGCAGTCACATTCATTGTATGGTGATGAGCGAATGCTAGATTGATTGCTTATCTGCATACTAATACTGGACAGCAGAAATAATTATTTAGGTGTTTGCACCAACGATGCTTTCACCTGATGAATGGGTGTTTGCTCATTCATCAGTTCAGCGGTGGCGCCTTGTTACAGGTCAATTATCGGGAGCAACAGTTCCTAGAAACATGCCTTTCTAATCATTGCTCAGATTGTTGGCCTGTGTAAAGGGGCCTTTAGACTTACACATACGCACTCAGTTTAACTGAACATGCATATGATTCTCAAGACTTAAAAGGCTAGGATTACACCTGCAGTGGAGGTTCTGGTAGATTTTAGCACAAAAAAGCAAAACAAAAAATACTGCTGCATTTTGTACAACAGAATCGATGTTCTCCATTGACAGCACATGGATCCATTAAAATTAGTCTTGTGTGAATCGAGCATAGATTCAAAGTCGATTTATTCAAAAACTTAGATTTTCTCCGTACAGCATTAAAAAGACTTTGGGAAATTAATTCGGTATTCCTATCTGCATCTTTAAAACATTTAAAAATAGAAATCTGAAGTCGGGTTTGGTACCGACTTTGGATTTCTATATTAAAATGTTTTTAAAGATGCAAATAGGAATACTGAATTAATTCACCGAAGTGACACGCGACTTTGGGCGATACGAATTTTGCCTTCGCACAGCCCATACATTTTAATGCCGTACGGAGACAGCATTAAGCTCGAAGTGTTTGAACAAATCAACTTCAGATCTATGAGCCGAAGCTTGATTCGCTCAAGGCCAATTCAGCCATCCGATGGCCATTTTCCATTCAAGTCTACGGGTTCATGAAAACCATGAACGGCACCCGGATTCCATTGTGTGTGGTCTTGCCTAGTAGTGCACAGCAGGATGCTGTTCAGTGCAGAAAGAGCCACCTTCCAATTTTATTCCATGCATGAGAACACACACAGAGGTCAAAAATACTGACAAACGGAACAGAAACAGATGCAACACAGAACATAGAAAAAAGTATTAAGAGCAGCACTTCATACGGCTTGTGTAGAGCATGGTGGTATAACGCAACAGCTGGGCAAGGAACCCCAGATCCAAGGCGGTCCAACAACAGGCTATATAAAATAGAAGCCACAGCAGCATGTCCATCCAATTCTTCTTTATTGTGCAAAATTCCAAGGCACAGAATACAAAAATAGCAACGTTTCAGCTAGGAATAGCCTTCATCAAGCATGCTTGATAAAGGCTATTCCTAGCCGAAACGTTGCTATTTTTGTATTCTGTGCCTTGGAATTTTGCACAATAAAGAAGTATTGGATAGACATGCTGCTGTGGCTTCTATTTTGTATAGCAACACAGAACATGTGACAGATGGAAAACCAACCACTTTTCCACAAACGGAAAATGAATAAGGGCTTATTTTTGTGTTAGATCCTAAACCTACTAGAAGATCCTCTGGTCAGTCAGTCCAACCCTGATCATTGCCATAGTACCAGTGTATATTTACAGTTGCCTGGTAATCTTACTGGATGATGGCATAAGGAAAATTTTAAGGTAATATCACAACTCACCTTATATAAGAATATTGCTTACTGAGTTTTCATATATATCCTATATGTGAAATTTTTTATTATTTCTAACGGTTCTAAAGTTTCTAAATCTGTAAACGTATTCAAATTTCATTGCCACATGTTCTTAAGGCCTGAAATAATATTCTTTCATGCTACCACGAGCAGTAAAGTTAGGCACCCAGTGCTTTTGTTGCTTTTAACAACTGAGTACATATGGAAGCTTAATTAACACTTTAAGTGCAGGAAAAACTCTCCATACACATAAGGGATTAAAAGATCACCATGGGGTGAAAGGGTAAGGCATGTCTGGAATACCAACAAGCACGGAAAGATTTGTAGTAGGAAGTTCAATGATCACTAAAAGGCCTCTGAGATTCTTTGAGAAAAATCCCTTAAGAATAAGTTGATGATTCCAAAGCCAGCTGTCCTTCTCCCCCAGCACATTCCTCCTCCATATCCTCCTCCACCTTCAGTGCAAGCATTTGAATTCTTGGATTTAGTACTTCCTCCTCTGGATCACCTGTGTTGCAGCATAAATAAAGGCTTGTTTTTTCAGCTGTTTAACCTTTGGTTCCATCTGCCTTCTGCAGACCCTTTGTTTTCTTAATGAGAGCCAGCCTACCAGCAGCTACTTCTGTAGATGAAGATGTGGTCCCACAACAAGTGTCTAGTAATGCTAGTTTTGCTGATGAAAAGAAACCATTTCTTACAATGTGTACATGTCAAGGTGAGCCCTTTTTTTTTTTTTTTTACATGATCTAATTTTCTCCTTTTTCAAAAAAAAATTCTAGTTGAACCCACCAATTCTACTCTATATAAGCTATCAGTATTAACTATTTTAATTCTAAAATCAATTAACTATGGAAAATATTTGTACAGAAATGTATCAAAGGTAAGCGTAGTGTCACACCACAGTTGAAGGGGATTTCAGGGAATACAACCAGCGTTGGACTGGCCCACCAGAGCATCAGCGGATCCTCCGGTGGACCCAGGCTCTGATACTATAGCGGGCCCCAAAGGTCCAGAGAAAAAAACATATTTGGAACTGCCTTTGGAGACAAAAGAACTGCCCCAGGGTCTATTTCTTTTAATAAAAACCTATTAGACTTTATTGATGATATGGGAGTTGGGCGCCTGAGAATAATTTTCTTGGGTGGGTCAAAGGAACCCCAGTCCAACATTGATTAACTATCCTCAGGATAGTTCATCAGTATCAAATCGGTGGGGGTCTGATTCCGCCTAGTGATCAGCTGTTTGAAAGTGATAGAGCACTTGGATGAGCACTGTGGCCTCCTCACAGCATACCAAGCACAGAGTAATATGTTGTATAGTGACTATGCTTGGTATTGCAGCCTAGGCTCATTCACAGGTATTGCATGCAGTGGCGTAGCGTGGGTTGCCAGCACACGGGGCAAGTTAAGTATTGCCGCCCCCCCCCAGCCTGTGAACATGCCCCCTTTTGCAGATAATGTAGTAGGTGTCACTTGCAGTCATATGTAACACCACAGATAACACCGTGATAACCGAGTACAGATAATGTAGTAGATGGGTGGGAGGCTCCAGAATTCAGAACACTCACAGTGTGACCTAAAGTCTGGGGCCTGGCCGCGGCTGTGTGGGCCAAATTCTATATACTCCGCCCACCCCACCCTACCATGAAATAGATATTTGGATGGACATTACATACATTGCTACAAAATATAGAATACAGTAGAATACAGCACCACATGCCTTTTACATCCAATGACATCTCCTGTGATGTACACTTTCCTCAATGTCTTCATTCGGAGATTAGACCACCATGATACCTTCTTTCAGTCGTGTCTCGTCTCAGAGTTTCACAGATTTTTTTTTTTTGATTCCTCACTTTACTATCGTTCCCTCCCTCCTGGTGCCTCAACACTGTCATCCTGCTGCTACCCCCAATACTGAGCTAGTTCGATACAGATAGTCCCCCATAATAACATGCTTCAAAACTGTCCTCAATGGAAATAGCATTCCCTACAGCAGGGTTTCTCAACTCCAGTCTTCAGGGCCCACCTGCCGATCATATTTTCAGGAATTCCTTAGTATTAAGCAGATGATATTATTAGTGTCAGTGAATCAGGACTTACCACAGGTATTCATTCTGTGTGATATTTTCAAATAATGACCGGTAGGTGGGCAATGAGAACTAGAGTTGAGGAACACTGCCCTACAGTACCTCCAATAGCATCCCCATTAATATGTACTAAATAATAATGCCCCCAGCAGTAACAAGGTCCCTCAATAAGATACCCATATAAGGGCATGCAGTAGTAATAAAGTCCCCTATATTGTCTGCAGTAGTTATAATGCCTCCTATAGTGGTCCAAAGATTTATAAAGACCCGCTGCAGTGCCCCATGTAGTTACAATGACCCTCTGTAGTGCCACTAGTTAAAAGAACTCCTACCCCCCCCCCCCGTAGTGCCCATGCCCATATGTATAATGCCCTCTGTATTATTAAAATACATAATGGCCCCTCTGTATTATTTTAATATATAATGGCCCCTCTGTCAAAACAGTAGAAAAAAATCCACCAGCAGGCTCAGGATAAAATCCAATTTCTTTATTTTTTTCATTATAGAATTCATAGGCTGACCAAGGTCTATGCGTTTCGACTGTACGTCTTAATCATGACCAAATTGTGTTATCACATACTCTGGTTTAAAAATCCTCTCTTGCCATGAGGTGTGCCCCCAGCCAGGTGCCGAATAATAATCAGCTCCAAGCTAGAGCTGCCTCCAATGGCTTTCTTAATATGCATGCAAAATGCTACTCAATTATATAACAAAACAAAAAACTAAACGAAGCGAGTCAGTACTCATAGATCAAATCATATTGATTATTCATACCCTTCGGATTTCTTGTATTAAGTGTAAAAATCCAAAAGGATTCTCTATTTAGCAATCGCCTGTTTATTAGTGTTGATCGAGCATTCTCGGCCGAACATCAGTTTGTCTCGAGCATCTCGATGCTTGGCACATGGCGGTATTCGGCCGAATACCTCATGTGCTTGAGCGCAATGCTCAAGTCTCCTCCCCGCACGTTTGTTGCCTGCTACGCAGCCATTAAACGTGCAGGTAAGTACTGCCCTTCACTGTAATGCTGTAGCCATGTTGGTTACTGGCATTACAATGATTGGCTAGCCGATTGCGTCATCGGGTGCCCCCATAACAGTGGCATCCACAGATCCCCCTCCCCATAACAATGCCATCCACAGATCCCCCTCCCCATAACAGTGCCATCCACAGATCCCAGTCAGCTCCCTGGACTGGAGAAGATCATCTTGAAGACAGGGAGGGCTGGGCATTCAGGGGTAGTCTTATATGGCGAGTATAGCCCAAACCCTATATTTTAAATGGAAAAGTTGGGGGTCGTCTTATACGCCCAGTCGTCTTATATGCCGGAAGATACGGTAATACAGAGGGTGCAATAGTAATAATACACAGGGGGCCATAATAATATGAATAATTATAACACAGAGGGGCCACTGCTGAACATCTCTATGCTATCTAGACATTTTAGAGATGTTCATCAGGGTGACCTGACAAGCGTGAGTGTCATGGGTATAGAAAGGGTATTTAAATCCACACGAGAAGGCATAAACAGTAGTGTTGATCGAGCACCAAAGTGCTCGGGTGTTTGGGTGCGCGGGTCGATCACCTCGGGATGCTCGGGTGCTCTACCCACGCCCAAGCACAATGGAATTCAATGAGTGAACCCCAGCATTAAACCAGGCACCCACTGCTCTGAAGAGAGGAGGGTATCTGCTTCATAGGAAAAGGTCCGAAATTGATGGAAACACCACCAAAATGGTTCAGGAACAGCATGGAGAGGATGTCTGGATGCATCTTGGACTCCCAGGTCGCTTCTGGGAACGATATTGTCCGAGTAGTACGCCACTTTTACAGACTGACAATAATACGCACAAAACCGAAGATAAAATCTATTTTTGAGGAAAAACTGTTAGGAAACATTCTTTCCTGTATATAAAGTGCAAGTGCTGCCAAAAATTACAAGGAAGAGGCACTCCGATACAACCTGTATATCACATAAGGGAGGGCCTCATTCACATTGTGGTGCAATTGTTCAGGTAGTGGGATTCCTACACTCATAAAGCTTATGCACTAATTGAAAGGGCTTCCAAAAATTACAAGGAACTGGCACTCCAATACACCCTTTATTACGCATAAAGGAGGGCTTCATACACCCTTGAAAAATTATGATTGATGGCCTGCTGGTGACCCTCAAAAACATGAGGAGCAAGGGCCTGCTGGAGAGCCTCTAAAACATTACGGGCGAGGGCCTGCTGTTGAGCTGACCACCTAAAACATTAGGGCTGAGAGTCTGCTGCAGAGCTGACTCTCTAAAACATTAGGGGCGAGTGCCTGCTGCTGATCTGAGCATCGAAAAAATTATGGGCGAGTGCCTGCTGCTGAGCTGACCATTGAAAAAATTATGGGCGAGTGCCTGCTGCTTAGCTAACCATTGAAAAAATTATGGGTGAGTGCCTGCTGCTTAGCTAACCATTGAAAAAATTATGGGCGAGGGCCTGCTGGTAAGCTGACCCTGTAAAACATTATGGTTGAGGGCCTGCTGGTGAGCTGACCCTCAAAAACATTATATGCGAGGGTCTGCTGGTGAGCTGACCCTCTAAAAGATTGTAGGTGAGGGCCTGCTGGTGAGCTGACCCTCTTAAACATTATGGTTGAGGGCCTGCTGGTGAGCGGACCCTCTAAAACATTACATGCGAGGGCCAGCAGGTGAGCTGACCCTCTAAAAGATTTTTCCACAAGCACCTTCTGGTATTGCACCATTTTGCTCGTCCTCTCCACCACAGGAATAAGAGATGAGAAGTTCTCTTTGTAGTGGGGGTCGAGAATGGTGAACAACCAGTAATCAGTGTTGTCCAAAATGCATAAAACGCATGGGTCAAGGGAAAGGCAGCCTAACATAAAGTCAGCCGTGTGTGCCAGAGTCCCAACAGGCAAGACTTCGCTGTCATCATCAGGAGGATGACTCAATCTCCTTATCCTCTTCCTCCTCGTCTGCCCATCCACGCTGAACAGATGGAATTAAACTTCTATGAGTATTGCCCTCTGTAGCGGAGGCAACCGTCTCCTGCTCCTCCTCATCATCATCATCCAATTTGCACTGAGAAGACGAACTGAGGGTGGTCTGGCTATCACCCTATGTAATGTCTTCCCCAATTTCCACCTCTTCCACATGCAAAGCTTTGGCCTTAATTGTGAGCAGCAAGCTTTTGAGTAGACACAGAAGTGGGATGGGGACGCTGATAATAGCGTTATAGCTGCTCACCATCTGTGTTGATTCCTCAAAGTCTCTTAAAACCTCAAAGAGGTCAGACATCCATGCCCACTCCTCGCTTGTGAAGAGCGGAAGCTGACTGGTAAGGCGACGACCATGTTGCAGCTGGTATTCCACTACTGCCCTCTGCTGCTCACAAAGCCTGGCCAACATGCAGAGCGTTGAGTTCCAGCACGTGCTCACGTCGCACAGCAGTCTGTGAGCTGGCAATTGTAAGCGCTGCTGCAGCGTTGACAGACCGGCGGAAGTTGTCGATGATTGACGGAAATGGGCACACACCAGTAGCACACACCAGTAGCTCAGTCAAATTGGGGTAGGTTTTGAGAAACCGCTGAACCACTAAGTTGAAGACTTGAGCTAGGCATGGTATGTGTGTGAGCTTGCCAAGCTCCAAAGCTGCCAACAAGTTACAGCCATTATCAGACACAACCATGCCTGGTTCTAGGTTGAGTGGCGAGAGCCACAGCTCAGTCTGGTCTCTTATCCCTTGCCACAGATCTGCGGTGTTGTGCTGTTTGTCACCTAAGCAGATTAGCTTAAGCGCGGCCTGTTTCCGCTTCCCCACTGCAGTACTACACTGCTTCCAGCTACCGACTGATGGCTGACTAGTGCTGCAAGAGGATAATTCTAAGGTGGAAGTGGAGGAGGAGGTGGTGGAGGAGAAGTGGGGTTTGGAGCCACTAACGTAGGTGGTGGTGGAAACCCTGATGGAATTAAGGCCCGCAATCCTTGTAGTCGGTAGCACCTGTGCCATCCCAGTGTATGACTCGCTCCCGGCAACCACAATGTTCACCCAGTGTGCCATCAGGGTAATGTAGCGCCCCTGACCGAAAGCACTTGTCCATGTGTGGGACACGGAAGTGGATGTCGTCGCTGATGGTGCTTACGAAGGTCCAGAGACAGGACGGGAGGCATCCGGGCCTGCGCCTTCGACAGGGGATTGGCCAGCACGCAACACAGGGGAAGAGGAGGCAGTGGTGTGCCCCGCAGACACAGATTGTGGAAACAGGTGTTCGGCCCACCTATTATGATGCTTTGATGCCATGTGGCGGATTATGCTGGTGGTGGTGAGATTGCTACTCTTCACTACCCTGCTCATTTTTGTATGGCTCAGGTTGCAAATTACAATTCTTTTGTTGTCCGCACTTTCCTCAAAAAAGTGCCAGACTGCGGAACACCTACCTCATGGCAAGTGAGATTTACGCAAGGGGATGCCCTGGGGAACAGTTGCGGGCCTGTTTGGTGTTTGGTCCGCCTTCTTCCTTTTGTCACCCCACTGCCTGTTCCAGCCTGTTGCATTGCTGTGGATCCCTCCCCCTCTGTACTGCAGTCCTCGCTCGGCTTGCCACCTTCCCAGGTTGGGTCAGTGACTTCATCGTCCACCACCTCCTCTTCCACTTCCTAACTCTGCTCATCCTCCTGCCTTGTTGACCTAACAACAACCTCAGTTATTGACAACTGTGTCTCATCCTTATCATCAACCTCTTGAGACACTAATTGCCGTTGACCTATTGCCAACTGTGTCTCATCATCATCATCCACCTCGTGAAACACTAATTGCCGTTCCCCACCGTCATCTTCTTGTGACTGTGGATGCTCAAGAGTTTGGGAATCAGGGCACAAGATCTCATGTCCCTCTTCAAGCGGGCTTGTCGAGAGGCCCAAATGAATAATGGCGCTGAAAAGAGCTACTTGTAATATCCAAGTGTGGGATCACTTGTTTGGCAAGACTCTCCATAGTGGGAGGAAAGAGAATCAGGGTGAGGATTGTGTTGACCAGACTCTTGACTACTGAGACTGGACTTGGTGGAAGACAGGGTGGTGCTTAACCGACTGGAAGCATTATCTGCTGCAATCCAAGCGATCACCTGGTTGCAATGGTTTGACTTCGAGAGCGTTGTCCTGTGCCGCCCTACAAACTGGGACATGAAGCTAGGTATCGTGGATGATTGTTTTTCTTGTGCTCTGGCAGCAGGCATAGTTTCAAAGTGCCCAGGACCACGGCCTCTGCGTGCACCATCAGCATCATGGCCACTTCCCAGTCCCTTAATGCTCGCCTTCTTTATATAAAATGTTATATTTGCTTGAAAGTATGTCGCATGTATAGTAGCGTAGGATTTGTAATGCTCAAAAAATAAATAAAAAAAGGGATGTGGAAACGTCACACAGGAGATATACCGCAGATAATGTCAATGCTGTCACCAGCGGCTAATAGAAATGACAGGGAATGTCACAGGTATTTGGGATGTGGAAACGTTACACAGGAGAAATACCGCAGATAATGTCGCTGATGTCAGCAGCGGCTAATATAATATGAAATTACAGGGAATGTCATAGGTATTTTGGATGTCGAAATTTTACATAGGAGAAATACTGCAGATAATGTCGCTGATGTCAGCAGCGGCTAATAAAAAATTACAGGGAATGTCAATGGTATTTTGGATGTGGAAACATTACACTGGTGAAATACCGCAGATAATGTCGCTGATGTCACCAACAGCTAATCCACATCCCCCCCATGACAGTGCCATCCACAGATCTCCCCCCATGACAGTGCCATCCACAGATCCCCCTCCCATAGCAGTGCCATCCACAGATCCCCCCCCATCAAAGTGCCATCTACAGATCCCCCTCCCATAACAGTGCCATCCACAGATCCCCCTCCCCGATGCTCAGAGGAGTATACATTTATAAACTGTAATCCGTAACTTTAACTTTAAATCAGCGCTCATCTCTTTAGTAGGATACCTTAATCTCAGCTCCGGTAACAGGCAGTGCGGGCCGCACTCACTCACTGATGTCACGCGCCTGCGCCGCCTAGTGGGAAGAGCAGGCACGTGACGTCAGCGAGTGAGCGCCACCCGCACTGCCTTTTACCAGAGCTGAGAGTAAGGTACCCTAGTAAAGAGATGAGCGCTGATTTAAAGTTAAAGTTACGGATTACAGTTTATAAATGTATATTCCTCAGAGTGGCGGGACCCTGTATATTCTAACCCCCAGGCAAGCGTTCCATCACCATGGGAACACCTAGGGGTTAGAATATACCATCGGAATTGAGTTTTCACGATCTCACCGAGATCGTGAAAACTCAGATCCGATGGTATATTCTAACCCCCAGGCAAGCGTCCCCGTCACCATGGGAACACCTGGGGTTTAGAATATACCTTCAGATCTGAGTATACCCGGCGTATAAGATGACCCCCCACTTTTGAAAATAATTTCTAGTGTTAGAAAGTTGTCTTATACGCCGGAAAATACGGTACTATTATTATTATTATTATTATTATTAATATTATAATAGCCCCTCTGTATTATTATTATTAATATAATTATCGCCCCCTCTGTATTGTAATTATTAATATTATAATGCTCCCCTGTGCATTATTATTATTTACCCTCTGTATTATTATTAATAATATTATAATGGCCCCCTCTGTATTATTATAGTAACAATTATGGCCCCCTCTGTAGTCTTATTGTGATAATAATGGCCCCCTCTGTAGTATTATTGTAATAATTAGGGACCCCTCTGTAGTATTATTGTAATAATTAGGGCCCCCTCTATAGTATTATTGCAATAATTAAGGCCCCTTCTGTAGTATTATTGTAATAATTAGAGCCCCCTCTGTAGTATTATTGCAATAATTATGGCCCCTGTGAGGAATATGGATTTTCATTTATTGACAGCCCTGATTGTCATTTGATTCACCTTTTGGCATGTACACAGTCAGTGTACATGCAAAATAAGTTCTCACCCTCCAGCCATCTGATGTCAGCTAGCAAGGGAGGAAGCCCCAGGGGTCCAGGCTTCAAGAAAGCCCCAGGTGGATAAAGTCACATCTCAACCAGCCAGGTTGGAGGAAAGCTAATCCTGCAGGAAAACCCCCCAGCAGGAGGTCTCAGCCCTTGCCCAGAATCAATGATACCTCCCAGACATGTTGGAACCTACATTTCATAATGAATTATGAATCGTCCGTCCATCCCAGACATAATTTGTTCATCTTTTTGCGATCCTGGGGCAAATTCGAACATCTACGTGGGCCTGGCTTGATGCTAGGATGCCTGGGAGGGGAGATATACAGTACATATCTCCCCACAGAAACCAAATAACGGTACCATGCTTGGACTCTAGTTGTAGTCGAAACCCAGGCGGATCAATTGGGCCTGGAACCATCTTCCTGAGACATTCTGGTCTGGGTCTATGGGGTAATTTGCTGCCAGCACTAGAGAAGGAGGGGTGGACCCTTTCCAGAGGCGGGGAGGGGAGCGGCCAGCTACAGGTCATAAGCCCCTGCAAGCCAGCGGGCGGTGTCTTTTCTGAAGGGGGTCACATAATAAGTTCTCACCCTCCAGCCATCTGATGTCAGCTAGCAAGGGAGGAAGCCCCAGGGGTCCAGGCTTCAAGAAAGCCCCAGGTGGATAAAGTCACATCTCAACCAGCCAGGTTGGAGGAAAGCTAATCCTGCAGGTAAACCCCCCAGCAGGAGGTCTCAGCCCTTGCCCAGGATCAATGATACCTCCCAGACATGTTGGAACCTACATTTCATAATGAATTATGAATCGTCCGTCCATCCCAGACATAATTTGTTTATCTTTTTGCGATCCTGGGGCAAATTCGAACATCTACGTGGGCCTGGCTTGATGCTAGGATGCATGGGAGGGGAGATATACAGTACATATCTCCCCACAGAAACCAAATAACGGTACCATGCTTGGACTCTAGTTGTAGTCGGAACCCAGGCGGATCAACTGGGCCTGGAACCATCTTCCTGAGACATTCTGGTCTGGGTCTATGGGGTCATTTGCTGCCAGCACTAGAGAAGGAGGGGTGGACCCTTTCCAGAGGCGGGGAGGGGAGCGGCCAGCTACAGGTCATAAGCCTCTGCAAGCCAGCGGGCGGTGTCTTTTCTGAAGGGGGTCACATCGTGCCAATGTGTTTGGATAGACCGGGAACCAGCTGACCTCACTGCCCCCACGTGACTGCAGCCAAGGACTATTCAACCACTGACTTTTGCTATGCTTAACCCTGTTGTACCTATATCGCCTGTATCTGTAACCTCAGACCACTGTATATATTCTGTTTATAGTGGTATATCTAGTGTGCCCTTAAGGCGATTAAATATATAATTTATTCTTGTGCTATCTTGTATCTTGATCATGAATCCCCACGTCCGTGTTTCGGCCTAGTTATAAGCTACCTCGGGTTGGTTTCTCACCCTATATAATCCTGTTAGCGGACTGGGCTTATATCAAACGAGAAGCTGGTGGCAGATTTCCCGGGCTGAGAAGGCGCTGTTTCTCTGCGGCAGTGAAAAGCCTCTCTCAGCTTGTTGCCTCGATGTGCCCGATGTGTGGACAGGAGGTGTCTGTGTAAACTGTACCAAGCTGACCATACCTGCTCCTCTGGAGGGCTTAACGTCACGCTTTTGGTAACCCGTGACCATACTGCGTCTCGTGAGCTCGACGTAGGTGACGTCAAGCGGGCACGAGGCATGGTATTTGTCACAGCCTCCCTCTGTAGTATTATAATGATTATGTAATAATTATGGCCCCGTGTGTAGTATTATTGTAATAATTGCCCCCTTTGTATAATGTCACCACTGCCATAATGCACCCAGTATGGCCTGCTTATTAAAAAAAATATATATACTCACCTCTCTTCCTCACTCCATCGCAGCTTGTGGCCTTTCTTCAAGCGTTCCGGCGCAGGCGTTCACAAATACATCACTGTACCTTCCTGCGCCACATCATCTTGCGAGACCCGGCGCAGAAGGTCACGGTGAGGTAATCGCGTTCTCCTGAGCCACCATAGGCTCCCGTGGCCTCCACTGAAATTCCTGCTGCCTGGCGTCCCCTGAATTTCGAACCTGGGGCAACGCCCCCCCCCCACGCTACGCCACAGCACTCAGGTCATGTGACCAATAAAGGTGACGTCACTAGTCTAGGAAGAGGCTTCAACACTGACCGGAGCTCCACGGCCTCTTCAAACAGCTGATTGGTATGGATACTAGGAGTTAAAAAAAGTATGTGAACCCTTTAGAATGATATGGATTTCTGCACAAATTGGTCATAAAATGTGATCTGATCTTCATCTAAGTCACAACAATAGACAATCACAGTCTGGTTAAACTAATAACACACACAGAATTAAATGTTACCATGTTTTTATTGAACACACCAGGTAAACATTCACAGTGCAGGTGGACAAGTATGTGAACCCTTTGATTTAATAACTGGTTGAACCTCCTTTGGCAGCAATAACTTCAACTAAACGTTTCCTGTAGTTGCAGATCAGACGTGCACAACGGTCAGGAGTAATTCTTGACCATTCCTCTTTACAGAACTGTTTCAGTTCAGCAATATTCTTGGGATGTCTGGTGTGAATCGCTTTTTTTGAGGTCATGCCACAGCATGTCAATCGGGTTGAGGTCAGGACTCTGACTCGGCCACTCCAGAAGGCGTATTTTCTTCTGTTTAAGCCATTCTGTTGTTGATTTACTTCTATGCTTTGGGTCGTTGTCCTGTTGCAACACCCATCTTCTGTTGAGCTCAGCTGGTGGACAGATGGCCTTAAGTTCTCCTGCAAAATGTCTTGATAAACTTGGGAATTAATTTTTCCTTCGATGATAGCAATCCGTCCAGGCCCTGACACAGAAAAGCAGCCCCAAACCATGATGCCCCCACCCAGGGCCGGCTCCAGGTTCATGTGGGCCCTTGGGCGATAAATCCCAGTGGGCCCCCATGAGGCATTTTTTTACATTGACATGTCCCCCTGTGGCTCCCACACGGTATAATGACCCCCAGTGGCCCCTATACAGTATAATGACTACTAGTGGCCCTTCACACAGTATAATGACTACTGATGGCCCTTCACACAGTATAATAAACCCCCAATTCCCCCCCACTGTATAATGACCACCTGTGGCCCTGCATTCAGAATAATAACCCCCAGTCGCCCCCATTCAGAATAATGACCCCCCAGTAGCCCCCACACTGGGGGAATACTGTATGGAGGGGGCTCTGGGGGTCATTATACTGAATGGAGGGTCATTGGTGATCATTATACTAAATGGGGGACACTGGGGGTCATTATACTATGTAAAGGGCCCTCACAGTATAATGACCCCACAGTGACCCTCCATTCAGAATAATGACCCCCAGTCGCCCCCACACTGGGGGTTAATACTGTATGGAGGGGGCACGAGGGGTTATTATATTTAATGGGGGCTCTGGTGGTCATTATGCTAAATGGAGGGTCAATGGGCATCATTATACAAAATTTTAGTACGCCCCCCTCCTCCCCAATGTGTGTTCACATCACGTTTTTCCTATCGGTTTGATGTATACAAATGTGCAGCACTCCATGTTTTTGTATCCTGCAGAGTCAAGTAAAAAATGCATACATTAACGTATATGTTTTTTTACAATGGAACTGTATGGTGAACGGACGCCACTGTACGGCATCAGTCTGAGGCATCTGTTAACGCATACATTTTTGGTATACATTAAATGAATGGCACAAATGGGATGTGAACCCAGCCCTAGTGTCAGAATAAGCACCAGTACACAGCGGAGCAGCGTGGCGGAGAGGGGAGGCCGCCATGTACTGACAGAGAGATAACTGGTCCTGGTGGTCAGGGATTAGGACTGTGCTTCCCAAGGATCATTTTCTACTGGGAAATACAGGGCACAGTATAATACACTAGAATCTATATACTATAAAGATATTAGCCCTACCCCCAAATAATAATACAATTAGGGGGTCATTTATTATATAGGAATACGTCTATATTAGGCGTATTTCTGACACAGATTGTGGCGCAAAGGTCCTTAACACTGCAATCTGTATCTTTTCCCGCTCATGCCAGGTCTAAAAAAAGTGGTGTGGGCATGGAAGGGGATACAGTTATGGCCATGCAGTTATTGGATACCACCGCCATATAGTGATAACACCGCCATACAATGATAAAACCACCATACAGTGACCGGATAAAAGGGTATAAGAGGGCACAGTAAAAGGAATGACTATGGGCACTGCACAGGGTGTGGTAAGAGGGCACAATGCAGGGTATAAAGGGGCACAGTACGGGGTGGGGGGCACAGTCACATTGGTTGCTGTTCAGATGCCACCATAATGAGAGGCAGAGGAGTGAGACAGGGGCCCTGGATGGACAGGAGGGGTGGACACAGCAAGTAGGTTGAAGGGGCTCTGAGTGGGATTCATACAAGAAGTAGGGGCAGGACGTCTGTGCAGGGCAGCAATAGGAGATAGGAGAGTGAAAAAGGAGCTCTGGATACATGAGGGAGGAAAGGAGACAGCAGGGGCCCCATGAGGATGAGATAGGACAGGCTATGTGGGGGGGGGGGGGCAGGTGTCATGGAGACAAACTGCTTAATGAAACAGTAACACAACTAAATAGAATGAAGCAGCAGCAGATCGAAGAGTCCCCCCTTCTGTCCCACAGACAAGAGACAGTCACAGTGCAGCATGTGTCCTGTGTAGAGGGGGCGTGTTCTGAGTCTCTGCAGCTCAGAGGGCCCACCAAAGGGGTACTGCGTAAGTGAAATGACAGCAGTGAGAGCTCCCATCTGTATTGATGGAAGTGCTCATAGCAGCTCAGTGGGCCCCCCCAGGAGCATTGGGCCCCGGCACTTGCCCGGGGATGCCGGGTTATGACGCCGGCCCTGCCCCCACCACCATACTTCACGGTTGGGATGAGGTTTGATGTTGGTGTGCTGTGCCTCTTTTTCTCCACTGATAGTGTTGTGTGTTTCTTCCAAACAACTCAACTTTAGTTTCATCTGTCCACAGAATATTTTGCCAGTACTGCTGTGGAATATCCAGGTGCTCTTGTGCAAACTGTAAATGCGCAGCAATGTTTTTTTTGGACAGCAGTGGCTTCTCTGTGGTATCTTCCCATGAAATCCATTCTTGTTTAGTGTTTTACGTATCATAGATTTGCTAACAGGGATGTTAGCATATGCCAGAAACTTTTGTAAGTCTTTAGCTGACACTCTAGGATTCTTCTTCACCTCATTGAGCAGTCTCCGCTGTGCTCTTGCAGTCATTTTTTACAGGACGGCCACACCTAGGGAGAGTAGCATCAGTGCTGAACTTTCTACATTTATAGACAATTTGTCTTACCGTGGACTGATGAACAGCAAGGCTTTTGGAGATACTTTTACAACCCTTTCCAGCTTTATGCAAGTCAACAATTCTTAATCGTAGGTCTTCTGAGAGCTCTTTTGTACCAGGCATCATTCACATCAGGCAATGCTTCTTGTGAAAAGCAAACCCAGAACTGGTGTGTGTTTTTTATAGGGCAGGGCAGCTGTAACCAACACCTCCAATCTCATCTCATTGATTGGACTCCAGTTGGCTGATACCTCACTCCAATTAGCTCTTGGAGATGTCATTAGTCTAGGGGTTCACATACTTTTTCCACCTGCACTGTGAATGTTTACATGGTGTGTTCAATAAAAACATGGTAACATTTAATTCTTTGTGTTATTAGTCTAAGCAGACTGTGATTCTCTATTATTATAAAATAGATGAAGATCAGATCACATTTTATGACCAATTTGTGCAGAAATCCATATCATTCCAAAGGGTTCACATATTTCTTCTTGCAACTGAAGATCCCCACTGATCTGATATTGATGGCTTATCCAGAAACCCCATTAATCTCTATATTTAGTGCATAAACTAGAAAATTGCCCTGATGTACAGTATACAGCTAATGTACCCTTAAGGCTCCTTTACAATGGTCAAATGACCAGGCAATTATCGTGAGCAAACCTTTTTTTCCTGGCAATTGTTTGATTGTGATCAGATTCATTATTTCTGGGCAGCAGATCCCTGTTTAAACAAGATGATCTGCTGCTCAGAAACAATGAGGGTCATTTATAAAGACCGGCATTTTTAGATGGCGGTCTTAATAAAGCCTCTTTATAATTTCAGTGCAACCAGCGTTGCTTCTAAATGTAAGCCAGCTTCCTAGCTGTCTTACATTTTAGACCATTTTCTATGCCTCAAACAGGAAAATCGATTATCTCTCTTTACTAAAAGGCAGAATGGGAGTTGTAGTACATCTATGGATTTAAAAACAACTTTCCAATAATTCACTGTGCAAATCTTCTCAGATAGCAATGTATGGTTTTGAGCAAGGATGGGAATTGTAGAACTCTTTCCCTCCTTTCTCCCTCTGCGCAATGTATAGTTGGCCATTGTACTCTTGCAAATTTGTTTGTAATTTCCAACTGAGGGGTACAGGTTGGCCCGACCATGTCCAAGTGTGAGGGGTGTTTTAGCATGTCCCTCTCACTGCAGTAATGTCTATCAGCTTTAAACAGTAAATACCTTACTGACTGACTCCAATGCTCGGCCATGCAGACTCTGGACCTTCTTGGTTTTCTCTTTCTTTCTTCAGTACTGTAGAAAGGACAAGGTCTTTCTTTTGAGTAGATACTCCTGAGAGAAGGTGATTCTCTGGATCTTTGGACTAGTGCTGTGAGGAGTGAGCACATGTCACAGCTCTCACTTCCTCTTCTAACTCTAGACTGACTGACTGAGCTAGGGGCGATACAAAGCCCACACCTAACTTCTTCCATTGGTGTCAGAATTGTTAACCCCAACCGATCCATACAAAAGCTATACTGAGAACATTACAAAGTATTAACAGATGAGATAACATTAAATAAACATTAAATATCATTAAATACCAATACAAATTTGCATGTACCCTGGTCTGAGGTACTGCCATAACAATTCTGGAGTATCTATTGTTATGACTCTATGTTGTACCATTCCTTTAGTATCCCTGCTAGAGGTCATGTATAAATTACTAGCAGTTTACAATAAAGGTCCAGATGGATACCACAAATGGTAACACCCAGATGGATCTTTTTTGTAAACTGCTAGCAATTAGTTCAGAACTTCTAGCAGGAATAATACAGGAATGACACAACACAGAGTCAGAAGAATAAATGTTTCAGAATTATTACATGGGGAATGCAAGTATTTACTAAAGTAGACATGTTAGAAGAGGTTACAGGTTCTTCTATGTGCAAGTTATACAGAATTTTTTCTCACAAAACTATACATAAATCTCCACAGCTCCTACTGCCGTAACATGAGGCTGGTAGATTGGATAACATTTTCAGGACAACAGTTAACTTTTTAATATTAAGGCTCCAGATGCGACAAGAATGCTTCCTCAATGTGGACAGTCTGCTGCAATATAGCTGAGCAAACTAAAGGCAGACATGCCAAGGGATCTCCTCTAATAAACAACGGAGGCTGTAGGAAATAATACTAGTCAGAGCTTGTTTTCCTGACCTGGGGCCTCATTCCAACCTGCTGCAACTAGCTATGGAGAGTCTATAGGGACACCCCGTGCAGGAGGCCCCACAGAGGAAGCAAATCTTTATATTTTGTTTAACTGGGATACATGCCAGTGGCTAAGTTCAAAGTGCAGTTTCCAGTAATTTGCTGTTACTATGCAGTGTATTTGTGAGACCGGGACAGAAGCATGCAACCTGAAGTAATATTTCCTGATTCCTGTCATATTTTGAGTTGTGAATGAAGGTTGCTGTGGGACCTTGCTGTGAAGAAATACTTCTTGCATCTACTGTCTTTCTACATGTTCATTGCAGAACTCTAATATTGTTACAATCATAACATTTCCATCGATTATACTTATTAGGGCAGTATCATACCGACGAGTGATTGTCTTATTGTATAAGCATGTGTAATACGGAGACCAAACAATCATCCCCGTAACTTTAGATCAATAATTTGTAGATTATTATTTCATTCACTTCTCCTGAGATTATGCTCTTATCTAACAACTTCCTGACATGCACATACTTGCACTCAGAGGTTAGATATACATCAGCTCTACAAATATATGGATTTCAGTGTTACATCATCCTCACATAAGTATCGCCATTTCACCAAATGATTTCTTTATTAGCTACAGGGTGCAAGATTCTAACGTGCATCTTTCCCTATTCTTCTGTCTTCTACCAATCATGGGCTTGGCGAGGGGGCAGTAGTGGAGACACTTCTGCTATAGAACTTCCATTGCTCCCCACCCAGTGATGAGTGTGGAGATACAGAGCCAGAATATACAGTTGAAAGAAAAAGTATGTGAACCCTTTGGAATTATATGGATTTCTGCACAAATTGGTCATAAAATGTGATCTGATCTTCATCTAAGTCACAACAATAGACAATCACAGTCTGCTTAAACTAATAACACACAAAGAATTTAATGTTACCATGTTTTTATTGAACACACCATGTAAACATTCACAGTGCAGGTGGAAAAAGTATGTGAACCCTTGGATTTAATAACTGGTTGAACCTCCTTTGGCAGCAATAACTTCAACCAAACGTTTCCTGCAGTTGCAGATCAGATGTGCACAACGGTCAGGAGTAATTCTTGACCATTCCTCTTTACAGAACTGTTTCAGTTAAGCAATATTCTTGGGATGTCTGGTGTGAATCTGTTTCTTGAGGTCATGCCACAGCATCTCAATCGGGTTAAGGTCAGGACTCTGACTGGGCCACTCCAGAAGTCGTATTTTCTTCTGTTTAAGCCATTCTGTTGTTGATTTACTTCTATGCTTTGGGTTGTTGTCCTGTTGCAACACCCATCTTCTGTTGAGCTTCAGCTGGTGGACAGATGGCCTTAAGTTCTCCTGCAAAATGTCTTGATAAACTTGGGAATTCATTTTTTCTTTCGATAATAGCAATCCATCCAGGCCCTGACGCAGCAAAGCAGCCCCAAACCATGATGCCCCTACCACCATACTTCACAGTTGGGATGAGGTTTTGATGTTGGTGTGCGGTGCCTCATTTTCTCCACACATAGTGTTGTGTGTTTCTTCCAAACAACTCATTTTTGGTTTCATCCGTCCACAGAATATTTTGCCAGTACTGCTGTGGAACATCCAGGTGCTCTTGTGCAAACTGTAAACGTGCAGCAATGTTTTTTTAGGACAGCAGTGGCTTCCTCTGTGGTATCCTCCCATGAAATCCATCTTTGTTTAGTGTTTTACATATCGTAGATTCGCTTTCAGGGATGTTAGCATATGCCAGAGACTTTTGTAAGTCTTTAGCTAACACTCTAGGATTCTTCTTCACCTCATTGAGCAGTCTGTGCTGTGCTCTTGCAGTCATCTTTACAGGACGGCCACTCCTAGGGGGAGTAGCATCAGTGCTGAACTTTCTCCATTTATAGACAATTTGTCTTACCATGGACTGATGAACAGCAAGGCTTTTGGAGATACTTTTATATCTCTTTCCAGCTTTATGCAAGTCAACAATTCTTAATTGTAGGTCTTCTGAGAGCTCTTTTGTGGGAAGCATCATTCACATCAGGCAATGCTTCTTGTGAAAAGCAAACCCAGAACTGGTGTGTGTTTTTTATAGGGCAGGGCAGCTGTAACCAACACCTCCAATCTCATCTCATTGATTGGACTCCAGTTGGCTGACACCTCACTCCAATTATCTCTTGGAGATGTCATTAGTATAGGGGTTCAAATACTTTTTCCACCTGCACTGTGAATGTTTACAATAAAAACATGGTAACATTTAATTCTTTGTGTGTTATTAGTTTAAGCAGACTGTGATTGTCTATTGTTGTGACTTAGATGAAGATCAGGTCACATTTTATGACCAATTTGTGCAGAAATCCATATCATTCCAAAGGGTTCACATACTTTTTCTTGCAAC
The DNA here is from genome assembly GCF_014858855.1 of Bufo gargarizans. Lineage (NCBI taxonomy): Eukaryota > Metazoa > Chordata > Amphibia > Anura > Bufonidae > Bufo > Bufo gargarizans. The sequence goes on from NC_058080.1 coordinate 233,655,656, forward strand.
TGTATATATATATATATATATATATATATAAAATGAGAACTTTAATATTTGTGCCCTATGGTGCACAATTTTAAGGTAGAAAATAACTCATGTGAGGGGATTTTCAGTTTTAATTTACCAAAATCATATAAATCCGGCTAAAACTGGCATAGTGAAGAGTTACTGTTGAGAGAATCTCAAGCAAAGTCCAGTCAAGGACACTAGATTTTACCCAGTCCATGTGCCTCCGCTAGTCCATGCGCCTAGATTATAATCTACTCCAGCCCCAAGTAAAGTTCAATTGTCATTTACGCCACTTTCTCAGTATAAATGTTTGAATTTGCCGAGGCTGATGGCCTCACCCCCGCCACTACTCAATGTCGAGGGTGGACTAAAAATGCTGCGTGCTCTTAACTTTAGGTACATGGTATTTTACAATGTTGCATAACAGGGCAGTACCACTTTTTTATGCCAAAAACTGGTGCAGGGAGCCTTAATAAGTGCCTACTTAGTATCTCCCGACAGCTGGTGTCAGGGGAGATAAGCATAAATGCATTGACGCCACTATTGTGCCATAAATGTCCCAAACTATCCTGCATGCTATATGTGTACCATAACTTGCGACTTTGTAACCTTCTCGCCACTTTCCTGAATTGATGAGAACAGGGGCAGGGCTTAGCAGTGGGTGGGGATTCACACGACCCGCCGGATTTACTATAATTTATGCCAGCTTCTGGCATGAGTTACAGCTAAATTCTGCGCCAGTCTTAAGCTGGCGTAAACTTCAGTTTCTGGTACATGGCGTGCCAGAGATGCTCCTAATTTATTAACAGGGAGAGATAAGTCACTGCCAAATGCACCTGGCAGAGGATTCTTTCCCTCTACCCATTTGCTACGAATGCATGCTCGGGCAGAGCCCAACCCTGTTTTAGATTAACAATAGGGCCCAGTAAGGGCACACTAATTTAGGGTCCATGCATACACCAGATTTGCAGTCCTGTTTCGAACACAGCACCCATGGAGGTGCATGAGGCTTCATGGCAGTGAGATCTGCTTATTTCAGCTATGTGGATTCAGAGCGTGTTCAGTACCACTTGGACAATTCAGCATATGTCATTCTTAGTGATTTTTATTGTTTTCAGCAGAATTGACTGTTTTTAGGTAAAGAAGGACCTATTTTGTATAATTGAAAGTTCAGCAACTTTGAAATACACTGGGGATCCTTTACTAAATGTCTCAGATTTTTGTTTAAACAGCATTTTGTTCTATTTTTTTACATTACTCCTCCTAGTGGGTGGAGCTTGGTGCAAGGGACACGGCCACCACAGCCAGACACAAATACTATTCTTTACATCAGGAAACTGGCATACTGTATATTATTCACTCCTCAACATGGAAATTGCAACACCAAGAAGGAAAAGTTGTGGAATTATAGATATCACAGAATCAAAAGACATAATAATGATATGCAAATGATAAAAAAATGTAAACAAAATATTCAAAACATCTTGATTTATTCAGTATTGAGTATGAATATTAAATGCAGAAATACAGGCACTTACATGCCTTGGTATGCTATCAGTGAAGTTATTAATGGTTTCCTGAGGAATTATCTGCCACGCTGAGTGCACTTGGGCATGTAAATCATCAAGATCCGCTGCTTGGCAGCTCCCTTTGCAATGAAGTCTCAGATGTTCTCAATGGGAGACAAGTTTGAAGATGCTGCATGCCATGGTAGCATGTTTAGGCCATGCAGACTGCTTACAGTAGCACCTGCAACATACCCCTTGGCGTTGTCCTGTCGAAAAACGGTTACACAATCAAATCAATGTAATGCTGAGCTTGTGTTTGAAATGAAGACTAGAGAGGACCGATTACAGTACATTATGCCAACCCACACCATAAGCTTGGGAGTAGGACCGCTGTTAACTTCCCTTGTAAAGGCCTCCTTGTTGTTGAACACATGGTCTGCAGACAAATCTCCGGCTTTTACCGTGTCTGAGACACTAGCGGGACTCATTGCTAAAGAGGATGGACATCCATTCTAGCATCCATTGCTGTTTCACTGTGCACCAGGAATAGCTTTCGAGAATGAGCAAGAGAGAGGTCAATGGAACATCTGTAGCTGGACATCTGGCTCATAGCCCAATGTCGTGAAAATGCCTTCTGATGGTTTGTGGAGACACAGTTTTCTGCCCTAGGCTTGGCATGTAACGTCCAATTTCACTTACTGTACAGAATAGATCACTATGTGCCATTCTTCTAATCAGACAATCAGTAGCTTTTGTACCCCTTCATGTGCCACAGATTGGAGATTGGCGCTTCAAAATTTGATCATTTGCAGATCTTGGCAACACCCACTACTGCTTTGATTCCCATAATGTTTCAGCTTGTCCTTCTTGGAGCTGCAATTTCAGTGTTAAGTAGTAAAATTGAGGTCTACGACAGCTGATAGTTGATGTAGCTATCAGTTTATGGTGCATGGTAATCACAGATGTGACAAATTTGTTAAGAGGCTAGCTTGCTGTCACTTTGTAGAAACATTCTTGTTCACATTCAGTGGATAAAAACTTCTATTCATGAGAATGTACAATAATGGATCAGTGAAGGTAAAGTGTCTGAGTCTAGTCTAGACTGAATACAGCTGTATTCACCTCTCAGCTGTCTTAAATTTCAATTTTTCTCTGTTCTGCCAATGGGGCAGACAAATAAAAATAAAGGAGCATGCTGCACTATTTACTCCACCAAATATGATGGATAGAGATGAGCAAAGTTTAGAAAACTTTGATTCGGCTGCTTCGCCGAATTTCACAATTACTTTATCACAAATCACATTTCTTTGTAAGTAGTGGGCATAATGATCGGGAACGGCAATTACACCGCACCTTGTCATTGAACCCCTCACTGCTGATCGCGGCATCTGAGATGAAAAATTACGGCTTTCGCGGGTAATCGGTGAAAGAAACATCACCTAATCTATTTGTATGCAAAGAGGCTGCAGTGGCCATCTTGATTGAAGATCCCACGCGAAATCTTGCGCATGATGACGTAAGTACAATTTTTTTTATGGCCATTTCAGGAAAAATTGATTAGTTACCATGAAAAATTCACGAGGAAATTTGACTCAACACTAATGTTGGAATTTTGGATGGAGGCTCCTAAAGGAACCTCTGAAAAACGTTAACAGAGAAGTGTTGGGTCTGTTCAAGTTTTCAGTTTCTGGACGGAAACAAGAATGTACACTATTGTACTCTTTTACTGTCTTTAATATTTCTATACTATTCATTTTACTTTATTAAACACCTTGCTATAATTCTGGTGATATTAAATATGTATACATTTTAACCTTTTTCCCCTATCTGGGGACTTTTACTTTTTTATTACTTTTGATTACTATTTTTATAACATTGTCTTCAAATACCCAAGTATTTATATGCATTTTAGCTTGTGCATACAAAATGCTTAGGCATTTTTTTAGGGAATACTTATTTGTCAGATCTTGGCCATTGCTGTGTCACAGAGGGTTGGGAATTATAGCTGCCTGCATAATAACAGTAGTGATAAGCGGCAGGGGTCATATTCGAATTTGCAAAATTTCACAAATATTTTGTAGAATATTCAGTGAATATTCGCGAATTCGAATATTCGTTATATTCCAAATTTTTTTTACTCGAAAAATCGGCAATGTAATGATCGCGTAATATGCGAATATTACGCGATCAATACAGGCGTGGGTCAAAAAGGAATATATAGCACTATATTCGATATAGTGCTATATATATGTTTTTTAGAATATTCGTAATTTTTTTAATCTGAAGTCATCATTTCTCCCTGCTTAAATTGCTTGTCAAGCAATTTAAGCAGGTAGGAATCATGACTTCAGATGGAAAAAAATGACGAATATTCCAAAAAACTAATATATAACACTATATCGAATATAGTGCTATATAATCCTTTTTGACCCACGCCTGTATTGATCACGTAATTTCCGCATATTACGCGATCATTACATTGCCGATTTTTCGAGTAAAAAAATGCTGAATATTCAAAAAGGGAATATATAGCACTATACTCGAATTCTCGAAGTTGCGATATTCGCGATAAATATTCATAATTTGAATATTCGCACTCAACGCTAAATAACAGCACTAAAATGTATGCCGCTATAGAATAATGCACAGTCACAAGCAATGAACATTTATGGCACACGGCAGTAATAGGTTACAAAAGAAGCATGCATTGTGAGTAGAGATGAGTGAATCGAAGCTGACAAAGTCAAATTCGTTCTGAATTTCAGGAAAAATTCTATTTTGAAGGAATGCAAATTTCCTAGCACTTGGTGGTAACGAATCACAATTTTTCCTAACATGGCGGCTAGCCGGCTACAATGACAGCTGAAATGGCGGCTACACATGTGAGGACATGGGGCAAGGAACTCTGGAAAGGCGGGATGACCCATAATGCCATGCATGCAGCCACTCAGCAGCCAGCCAGCCTGGTGATGTCACAGCCCTATAAATACGGCAGCCATCTTAGAGTCTGCCATTCACTATCGTACTTTGTTCAGGACCAGATGTGTATGCAGGCACTAGGGAGATTGAAAGAAAAACTAATTGTTAAAACAAAATAGGAAAGAAGCGATTTACAAGTGCAGGGAAAGAATAGTGAGAGGAATCATTTCACAGTCAGGGAGAGACGTGTGCAGATGCTAGGGAGAGTCATAGGAAAATCCTCATTGTGAAAACAATCGATTTACAAGTGCAGGGAAACTTTACTTGCTGTTAACTGTGCTGATATAATTTAGTGGCCTATTTCAATACAATACGAGAAATATTTACGAAGGTCACTTTTGTTGTTATTTGCGCTAAAAGCGTTTATTGCCATATTTCTAGAGAAAAATAGACTATGTTCATATTTGCTGTTATTTGCGCTAAAAGTGTTTCTTGTCATATTTCCCTACAATACGAGAAAAATAGAAGCAGTTCACATTTGGTGTTATTTGCGCTAAAAGAGTTTATTGTCATATTTCACTACTATACGAGAAAAATAGACGCAGTTCACATTTGGTGTTATTTGCGCTAAAAGCATTTATTACCATATTTCTGGAGAGAAAGAGAAAAATATTTGCTGTTATTTGAGCTAAGGGTGCTTTCACACTTGCGGCTGCCTGCCGGATCCGTCAAAACATATGCCAACTGATGGCATTTGTAAGACGGATCAGGATCCTGATCCGTCTTAGAAATGCATTAAAATGCCGGATCCGTCTTTCCGGTGTCATCCGGTAAAACGGATCCGGCATTTCTTTTTTTCATATTTTTTTCGGTCCGGAAGGACGGATCCGGCATTGCGGTATTTTTAACGCCGGATCCGGCACTAATACATTCCTATGTAAAAAAAATGCATTCCGGCAAGTGTTACGGATTTTTAGCCGGAGATAAAACCGTAGCATGCTGCGGTATTATCTCCGTCCTGAACAATCAAAAAGACTGAACTGAAGACATCCTGATGCATCCTGAACGGAATGCTCTCTATTCAGAATGCATGGGGATAAAACTGATCAGTTCTTTTTCAGTATAGAGCCCCTAGGACGGAACTCTATGCCGGAAAAGAAAAACGCTAGTGTGAAAGTACCCTAAAAGTGTTTCTTGTCATATTTTACTCCAATACGAGAAAAATAAACGCAGTTCATATTTGGTGTTATTTGCACTAAAAGCGTTTCTTGTCATATTTCACTCCAATACGAGAAAAATAAACACAGTTCATATTTGGTGTTATTTGCACTAAAAGCGTTTCTTGTCATATTTCACTCCAATATGAGAAAAATAAACGCAGTTCACATTTGGTGTTATTTGCGCTATAAGCGTTTATTGCCATATTTCTACAGAAAAATAGACTTACCGTATTTATCGGCGTATAACACGCACAGGCGTATAACACGCACCTTCATTTTAAGAGGGAAATTTCAGGAAAAAAAGGGTAGCTCAGAACTTTTTTTTATTAATATTAATACCACTTATAAGGTAAATAATGTAAAAGGATGACACTTATGGGGCTCTGTGGATAACACTTATGTCATCCACAGATCCCCATAAGTGTCATCTACAGATCCCCCATCAGATGGATAAGTGTGGAGAGAGGAGGCGGGAACACTCATGGCGGGGCCCGGTGCAGTGACTCTACTCTAATACACCGGGCCCCGCAACTGTTAAACATTCAATCTGACTCTATATCTAATTGTACGGTACTTACTGTAGTACCGGAGGTATAACATTAAGACGGCGCAGACCGGCATCTCCCTCGGTCATGCGCCGCCTGTCTCAGCTCCCTCCTGATGCGTTGCCTGCCCCAGCTCCCTCCTCATGCGCCGCCTGCCCCAGCTCCCTCCTCATGCGCCGCCTGCCTGCTTATCTCACTTTATGAATGAACAGGCAAGCGGCCCATGACAGATTGAGCTGGGGCAGGCGCCGCATGACAGAGGGAGCTGGGACAGGCGGCGCATGAGGAGGGAGCTGCGGCAGGTGCTGCGCCGTCTTAATGTTATATATTCGGTATGTAAAAACATGGCTTCATGGATTATATCGGCGTATAACACGCATACATCATTTGCCCCCTATTTTCAGGGGGAAAAAGTGCGTGTTATACGCCGATAAATACGGTAGTTCATATTTGGTATTATTTGCGGTAAAAGCATTTATTGCCATATTTCTAGAAAAAGGAGAAAAATAGACTAAGTTCATATTTGCTGTTATTTACACTAAAAGCATTTCTTGTCGTATTTCACTATAATACGAGAAAATAAACGCAGTTCACATTTGGTGTTATTTGCGCAAAAAGCGTTTATTGCCATATTTCTAGAGAAAAAGAGAAAAATAGACTTAGTTCATATTTGCTGTTATTTGAACTAAAAGCGTTTCTTGTCATATTTTACTACAATACGAGAAAAATAAACGCAGTTCACATTTGGTGTTATTTGCGCTAAAAGCGTTTATTGCCATATTTCTAGAGAAAAAGAGAAAAATAGACTTAGTTTATATTTGGTGTTATTTGCGCTAAAAGCGTTTCTTGTTTCTCATTTCTAGAGAAAAATATTCGCTGTTCACTTTTTCTGTTATTTACTTAGAAATCGTTTAGTGGCCTATTTCAGTCCAAAAATATATACGCAGGTCACTTTAGCTGTTATTTACGCTGAAATCGTTTCGTTGCCAATTTCAAATCCTTAGTGCCGATCTCAGTAAAAAAAATATGTATATTTGGCGCTTTTAAGGGTGTTTTAATTTGCTTTTAATTTATTTAGTTCAGCTAAAAATATGTCAGAGAAGTGACAGGCCCTGCACAGGGGAGTGTCAGAGGCATAAATGATTCTGGTGCAGGCACAGGTCGCAGCAGAGTAAGGGGGCGTGACAGTATTTTTTTTTTTCCCGAGGCCTCAGGTCCACATGTCAGCTAGTGGTCGTGTCTTGACCAGCAACCCAGCTGTTCTTGATTGGTTGACTGGATCTTCGACTTCGTTGCAAGTGACAGCAGCACCAGCAGCTTGAGTCTAGAGTTGCTGATGAGCAGCTTTCTTCACCCGCATAGTGAAGAAACTACTCACCAGCAGCAGCAGGTAGACCTGGAGCAGGACCTGAACCAGCAAGTGGTGGCATACTTTGACAGCACCCTGCCAGCCGTCACAGAAGATCCGCTGGACTATTGGGCAGCCAAACTGGATTTGTGGCCGCTACTGGTTGAGTTTGCCCTGGAAAAGCTGTCTTGCCCGGCCATTAGTGTGGCATCAGAGTGGGTGTTTAGTGCAGTGGGGGCCATGGTTACCCCAAGAAGAACTATTCATCCAAAACGTGTAAAGACCTACTTTTGTCAAGATGAATCAGGCGTGGATCAGCCAGGATTTCCACCCACCAATGCCTGATGCATCAGATTAGATCATCCATCTCCACACTATGTCACTGTGCCACTCTGTGGTTTCACGCTGCTGCTGTTGCTGTCATGTCCACACTATGTCACCATGCCACACTGTGGCCTCCTGATGCTGCCATCTCCACACCATGTCACCTAGCCACTTTGTGGCCTCCTGATGCTGCCATGTCCACACTATGTCACAATGCCACTCTGTGGTATCATGCTGAATTTACTAATAAACATTACATGTTGCCTAAGACAGGAGAGAATCGGCTTGTCTTCTGTTTATTTAACCACGTGGTGTTGCGATGGAGAAGGCATGCAAAGAAAACAATTCCTCTCCACCTGGAGATGAATCCTGTTAAGGTTGCTGCAAGTGCGGTATTGGCTGCTCATTGACCAAGGTACTTCTGGGGGAACCTGCATGGCATGAACAGGCCTCTAGTAACATAGTAACATAGTACATAAGGCCGAAAAAAGACATTTGTCCATCCAGTTCGGCCTGTCATCCTGCAAGTTGATCCAGAGGAAGGCAAAAAACCCCTGTGAGGTAGAAGCCAATTTTCCTTCACTTTAGGGGAATAAAAATTCCTTCCCGACTCCAATCAGGCAATCAGAATAAATCCCTGGATCAACGATATCTCTCTAGTAGCTATAGCCTGTAATATTATTACGCTCCAGAAATACATCCAGGCCCCTTTTGAATTCCTTTATTGTACTCACCATCACCACCTCCTCAGGCAGAGAGTTCCATAGTCTCACTGCTCTTACCGTAAAGAATCCTCTTCTATGTTTGTGTACAAACCTTCTTTCCTCCAGACGCAGAGGATGTCCCCTCGTCACAGTCACAGTCCTGGGGATAAACAGATGATGGGATAGATCTCTGTACTGACCCCTGATATATTTATACATATTAATTAGATCTCCTCTCAGTCGTCTTTTTTCTAAAGTGAATAACCCTAATTTTGATAATCTTTCAGGGTACTGTAGTTGCCCCATTCCAGTTATTACTTTAGTTGCCCTCCTCTGGACCCTCTCCAGCTCTGCTATGTCTGCTTTGTTCACTGGAGCCCAGAACTGTACACAGTACTCCATGTGTGGTCTGACTAATGATTTGTAAAGTGGTAGGACTATGTTCTCATCACGGGCATCTATGCCCCTTTTGATGCAACCCATTATCTTATTGGCCTTGGCAGCAGCTGCCTGACACTGGTTTTTGCAGCTTAGTTTGCTGTTTATTAAAATTCCTAGATCTTTTTCCATGTCAGTGTTACCGAGTGTTTTAGCATTTAATAAGTACGGGTGACTTGCATTATTCCTTCCCATGTGCATAACTTTACATTTGTCAGTAGCTACAAATGAGCTACAGACAATGAGAAGACAAAGCCTAAAGATAGCTTGGAGTCCGCAAGAGTTGCAAAGTTACTCAAGATTCAAACCAACCAAACAGGCCCCGGTCTCTTCGTCCGGTGAAAACATCACGGGTTCCCAGTCATCAGGGAAATCAAAAGGAGGGTATCCCGTGGTGCACGGAGATGGAGAGGGTCTTCGGATTCCCCCTGCACTATACGGACGTCTCAGAAATAAACCGCTGCTCCCAACAGCTGACGAGCGTGTAAAAGGAGTGTGCTTCTTCTTGACGCTAACATGGACCTGTGAAGTGTGCAGTGTGATTCTAATAGTGACGCCTGTCATCTGCATGTCATACTGACTGACAGTATTATTTCACTTCCCCAGCAGACTCCCTATCCGTGTTACTGCAATGCACCGTGTTCTACACCCATATAAAGGCTTTATGCAGCCTGGAAATAGCCGTTTTTTATCGCGATTCGACGCAAATATTTTCAGATCAAAGCAAATTTTTTCTGAAAATTCGGGGATCCGGCCAAATCTAATTTTTTGGAAATTCGCTCATCTCTAATTGTGAGAGTATAGTTTGGTATTTGAACATTGGTCACAGTCCAATACCAGTTCATGAACTTATGAGAATTTACTTATTCTATCGGTATTGAGAGATGTTCATACTAGCATTTTTATATACATTTTTTTTTTTTTATCATATATACTTTATTACAGTTAAGGCTGGGTTCAATCCAGTGCTTTTCATTTCTGTTTTTCTTCTCTGTTAGAGTAGTAGAACAAAGATAATAGTGGAAGTGCCATATTTGGCAGATAACTGAAAAGACATTATACACTGCTCGTATCCATGGTTACAACCACCCTTTAATCCAGCACTGTTGGCCGTGCTTGCACACTATAGGAAAAAGCACTGGTTTCTCTGGTGGCTGGAACCATGGAAGCACAAATATGCAGCAGCTCTCGTCACGGCCACCTCGTATCTGTACTGCACGGATGGCCATAACCTCTGGAAATGAGCAATGTATAATGCGACAGCAAACGGAATCAAGTAAGGAAAGGAGGCAATATGAACAATCACAATACATTAGTAAGTAATTGTATTAAAGGATAGGTCATCAATATGTGATCTATGTGAGTGCTGCTTCCTCATCTTTACACTACGTGTCGTCTCCCCTGGAGCGGTGTTAGTGTAATTACAAGTACTCATTCCATTCCAAGATGACGCCTGTACTCCAAAAAGCTGATCGGTGGGGGTACTGGGTGTTGGACCCCTGCTAATCAGATATTGATGACCTATCCACAGGATAGGTCATCAATACAAACAGGATGCACAACCCCTTTTAACTTTGTCTACATGTCAAATGTAATTTGCTGAAGTAAAACAACACATTTAAGTACAGAAATGTATATAGTTATTAAACATTAAAATAAATAACCATATTTTTCATACTTCACAACACGCTCCACCAGAGATATAAGGTGAGTGATATTTGGTACCTAGTTAAATAACCATACCCATGTTATTTTTTTAGCCATAATGCCGTGCAGCTAGCCAATAGGCAGATAGCCATCCCCTGTGATGTCACAGCCCTATCAAAAGCCTTATCCTGTGTAGTCTCTGCTATTTCACTGTGAGCTGAGCATAGGATGAGACATGGCAATTTCTTATGGGATAGGGACAGTGTTGCAGAAAGCTTTTAATTGTGAAATATTGGATAGTGAGAGTGCAGGGACAATACAGGAACGGTGTAGGGATATTGTAGAGAGAGTTTTTACTTGAAATGCTGACACAATTGCAGTTAATCTCTTATTTTATATATAGAATTACTGTGCCGCAGTATTAAAGGACAGTCTAATATATAGCTGTATGCATCTTATTCAACTGCTGACATAATTCCTGTTAATCTCTTAATTGATATATAGAATTACTGTGCTTCAGTATTAAAGGATGGTCTAATATATCACTGTCTGTATCTTGTTGAACTGTTGGCACATTTGTAGTTAATCTCCTATTTTATATGTAGAATTACTGTGCCGCAGTATTAAAGGGTGGTCTTATATATCGCTGTCTGCATCCTGTTGAACTACTAACAAATTTACAGTTAATCTTTTATTTTATATATAGAATTGTTGTGCTGCAGTATTAAAGGGCTGTCTAATATATCGCCGTCTGCATTCTGTTAAACTGCTGACACATTTGCAGTCAATCTCTTACTTTATATACAGAATTACTATGCTGCAGTATTAAAGGGCGGTCTAATATATCGCTACATGCATCTTGTTCAACTGCTGACACAACCATAGCAGTTATTCTTTTAGTTGATAGATAAAATCACCATGCCTCAGTTTTAAAGAGCGGTCTAATATATCGCCATCTGCATCTTGTTGAACTGCTGGCACATTCACAGTTAATCTCTTATTTTATATATAGAATTAATGTGCCCCAGTATTAAAGGGTGGTGTAATATATTTCTGCCTGTATCTTGTTGAACTGCTGACACATTTGCAGTTAACCTCTTACATTACCGATACAATTACTGTACACTATGGCCAACAGACAGTCGCCTGGGCCCTCCAAAAGAACGGGCAGTGGCAAAAAAGTTGCTGTGGCCGGCACAAGTAGCAGCAGAAGGGTTGGTGGTAGCAGAAGCTGCAGCAACAGGCCAGGGCTGCCACTGTCATTCACTGGTCATGTTTTGACCAACAACCCAGCTGTACTGGAATGTTGACTCGCTCTTCAACATCATACTAAAAGGTTAGTATATAAAATGAGAATGCTCGGACTGGGAGAAAACATCTGTATGTGGGTAAGTAACTGTCTCAATGATAGAAAACAGAGGGTGGTTATTAACGGTACACACTCAGATTGGGTCACTGTCACTAGTGGGGTACCTCAGGGGTCAGTATTAGGGCCCTATTCTCTTCAATATATTTATTAATGATCTTGTAGAAGGCTTGCATAGTAAAGTATCAATTTTCGCAGTAATTAACACAGAAGAGGACAGTATACTACTACAGAGGGATCTGGACAGATTGGAGACTTGGGCAGATAAGTGGCAGATGAGGTTTAACACTGACAAATGTAAAGTTATGCACATGGGAAGGAATAATACAAGTCACCCATACATACTAAATGGTAAAACACTCGGTAACACTGACATGGAAAAGGATCTAGGAATTTAAAAAAAAAACAGCAAACTAAGCTGCAAAAACCAGTGTCAGGCAGCTGCTGCCAAGGCCAATAAGATAATGGGTTGCATCAGAAGGGGCATAGATGCCCGTGATGAGAACATAGTCCTACCACTTTACAAATCGCTAGTCAGATCACACATAGAGTGCTGTGTACAGTTCTGGGCTCCTGTAAACAAGGCAGACATAGCAGAGCTGGAGAGGGTCCGGAGGAGGGCAACTAAAGTAATAACTGGAATGGGGCAACTACAGTACCCTGAAAGATTATTCAAAATTAGGGTTATTCACTTTAGAAAAAAAACGACTGAGGGGAGATCTAATTAATATGTATAAATATATCAGGGGTCAGTACAGAGATCTATCCCATCATCTATTTATCCCCAGGACTGTGACTGAGGCAAGGGGACATCCTCTGCGTCTGGAAGAAAGAAGGTTTGTACACAAACATAGAAAAGGATTATTTACGGTAAGAGCAGTGAGACTATGGAACTCTCTGCCTGAGGAGGTGGTGATGGTGAGTACAATAAAGGACCTTCAAGAGGGGCCTGGATGTATTTCTGGAGCATAATAATATTACAGGCTATAGCTACTAGAGAGGGGTCGTTGATCCAGGGAGTTAGTCTGATTGCCTGATTGGAGTTGGGATGGAATTTTTTATTCCCCTAAAGTGGGGAATATTGGCTTCTACCTCACAGTTTTTTTTGCCTTCCTCTGGATCAACTTGTAGGATAACAGGCTGAACTGGATGGACAAATGTCTTTTTTTCGGCCTTATGTACTATGTCACTATCTCAGGTGACAACAGATACATACAGCCAGAAATCGGTGGGTTCCTCTGACACCACGCTTAGTTGGCATGGCCCAGGAACTGACTCTGTGCCCTCACCTGTCCTGAATCTACCTCTTGCTTTTGCTGCTCCTTCTGCTAGATGAGTAATGTATGCCACCGACTCTGCTCTGCTTTTAAGCAAGGATGAGCTTTTTGAAGACCATCAGCAGTTACAGTCCAGCAAAGATTTGGAGGAGAAGTCCACTGCGGACTCCTCTAGGCGCGCAATTACAAATGATGACAGTCGGGTGGGAACACATGCTGTGAGAGGTCACGGATGTGCGCAAGGGACAGGTGAGGGTGAGGACCAAAGTGATGTAGATGTAGTCAATCACATGTGGGAGCCGGATGAAGAGGGGGGCAACGTCATCGTCGGGGGCAAGAGTGGAAGTGTGCCTGTGACACTGCAGTGGGAGGAAGGGTGTCGGGAGCAAGGGTGGAAGCAGTGGGAGATCTGCAGCCAAACACTAGAGGGGTACATTGTCTGCTACTTGTGAGGAACCCACTAGTAGTGCATGGTTTGATAAAAGCAGCGGCAGACAGGCATCATGCAGAGGTGGAGGGAAAATGGCATACTCGGCAGTGTGGGAATTTTTCAGCAAGTCGCTGGGTGTGGCGGTATCAGGGCTGTGGAGTCGAGGAGTCAGAGTCGGAGGCAATTTTGGGTACCTGGAGTCGGAGTCGGCAAAAATTAACCGACTCCTACTAAATGTCCCAATTCACAAAAAGTTTTAATTAAAGGGAATTTGAAGCCCAAGAACGCCTCCTGATCCTTAAATAACCTCCCTACAGCCCCGGCAATCGGTCCCGCCCCCTCTCCACCTCATCTTCTACCTTTAAGAAATGCCCCATTCTTCTTTCTGTCGGCCACCAGAAATCTCGCACAGGCGCGGTAGCGCCTGCACGATCATCAAGCTCCTGAGGCAACAGAGCTCAGATTACGTAACTGGGCTCGGCGCATGCCCAGTGAGACTTTTGAGGCTGTTGCCCTCAGAAGCTTTATGATCTCTGGGGACCGACAGGAAGAAGAACGGGGCATTTCTTGAAGGTAGATGACGTGGCGAGGGGGCGGAACCGTTTGCCGGGGCTGTGGGAAATTATTTCAGGATCAGGATGCGTTCTTGGGCTTCAAATTAAGGTGCCCCTCTGGGCACCTTGGAGCTTCATTAGCATATCAGAAAAATAGCTTTTTTTTATCAAAATGACAACGAAATAAAGGAAGAAGACCACTGCAGGAAATAAGGTACTTTATTGAACATGGCAAAGTTGAAAGCTTAAAATGCTAAAAGCAGGTGACAGATTCCCTTTAATTACTCCTCTACTGTAAGAATAAAGGCCAATGCATGCAGTGTGTCACGCTACCGCAAAACGAACACGTTAAGTGACTGTTAAGAAGCATGCTTTTCATATGCTTCACTATATGGCACGCAACGCACAGTTAAGGAGCGGCAATACTTATACTTTCCCTTGTGTGGTGTTCCGCTGTTACAGGGAACGCAACGCCCATGGTTAACTTAGCCTCTCACTGATAACTGATTAAGTAAATATGTTTTTTGCAGGACTTGAGACACTTGTATAAGTGAAGGGAATGGATAGTCAATAGTTCAAGACAGAAGCTGTAAACCATTTGAAATACTGCTGTCATTCAGCTAAGGCTATAAAAACTTGTAAACTCAGATTGTTAGCTTAAACTTTAAACATGACTATGGGATTATACTAGGGAAATCATGTTTTAAAATAAATGCCCCTTCCCCTGCCCCTTCCTGGATCCTCCCACTGCCCTATCTTCAGCAGAAGATCAGCACACAAAGGAGAAGGTAGCAGCTTCTGCCCAACTACCTCTGTCTGCTATCAGAGCTTAGAAGAACTTGGTGGAACAGCTGTATGTTGCCTTTATTTCCTTCAAGGAATGTATAAAATACATTTGCATATTAAATACAGAGGAGTCGGAGTCGGGGATTCGGAAGTACCAAAAACTGAGGAGTCGGAGCATTTATCTACCGACTCCACAGCCCTGGGCAGTATGCAGGATATGTGGGCAGGAGGTGAAGCGCAGCTAGGGTTCTAATGTTGGCACAACAGCCCTGTGTTAACAATAATGTTGAGCTAATCAAAGCAGCCGAAGTGGAATTCGATCCGTAGTTT
The DNA here is from genome assembly GCF_014858855.1 of Bufo gargarizans. Taxonomy (NCBI): domain Eukaryota; kingdom Metazoa; phylum Chordata; class Amphibia; order Anura; family Bufonidae; genus Bufo; species Bufo gargarizans. Next base: position 233,671,055 of record NC_058080.1, read on the forward strand.
AGGTAAAATTTGATTTGCCATGAATCCGAATTTCTTCTTGGGGGTAATTTTCTCTTCGGGGTAACTAATTAGTTTTCCCTAAAATGGCGGTTGCACGTACTACAAAGTGAAAGTACAGTCGTGGCCAAAAGTTTTGAGAATTACATAAATATTGGAAATTGGAAAAGTTGCTGCTTATTATTATAGCAATTTGCATATACCCCAGAATGTTATGAAGAGTGATCAGATGAATTGCATAGTCCTTCTTTGCCATTAAAATTAACTTAATCCCCAAAAAAACTTTCCACTGCATTTCATTGCTGTCATTAAAGGACCTGCTGAGATCATTTCAGTAATCGTCTTGTTAACTCAGGTTAGAATGTTGACGAGCACAAGGCTGGAGATCATTATGTCAGGCTGATTGAAAATGGCAGACTTGACCTGTTAGGAGGGTGATGCTTGAAATCATTGTTCTTCCATTGTTAACCATGGTGACCTGCAAAGAAAAGCGTGCAGCCATCATTGCGTTGCATAAAAATGGCTTCACAGGCAAGAATATTGTGGCTACTAAGATTGCACCTCAATCAACAATTTATAGGATCATCAAGAACTTCAAGGAAAGAGGTTCAATTCTTGTTAAGAAGGCTTCAGGGTGTCTAAGAAAGTCCAGCAAGCGCCAGGATGGTCTCCTAAAGAGGATTCAGCTGCGGGATCGGAGTGCCACCAGTGCAGAGCTTGCTCAGGAATGGCAGCAGGCAGGTGTGAGCGCATCTGCACGCACAGTGAGGCGAAGACTTTTGGAAGATGGCCTGGTGTCAAGAAGGGCAGCAAAGAAGCCACTTCTCTCCAAAAAAAACCCATCAGGAACAGATTGATCTTCTGCAGAAAATATGGTGAATGGACTGCTGAGGACTGGGGCAAAGTCATATTCTCCGATGAAGCCTCTTTCCGATTGTTTGGGGCATCAGGAAAAAGGCTTGTCCAGAGAAGAAAAGGTGAGCGCTACCATCAGTCCTGTGTCATGCCAACAGTAAAGCATCCTGAGACCATTCATGTGTGGGGTTGCTTCTCATCCAAGGGAGTGGCCTCACTCACAAATTTGCCCCAAAACACAGCCATGAATAAAGAATGGTACCAAAACACCCTCCAACAGCAACTTCTTCCAACAATCCAACAACAGTTTGGTGAAGAACAATGCATTTTCCAGCACGATGGAGCATCGTGCCATAAGGCAAAAGTGATGGCTCGGGGACCAAAACGTTGACATTTTGGGTCCATGGCCTGGAAACTCCCCAGATCTTAATCCCATTGAGAACTTGTGGTCAATCCTCAAGAGGCAGTGGACAAACAAAAACCCACTAATTCTGACAAACTCCAAGAAGTGATTATGAAAGAATTGGTTGCTATCAGTCAGGAATTGGCCCAGAAGTTGATTGAGAGCATGCCCAGTCAAATTGCAGAGGTCCTATAAAAGAAGGGCCAACACTGCAAATACTGACTCTTTGCATAAATATCATGTAATTGTCGATAAAAGCCTTTGAAACGTATGAAGTGCGTGTAATTATATTTCACTGCATCACAGAAACAACTGAAACAAAGATCTAAAAGCAGTTTAGCAGCAAACTTTGTGAAAACTAATATTTGTGTCATTCTCAAAACTTTTGGCCATGACTGTACGTGATAGGACCCATAATGCCCTGCAGCCAGCCAATCCACTGATAGCCATACCCCTGTGATGTCGCAGCCCTGTAAAAGCCTTATCCTGCGCAGTCTCTGCCATTTCACTGTGAGCTGAACAAAGGTAGAGACGTGGCAAGCGGTCATGCACTAGGGACAGTGGGACATTCTTTAGTGCTACAGCTTTCCCTGCAATAGACACTAGGGAGCCATGGCCTGAGGTTGGACACACTACATCAGGGCCACTACCACTAGTGTTGATCACGAATATTCGAATTTCAAATTTTTATCGCGAATATAGGTACTTCGAAAATTTGAGAATATTTCGACTATACGAATATAGTTATATATATATTCGTAAATTTGAATATTCGATTTTTTTTTACGATTTTTTTTATTTTTTATCAGTACACATGATCCCTTTCTGCTTCTAGCTTGTGGGCAATATACTTGACTTTAGGAGTAGTAGTGTTTTATGCGAATTTTGCTTTATATTAGTTTTTTCGAATATTCGCTATATTGCTATATATTCTTGTTTTAGAATATTACAAATATTTGAAAAAACTAAGTTATAGCAATATAGCGAATATTCAAAAAAAATGAATATAGAGCAATTTAGCTAATAGTGCTATAATCTTCTTTCTCTAATAGTTGTAATTTTTTTGTCATCTGAAGTCCAGATTTGAAAAAAATTACAACTATAAAAAAAAGATTATAGCACTATATTAGCTAAATTACTCTATATTCGTTTTTTCGAATATTCGCTATATTGCTATATATTCTTGTTTTAGAATATTATGAATATTCGAAAAAACAGTTTTTGTTTTTTTCGAATATTCACTATATTAGTGAATATTCGAAAAAACGAAAATAGAGCAATTTAGCTAATATAGTGCTATAATCTTCTTTGTCTAATAGTTGTAAGTTGAAAAATTCGCAATAAAAAATCGAATCCGAAAATTCGAATCCAAAAATTCGCATATTACACAATCATTACCTTGCCGATTTTTCGAGGTAAAAATTTTTTTCTAAATAATATTCGCGAAATATTGCGAATTCGAATATGACCCCTGCCACTCATCACTAACTACCACTCCCATCCTCCACATCGTATCCTACAGGGGCTCTCCTGCAGTAGCAAAAGGCTTTAGTGCATTTTTTCTCTGGCACCAACTAATAAGTTATGGTGGCAGGTTGGATGGCTGCAGTTTCACACTGATGATACTGGCCTAGTAGTTTCTTGGTGATAGGTGGCTTAGCTGTATTCCCTCACTTTGCAATGAGCCAGACCGTGGTACCGTTAGGCAGATGCCTAATGTATAAGGGCAACAAAGAGACATCATACTGTATAAGGGCAACAAGGATACATTATACTGTATGGGGGTAACAAGAAGACATCATACTATATGGGGGATTATACTTTCCATGGGACGCATGAGTTTTGTATTCCCCTTGGGTCTAGTACATCCCCCACCCCCTGCATACACATCTATGTGCACTGTACTGAGAAGTAACTTGTGGGATAGCGGTCACTATCGCTCTATACTACTTTAGACTTCCCCCTCCCGGCAGGAAGTCGGATTATCCCACTCTACTAGGAGGGGTGCAGCAGGATGGTTAACCCTGTTATAGCCAGCCATTGCCAACCAATACCTCCCCTGATGAATAAAATAACATGGTACAAATTACAATACATAAGAATGCAGCAATTAAAGAACCCAATAGTATTACTTCCAGGTCTGGGGTACTACAGATTTTGTTGCAGGCTTGCCACAAATGTTATTCTTTGCATTGCAACATAAATTCAAATGCTACTGATTTATAATCCACACCGAAATAAAAAAAAAATATTGAAAAATACTCACTGGTTCAATATAATTGGTTCCAGGGCGACTATTATAAATTGAAAATATTATATATTAAAGGAGTTGTCCAGCCATATATATTGATGACCTATCGTCAGGATAGGTCATCAATATTGATCGGTGGGGGTCTGACATCCGACACCCCTGTCGATCAGCTGTTTGAGGAGGAGGTGGCAATCCATGTGAGTGCTCCTCTTAATTACACTGTACGTTCATTACACTGTACGTCCAGATATGGATATAGAAGTCTATAGTTTTTATCGTGACGCCAATTGCAGGGTGTGCATGGTACAGTCTCAGGGCCCTTTAAGGTGTTGCAACTCACGTACCAGGCTAGGAATGCCAGAGTGGGGTATTGTCTCTGTGTAGTAGTAGGTATGATGTCAATGGTGTCTCCTACCTGGGTACGGCTGGACTCCTGGATCCTGGCTCACTTGCAATAAATGAGTGTGTTGCTAGTAGGAGTAATTGAGGAACTTGGTAGCAATTAATGAGATCCAGACTATACAGAATATAAATCAACTTGTCTTTACTGGAGGCAGCATTAATCCACATGAGATACTGCAATAGTCTTGTGTCCCAGCAGGTTTTGGCAATGTATGGCAGGGATCACTATCTCTTCTGCTTCTATCATGTGCCTTGAGCTCTTTTGCAGGAATAGTCGTCTGCTTATGTCTCTGTAATATGTGGCAGGAATCTATATCTTCTGCTTTGTCTATCTTCTGCTGTGTTGGGGACTGACTAGCCGAGGAGGAATTTGGCTTCTCCTGGTTTCTGGATGGTACTCACAGTTATGCTCACAGGGGATGGTTCTTCCTGGAGTTCTGGAGGTGACTGCTTGCTTGTCACCAGCTGAGGCTGAAGGCTCAGACTGGGAATGATGATCTTCGTTCTCAGCCGAGACACGATCCTGGGTTGGTATCCCTGGAACTGGGAGCTCCTACCAGCACAGCCTTCCCCTAGCCGGGGTGGCTGGCACACTAAACTGAACTTCCTTCCCTCCCCATGAGGCAGGACATGGGCGAGCCCACTCTGCTCAAAGAGGGGGAGCTAAACTGGAATGTACTATTCCAGTCTAGATATGCTAAACTGAACTAAGGCCATGCTGACACCTGCTGGTGTACATGGAAATTACAGAAAAGTATGATTGACAAGGCTTTCAATGCACATTTGTGAGGAATATTAAATAAAATCACATTAGATGACAAGGCACATGTTACCAACAAATAGTAGCGGGTAAAAAAAGTTTAGTAACATAACTCTGGGATGTTACAACTTCACAGCACTGTCTTCAGTATAATTCTGGGGAGTAGGTGCTCTATGAGCTACTTCTCAATTGTCCAAGTCTAGGAGACACTTCCCAACTCTTTGGCAGGGGAAAGATATCTGGATCCTGACTCTTGGATACGGTTCCTAGGAATGGGTGCTTTGTAAGCTACTTCCCAAATACCCCATTATCAGGACAGGACCTCTCAAGTCCCCTCTCCGACCTGCACTCATCTAGACTCACTCACTACGCTAGATTAGGGTTGGGAGATTTCAAAAATATCCCCACGATAACAATATTAAGAAATGTATCATGATAACGATATATATCATGATAAATTCCCATCCAACAAGGAGACATTATACTGTATGAGGGCCACAAGGAGAAATGATACTGTATGATGGTCACAAGGAGACATTATACTGTATGAGACCCAAAAAGAGATATTATACTGTATGGGGTCAACAAGGAGACATTATACTCTATAGGGGCAACAAGGAAACATTAGACTGTATGGAGGCAACGAGGAGACATTAGACTGTATGGGGTCCACAAGGAGACATTAGACTGTATGAGGGCAACAAGGAGATATTATACTGTATGGGGAAAACAAGGAGACATCATACTGTATGGGGGGAACACGGAGACGTTATACTGTATGGGGCAACAAGGAGACATTATAATGTATAAGGGCAACAAAGAGACATCATACTGTATAAGGGCAACAAGGATACATTATACTGTATGGGGGTAACAAGAAGACATCATACTGTATGGGGGATTATACTTTCCATGGGACGTATGAGTTTTGTATTCCCCTTGGGTCTAGTACATCCCCCACCACCTGCATACACATCTATGTGCACTGTACCGAGAAGTAACTTGTGGGATAGCGGTCACTATCGCTCTATACTACTTTAGACCTCCCCCTCCCGGCAGGAAGTCGGATTATCCCACTCTACTAGGAGGGGTGCAGCAGGATGGTTAACCCTATTATAGCCAGCCATTGCCAACCAATACCTCCCCTGCTGAATAAAATAACATGGTACAAATTACATTACATAAGAATGCAGCAATTAGGCTACTTTCACACTTGCGTTTGATCGGATCCGTTCTGAACGGATCCGATCATATTAATGCAGACGGAGGCTCCGTTCAGTACGGATCCGTCTGCATTAATAACTTAGAAAAATTTCTAAGTGCGAAAGTAGCCTGAGCGGATCCGTTCAGACTTTCAATGTAAAGTCAATGGGGGACGGATCCGCTTGAAGATTGAGCCATATGGTGTCATCTTCAAGCGGATCCGTTTCCATTGACTTACATTGTAAGTCTGGACGGATCCGCATGCCTCCGCACGGCCAGGCGGACAGCTGAACGCTGCTTGCAGCGTTCAGCTGTCCGCCTGGCCGTGCGGAGGCGAGCGGAGCGGAGGCTGAACGCCGCCAGACTGATGCAGTCTGAGCGGATCCGCATCCATTCAGACTGCATCAGGGCTGGACGGAAGCGTTCTGCTCCGCTCGTGAGCTCCTTCAAACGGAGCTCACGAGCGGACAGCAGAACGCTAGTGTGAAAGTAGCCTTAAAGAACCCAATAGTATTACGCCCAGGTCTGGGGTACTACATATTTTTTTGCAGGCTTGCCACAAATGTTATTCTTTGCATTGCAACATAAATTTAAATGCTACTGATTTATAATCCACACCGAGTTAAAAAAAATATATTGAAAAAAAAGAAAGAATACTCACTGGTTCAATGTAATTGGTTCCAGGGCGACTATTATAAATTGAAAATATTATATATTAAAGGAGTTGTCCAGCCATATATATTGATGACCTATCGTCAGGATAGGTCATCAATATTGATCGGTGGGGGTCTGACATCCGACACCCCTGTCGATCAGCTGTTTGAAGAGGAGGTGGCAATCCATGTGAGCGCTCCTCTTCATTACACTGTACGTCGTCTTGGAAACGCAGAATAATGACAAGTACTTGCCCAACTCAAGTACTTGTAATTACACTAAGCCACTGCTCCACAGGAGAGGACGTGTAGTGTAATAGACCAGAAAGCAGCATTCGGATGGAGCACTGCCTCCTCTTCAAACAGTTGATCGACGGGGGTGCTGGGTGTTGGAACCCCACTAATCAGATATTGATGACCTATCCTGACTATAGTTTATCTATGTATGGCAGGACAACTCCTTTAAGACCATAACCCTATGGAAAGCTGCTAATTGGTTCTAAAGACCCCAAAATGTCAACCTAAAAATAAGAAAAAATGAAGACCAAATAAAAGAAGGGAAATAACTAACAAAGATAAAACAAGTCTTTATATGTAATAGTCCAAAAAAACTCCTGGAGGATATAAATAACTTTCTTGTTACAGAAATATGATACATACAGTGCTGCTCATAATTATTCATACCCCAGGCAAATTTTGACCTAAAATTACTTTTATTTAACCAGCAAGTAATTTTTTTGACGGGAAATGACATAGGTGTCTCCCAAAAGATAATAAGACAATGTACAAGAGGCATTATTGTGGATTTTTTTTTTTTTTCAAATGAAGGAAACATCATTGTGACCAAACAATTCAATTTTTCTTTCATCTGACCATAACACAGAAGACCAGAAGTCTTTTTTTTTGTTTGTCCAGATGAGCTTTTGCAAAGGCCAAGCAAGCTTTTGTGTGCCTTATCTGGAGAAGTGGCGTCCTCCTTGGTCTGCATTGTGCAGTGTCCGTTGGATTGTCTGCCTTGAGACATTGCCACCAGCAGAGCCCAGATTCACCAGGATGGCCTTGGTGATGATCCTTGGATTCTTTTTCACCTCTCTAACTATCCTCCTGGCCAGCACAGGTGTCACTTTTGGCTTCCAACCACGTCCTCTGAGATTTTCCACAGTGCGGAACATCTTATATTTTTTGCTCAAATGTAAATAAAAGCCGAGAAATGTTTTTTCCCCACAATAATGCCTCTTGTACATCGTCTTATTATCTTTTGGGAGACTCCTATGTCATTTCCAGTCAAAAAATTACTTGCTGGATGAATAAAAGTAACTTTAAGTCAAAATTTGCCAGGGGTAAGCACTGTATATCTGATGGACAAAGGAGCAGCTCATCCTGGCAAAGCGAGCACTACCGTACATGTAGTACTGGTCTGTATTGCGGAAAGACTCTACTGCCTCTGGATGAGCATGCCATTTTTTTTTATTCCTACAGTATGAAAGACTCTGTTACAGCATAGGTCCATAGCTTGGCCAGATCTGTAATTTGCTTGCATGAATGATGCCTAAAATAGAAAAAACAAAGAGTAAGTATGCAGAAAAATATATTTTTTTATCAACGACTGAGTTCCTAATTTACGTCGCACTCAATGAATTAGATTGTATAAACGAAAGCAAAAAAAAATTAAAAATTGAATGTAGAGAGCGCCAAGCATAACCTACTTCCTAGAATTAATAATTCAAAGGAAACAAGTTTAATCAAGAACCTTGTATATACCCTTAGGAGAAATACGCTAAATAATAGAAATTGCAATATGCCTTTGCTTAAAGAAAAAAATCTGCTTTTGCCTGCACAATCTCTTAGTTTGATAAGTGGGTTGAAGGATATTAGGATTGTACCTAATAAAAAATTTGCCAGAGGGCTATGTCAATATTCAGATTACTTTCTTCACTTACTATAATGTTTCTTATCTGAGCAGCAATTTATGCCACAGGCATTTGTAATACTTTAAATTGTCTCTCTGATACATTATTATATTTTCAGGTTGTAACCGCAAAAGCAGAGAATTTATTAATATTTAAAAATTTCTTTTTGAAGACTGCTCTTTATGTAAAATTGAAAATGAATATATAAGGAGGAGCACAATCCGCCCTAAGTAGCATGTCAAGAAAACGATTACAGTCACACACAAACAGGGATAGTGCAGCCCTAAACTGCCTGGACCCACTATCACTACTTACTTGCGCGATCACCCTAGGTAGTGACCCACAACTGGACAACAGTCCTTATACTGCAATATGTGAAGGGCGACACACAAACAGGAACAGACACAAACACAATAAGAGTAGTCATACGAAAAAAGGTCGAAAGCTAGATGGTCAGCACAGTACAAATACACCAGAGACGAAGAGAAAACAAAAACATGCCAAAGAGTCAGAAAGAGGCGATCAAATACAATACCAGAGTGCCAGAAGTCAAAACCGTAGTCACAAGTCTAATCCATAAATAAGAGTCAGGGGAGTCTGCAATAAAAAATATCACCAGTAGGGGGAGCCAGATGATAAAAAAATTCACCTTCAAATTACCCAGGCGGTACTGCCGCCCGCGTGTCCTGATGCTTAGGAGCCCCAGCACACATCCTCATGAGGGCCGGCCTGCACTCCTGGCTCCCCCAGCAACTGGTTGCTGCTGCCACACAGAGGCAGCAGCAGCTGGGGGAACCATGACAGTACCCCCTTCAGGAGAGGTCACTGGACCCTCAGTAGGAGCAGGTTTATCAAGGTGTAACTTGTGGAACCTTTTAACCAACCAATCAGCATGGACCTCATGAACACTCATGACTCACCAATAATCTCTTGAGGACCATAACATTTCCAGTGCACAAGATTTTCGGAATGGAAACCAAAATTCTCTCAACCTCATAAACCCGACTCACCTTCTACCACCACCAGACCAGGAGGTTCCTGTGAAACCAGAGGAGTAATGTATTGTATTTTTGCTTTATAAGACGCACTTTTTCCCCCCAAAGTGGGGGAAAAAAGTGACTGCGTCTTATAAAGCGAATCTGCCGAATATCAGCCTGCACGTCCATAGTACGCAGCTGCTGCCTGCGTCTTCTCCATAGAAGAGGAAGGGGTAGGAGAGTAGTTCTCCTTCTCCGCTGCACTGCCGCCTGCACATACTGCTGATTGGTGGTGTGTGCCGGTGGGAACTGCCGCCTCCACCAATAAGCTTCCCCCTCCCCCCCAGTCCCTCCAGCCTTCCTCCGGCCATGAGTAGACTGGACTCTGCTATATCCCAGCCTCTCAGTCCACACACACACACACAACAGCCCACTGTGCTTCAGCACTTCTCCAACTCTCCTGGACTTCTCCCCTCCCGTTGCTCACCTTCTGCTCTGCCTCGTCAGTGCCCGCAGACCCGGATCCCCTCACTCAGCTGTACTGCCTTCACTCCAGTGACCCCACAGCACGCGCACTCCAGACACTGACCCTCAGCATCGGGAACCCACAACTTTCACGCAAGCCAACACTTCTCCCCCTAAGATTGGAGGATTCCAGCAAAAAGCATACCCACTCACTCTCAGCCTTCTTTCTTTGGCCAAAAACATGCCTACTTTTCCTTCGTAGCCATGCCCTTTCCCTGAGGTGATTATCTCGGCTGTCATACTCTGCTCATTTCCGCCATAGCCCTGCCGATTGATGGTGTAATAAGCTTCCCCCCTCTCCCCAGTCCCACCACCCTCCCTCCGGCCATGAGCGCCGCTGCCACAGACCACCAATGGAACTGCTGTGAACTGCTGACCTAAAAAATAACTGTGTGTTAATAGGACTATAACCCCCCCTCATCCATAAGAATGCACACATGTACTGCAGTACATAGGTGCATTCTTATGGATGAGGGGGGTAATAGTCACATTTAATATAAACACATATCAATTATATTACAGTCTATGGACAGTATTGATATTAAATGTGACTATAACCCACCTCATCCTTAAGAATACACCCATGTACTGCAGTAAATAGATGCATTCTTATGGATGAGGAAGGTTATAGTCATTTTTATATAAACACAGGCCACTTACATTATAGTCTCTGGACAGTGCTAATATTAAATGTGACTATAACCCCCCTCATCTTTAAGAATACACCAATGTACTGCAGTATATGGGTGTATTCTAAAAGATGAGGGGGGTTATTTGTCACATAACAGTGCGTCATCTGAAGATCTCCCAAATATCCTCATAACATTGTGTCATCCGTAGATTCCCCATAACAGTGTAAACTATTATTGTTATTTTATTAAATATTTTAGCACCCCTTTTGGGTCAAAATATTTTTGCCTATTTTTCTCCTCTAAAACCTAACTGCGTCTTATCATCAGGTGAGTCTTATAAAGCGAAAAATCCGGTACTCTTTTAAATAAAGACTAATTCAAACACATTATGGATTTTGAATGACTCATTTAATTTCAGATGGAACGACACAGAATTTATAACTTCAATAATCTCTTAAGGACCAATAAAGTTCAGCGCAAATGTTTTGGATGGAACCTCAAGACATATTTTTCTAGTGGATAACTACACCTTGTCACCCAGTACAAAATTAAATCCTAGAGACCTCTTTCTGTTAGCGATTCTGTTTTGAACCTCCTGGGAATTTCTCAGATTTGTGTGAACCTGGCCCCAGACTGTGCACAGTTTTTCAGACATAGCTTCTATCTCTGGATTATCAGAATTCGACAATTTAAATAAACCCATGCAATGATGGAAACGATAATTGCAGAAAAACTGTGAGGTATTAGTAGAACTGTAAGGACGATTATTGATGTCCAGTTCAGCTAATGACAGATTGAATGATTGTGAGATAGGGAAACAGCTCTTATTGTCAGAATACTGTTTGTATAGATTAAATTAAATGATCTGGACTGACATTCTGATGTTTGGCCACAAGATGCCGCTGTTTACAAAACACAGCTAATAGACTGCATATATTTGGTATATGGGTGGAGTTTCAGAGCCTAGAGAAGAAAAGGAAGCAGCCATCTTAGAGGAAGCTGAGACTGAGGAACTGTGTGAGCACAGAATCCAATGGCATCCAGGTTTGAGAGCATCCCTCAGTGACCAGAGCTGCAGCTAAGTGAAGCTGATCGTGTTCAAGACCCTGATTCTGTCCAGAGGAACGAGGATTGCCTCCAGGAATGCTGATGAGAGCTGAGGAGCAAAGCTACATACACTGTGGTACCGCATGCTTTTTGGAGAGGCATTTGTTCTGTTCAGAGTCACCAGCGGATGCAGAGCAGACCCGGGTCGGTAAAATTGTGCACGCACCTCATCACAGTGTTGGAGCCTAGAGACTGAGACCAGGACTGTTGTTAGTTAGTTAGGGTCTCTGTTTGTGTAAGGCCACAAGTGTTACTACTGATCATTGCAAGGACTCCATAACATAAAGTTGACATTTCACATTGGAGAGATGACTTAGGCACGTGCTACAGGACCAGTTATGGGAGGGGGAATACTGTAGAGCTTTGTAAGATTGTAAGCTGCTGTGCTGCACCGAAGGCTAGCCCGTACTGCACACCCATACAGTGGTTCTTGTTTTTTTAGAGTAATAACAGGTAAGGTGTCGCAGTTTAGTTGTTCTTGCCAGTAGGTAAATTACTGCACTTTCCTCCTGCATCCATCGGAGGGCACCGTGCTGTGCAGCACAAGGGTCCCAGCCTTCAGGATGGGTGTATGTAAATGTATTGTATGTTCCCAGCATTCGTGGTTGTGTCTATTAGTACATTTAAGTAAAATTCTGTTTTGGCACAAGCTGGATTTGGGGTTGCTTTCCTCGTTCATGACTTTACCGTATCCTGGGTAGCCCTACCCCGGTACATGGCTTACATGATACCCAATCATTTTGATTGTCAGTCACATAGCACCTCAAAAGCTGTTTAGGGCTCTGATTCAGCCTTTCATTCTGCAGGTTAGTTTCTGGGTGAAAGGCTGAAGAGAATGAGAGAGTGTCACCCAAATGATTGCAAAATGATCCCCAGAATTTAGAAACTAATTAAACAGATACAATATTTTACAGAATATCATGGATTTTAACAATATGATCTAAAAATACCAAGGAGAATTCCTTAGCTGAAGGAATTTTGCTTAAAGGAACAAAATGTGACATTTTCTAAAATCTGTCCACAACCATCCAGATCACAGTCCTCCCTTGGGAGCGAGGAAGATCCATGATAAAGTCCATGGAGATATATGACCACAGCCTCTTCGGAATAGGCAATGGACACAGGTCTCCAGCTGGACGAGACCTGGGTGTTTTGGACCTGGCACATGTTTCACGCGCCAAAAGGTAAGTCTGAATACCATTGCAGGCCACCAATAATGCCTAGCAACCAACATACAAGTGCCCTCAATACCTGGAAGACCGCTCAAAACAGAGTCATGAAGTTCAGACAATAAAGCATTCCAAAACTCTGCTAGAACAAAAAAAAATACCTGCAAGAGTACCTTCAGGTACCTGATTCTGATTGGTGGAGATCTCAGAGGCCAGATCAGGAGAAATGGCGTAAACAACAGTACCTGCAAGTAAACTTGGAACCAGCTCGGATCTTGAAGCTTGAGTGGCACATAAGTGTCACGGCCATGGCTATGACCGTGACTCTTCAACCGCATGCGATTGTCAGCAGTTTGGTTTTGTTGTCAATCACAGGCGAGGGCAGTGGTATTTGCCTCACCTGTGGTTGCCGCTGACAACGCTATGTTATGTGGCAGCTTTCCTGCTGTGCATGATGTTGCAGCTAGCAACCTCTATGTTAGGTGTGTGTGTATTGGGTTCACTGTGTTTGTTTGTCTGTGTGCACTCTGTGTAGTGTGTTGTGTGCACTGACACCTTTCCTGCACTGTGGTTTCCCGTGGCAACGTTTGGTTGCATGTACATGTGGTGGCAGTGTCCCGGCCTCAGGGCTATCTCCCTGGACACGGTTGCCACCCATGTCGTTGTCAGCGGCAACAACCACAGTGTGTTGGTACTGTTGGACACTTTTCCTTTTATGTGTGTTTCCCTTCTGTGGTGCTGGAAGGGTTAACTCCCTTCCCAGTGTGTGTGTGTCACTGGGTGTGTCCGACTGTGGGGTGTGGCTTCTTTGCCTATAAAGCCTCACTGTTAGTTCAGGTCTGAGGGTTGCTTCAGTCATGCTTGGCTGGAGCAGCCTCCTGTCTATTCTATCTGCCAGTGAGAGCCACCCCTGTGGTCATAAAGAGAATGTCACTTTATGTTTTATGTCATGTTGTATGTGATGTCCATGTGATGTACTGTTGGGACCCTTGTTCGTTTGGTTTGTGAAGCTAATGGTTCTGGATTCTGTGTGTGCTCAGGGATCCAGTCAGCAAGGCTGTGGCAGGTTGGTGGAACTCCTTAGTTCACCTGCCATTTCCATTAGTCTGTTTCGGTTCCCCTTTTTCCCAGCAGCTTGGCCATTGAGACTCCTGCTCCTCCGTACCTTGGAGGAGTAGGTCGTCTTACCCAGCTCCTAGCTCAGGGATCTGCGGAGGGTAAGTCAGGGCTCCGAGGTTCCTGCGCATGGGTCCTCCTACCTTAAAGGTCGGCCCATGCAGATAGGAGTTAGGGTCAGGTTAGGGATGCTTGAGGAGGTGACCTGCTCCCTATCCTGTTCTCCTGGCCGAGCAGCCACAACATCATCGGGCATCGCACGGCTGAGGGTTTTCCCCATCCTCAGCCGTGACAATAAGCTTCTTGACAAGGCATCAGCCTTGATATTCTTGAAACCCGGCTTATAAGTGACAACAAAACTTATGTGAAAAACAACTCCCAACCTACCTGCCTAGGATTGAGTCTTTTGGCAGCATCTAGAAATGTCAGATTCTTGTGGTCTGTGAGAACCACTACCTGGTGTCTAGTCACCTCAAGAAAATGGCGCCATTCTTCAAAGGCCCACTTAATGGCCAAAAGCTGATGATTGCCTATATCATAGTTAGCTTCAGCAGAGGAAAATTGTCTAGAAAAATGCACACAAGGTTTCAAACAGGTAAAAGTGGATGTACCCTGAGACAACATCGCTCCTACTCTTACCTCAGAAGTATCGACCTCCACAATGAAATGTCTATTCTGATCCAGTTGGGTAAGAATGGAAGCATCAGCAAAACAGTTTTAAAGGCAACCGTAGCTTCAGGTTTCCAACTGACCGTGTCAGCACCTTTTGTGGTAATGTCAGTAACAAGTTTGGCGATAACAGAATTTTTTTTACAAAATACATTTTCTATGATAAACCTCTTCAGGGCCAGAAGAGATTTAGGTTGCACCCAGTCATTAATCTCTTGAACTTTTACTGGGTCCATGCAAAAAGAGTCTGGGGATATGATATATCCTAAGAATGGCACCTCTTTGACTCTAAACAAGCATTTTTTTTATTTCACAGATAGAAAATTATTGTGCAGTATCTGCAAGACAGACTTAACATGTCGAATATGAGAACATAAATTAGGGGACCATCAGGGTTAGACTCTGCATTTATTCCACTAAATCACGGACTGGATTCATGAAGCGGAACAACGGGCAGAGTTAGGCCTGGCTGGTGACTATATCAGTATAATGACTACCATCACACGCAAACAAGGATAGTACAGCCCTAAACTGCCCGGACCTACTATCCCTTCCTACTTGCACGGTCAGTATAGGCAGTGACCCACAACTGGGCGACAGTGCCTATAGTGCAATATGTGGAGGGCGACATACAAACAGGGACAAACAGACGCACAAACACAATAAGAGCAGTGATGAGCGGCAGGGGCAATATTCGAATTCGCAATATTTCACGAATATTTGGGCAAATATTCATCATATGTTTGCGAATTCGAGAATTCGTGATCTCCAGTGATTATTTTCTTGATTGCAAAACTCGCCAATCGGAAAAATTTGCGATACAAATATTCCCGATCAACACTACTCCTAAAGTCAAAGATATTGCAGCCTTCTCATTGGCCCACAAGCAAGAAGCAGTGAGGGATCATGGGTACTGTTGACATTTTTTTTAACAATATTTGCGATTACGAAGATATAGCACTATATTTTAGATATTCGCAAATTCTTGAAGTGCCAATATTCGCGATACAAATTTGCGATTAGAATATTCGTGATCAACACTAAATAAGAGTAGTCGTACAGAAGAAGGGACAAAAGACAGATGGTCAACATAGTACAAATACGCCAGAGGCAAAGAGAAAACCAAAACACGCCAAAGAGTCAGAAAGAGGAGATCAAATACGATACCAGAATGCCAGAAACTAAAACTGTAGTCACAAGTCCAATCCAGAAATCAAAGCCAGAGGAGACTGCTATAATAAATATCACCATCAGGGGAAGCCATAAGATGAAACATTCACCGCCATCTGTACTCTGCAAACGCTGGCCTTTACACTGAGGAGAGGCAGCTCACGCCGGGCACAGCTTCTGTCAACACCCCCTGACGCTTGGGAGCCGCAGCGCACATCCTCATTGGCCCGGGACTCCGAGGACCGGCCAGCATTCTTGGTTCCCCCTGTAGAATGGACAAACATGGCAAACCAGGAGAGAAAAACAAAACTAGATCAGGTGCTCCTGCACAGGGAGCTCCCTGCTTGTTACTCTGGATAACTGGACGCTGGCAGCACTGTTTGCAAAGAAGTGCGCCTGTTGGCCCCGGACCAGGATTGACACATTGATTGCATTATACTAGAATAGGCCATCCATTTCCAATCAGTGGGAACTCCTCTTAATCACTAGGGGTAATGGTGTTAAGAAAGCTTTATGCCACTTAGTCTTTTGTTGGTAAAAAGACTATAAGGAAGAGCCATCAGAATCAATTATTATAGTCCAGAAGATAAAAAGTGACATGGTATTTTCCTAGCACTGTAACAGTTTTATTCTAGTCATAGTTTCATTTGGGGGTTGTAGCTTGTCAAACACATAAAGAACCAACATTGATTGCACACCCATGTAATACACCATCAATGTCTGTAATGAGACAACTACTTTGAACTCTTCAATCACCCTAAGAAACGCATAATCAAAAGTTGTAAGGTCACTCATCAGTAATGCAAATTATTTGCTGTCTATTGTCAGGAAGAATACAAGATTATAGGCTGAAAAAAAAAACAGCACTGCTGATTGATGTTGTTCCCAATAATAAATGGCAGAGGATGACCATAAGATCTATATTCATTTATAAACTTTAACGTACATGGGCAGCAACAAATTTCAATCAATCAAATGTAGGAAGGCAAAAACATACAAAATTCTTTTGATCCTTAAAGACAAAAAGAGCTTGGCCGTTTACGGTTAAATTGCAAAGGAATGTTATCCTAATTTTGCCCATGATATGGATATAATTTGTGATCCTTTACTATAGAAAGGATGAATGTACAGCTGCATTCAATAAACATAGTGTAAATCTAGCCATAACCTCTTTGTTAATACGTACTGATAAACATCTTTGTCACACACTTGATTCCAGATACACAGATGCAGAGGCCAAATCTGTCAATTATAAGCATTTTTGACAGATGGATGGGCGGTACTTTTTATACATTACCCAGTCAATCAGATGCATTAGATGTGATATGCAATAATTCCATTGTTAGAAAATATTTCCACTATAATAAGTGAAATTCACAGCTGAGACTGTAACCCGTCACAGGGTCCAATTGCTAGAAGAAGTACATAATCAATAAGGTCTCACAGACTACTACCCTGTTAAAACATAGCCTTTAATATAAATCCATTAAAAATAACCCTGGAATATAGATAATAATGTAGAGAAAATAATAAAAGAAATCAACAGTCGTGTATAGGCAAGGCTGCAAGTAAGTTGATGAATGGGGGAATATCTCTAACGCTCACCCTATACTGTAGATCCTCCCTATAAAACAGAATAGCCACCCCGATAGGGGCGATCCCATATCAGGAGCCATGTGAGAGCTGTGATTCTCTAGGACCTCAGATGACATCATCACCATGTGACCAGTAACCTAGCAGTATTACTGGTCACATGGCTATGAGCTCATCAAGGTCCTACCAGGAGTGTTGCTGTAGAAGTTTTTCTTAACTGTGGAGCTTTTTTCTGTGAAGATTACATCAGAAAAAGGTGACAGGGGCTGTTATGCTAATATACTGTAAACTACTGTATAGTGGGGTGCTGTATAGTGTGGGGGCCTGTATACTGTGGGGGGCTGTATACTGTGGGGGCCTGTCTACTGTGGGGGGCTGTATACTGTATACTGTGGGTGCTGTATATTGTGGAGTGCTATACTGCTGTACTGTATAGTGTGGGGGGCTGTATACTGTGGGTGCTGTATATTGTGGAGTGCTATACTGCTGTACTGTATACTGTGGGGGGCTATATACTGTGGGGGTCTGTATAGTGTGGGGGGCTGTATACTGTATACTGTGGGTGCTGTATATTGTGGAGTGCTATACTGCTGTACTGTATAGTGTGGGGGGCTGTATACTGTGGGTGCTGTATATTGTGGAGTGCTATACTGCTGTACTGTAGTGTGGGGGGCTGTATACTGTATACTGTGGGGGCTGTATATTGACTGCTATACTGCTGTACTGTATAATGTGGGGGGCTGTATCGTGTATAGTTTGGGGTGCTGTATACGGTGAGGTGCTATACTGCTCTACTGTATACTGTGAGGTGTTGTATACTGTGGGGTGCTGTATACTGTGGGCTGCTATACTGCACTACTATATACTGTGGGGTACTGTATAGTGTGGGGTGCTATACTGCATACTGTGGGGTGCTGGGGTGCACTGTAACACTAGGGTGAGCCAAGCCCTGGTCTCCTTCCTGCAGAGCGGTGCCCACTTCCAGCCTGAGCCCAGCTGCCCAGAGCACTGATCCTGAGCCACTGGAGTCTTCAGAACTGGAGGTATTTACAGTCATTCACTGTACTCTACCAGATGTGTAGATTTTTTGTGTGTGTGTTGTGGTGGAGGGCGTGATTGCCTGCTAAGGTGTGGGAAGGCGGGATCCAGGGGGCCCAAGTAAATTTTTGCCCAGGGTCCAATCAATATTAAAGGCGGCCCTGGACAGAACGGTGCACTTAGAATAGTGGACCTCGGGGTGACATGGCACACTATGTGTTCAGTGGTTGCTAGAACACAGCTAGTTCCGGCCATGTGATGCGGAGCGGGATTACGTGGTCCAGGTCACATGGACCGAGAAACTCTTGCGCGACCAGCACGGACATCACCGACGTGCAGACTTCTTCCTCCATCTGGACACCGCTGCCATGTCACCCCGAGGTGCATCTTCTGCACCAGCCACTAATAATGGGCAATACGCAAGTAGTTTGTGACTATCTGCCATAGATAGTACATTTATCTTGTTACCGTATTGTGCAGTCCTTAGGAGGTATATTGATTGACAGTTTATACATGAATCATGATTGTATAAATTGAAATGATATATTGAATATACGCCTATAAGTACAATAGAGCAAATAACATAGGGATAGGCGCTAAAACAAAATAATAATGTCTTTATTAATTGTCTGATTTAAGAAATAAGGGGTATCAACCGTCAGTATAATGTGCAAAACTGACTTTAACAATTGTGAAAACACTGATATATACCAAATAGCACCACCATCTGGATTGCCAGTGTAATCTCACAAGCTACTAGCATAAGGGGCTCATTCAACCACAGGGTTCAAGATGTGTATCCCAGGGTGAAAGGTATCAAGGGGATGTATTGGTATAGGAATTTCACCAAACACCACTCCAAAACAGTGAGAGCCAGCGCGCAGACTCTCACTGCACTAATAATCACAGGTGCTGGACTATGGCAGAGCAATTAATAAAGACAATTAATAAAGACATTATTATTTTGTTTTAGCGCCTATCCCTATGTTATTTGCTGAATCATGATTGTGGCAAATATATTTATATTATCTGATGTTCATGTAAGGCAGTACACCTAATTGAGTAACCATGATGGGGGATATTCATGTTGAATATATTACTAAATAACCATTAACCTTGTTTGTTAAACTTATGCTGGTGACACTATTCTAAGTGCACCGTTCTGTCCGCTGATGAGCCCCAGACTAAGTTGGGCAAAACGTGTTGGGACTGAAAGGGACTACGAGAATTTGGCATTGATACACCAATATCATATAGGATACTGTATCATTGTTAATACCATTAAGGGTGGAGTCACACTAGCGTTATGGAGTCCGTTATGGCTTTCCGTTATAACATGGTTATAATGGAAAATAACGGAATTCATAAGACGGAAGGACGGATCCATTTCGCTGCCTATAGACTTGCATTATGATGGAATGCATAACGGAATCCCTTAAAAGGCTTTCTGTTTGCTCTCCGTCGTAATAGAAGTCTATATCTTTATAATTTTTTGTTTACACTTGTTTATTATTTTTTGTGTGCTTGTGGTAGGTTATTCATGATTTAGTGAGAGGTCACCGATCTAGTGGGCTACCTATCCGACTTATCCCCAATCAGGGCCATCCTAGAGCTTTCAGGAGGTTCCTGAAACGGGATCGCCCCTATCAGGGCGGCCATTTCGTTTTATAGGCAGCCTTACCTATATAACTGCCCGTTACACGATTGTTGATTTATTTTGTTATTTTCTCTACATTATTATCTATATTCCAGGGTTATTTTTAATGGGTTTATATTGAAGGCTACGTTTTAACAGGGTAGTAGTCTGTGAGACACTATAATAAGTGGCATAAAAAGACAGTACAGGGTGATAGTTATCTATATCAGCATTTGTAACGTTACGGAATTTTTTTTCTAGTTAAAAACAACAGCTGGACAAATCATTTCCCTTTTGTACATATGCCTCACATGCTGAAAACATGATCACATAACATTAAGAAGTTGAGAGATTTCCCTGATGTTCCATAAAGGTTTGAGTAAACACCGGCTGAATCATTAACAGCCGCAGCACCGAGTTGACATCTGTGGCACTGGGCTGGAATTTAAGTAATAAACTCAATGAAAAATAATGGCCCGTTTTTAATTCCTCTAATGAAACCTCTGGACAGATATATGTCAGGTCCTATCAGTTTCAGTGGTATAATGCCTCAATATGAAAAATACATGCATCTATTTTGAAATCAGTACATTAATATCTAAATTGTAGCTCACAATACATGTGAAAGCTTGATATTTTAACAGAAAAATCTCAAGAAAACAAAAAAAAAATTAAACAGTTATATGCCAAGTATTGGGCCTCATGGGGCAATGAAGAACATGAAAAGGCACAAAAAGTCATGGCAATGCACTAGTCATAACTTAGGCATAACTTTACCAAATGTGTTTCTTCAAGGGACTGGCCATCCCATTCCATCTACATGAGATCTTTGGATAAACTGTAATATAAATGTTTGAAGACAAAATTGGTGTCCACATCATTCAGTGGAATGAATCAAACCCAACCTCCATTGTTCCGATGGATGTGACTCTCAGCTTTAATTGAGAGGGGGGAAAAGAACCTTCGTAGTTAGGTCAATATGTCTTAAAGGAATTGTCCAGGATTTTGATATTAGTGGCATATCCTCAGAATAAGCCATCAATATCAGATCAACGGGGGGCCAACAGCCCAGACCCCTGCTGATCATCTGTTTTGTTGTTGTAGCTCAGGTGCTGGAAATAGGTGCTGGAACTTCATTGCTCCCTCCATTGTGTAGTGGACGAAGCTGGTAACTGCAGTGCTGCTCCTGTTGAAGTTAATTGGAAGTAGTTACCAGCTCTGTCCACTACACAATGGATGATAATGTGTAGTTCCGGAGGTTCTCTGAAACAGCCAGTAAGCAGGGATTCGGAGTGTTGGACCTCTGCTGATCACATATTGATAGCCTATCCTGAGAACAAGACATCAATATCAAATCCTGAACAACCCTTAATATAGGTACCCTTGCTAGACTTTTCTTTACCTGGGGTAATGATTCAGTTTGCTACCATAGAACTCTAGCTAAACAACCTGGGCAAAGCTTTGTAATAGTAGACTTACACAATTAGCCCCTTCCAAGGAGGAGTCCTGTATCTGGGACTTTTGTGTCCGGTCAGTAGCATGCTACAGGTAGTGCAATGTGGTGATATTCATGTCCATTCTGCATCTAACCACCTAGAGCAAAGAATGACAGCACCCCAGTGCAGGCAGTGAGTTGCAGTGATGTCATTTTGCTGCCTGCTGAGGATATTCAATGTGTTAAGCAGGGCAGCACTATGATATCACTGCTTTTCCTACAGAGAATGGCATGGCAGGGGCCTGCTCCACCATAGTGTTTACTTGCATCCAGGTCCTAAAGATGCAGATATAGTTGATAGTGGTGCTGCCACCAACAGGCCACTTCCTGAAGCACATTTAGCTGTACGGTTAAAGCAGCCTTGTATTAAAAAATTATTTCACGGCAAATGCAAATTTTTACAAAAACACATATGTCAAGAGGGGAGGGTTACTATTGGAAATTCCTGTGATCAAAAGGCCACAATTCTTATTTTTCTTTTTAAACTAGATAAAGTTTATTGAATATAAAGGGCAGCATGTTGGCTTAGTGGT
Source organism: Bufo gargarizans (assembly GCF_014858855.1). NCBI lineage: Eukaryota > Metazoa > Chordata > Amphibia > Anura > Bufonidae > Bufo > Bufo gargarizans. The sequence continues at coordinate 233,693,149 of NC_058080.1, forward strand.
TAGCACTGGTGCCTTGCAGTGCTGGGGCCCTAGGTTCAAATCCGACCAAGGACAATATCTGCATGGAGTTTGTATGTTCTCTCCGTGTTTGTGTGGGTTTCCCCAAGGTGCTCCGGTTTCCTCCCACACTCCAAAGACATATTGATAGGGAACTTAGATTGTGAGCCCCATTGGGGACAGTTTGATGCTAATTTCTGCTTAAAAAGTGCTGGGGAATATAGTAGCACTATATAAGTGTATAAAATAAATGAATATAAACTGGAATGACATCACAAGCCTACATTAGGGTCAAAGAAATATACTTAACGCATACAAGTCACGTGTCAAAAAATATCTGAATAGACCAATAAGAGGTACATAGATTGATACAGGTTATCGTAGGAAAACAACAGACAAATGAAGAACAAAGACATAGAATACAAACAAAGCTCACATAAAACATGGTCTAAAAGACAAGTATTTCCCCAAAAAAGAATCTACAGGTTCTGGGGGGAGAGGTTTACAGAGGGCACATTAGTGTTCAAAGGTTTTAACTACATGTATCGAACATATATGCTAAGCCATAACATTAAAAATGTTGACAGAATAAATGAATAACATTGATTATCCCCTAACAATGTCTCCTGTTATGGGGTGGAATATATTAGGCAAATTGTGAACATCCAGTTTTTGAAGTTAATGTGATGCAAGCAGGAACAATGGGCAACCATAATCATCTGAATGATAACCTCAGAGGCAGCAGCACCATGGAGGTCACTATACAGTAGCACTAAGCAGTGTGGCTGTAAATCCAGCAATAGGGTGAGGTAGAGAACTTACTAGAGCCATCACCAGCGTCTTTGTGTGTGTGCTTTTGTGTTCCTCCAGAAGCTCACTCCTGCTCCATTCCCATCCCCTGTACGAACACTTCTGTTGGCAGTGTTGTAATTGCAAATGAGGTCACTTTTGGGTCTTGGATCACTTTACTGATATATTTTCAATTTTCTTTTTGAAATATTCTTGCTCTGGTTATGAATGACCACTGACCTGCATGTGTACAGAAGAATTATGTAGCTGAAGAGATGAAATGATACCTAACAGAGAGTACACACTTATGTTTCCATTAGGGTGAGTTTATATGCAGCTAATTTTTGCAAGTCAAAGACAGGGGAGCACCTAGCCTTTCCTCTGCCTGAGGAGAAAACTGAAACGGTGCCCCTCCCTCCCCAATGGCAATTTCTTAACCTAACACCTTCCCTTAAGCCTATGGCCCTTCGGCTGCCCCTCTCTTGCTCCTACCTGGTGCTGCCTGAGGCGATCACCTCACCTGGCCTCATTGGTGGTGTACCCCTGGTCACAGATATTGAAGGGGAAAGTCACAGATATTTTTCCAACATGTTCATCACATGTTAATTATAATATTGCAATTAAACAGATTTTCAGCTACTTAGATTTTGATGATCTATCCTGAAGATAGGTCACTAACATCAGATCAGTGGGGGCTGACATCTCCACCAATCTGCTGTTCACATTCCATCTACTGTATAGTTTCTAGCACAAGAGGCTTCTCCAAACAGCTGATCTGTGATGGTGCCAGGTGTTGGACCTCCACCGATCTGATATTGATGACCTATACTAAGTACTAGAAACCACCTTTAAGCAGTTTAATTTCTGGTGTAATAATTTAGATGGCATTATTTAGCACTGTATACATGATATCACTAGTCATTTGCTGCCTATAGACATTCTTTAGGGATTAGATAACATATTACTTACAATGAATGGAGTTTTGGGTATGGAGTATAGTAAATATTTCTGTGTACACTGAGATTACCAAGGTAATTTATATAGCTGTGGCACCAGAAACTTTGACTTACCTCATTTGTTTTCCTCTTCAGGTAGCGGGCAGGAGAAGACAAATAAGTTTATAAGTAATCAGATCTAGGCGATGATGGAATGCTTTTAGATAACAGATAATTGTGCACTGTATGATGACTTGCTTTTCCATACTGCCTGCTTATCTGGAGTGTTTACATCCTGGGTAAACTGTGCTTTATGAGAAAATGTGGGTTTCCTGAACGTCCCCCATAGGCTTTGCACGGGAAGTGAAGAGATGGTGTAGACAGTAAGATACTTTATTGCAGAGAAAATTGTTCTCTTAGGAATGAAGAGTCAACAGTTCAGTGAGCAAGAATTTATGGTGTGTAGGGCCTTTATTAAGATTTAGAGAACCTTTACACTATCCCATTATAATTACTGGGGCGTTACATCATACAATATAACTCTCTAGCTTTATTTTCAGCATTATAGGCGACATTTATCATCCAGAAAACGGTCAGCAAAATGAGGCGAAGTTTGGCACACACCCCACAGGGTTTGAGTACCTCTCCAAAAAATGAGCAGAGTGGGTTGGAGAGTGGTAGCTAGCTCAGCACATTTATAGTATAAGTAATCGATACCAGGAACCTGCTATAGATTATACCTGAAATCTATACAAGCTCCCTTGCTGGGGTAGATTTCAGTTCTGCTGCACAGGCCTGCACAGACATGCTACAATTATTAAGAGACACACTGCTTTTATTAATTGTGAAGGATCTGAAGCCAATGGGAAATAAATCAAGACTGCCATGTAGAACGCTCGTCTTCATAAATGTCCCCCTATGTATTTATTGTAAATTGTTTATATAGCACCAGCATATTCCACATTTCACGACAGTCCTTGTCCTTTTCCTGTCTTACACACACAAGGACCAAGTTCATAAGAAGCCAATTAAACCAATTTTTTTTGCCTTAAATTGCCTTTCTAACTGCTTATCCACAATGGTTGAGAAAATATTCACAATTTAAACTGCTAGTGATTAACTCATAGCAAGCTCTTGAGGTGTTTTCAGATATCATGATTTTCAGACAAATTCAGATCTATAAATAACCCAAACCAACCAGTAATTATGCATTAGCATAAATTTTTGCCTTTTGGTATATATGTTTTGACACCTAATTACATGGTGCAGTTTTGGGTCATTTCTCTAAGTCAGGAGTGGATCCAAAAAGGATGACTACATGTGTCTCTCCTGGGGAACAGTTGGGTAGGTTGAAATCCAACATTTTATGCAGCCCCTATAGGTCATGACTGGATCCTGTCTATAATGGCACTTGGCTGTGAACCAATCTGTATTTATTATTATTATTTATTATTAAAGCGCCATTCATTCCATAGAGCTGTACATATGAGAAGGGGTATACATACATAATACAGACAATTGCAATAATCATAAACAAGACAAGTTACAAACTGGTACAGAAGGAGAGAAGGCCCTGCCCATGAGGGCTTACAATCTACATGGTATGGGAGAGTAGGTGCGGGTGAAGCTGGTCATGGCGGTATAGAGGCAGCAGTGTCACTGGTTGTAGGCTTGTCTGAAGAGGTGGGTTTTCAGGTTTCTTTTGAAGGATTCCACTGTTGGTGAGAGTCTGATATGTTGGGGTAGCGAGTTCCAGAGTATGGGGGATGCACGGGAGAAATCTTGGAGGCGATTGTGCGAATAGGTGATAAAAGGAGAGGAGAGAAGGAGGTCTTGTGAGGATCGGAGAGTGCGTGTGGGGATGTATCGGGAAAGTAGCTCCGAGATGTAGGGAGGGGACAGGTTATGGACGGCCTTGTATGTATTTGTTATTACTTTGAAGTAAATTCGCTGGGCAATGGGGTGCCAGTGAAGGGATTGGCAGGGGGGAGAGGCAGAGGAGTAAAAGGGTGAGAGGTGGATTAGTCAGGCAGCAGAGTTGAGGATAGATTGGAGGGGTGCGAGAGTGCTATATGGGAGGCCACAGAAGAGAATGTTGCAGTAGTCCAGGCGGGAGATAATGAGGGCATGTACAAGCATTTTCGCAGATTCAAAGTTAAGGAAAGCACAGATGCGGGAGATGTTTTTGAGTTGGAGGTGGCAGGTGGTGGAAAGGGCTTGGATGTGTGGTCGGAAGGAAAGGGCAGAATTCAAGGTCACTCCAAGGCAGCAGACTATTTCCAGCTTTAAACTTGTTAATACTTTAAGAATATTTGCTTAAAAATCTAAGATATGATCAGGGGCATAACAAGTAGCATTCAGGCCCTATAGGAATGGGACCTCATCACACCATAACCACTTCCAACATGTTCAGAAAAGCTTATGATTAGTCTCCTTAATGCACAAGACTAAGACACAAATTGACGTCATAGTACAGTGATAATGCAGATTGTGATATCACAGCATAAGGATAATGTACAAAGTGATATCACAGTACAGGATGTAATACTAGTGGAATAATATGCACAGTGAAGTCACAGTTTAGATAAAGTATATGGGTTTCGGACCGCGCTTTTTGTTCAGGCCAGTACGCAAACTTAGATCCTTCTTCCTTCTTCCTATACAGGAGAACCGAGGGCTACAAATATCCTTTAACTGGATATCCTGTAACTATAAAGGTAATAATAGTGTGAGACCGTATGATAAGGTAACCTGCACTGCACAGATTGTACTCACTCGGCGTTTTCAAGAAATAGGCGTAGATATAATCCCTCCGTAATGGATTGTTGAGATTCTCTCATATACCGCTTTCTCGTGCACTACTGCAGGGTCTCCACCCGGTCTTTAATCAGGTATGATCCAGATAATTTCTCCAATAGTTTTTTGTCCGGATTCTGATAGGTTTCTGTAGGTACAAGTGCTTCTACAATAGTGAAGCTCAGTTGATATATATTTAAAAGTTTTTATTTGTCCATACTTACAAGACAATTGTTAAAAAAGTCATATAAAATTCCCAGCATCGATAATACTGCTACTGCCCGACCCGGGTTTCACTCCATGAGCTTCGTCAGGGGCACACTTAATTTCACCCTCCCCCTTCTTTTTATTTGTGGGTTGGTGTTAATCAGGAGTCAGGTGTGCTCCTTCACACTACTAACCTCATACATCTTTAACCCTATACCAGTATCACCTAATCCGCAAGGGAGAAAAACGGTTGCTGCTAGGTCACAATTCACATGGACACACTTGATACTCGGGTTCTGTTTTGTCAATTCTTCTTTCTAATTTAACACAGCCTGTAGGTCAAAATCTACATTTAGACCTCCTGGTTGTAATGTACCCAGTTCATATATCCATTGGCTCTCTTTTTTATTAATTTTCTCCAGGAAACTTCCTCCCCTCCAATGTTTTTGAATGGATTCTACTCCCATAAACTTGAGACCCTCTGGCTTTTTTTGATGACATTTTTTATAGTGGGCCGATACCCCATGACTTTCAAGTCCTTTTCTTATATTTCTAATATGTTCCTGTATACGGACTTTCAAAGGTCTGATAGTCCGTCCTACATACTGGAGGCCACAAGGGCACTCCAGTACATAAATTACCCCTTTACTATAACATGTCATCTCGCCCACCAATTCTAACTGTTTATTCTTACTGGTACTTTTAACTGTAGTGCTACTTTGTAATTTTTCTGTTCTTTTCCTGTTTTTGCAAGAGATGCAAAAACCGCACCAATTGAAGCTATTTTTTGTTTTTTTGTTACTTTTTTTATTTTCCAATCTATTAGCGCTATGTACCAATTTGTTTTGTAGGTTGGGTGCTTTTTTGTAGATGACTGTTGGTTGTTCAGGAATAACAGGACCCAACACTGGGTCATTTTTTAAAATCGACCAATTTTTTTTGATTGCGTTTTTCAATTCACCAGAACACTGTGTGAACTGTGTTATGAATGAAAAACGGAAATCCATGGTTTTTTTTGTTTAATTCCGATTTTTTTGGGGTTCCCTCTCGTTTTTTAGTTACATCTTTTATACATCTCTCCAAGTCATCATGTTTGTAACCTTTTTCCAAAAAACGTTCTTTTATTATATTGCTTTGTTCTTTAAATATAGCCTGATCAGTGCAGTTTCGGTGGATTCTCTGGACCTGTCCCTTTGGTATATTATATAACCACGGGGCATAATGACAGCTGGTTAGATCTATATATCCGTTAACATCTGTTGGCTTAAAATAGGTTTTAGTTTTAAGCTGTCCCTCCTCGGCATATATAGTTAGGTCCAAAAAATCCACCGAGACCGCACTGACCGTGCTAGTAAAACTAAGGTTCCATTCTTTGTTTTCCAGCCCTACAATAAAAGTCTCAAGTTGATTTTTGTCACCCTCCCATATCAACAAGCAGTCATCTATATACCTTTTCCAGGTTTTTAGAGTCCCACTTTTTTCCGATTTTTTTAAAACAGGGTCAATATATTCTTTTTCCCACATGGTCATGAAAATATTCGCGAAACTGGGGGCGAATTTCGCCCCCATCGCCGTTCCGACCTTCTGCAGGTAGTACTGGTCCTTAAACCAGAAGTAATTATGTTCTAAGCAGAATTCAACACATTGTACTATAAAATCAGCCTGTATTTTGTTCATATCCGGGTCATTGTACAGTGTCTCTCTTATTGCATGTATTCCTAATTTTTTGGGGATGATGGTATACAAGGAGGACACGTCAATGGTAGCCATCCACGTGTTCTCCCCCACCCCTTGTAAATCGTTTATTATTTTAATCACGCTACCGCTATCCTTCAAGTAAGAGGGTGCCTTTGGTATATATTTTTGCAAGAAGTTATCTATATACTCCGTAATTCTACTAGTGAGGGAATTAATTCCCGACACTATAGGTCTACCAGGGGGATTTGTGACACTCTTATGAATTTTCGGCAGTATATAGATAATTGGAGTCATCGGTTCTTTTATATTCAAATATTCCATTTCCTTTTTATTAAGAATACCTTTGTCGCCACCATATTTCACCAAGGTTTGTAGTTTATTTTTATATTCTGGGAGGGGGTCTTTTTTCAATACAGCATAGGTCTTATTATCTCCCAGCTGCCTCAGAACTTCTATTTCATAGTCCTCAATATTCATAATAACCACTCCTCCCCCTTTATCCGCAGGCTTTATTATTATATCCTGATTATCCTGTAGCGCCTTCAATGCATCCCTTTCTTTTTTAGTTAGGTTGCCCCCTTTCTTTTTAGATTCTATTTTTTCCAGTTCATTTAGGATACTTCTTTTGAAGGCATCTACGCATTCGTTATTTCTATTTTTAGGATAAAACTTCGATTTATCTTTTAAATTCGTATGTATATATTCTTGTTCTTGCTCTACATTGTTTTGGTTATTTACTAGTTCTTTCCCTGCAAAGAATTTTGCTATATTCAGTTTTCTAATAAATCTATGAATATCTACAAAGGCATCAAACTTGTTTAGGCTTTTAGATGGCGCAAATTTTAACCCCTTTTTAAGTACCGCTTTTTCTGACTCCGACAAGGTGTGTCTGCTGAGATTAAATATCCCTTCATTCACACCTTGCTTTTTTTGTTCACGGATTTTGTGCTTTTTTCCCCCTCTTTTTCCTCTGTGAACCTTCTCTTTTGCGGTGTGTTGGTGTTTGGCGTGATTGTTTTTCTTTTTTCTTGCTCTTTCTCTAGTTTTTCTTGTTCCCCCCTCTGTACACCCTTGATCGCTTGGTGTGGAAAATTCTGTTGATCTAGCTGTCTCCTTTCCTGCGTTATATGCCCTGGTTCAACACCTTTATCGGTTTGTCTCACCATATTTTCTTGCATGATCGTGGGATCCTCTTTTATAAATCTATATGGGTTATTGTTTTGCCGCCCATATTGTTGATATGGTCTCCTTGTATTGGGCCACTGATGGTGGTAAGGGTTCCTCCCATATCCATTATAGTTTCCATTATATTGCTGTGTATTCCATGAGTTACTTGACCGATCCTCATAGTATTCATTTTTTCTAGTAGCATCCCATTCTCTCCACTGTTGCCTGGGGTAACCTTTAACACTATGTTCCTTTTCCTCGGCCCCTTTTCCCTCTCCCATTTCTAAATTATTCGCCCTTCTGTTTGCTTCTGACCTAAATCTCCACTTGTAGATTTTTTTAGTCTCATATTCTTCGCATGTTTTGCGATATTTTTTCTGCTTTTTTTCTTTTATTTCTTTATCTACTCCTGTGATGTTCACTTGACACTTTTCACTTAACTTAATATATTCTTTATTTGTTTTAAAGGGTTTTAGTTTTTCCTGTAATTTTTCTATATTCTGTCCTATATTTTTTAGTTTCTGTCTACGTATTTTTATAATGAATTCCATGGCTTTAAAACCACAAAAATCCATTAGTTTTTCCCAGTCGTCTATATCCTTGGGATCTTCCGTATTAAGGGGGAGTTGCCATCGCAGACCCTCTGGGATCTTACCCTCCGCCAAATACCTTTCTAGGGATAAGACTTCCCAGGTAGTCCTAATTTCTTTACATAGATCTTTTTCTAACTCTACAAACATATCCCCCATAATTTTCTCTTCCTTCATATCTTCATTTACAGTGAAAATACTTTCGACATCACATACCATATTTGCTCTAAAATCAAAAATATCCATAACTGCTGGACTCGGCGAACGTCCCACCAAGACACAATATACAATAAAAAAGTCACCAGTCCGCAGTAATGATATGCAGCAGGTCCGCAAAATGATGTGGGATCAATCACACTTCAAATGGATAAAGTATATGGGTTTCGGACCGCGCTTTTTGTTCAGGCCAGTACGCAAACTTAGATCCTTCTTCCTTCTTCCTATACAGGAGAACCGAGGGCTACAAATATCCTTTAACTGGATATCCTGTAACTATAAAGGTAATAATAGTGTGAGACCGTATGATAAGGTAACCTGCACTGCACAGATTGTACTCACTCGGCGTTTTCAAGAAATAGGCGTAGATATAATCCCTCCGTAATGGATTGTTGAGATTCTCTCATATACCGCTTTCTCGTGCACTACTGCAGGGTCTCCACCCGGTCTTTAATCAGGTATGATCCAGATAATTTCTCCAATAGTTTTTTGTCCGGATTCTGATAGGTTTCTGTAGGTACAAGTGCTTCTACAATAGTGAAGCTCAGTTGATATATATTTAAAAGTTTTTATTTGTCCATACTTACAAGACAATTGTTAAAAAAGTCATATAAAATAAGAGAGACACTGTACAATGACCCGGATATGAACAAAATACAGGCTGATTTTATAGTACAATGTGTTGAATTCTGCTTAGAACATAATTACTTCTGGTTTAAGGACCAGTACTACCTGCAGAAGGTCGGAACGGCGATGGGGGCGAAATTCGCCCCCAGTTTCGCGAATATTTTCATGACCATGTGGGAAAAAGAATATATTGACCCTGTTTTAAAAAAATCGGAAAAAAGTGGGACTCTAAAAACCTGGAAAAGGTATATAGATGACTGCTTGTTGATATGGGAGGGTGACAAAAATCAACTTGAGACTTTTATTGTAGGGCTGGAAAACAAAGAATGGAACCTTAGTTTTACTAGCACGGTCAGTGCGGTCTCGGTGGATTTTTTGGACCTAACTATATATGCCGAGGAGGGACAGCTTAAAACTAAAACCTATTTTAAGCCAACAGATGTTAACGGATATATAGATCTAACCAGCTGTCATTATGCCCCGTGGTTATATAATATACCAACGGGACAGGTCCAGAGAATCCACCGAAACTGCACTGATCAGGCTATATTTAAAGAACAAAGCAATATAATAAAAGAACGTTTTTTGGAAAAAGGTTACAAACATGATGACTTGGAGAGATGTATAAAAGATGTAACTAAAAAACGAGAGGGAACCCCAAAAAAATTGGAATTAAACAAAAAAACCATGGATTTCCGTTTTTCATTCATAACACAGTTCACACAGTGTTCTGGTGAATTGAAAAACGCAATCAAAAAAAATTGGTCGATTTTAAAAAATGACCCAGTGTTGGGTCCTGTTATTCCTGAACAACCAACAGTCATCTACAAAAAAGCACCCAACCTACAAAACAAATTGGTACATAGCGCTAATAGATTGGAAAATAAAAAAAGTAACAAAAAAACAAAAAATAGCTTCAATTGGTGCGGTTTTTGCATCTCTTGCAAAAACAGGAAAAGAACAGAAAAATTACAAAGTAGCACTACAGTTAAAAGTACCAGTAAGAATAAACAGTTAGAATTGGTGGGCGAGATGACATGTTATAGTAAAGGGGTAATTTATGTACTGGAGTGCCCTTGTGGCCTCCAGTATGTAGGACGGACTATCAGACCTTTGAAAGTCCGTATACAGGAACATATTAGAAATATAAGAAAAGGACTTGAAAGTCATGGGGTATCGGCCCACTATAAAAAATGTCATCAAAAAAAGCCAGAGGGTCTCAAGTTTATGGGAGTAGAATCCATTCAAAAACATTGGAGGGGAGGAAGTTTCCTGGAGAAAATTAATAAAAAAGAGAGCCAATGGATATATGAACTGGGTACATTACAACCAGGAGGTCTAAATGTAGATTTTGACCTACAGGCTGTGTTAAATTAGAAAGAAGAATTGACAAAACAGAACCCGAGTATCAAGTGTGTCCATGTGAATTGTGACCTAGCAGCAACCGTTTTTCTCCCTTGCGGATTAGGTGATACTGGTATAGGGTTAAAGATGTATGAGGTTAGTAGTGTGAAGGAGCACACCTGACTCCTGATTAACACCAACCCACAAATAAAAAGAAGGGGGAGGGTGAAATTAAGTGTGCCCCTGACGAAGCTCATGGAGTGAAACCCGGGTCGGGCAGTAGCAGTATTATCGATGCTGGGAATTTTATATGACTTTTTTAACAATTGTCTTGTAAGTATGGACAAATAAAAACTTTTAAATATATATCAACTGAGCTTCACTATTGTAGAAGCACTTGTACCTACAGAAACCTATCAGAATCCGGACAAAAAACTATTGGAGAAATTATCTGGATCATACCTGATTAAAGACCGGGTGGAGACCCTGCAGTAGTGCACGAGAAAGCGGTATATGAGAGAATCTCAACAATCCATTACGGAGGGATTATATCTACGCCTATTTCTTGAAAACGCCGAGTGAGTACAATCTGTGCAGTGCAGGTTACCTTATCATACGGTCTCACACTATTATTACCTTTATAGTTACAGGATATCCAGTTAAAGGATATTTGTAGCCCTCGGTTCTCCTGTATAGGAAGAAGGAAGAAGGATCTAAGTTTGCGTACTGGCCTGAACAAAAAGCGCGGTCCGAAACCCATATACTTTATCCATTTGAAGTGTGATTGATCCCACATCATTTTGCGGACCTGCTGCATATCATTACTGCGGACTGGTGACTTTTTTATTGTATATTAAGTCACAGTTTAGGGCTAGAGTACACATTAATGTCACAATATTGGCATAATGCACATGGTGATGTCACAGTACAAAGATAATAAAGATAGTGATGTCACAGGACAGGAATAATCGAATCTAATCTAATTATACAAACTGTGATGTCGCATGCAAGTATAATGCACAGATGATGTCACATACAGGAATAATATAGTGATGTCACAGAACAAGAAAAATGCAAAAAGTAATGCCAAGCAGAAGACTTAATGCAAACAGAAGTAACCTTGGAGCTCAATAGTAAAACTTTGAATGGTGCTGTGTACATTTTTTATAGTACCTTACAGGGGCAAAGCTTTAGGGGGTGCAGAGGTACTGTAGCCGTCGCTACCAGGCCCAGGAGTCTGAGGGGGCCCAAATGCTAGTCAAGTTACACCTCTGGCTGGAGGGAAGGGATTAGGTCAGGAATTTGGCATGGTGGTGGTGGTACTGGTGTTTCAATTTTTGCCTCAGGCAACACGAAGGCTATGTGATTCTCTGCCCCTGGCCACAAAGCACTGTGGGAAGGGAGCCCAAGCTGAACTCTTGCACCTTTTGCTACGCCCCTGGTACCTTATACAATTTTTTTCACTAACTGACCTTATATCTTAGTGGAAATGGGTCTCTTAGTTGTTGGGCCACATAGCAGTTGCTATGCCTTCTACCCTGGTAGTTACATTCATGGATGTGATATCGAAAAAGAAAGAGACATAACTTAATTTAATAACTCAAGACATTATTCAGCGGTTTCTTATTCTGTAAATTGATATCTTCTGTGTGGTCCTTGCAATAAACAGGGAATTCTGCTAGAGGATACTCATAAGCCTGTGTTACTGCATTGTGTTTCCTGTAGAATATATAACATCTTGCCATCAAAGAAATCAGCCCCTAGGTACACCAGGGTGTGACATGTAGTGTTACCTTAGAAAAGATTACAGATACAACATGTGTCACCTGTAAAGATTAATCGCTGTGTTTTCTGAACTCTGCAAGCCACACGCAATGAAGCTTGCCCTGCTAAACCTGTGTATGTTTAACATCAAAAGTGTGATTTTCTTACCTTCCTCACAACTCTGAGTTAAGAATGTTCAAAGAAAAACATTTAATTTGCGTGTCAAGATAGTGCTCTTTTAAGATATTGTATTACAGGCAATTTAAGTTCTTGTTTTACTGTCATTGTATTGGGGCTCTTTTACATCAGCATTCTTTTTTTCCATTGTTCCGCTCCGTTATAGGAGAACAATTAAAATAACAGAAGTGGGGGACTCAACACATAACTGAAAGGAATGGAGCCAAACAGATCCCGTTGACTATTATGAGATACATTCGGTTTCCGGTAGGGAGAACTCTTTTTTTTTAGCAAAGAAAAAAGTCCTGCTTGCTACTTTTGATAAAATCTGCCACGGAGACTGTAAACGGAACCTCCAACACAGATGTGAACTTGCCATTAAAGATCATGTAGAGAAAGTTAATACTTGCCATTTACTAATGTATTGTGATTGTACATATTGCCTCCTTTGCTGGCTTGATTCATGTTTCCATCACATTATACACTTCGCATTTCCAGGGGTTACAACCACCCTTCAATCCAGAAGCCAGACGGTGTTTGCACTAGGTGCCGGCCACGAAAAGGTGCCAGCCTCTTTAGTGGCCAGGATCGTGTGAGTGTTTTTTTGTAACACGGCCACCATTGCTGGATTGTAGGGTGGTCATAAGCCCTACATATGAGCCGTGTATAATGTGATGGAAATATGAATCAATCCAGCAAAGGAGACAATATGGACAATCACAATTCATTAGTAAGTGCCTTGTACAGGGAGTGCAGAATTATTAGGCAAGTTGTATTTTTGAGGATTAATTTTATTATTGAACAACAACCATGTTCTCAATGAACCCAAAAAACTCATTAATATCAAAGCTGAATATTTTTGGAAGTAGTTTTTAGTTTGTTTTTAGTTTTAGCTATTTTAGGGGGATATCTGTGTGTGCAGGTGACTATTACTGTGCATAATTATTAGGCAATTTAACAAAAAACAAATATATACCCATTTCAATTATTTATTTTTACTAGTGAAACCAATATAACATCTCAACATTCACAAATATACATTTCTGACATTCAAAAACAAAACAAAAACAAATCAGTGACCAATATAGCCACCTTTCTTTGCAAGGACACTCAAAAGCCTGCCATCCATGGATTCTGTCAGTGTTTTGATCTGTTCACCATCAACATTGCGTGCAGCAGCAACCACAGCCTCCCAGACACTGTTCAGAGAGGTGTACTGTTTTCCCTCCTTGTAAATCTCACATTTGATGATGGACCACAGGTTCTCAATGGGGTTCAGATCAGGTGAACAAGGAGGCCATGTCATTAGATTTTCTTCTTTTATACCATTTCTTGCCGGCCACGCTGTGGAGTACTTGGACGCGTGTGATGGAGCATTGTCCTGCATGAAAATCATGTTTTTCTTTAAGGATGCAGACTTCTTCCTGTACCACTGCTTGAAGAAGGTGTCTTCCAGAAACTGGCAGTAGGACTGGGAGTTGAGCTTGACTCCATCCTCAACCCGAAAAGGCCCCACAAGCTCATCTTTGATGATACCAGCCCAAACCAGTACTCCACCTCCACCTTGCTGGCGTCTGAGTCGGACTGGAGCTCTCTGCCCTTTACCAATCCAGCCACGGGCCCATCCATCTGGCCCATCAAGACTCACTCTCATTTCATCAGTCCATAAAACCTTAGAAAAATCAGTCTTGAGATATTTCTTGGCCCAGTCTTGACGTTTCAGCTTGTGTGTCTTGTTCAGTGGTGGTCGTCTTTCAGCCTTTCTTACCTTGGCCATGTCTCTGAGTATTGCACACCTTGTGCTTTTGGGCACTCCAGTGATGTTGCAGCTCTGAAATATGGCCAAACTGGTGGCAAGTGGCATCTTGGCAGCTGCACGCTTGACTTTTCTCAGTTCATGGGCAGTTATTTTGCGCCTTGGTTTTTCCACACGCTTCTTGCGACCCTGTTGACTATTTTGAATGAAACGCTTGATTGTTCGATGATCACGCTTCAGAAGCTTTGCAATTTTAAGAGTGCTGCATCCCTCTGCAAGATATCTCACTATTTTTGACTTTTCTGAGCCTGTCAAGTCCTTCTTTTGACCCATTTTGCCAAAGGAAAGGAAGTTGCCTAATAATTATGCACACCTGATATAGGGTGTTTATGTCATTAGACCACACCCCTTCTCATTACAGAGATGCACATCACCTAATATGCTTAATTGGTAGTAGGCTTTCGAGCCTATACAGCTTGGAGTAAGACAACATGCATAAAGAGGATGATGTGGTCAAAATACTAATTTGCCTAATAATTCTGCACTCCCTGTATTAACTTTGTCTACATGATGAATGTAATTTACTGAACCTGAGAAAACATCTTTAACGGAGTCTCTAATGTAATTTAAAGACAAACTAAATGCATTAATATTTGTAATATAAATCATACTAGCATACCCTTAACAGGCTGCAATTCAGAACACAACCACTTGGTGGCCGCACATAGACACATACAGTGCAGTAAAAAAGTATTTGCCCCTCATCCAATATTTTCTATAGTTGCAAAATTGTCACATACTGTATAATGATGCAATGTTTCACACCATCCAATTGATTTGAATATAAGATAAAGACAACAGGAGTAAACACAAAATATGGCTTTTACATTTTCATTTTATTTATTGTAGGTGAAAATTTATTTATAACCTATATCAACCGTGTTGAAAAGTAATAGTCCTCCTAAACCTAACAACTGGTTGTGCCACCCATGACAATAGCAACTGCATTAAGTGTTTGTAATAACTTGCGAAGAGTCCTTTACATCCCTGTGGAAGAATTTTGGCCTACTCTTCTTCGCAGAATTGTTTGTTTTCCAGCTACATTGTCGGGTCGTTGAACATAAACTACCCATCTAAGGTCTTGCCACAGCATCTCAATGGGATTTGAGTTTGAATTTGAATTTGAGTTTGGAACTTTGCTTCTGTTTCTTTATTAAGAGGTGCTTCTGTTTCTTTATTAAGAGGTGCACTTGCTTATGTGCTTCAGATCATAGCCCAACTACGCTTGAGCTTTACGTTAAGACGTGATAGGTGGAAATTCTCTTACAGGATTTTATGATATATGGAGAAGGATTTAAGGGTTCCATCATTTATGACAAGTCATCTAGGTCCTGAAGAAGCAAAGCAGTCCTAGGGCATCACACTACTGCCACCAAGTTTATCTGCTGGTATGATGTTCTGATTGTGAAATATGGCGTTAGCTTTCCCCTAGATATAGTAAGACCTATATCTTCTACAAAAAATTCCATCTGTCCGGCTTTTGTGAGCTCCTGGATGAGTTGTACTTGGAGACATTTTGATTGGTCTGCCACTCCTGGTAAAGGTCCCCCACTGTTACAAGATTTCTTAATTTGCAGATAATGTCTCTCATTGTAGTTTGTTGGAGTCCCAGAGCCCTACCAATGGCTTTGTAACCGTTTGCACACTAGTAGATTTCAGAAGCTTTGTTTCAGATCTATGTTTGAATCTTCTTAGGATGTGGCTGTATTATCTTTTGCTTTTTGAGAACCTACTTTACATTAGATTCAACTGGTCTGAAAGTAATTATGCCTGGGTGTGGCTAGTGAAAATGAACCCAATTGTCAATTGAATTTGGATAACTGGTTGATTAAGTAATCCAAAACACGAAAACAGAGGCAGCATTCCAAAGTAAAATGAAATGGGTGGTGGACCCGTTAATAGGTGAGTGAATCAGCCCACCTCCCATTTCACTTTACTTTGGAATGCTGCCTCTGTTTTCCTGTATTTGGATTACCTATTGTACCTACAGCCTATGCTGTAGGATTGATTGCACCTTACATCGACCATTTGACAGTGCTTTTTTTTCCATTCTTTAGCTGGTTGATTAAACCCCTTCAGCCGCCATGATGTACATGTATGTGTAATGGGGAGCCGGTGATGCGCTCACTCCCTGCAGCACCGACGGCATCCTATCCCTGAGCAGGGAGGACCCGGCCATGCACACCTCCTCAGCGTGGCCGGTGTCCTTCATCCCCTAGACAACAAGCAGGGGGGAAACTGAGCGCCGATGGCAATGAGTTGGCGCTCAGGTATTTATATCTGATAGACATGGGTCACGTGACGCTGGACAGGTCACGTGACCCATCAATTAGACATATTTAAACAGGTAACCTACTAGCCACAGGTTGCCTGTGATTGGTCTTATTACCTCGACTAGTGTTCTCTGCATGTTTGACTTTGTTTGACTTCGGCTTGTATTTGACCTTGACCTGATGTTATCCCTTGTACTGACAGATCTTTTGGCTCCTGACCTCGGCTTGTATTGACTTTGATTTTTTATTAACCCTTTGTGCCTGTGTTACCTCCTGGCTCTTGACCTCGGCTTCCAGTTATTTCTGTTGTGGTACTTTCTCAGCCTGGGAAACCTTGCGCCGCCCAGTTGTACTCTATGATGAACCTGGTAGGTCTGCTGTGGCAGAGTCTCAATTAAAGTCTCTTAGCCAGGGATACAGATCTGTGGAGGAATACTGAACCAAATTCCGGAAATGATGCGCTTCCTCTGGCTGGAACGATCTAGCACTTAAATGTCAGTTCAGGGTAGGGCTCTCTGAAGACTTGAAGGATATGTTGGTCAGTTAACCCGTTCCCAACACCTTAAAACAGACTATGACTTTAGCTGTTAGACTGGACCGACGAATAAGGGAAAGACAAAGAGGACAACTGACATTTCCACAGGTGGTAGCTAATGCTGACTCCTCACCCTTGAGAGTCAAATTGGAGGATCGTCTAGAAGAGCCCATGCAGCTCAGAATGACCATGAGGGATCAAAGACGTCAGAGGGGTGGCTGCTTTTATTGCGGAGAATCGGATCACTGGTTACAGAAATATCTTAAAATCCCTCCCTCCAGGAGATCTCTGCATCCTGACGCCCAGAAGGATAAGGTACTCCCCAAGGTGGTTAAAGAGAAAGTATTGTTACCTGTGGTTATTTCTTTTGGCACTTATAAGGTTTCTGGAAAGGCATTTATTGATTCTGGGTCAGCCTCTAATTTTTTTGACCACAATTTTGCTCTGTCCCTTGGTGTGCCCATTTTGTCTCTTGTCTCTTGCTAACCCCATTCATATCATTACTATTGACTCCACTTCCTTGGTGGGTGGAACAGTAGAGTATTGTACCCCTGAGGTGACCTTGACTATGGGGGCCCTTCATACAGAGTATCGTTCTTTTTTTATTTGAAAGAATTTACCCGTGGAGATAGTTCTTTGCATGCCTTGGCTCCAGGTTCATAACCCAGTCATCAACTGGTCCATGGGTGAATTAGAAAAAAATGGGGGTTAAAATGTGATTCATGCTGTCTACCTATTATTCAGGCTGGAGTCACTACATAGTCGAAAACTCTTCCCACGTATATCAATGACTTTGCTGATATTTTTTCCATGTCCGATGCTGATTTCCTTCCCCCTCATAGACCATATGATTTTGCCATCAATCTTGTTCCGGGGTCTAAGTACCCTAGGGGTCGTATTTATAATTTGTGCGGTCCGTAACAGAAGTCTATGAGGGATTACTTGAAGGAGAGCTTACAAAAAGGACATATTAGACCCTCGGTGTCTTCTATGGGGGTGGTGTTTTTTTTCGTTAGAAAAAAGGATGGCGGACTGAGACCCTGTATTGATTATAAAGAGTTACATAAGATTACTTTTAAGAACCAGTACTCTTTGCCTCTAATCCCAGACCTGTTTAATCAAGTTCTTGGAGCTCACTGGTTCACTAAACTTGATCTCAGCGGAGCCTATAATATTATTCAAATTAAGGAGGGGGATGAGTGGAAAACGGCTTTTAAAGGGACTCTGTCACCAGTTTCTAACCCCCATTTTTAAAACTATTGTTCTGTCCATGGAGCCCTTGTGATTACTAAGATGTTGTTAAAAGCTAAATCTGCTGGCTCGTTTTGATAAAAAAAAACTTTTATCTGACCTGTCAGTCATGTAGATAAGGTGCCCAGGGCGTTTCTCATGGTCCGAAGATGCCGCCGCCGTTGGTGCCCAGCTCCTCCTCCGCTCTGATCAGCGCCGCCTGAATGTGAAGAAATACGCATGCGCACTTTGCTCAATGAGGCTGAATCGAAAAGCCTGCACGGGCGCATCAGGCACAGGCCTGTGCGCACTCGCGGGATCGTAGAAAATAAGGAGGGGGGACTGAGGGAGAGCCGGAGGCGTATTTCTTCACATTCAGGCGGCGCTGATCAGAGCGGAGGAGGAACTGGGCACCAACGGCGGCGGCATCTTCGGACCATGAGAAACGCCCTGGGCACCTTATCTACATGACTGACAGGTCAGATAAAAGGTTTTTTTATCAAAACGAGCCAGCAGATTTAGCTTTTAACAACATCTTAGTAATCACAAGGGCTCCATGGACAGAACAATAGTTTTAAAAATGGGGGTTAGAAACTGGTGACAGAGTCCCTTTAATACCCCTAAGAGTCATTATGAATATTTGGTGATGCTGTTTGTTTTAAGTAATGCTCCGGCGGTTTTCTAAAATTTTGTCATGACATTTTAGTCAATTTATTGGAAAATTTGCGATATTTAGATGATATTCTAATTTATTCATCTGAATGGGATTCTCACGTTATTCCCACTAGACAGGTACTGTAGGTTCTTAGAGAGAACCGATAATTTGTGAAAGGTGAGAAGTGTATATTTGGAGCGCAGGAAATTTCATTTTCGGGATATATTCTCACACCCCAATCCTTTAAGATGGATCCAGGGAAGGTACAGGCTATTTTGGCATGGGTGAGACCCTCCTCTCTTAAAGCATTACAACACTTTCTGGGTTTTTAATTTTTACTAGAAGTTTATAAAAAAAAATCTATTATTGCAAAGCCTCTCACTGACCTAACCAAGAAGGGGTCAGATCTAGTCAATTGGTTGCCTGAGGCCATAGAAGTGTTTGAAACACTCAAGAGATGTTTTGTTAACGCCTCAGTGTTGGTTCAACCAGATCAAGAGAGGCCATTTTGTGGTTGAGGTTAATGCTTCCGATGATGGGGTAGGGGCAGTACTATCCCAAGGGTCATCAACTCTCACGAACCTTGAGGCCTTGTGCTTTCTTTTCTCGTAAGTTCTCTTCTACTGAGAGCAATTGGTCTGTGACTAAAAAGCTGTTTGAAAATTTTCATCTAATTTCCATGTATTTTGGTGTTCTGAAAACAAATAGAATATTAAAAAACTCCTAGACGTCATGATTTGCCACAAAATGCTAAATTGTCTTCAAATAGATCAATTTTTTTTTACATTTTTAAATTTTTTTATATTATGGGTTTTTAACCAAATTTAAAGTACAAATTACTATTAATTAATTCACATACAGTACGTGCATTTAAGATATAAAATGCCCAAAAAAACTTAAAGGGCTTGTCCAAGTTATGCAAAAAAAATTATAGCACTGTAAATCTGATGGTCAGCAATAGTGATGGACGATCATTGGCCGGGACGCTAAAATGTTCGTGAACGGTGTGTTCGCAGCGGGCCCCATAGACTTGAATGGCAGACGAACCTGAAAAATCTTCAGGTCATATTTGCAGCCACCAAATAATTACTAGAAGTGCACAAATAGTCCCACAACATGGACAGTGACATACCAGATGTATTATTCGAATTTGTGATCTCCATTGATTATTTTTTTCAATGCAAAATATTGCCAATGTAATTTTCACATATGCACATGCGCAAAATAGGCGCAGCCTACTACAGCAACTGATTTCCACCAGACCGAAGTTGGATGCGATCAAAAAAGATGGTTGGCAACAATTTTCGCGACGTTGAGGTAGAACTTCTGATCACTGTAAATAATTTGACATTAAAGTAGTGTATTTGATTACATTTCACATGCATGTTTCGCTGTAAATGCAGATCAAGTGTTTAAAAAAAAGCGCCATTGCGAAAATCCCTAATAATGCAATTTTTTTTTTCGCGGTACACACAACCTCACATTTTATAAGGTCTCATGAGATATTAGTGATTGGTGCACTAAGTATTTTTGTGAGAACTTGTGACATCACTGCACTATGTCTGTAGCATGTATGTATTGACAGCAGAGAAATATCTATTTTTCTGCCACACACTATATACCACATACACGCACACACGCAGTCTATAGATTATAGTTTGTGTCCTGTTGGTCAGGACTCAGGAGAAGCTTTATTTATCAGACCGCCAGTATTTTTCTGGTTCATTTAGTTACTCAGGGTGCACCTGTCACTACCAGAGCTTTGAGACGTTCTCACAGCTCTGTTTCTCCACCCCTGTGATGATGTCACTACTAGAGCTTGGAGGAATTCCCTCTGCCCTGTTTCTCCGCCCCTGTGATGAGGTCTTTACTTTCTGTTTCCTTCGTCCCAGCTGTCCCTCCTGTGTTTGATTTCGCTGCCTTTTAATCACCCCTCCTCCTTTGTAGAGGTGCGGATTATACTTTTCATTTGAGCTGTATCTCTCGCTTGAGTATCTTCACCTGTGTGATATCTTTTCACTGGATCTGTGTTCTGCTGAAGCAAGTACTTCGGATATTGTCTGCTGACTTTGGATCTGTTTTCACTGCAGCTGCAGCTTCTTCAGTTAAGTGTTCAGACATTGTGTGTTTCTGTTTCTTTGCTGACTGGATCCGAAGTGACCCCGGTTCCGTCCATATACTGAGCAGGGCACCAGTGGCCGTGCCCCTTCCACTATTGTGGTCATCAGCCTTAGGTACGCGGGCATGTCTCGATCCACCATCTGGATCTGGACATGTGCTTAGCAGCTTAGGGAGAGCTTTTAGGGTCTGACAGGGGTCACCCTTTATCCTCCCTAGTTTGGGTCCGGTCAGTTGCTATTCACTGTGTAGGCTCTTGTTGCTCACTTACAGCCGTGACATTATAATCCGCCAAACCGTCCTTTTTTGACATGGATCCGCTTTCTGACCTGGTTGACCGCATGCAGGGTCTTTCTTTGGAGGTAGCGGATCTCCGTCAATCTATGACTCAGCTTCAAGCATTGGGCTCTGCTCCGGCCCATGGAGTCTGTTGCGAGCCAAAGGTCTCACTTCCGGAAACGTTCTCCGGGGGCAGTGAGAATTTTGTTCGTTTCAGAGAGGCATGCAAACTCCATTTTTGCTTGTGTCCCCATTCCTCTGGTAATGAGGAACAGAGGGTGAGGATTGTCATCTCCCTGCTCAGGGGTAATGCTCAGACTTGGGCTTTTTCGTTGCCATCGGGGGATCCCTCCCTTCGATCCGTGGAAAGATTTTTTGTGGCCCTGGGGCAGATATATGATGACCCGGATCGTGTTGCTCTGGCCGAATCTAACTTACGTTTTTTATGCCAGAACAAACTGTCTGCGGAGCTTTATTGTTCTGAATTTCGGAGATGGGCAGCTGATTCAGGTTGGAATGATGCTGCACTCCGGAGTCAGTTCTCTCATGGTCTCTCAGAGAGATTGAAAGATGCGTTTGCTTTCCATGAGAGACCAACGTCCTTAGAGTCTGCCATGTCATTGGCGGTACGCCTTGACAGGCGTCTAAGAGAAAGAAACGAGACCTCTCTGTCCAGTCACTTTCAGTCTAGGGGCAGTGGTGCGGACTCATTCAGTGTGCAGGGGCCTCATCCTCTCTCGGTTCCCTCTGTGGAGGAGCCCATGCAGCTAGGTCAACTTGCCCCTGATAAAAGAGGATTTAGTCCTCAGAGAATGGTGTGTTTTTGTTGTGGGGGCATAGGTCATTTGGCAAATGTTTGTCCGTCTAGGAAATTCTTGAACTGTACTAAGAGTTATAATAAGAGAAAAACCTCAAAAGGTAAATCATCAAACTCTGCTTCATCTGCTACTTTGGGCAAAGTTGATGTAGGAATTGATGCTTTTCCTCTGACCTGCAGTTCCCGTTTTCTCCTTTCTGCCAGGGTAGCGCTAGGGAGCAAAGTCATTTCTTGTGAAATTTTTGTCGATAGTGGAGCGGCCGTCAATCTTATTGATACTCAATTTGTAGCCATGCATGGTTTTCAGGTTTGCACATTAGAAAAGGATATACCTGTTTTTGCTATTGACTCTGCTCCACTCTCACAGAGATCCCTGAAGGGCATTGTTCACAATATCCGGTTAGCGGTAGGTGACACTCATGTGGAGGATATATCTTGTTTTGTCCTTAACGGATTGCCTTCTCCTCTAGTTTTGGGGTTACCCTGGCTCACTAGACATAACCCCACTATTGATTGGCAAGGAAGGCAAATAAATGAGTGGAGTGAGTTTTGTAGAGAGAATTGTCTCACAGCTGATTTTTGCAGAGGTGTCTACTAAAACGGTGCCATCATTTCTCTCTGATTTCTCGGACGTGTTTTCCGAGAGCGGTGTTCAGGAGCTACCTCCTCACCGGGAGTTTGACTGTCCCATTAACCTCATTCCCGGCGCCAAGCTGCCAAAAGCACGCCTCTACAATCTCTCACAACCGGAAAGAATCGCAATGCGAACTTATATCTCTGAGAGTCTCGATAAGGGGCATATTCGTCCCTCAAAATCACCTGTTGCCGCTGTTTTTTTTTTGTTAAAAAGAAAGATGGCTCTCTGAGACCTTGCCTAGATTTTAGGGAGCTGAACCGTATCACGATTCGCGATCCCTATCCCCTTCCTCTGATCCCGGACCTCTTCAACCAAATTGTTGGGGCCAAGGTTTTTTCCAAATTGGATTTGAGAGGCGCGTACAACCTGGTCAGGGTCAGAGAGGGGGATGAATGGAAAACGGCCTTTAATACCCCTAACGGGCATTTTGAGAATCTCGTTATGCCTTTCGGCCTGATGAATGCTCCGGCCGTCTTTCAGCATTTTGTTAACAGTATTTTCTACCATTTAATGGGGAAATTTGTATTGGTGTATCTTGATGATATTTTGATGTTCAGACCCATCAGGATCATCTTTTTCAGGTTCTGCGGATTCTGCGGGAGAATAAATTGTACGCCAAGCTGGAGAAATGTGTTTTTATGGTATCGGAGATTCAATTTCTGGGTTTTCTCCTCTCTGCTTCTGGTTTTCGCATGGATCCGGAGAAGGTCCGTGCTGTGCTGGAGTGGGAGCTTCCTGAGAATCAGAAGGCATTGATGCGCTTTCTGGGTTTTGCGAACTATTACAGAAAGTTCATTTTGAATTATTCCTCTGTTGTCAAACCCCTCACTGACATGACAAAAAAGGGGGCGGATTTTTCCTCTTGGTCGGAGGAGGCGCTTGCAGCTTTTTCTAAGATTAAAGAGAGTTTTGCGTCTGCTCCCGTCTTGGTGCATCCCGATGTTTCCTTACCTTTTATTGTTGAGGTGGATGCTTCCGAGGTGGGTGTGGGTGCGGTTTTGTCCCAGGGCCCTTCTCCTGCCAAGTGGCGACCCTGTGCCTTTTTCTCTAAAAAACTCTCCCCGGCAGAGAGAAACTATGATGTGGGAGATAGGGAGTTGTTGGCCATCAAGTTGGCTTTCGAGGAATGGCGCCATTGGTTGGAGGGGGCCAGGCACCCTATCACCGTTTTTACCGACCATAAGAATCTGGCGTACTTGGAGTCGGCCAGGCGTATGAATCCGAGACAGGCCAGATGGTCTCTGTTCTTCTCCAGATTCAATTTTGTCGTTACATTCCGCCCTGGGATCAAAAATGTGAAGGCTGATGCTCTCTCTCGCTGTTTTCCGGGAGGAGGAAACTCTGAGGACCCGGGTCCCATTTTGGCGGAGGGGGTGGTTGTTTCTGCTCTGTATTCTGATTTGGAGGCCGAGGTCCAGGCTGCCCAGACTGAGGTACCTGCCCGTTGTCCTCCTGGGAAGTTGTTTGTGCCTCCTGAGTTACGTCACAAACTCTTCAAGGAGCATCATGATACTGTTCTTGCTGGTCACCCCGGGAGTAGAGCCACGGTAGATCTCATTGCTCGGAGATTTTGGTGGCCGGCTCTTCGTAAGTCGGTGGAGGGTTTTGTGGCTGCTTGTGAGACGTGCGCTCGCGCTAAGGTCCCTCGTTCACGGCCTTCAGGTCCCCTTCTCCCGTTACCCATACCTTCCCGTCCTTGGACACACCTCTCCATGGACTTTATCACGGATCTTCCTCGTTCCTCAGGGAAGTCGGTGATCCTGGTGGTGGTGGACCGTTTTAGCAAGATGGCTCATTTCGTACCCTTCCCTGGTTTACCCAGTGCTAAAACGTTGGCGCAAGCTTTTGTCGACCATATTGTTAAATTGCATGGCATTCCCTCGGATATTGTTTCCGATAGAGGCACGCAGTTTGTGTCCAGATTCTGGAAGGCTTTCTGTTCTCGCCTGGGGGTTCGGCTGTCCTTCTCTTCTGCTTTTCACCCGCAGTCGAATGGTCAGACTGAACGCGTCAACCAGAATCTGGAGACATATTTGCGCTGTTTTGTGGCAGAGAACCAGGAGGATTGGTGTTCATTTCTCCCTCTTGCTGAGTTTGCTCTGAACAACCGTCGTCAGGAATCTTCTGATAAGTCACCATTCTTTGGTGCATATGGGTTCCATCCGCAGTTTGGGACATTCTCGGGAGGGGCTCCCTCTGGTTTGCCTGAGGAGGAGAGATTTTCCTCGTCTTTGTCTACCATTTGGCAAAAGATTCAGAGTAATCTTAGAAAGATGAGTGAGAAATATAAGCGTGTGGCTGATAAGAGACGTATGCCTGGTCCGGACCTGAATGTGGGTGATCTGGTGTGGTTGTCTACAAGAAATATTAAACTGAAGGTTCCCTCCTGGAAATTGGGTCCCAAGTTTATTGGGCCTTATAAAATCTTGTCAGTCGTCAATCCTGTTGCCTTCCGTCTTGATCTTCCACGGGTTTGGAAGATACATAATGTATTTCACAGGGCTCTTTTAAAACCATATGTCCAGCCCACGGTACCCTCCTCTTTGCCTCCTCCTCCGATTTTGGTTGATGGCAATCTGGAGTTTGAGGTTTCCAGAATTGTGGACTCTCGCATTGTCTGCGGTTCTCTTCAGTACCTCGTTCATTGGAAGGGTTATGGTCCTGAGGAGAGGATGTGGGTTCCGGTGTCGGACATTAAAGCCACTCGCCTCATCAGGGCATTTCATAGGGCTCATCCTGAGAAGGTGGGTCCTGGGTGTCGGGAGTCCACCCGTAGAGGGGGGGGGGGGGGTACTGTCACTACCAGAGCTTTGAGACGTTCTCACAGCTCTGTTTCTCCGCCCCTGTGATGAGGTCTTTACTTTCTGTTTCCTTCCTCCCAGCTGTCCCTCCTGTATTTGATTTCGCTGCCTTTTAATCACCCCTCCTCCTTTGTAGAGGTGCGGATTATACTTTTCATTGGAGCTGTATCTCTCGCTTGAGTATCTTCACCTGTGTGATATCTTTTCACTGGATCTGTGTTCTGCTGAAGCAAGTACTTCGGATATTGTCTGCTGACTTTGGATCTGTTTTCACTGCAGCTGCAGCTTCTTCAGTTAAGTGTTCAGACATTGTGTGTTTCTGTTTCTTTGCTGACTGGATCCGAGGCGACCCCGGTTCCGTCCATATACTGAGCAGGGCACCGGTGGCCGTGCCCCTTCCACTATTGTAGGGGTTTCAGTGGTCATCAGCCTTAGGTACGCGGGCATGTCTCTATCCACCATCTGGATCTGGACATGTGCTTAGCAGCTTATGGAGAGCTTTTAGGGTCTGACAGCGGTCCCCTTTATCCTCCCTA
The DNA here is from genome assembly GCF_014858855.1 of Bufo gargarizans. Classification (NCBI taxonomy): domain Eukaryota; kingdom Metazoa; phylum Chordata; class Amphibia; order Anura; family Bufonidae; genus Bufo; species Bufo gargarizans. The sequence continues at coordinate 233,719,153 of NC_058080.1, forward strand.
GTTTGGGTCCGGTCAGTTGCTATTCACTGTGTAGGCTCTTGTTGCTCACTTACAGCCGTGACAGCACCACAGGGAGGCAAACCAGCTTTACACCCCATACCGTACCGTACCTTCACTAGACAGGTACATCTCTGCTCAGCTTGACAATATCCGATTGCTCACTCAGACCCCACACACATACAATCGCAATACAAACAGATGTTCTAACCGTAACAGTAAATCTAATATTTCCCCTTCAAAGACTTAAATATGTTTTGCTGTTTTGTTGAGGACATTATTTTTAATACTAGTATTTTAAAAAATTGGGATCGTGTGTGAACTATGCGACGAGCTGTTGCTGAAATTATTGGTTCCAATAGCATTTGGCACTCTGTGTAGCAGAGGTGAAGCAGCAAACCGCAAACAAATGCTGCACTACCTAAATACACTATATAGAAAGTATATTATTGGTATATAACACCCCTGCTTCAATCAATTTTTTTGAGGGGCAACTGGTAAATCTCACCATAAGAAATTATTGGTTCCAATGGCGTTTGTCACTCTGTGCAGCTGGGGTAAAGCAGCAAAACCGCAAACAAATGCTGCACTACCCAAATGCACTATATAGAAAGTATATAATTGGTATATCACACCCCTGCTTCAATCAGTTTTTTTGGGTGGCAACTGGTAAATCACACCAGTAGAAATTATTTGTTCCAATAGCGTTTGTCACTCTGTGTAGATGCTGTAACGCAGCAAAACCGCAAACAAATGCTGCATTACCTAAATGCACTATATAGAAAGTATATTATTGGTATATAACACCCCTGCCTCAATCAGTTTTTTTCGGGAGCAACTGGTAATTCACACCAGCAGAAATTATTTGTTCTAATAGCGTTTGGTACTCTGTGTGGCTGCAGTATCGCAGCAGAACCGCACACAACTGCTACACAATACAAATTCACTATAATATACTTTCTATGTTACAAAGTATTTTATATGTATATTACACCCCTCAGTAAGTCACACCTATCGATAGCACACCTATACCAGTCCTTAAAAGGACTTTTGTGTCCCTATTAGCTAGCGTTTTGTGTCCCTAACACCCTGTCCCTGCTCCACACTGCAACCTCTCCCTACACTGGCAAAAGACTAAATGTAAAATGTCAGCTCATTTTTTGGTGCGTGGGGGTGTGTTCATGTGCTGAAACATCTCAATTGACTGTTCTGTACCACCTGATGGATGTGTCATGGGTCAAAGTTCTTCAGAATGTAAAAGAATATGGCGGGTGTGAATATCTCCATAGGTTCGCATGCTCGGCGAATCGCAAAGGCGCAAAGTTCACCACAAAATGACCGCCGGGCGAACTGCAAGGCCATTTCTAGTCAGCAATATAATTATAAGCTAAGCAAGTTTTAGGGGAAAAAAAAATCTATTTCCTCATTTCCCTAGTTCTCTTCTTGGCCCTTTGTTGTTATTTGCAGGTAAACAATCTCTGCCCCCCCCTGCAATGGGGTGAATACAAATGCTGCTCTGACTACTGGGATACTCAGCAGCATGCTGTATGTGTAAGCCTCAGCCCTGAGTCTGTGCCTCTAATGGTAGAAGGGGTTAATCTTTCCTGAAGAATCTCACTTTGAAGATGATACAAGACCAAAATTGATTTCTCAGGAGGAGGTGAATGATTTGATAAGAGACTTAAATCTTCCCAAAGATGCCGCTGAGTTACTCGGATCAAGCCTGAAAAGCAGGAATTTATTGTTGCCAGGAGTGTCATCTTCATGGTTCAGACATTGTGAAAAGGAGAAAAATAAAAAGGGATCTGCTCACCCCTATTCTCTCAGGATAGGTGCTCCAATCCAAATTTGAATCACCCCTCAAGATTCGGATATATATAGAAAGAAAGTGGATTGATCACTCTTATATGTAAATATAGGATATTTTATTTAACATATAAATTATACATTTATAAATTATACATTCACAAATATACATTTCTGACATTCAAAAACAAAATAAAAACAAATCAGTGACCAATATAGCCACCTTTCTTTGCAAGGACACTCAAAAGCCTGCCATCCATGGATTCTGTCAGTGTTTTGATCTGTTCACCATCAACATTGCGTGCAGCAGCAACCACAGCCTCCCAGACACTGTTCAGAGAGGTGTACTGTTTTCCCTCCTTGTAAATCTCACATTTGATGATGGACCACAGGTTCTCAATGGGGTTCAGATCAGGTGAACAAAGAGGCCATGTCATTAGATTTTCTTCTTTTATACCATTTCTTGCCAGCCACGCTGTGGAGTACTTGGACGCGTGTGATGGAGCATTGTCCTGCATGAAAATCATGTTTTTCTTGAAGGATGCAGACTTCTTCCTGTACCACTGCTTGAAGAAGGTGTCTTCCAGAAACTGGCAGTAGGACTGGGAGTTGAGCTTGACTCCATCCTCAACCCGAAAACCCCAGCCCAAACCAGTACTCCACCTCCACCTTGCTGGCGTCTGAGTCGGACTGGAGCTCTCTGCCCTTTACCAATCCAGCCACGGGCCCATCCATCTGGCCCATCAAGACTCACTCTCATTTCATCAGTCCATAAAACCTTAGAAAAATCAGTCTTGAGATATTTCTTGGCCCAGTCTTGACGTTTCAGCTTGTGTGTCTTGTTCAGTGGTGGTCTTCTTTCAGCCTTTCTTACCTTGGCCATGTCTCTGAGTATTGCACACCTTGTGCTTTTGGGCACTCCAGTGATGTTGCAGCTCTGAAATATGGCCAAACTGGTGGCAAGTGGCATCTTGGCAGCTGCACACTTGACTTTTCTCAGTTCATGGGCAGTTATTTTGCGCCTTGGTTTTTCCACACGCTTCTTGCGACCCTGTTGACTATTTTGAATGAAACGCTTGATTGTTCGATGATCACGCTTCAGAAGCTTTGCAATTTTAAGAGTGCTGCATCCCTCTGCAAGATATCTCACTATTTTTGACTTTTCTGAGCCTGTCAAGTCCTTCTTTTGACCCATTTTGCCAAAGGAAAGGAAGTTGCCTAATAATAATGCACACCTGATATAGGGTGTTGATGTCATTAGACCACACCCCTTCTCATTACAGAGATGAACATCACCTAATATGCTTAATTGGTAGTAGGCTTTCGAGCATATACAGCTTGGAGTAAGACAACATGCATAAAGAGGATGATGTGGTCAAAATACTAATTTGCCTAATAATTCTGCACTCCCTGTATAGCCCACCTGGACTAATGAGGTCCTGGGTGTGGTGACTTGATCTGCTATAGAGGCAGGTAAATGCAAACAGTATCCATCCAATAAATTGACAAAATTGCGCCAAATTATTGAGAATTAATAAAGCATTGAATCCTATATTCAGTTTATAATATACAATATTGCGCCAGTGGGTGAACTAATCTTTGAGTGTTGGATCTTTTCTTATATATATATATATATATATATACAGTTCTGTCCAAGCAAAAGAAAAGCTCCAAGCCTTATAGGCTAATGATAGGTTGTGTCAATTTTTCAATTACTATTTATCACAATGTGCTAGTGTGCAACTGACTTGCAACAGGGATACTTTCTTTAAATGGTCAGAACAGTTCATTTATATCAGCCGTCTGTGTCCGAGTGCATCAGCCGCTACAGACCGATACTATGTTATGTCCAACTGCCGGCTAATGCGATATGTTCATGTGTATCCACAATAGGAAATCTTCGCTTAGGTAACCAAAGCAGTTTGTTTAATTATTACTCGGTAGATCTTTTCTTATACCCACTGCTGTGGGCTTACCTTCACTTGCGCCGTCAGGTAGGTTGGGACTGAGTTTTGAGCCCTTGCTCTGTTGAATCTGCCGGCGTCCCGGCGGTGAGGCTGCTCGCGTCCCACGTGTCTCTCACAGGTGATGTTTGTTCAATGTGAGGATCACGGGCCCTTCACTGTTGGCGCTATTGGATGACGCATTATGATCTTCTGTTATTGAATCCAAGAAATCCTTGTTCTTGTAGTGCACTAGATTATGTGGAAAAGCAGGGTATTTGTCCAAGTGCTTGACGCCAAACGCGTTTCGGGGAGACGCTTCCCCTTCCTCAGTGGCATACCCCATTCCATGGATCGATGTTATTTATACCTGGAATTGGTCTTTGGAAAAATCCGGACTGGATCCAAAATCACATCTTTCAAAACCAGTATTATGGATGGGATTTATATGCAGAATCTTCTATCATACGGAATATAGGCCCATAAATCAGATTTTTTCTGGGTATGCGTGCCCCTCCTTCTCATCCACAATATACATACCCAGAAAAAAATCTGATTTATGGGCCTATATTCCGTATGATGGAAGATTCTGCATATAAAACACTCTTGATTAATCCCATCCATAATATAGAGATAATGGGAGAGAAAACGCACCAAATTCCAAAAAAACGCAATGAAACCGCATGTGCGTTTTTAGCTGAGTGAGGTTGTGACAAAAGCCTCTAGTGGAGGGCAAATAATCCTTCCATCAAAAGCTTGAGGAAACGGCCTTGAGTATACATATAAATATTTATTTATTGTTTTAAAATGTATTTTATGTATGATAGAGTAGAAACAAATTAGAACAGTAGACATGTGTAAAGTCAAATGTCGGTTTTGAATATTGCAACCAGTATGAGTGAACCAAACCTTGGGTGGAAAATCTGTGACATAGAAGGAAAATCGCATCAGGATAGAAAAAAAAATTGCATGAAAAACAGGGATGCGAATAATATCCAAAGATTCTATACTGGTTTTGAAAGATGGTGATTTTGGATCCAGTCCGGATTTTTCCAAAGACCAATACCAGGTATAAATAACATCGATCCATGGAATGGGGTATGCCACTGAGGAAGGGGAAGCGTCTCCCCGAAACGCGTTTGGCGTCAAGCACTTGGACAAATACCCTGCTTTTCTACATAATCTAGTCCACTACAAGGACAAGGATTTCTTGGATTCAATAACAGAAGATCATAATACGTCATCCAATAGCGCCAACAGTGAAGGGCCGGTGATCCTCACATTGAACAAACATCACCTGTGAGAGACACGTGGGACGCGAGCAGCCTCACCGCCGGGACGCCGGCAGATTCAACAGAGCAAGGGCTCGAAATTCAGTCCCAACCTACCTGACGGTGCAAGTGAAGGTAAGCCCACAGCAGTGGGTATAAGAAAAGATCTACCGAGTAATAATTAAACAAACTGCTTTGGTTACGTAAGCGAAGATTTCCTATTGTGGATACACGTGAACATATCGCATTAGCCGGCAGTTGGACATAACATTGTATCGGTCTGTAGCGGCTGATGCATTTTCTCGGACACAGAGGGCTGATATAAATGAACTTTCCATTTCTGACCATTCTGACCATTTAAAGAAAGTATCCCTGTTGCAAGTCAGTTGCACACTAGCACATTGTGATAAATATTAATAGAAAAACTGACACAACCTATCATTAGCCTATAAGGCTTGGAGCTTTTCTTTTGCTTGGACAGAACTGTATATATATATATATATATATATATATATATATATATAAGAAAAGATCCAACACTCAAAGATTGGTTCACCCACTGGCAATATTGTATATTATAAACTGAATATAGGATTCAATGCTTTATTAATTCTCAATAATTTGGCGCAATTTTGTCAATTTATTGGATGGATACTGTTTGCATTTACCTGCCTCTATAGCAGATCAAGTCACCACACCCAGGACCTCATTAGTCCAGGTGGGCTATAGAGAGAGAGGCCTCCGTAGCCACCAGTACCTATCCCAATATTACTGCATTTGTTATGTAATGAAATAATTATTGTATGAATTTATAGCATCTTGATAGAGATCAAGCACAAGTATATTGTGTTTTCACATTTTTAATAGAGTACTTTTTACTGTATTTTTATTCATCAATTTTAATTTATGTTAAATAAAATATCCTATATTTCCATATAAGAGTGACCAATCCACTTTCTTTCTATATAGTGTGAAAAGGAGTTTGTTCCTTACTTCGCCCAGGAAGACAATTTGGTTTATTGCATCAATGTCGAAGGTCTGATGGGTCAATTTAAAATCCAATATAATTCAGAGCAATGGCGTATTTTTATAGATTCTTCAAAAAGAAGTCTCAAAGCAGTTTTAATCCACAACGGTGGTTTTTACGCTTCCATACCGTACACTTGAAGGAAACCTACGAGAACTTGGAATTGGTTCTTCGTAAACTTAAATATGAAGACCATGGTAGGCAAGTGTGTGGGGACTTGAAGGTCTTGTGCATGCTGCTCGGGCAACAAGCTGAGTATACCAAATACCATTGTTTTCTGTGTCCATGGGACAGTCGAGACCGACAAAATCACTGGACCAAAAAGAGTTAGCAGCCGAGGGTGCTAATAGTCGGTGAAAAACCTTCCCATAAAGTTCTTTTACCACCTCTCCACATAAAATTAGGATTGATGAAGCAATTCGTAAAATCACTTCCAAGAGACGGAGAATGCTTCAAATACTTGGTCACCAAGTTTCCAGGACTGTCAGAGGCAAAATTGAAAGAAGGTGCGTTCGTAGGACCAGACATTAGAAGATTTATAGTTGATCAAGAGTTTGTCAATACCATGATGGATCCTCAAAAAGAAGGGTGGATTGCATTTAAAGAAGTCATACAGAAATTTTTAGGCAAAACCAAAGATCCTCACTACAAAAAGATTGTCAGATGAATGCTGAAAGCATTTCAAGCTTTAGGTTGCCTGATGAGTTTGAAAGTGCATTTCCTCCAGTCCCACCTTGACTACTTTCCTGAAAATTTGGGAGCTGTGAGTGAGGAACAAGGTGAATGATTCCACCAAAACATTAAAGAGATGGAAAGGAGATATCAGGGAAAATGGAGCATTACAATGATAGTAGACTACTGTTGGATGCTTCAGAGAGACATTCCAGATGCTACTCACAAGCGTAAATGCACCAAGAGGAGCCTCACAGGGAAGAAGAATCGAGTTTAGTGTGTGTAGTTGAGCTCAATTCAGTTCAAAAAGGATATTCATGAAACAAATTGAAATAAAATTTTCATTTTATAAGTCTATTTCCATTTATTTTGAGGTATTGCCTTATTTAATATAGTTACCTAAATTGTCAGGAAATGTGACGTCCTATGACAAAATGGAGGTAATTTTCAGATTCAGCGCACCAAAAAACATAAAGATTACGTGGAATAATCAAAACAGCTCTTGAAATTTTTTTTTTTGCAGACCTGTGTTATGATACTGGTAATCGAAAGTTACTTGCTATTAAATGGGCCTTTGAGGAATGGCGTAATATTTTGGAGGGGGCTCAACATTGTGTGACGGTGCTTGCTGAGAATTTAATGTTTTTGGAATCTGCTAAACGTTTGAATCCCAGACAGGCTAGGTGGGCATTGTTCTTTACAAGTTTTAACTTTTGCATTACCTTCAGGCCAGGAAGTAAAAATGTCAAAGCTGATGCCCTATCCTGCAGTTTTTGTGCCTTTCAGATACTCCACCAGAACCTATTTTGCCAGCAGGTATCATTGTGGCTGCGGTCTCTTCCGATTTGAAGACAGAGATTACTGCAGGACAACACTTAGCTCCGGTACAATCCCCTAAAGATAAGTTGTTTGTCCCTGGTCATTTGCATCTCTGACTATTAGGGGATTGCCACAATTCTGTCTTTAGTGGGCATCCTGGCATTAATGCCACCAAGGAACTAGTTTCCAGGTTTTAATGGTGGCATACCTTGTCTAGAGATATCCAGTCATATGTGTCCTCTTGTGAGGTTTGTGCCAGGTCCAAGACTCCTAGGTTCTGTCAGGTCGGTGAGTTGCGACCGCTGCCTATCCCTAGTAGACCTGGGTCCCATATTTCCATGGATTTTTATTACCGACCTACCAGAGGGTAAGTTGGTTGTGTGGGTAGTCGTTGACAGGTTTAGCAAAATGGTTAATTTCCTTCCTCTGTCAAAATTGCCCACTGCTAAAACTTTGGCCTCTTTCACACGGGCGTCAGTTTTTTTACCCGGATAAGAGCCGGGTGCGTTGCGGGAAAATGCGCGATTTTCCCGCCCGAGTGCAAAACATTGTCATGCGTTGCACTCGCGTGAGAAAAATCGCGCATGTTTGGTACCCAGCTTGGGATTGATGTTCTGAAGATTGTATTATTTTCCCTTATAACATGGTTATAAGGGAAAATAATAGCATTCTGAATACAGAATGCATAGTAAAACAGCGCTAGAGGGGTTAAAAAAAAAAAAGTTTTTTAACTCACCTTAGTCCACTTGATCGCGAAGCCGGCATCTCCTTGTGTCTCCTCTGCGCTGAACAGGACCTGGGGTGAGCTTCTCCATTAAATACCGGTTAAGGACCTTCGATGACGTCACTCCGGTCATCACATGGTACGTCACATGATCTTTTACCATGGTGATTCACCATCGTAAAAGACCATGTGATGACTGGAGTGACGTCATCGAAGGTCCTTAACCGGTATTTAATGGAGCAGCTCACCCCAGGTCCTGTTCAGCACAGAGGAGACACAAGGAGATGCCAGCTTCGCGATCAAGTGGACTAAGGTGAGTTAAATTATTTTTTTTATTTTTTTTAACCCATCTAGCGCTGTTTTACTATGCATTCTGTATTCAGAATGCTATTATTTCCCCTTATAACCATGTTATAAGGGAAAATAATAATGATCGGGTCTCCATCCCGATCGTCTCCTAGCAACCGTGCGTGAAAATCGCACCGCATCCGTACTTGCTTGCGGATGCTATGCGATTTTCACGCTTCCCATTCACTTCTATGGGGCCTGCGTCACGTCAAAATCGGACAATATAGAGCATGCTGCGATTTCCACTGAACGCACAAGTGATGCGTGAAAAACAACGCTCATGTGCACAGCCCCATAGAAATGAATGGGTCAGGATTTAGTGCGGGTGCTATACGTTCGCCGCACGGATCGCACCCGCACGGAAAACTCGCCCGTGTGAAAGGGGCCTTTAGCTTCCCTTTTCGTGGACCAGGTAATATACGTCTAATTCCGGAGAATGTGGTTTTGGATAGAGGTGTTCAATTCGTCTCAAAGATTTGAAGGGCCTTTTGTCATAAATTTAATATTTCTCTGTCTTTTTCTTTGGCCTTTCATTCTGAAACCAACGGTCAAACTGAACGTTTAAACCAGTCTCTGGAACAGTATTTGAGGTGTTACGTTCCGACAACCAACATCTTTGGGTGAAACATTTGTCCTTGGCTGAATTAGCCATTAATAATCAATTGAACTCGTTTACTGGTATATCTCCCTTCTTTTGTAATCTTGGATTTCATCCGCGATTTAGCTCATTCTCGCCGATTCCTGAAGCGGATTTGGTAGTTAAAGAACTGTGCACAGTCTAGGCCCAGGTTCAGATGAACCTGAAAAAAGCCCAGAAGGTTCAAAAGATTAATGCTGACAAAAGGCGCTCTAGAGGGGTGGATTTTGGGTTGGGAGACAAGGTGTGGTTATCCACCAAGAATTTGCATTTTAAGATACCTTTGGGTAAATTTGCACCTCGATTTATTGGCCCTTATGAGATTATTCACATCATTAACTCAAATTTCAAACTTCCCTTTCCCAATTTTGCATTCCTTGTGTCAAGCCACTAATGACCCAGAGACAACATCAGAATTTTCTTACCTTGTCTAAGGAGAAAAATTAGTGAACTGGTGTTCAGTGGTCCAAAGTTCTGTTTTCAGATGAAAGCAAATTTTGCATTTCATTTGGAAATTAAGACCCCAAAGTCTGGAGGAAGAGCGGAGGCACACAATCCAAATTGCTTGAGGTCCAGTGTGAAGTTTCCACAGTCAGCAATGGTTTGGGGAGCCATGTCATCTTCTGGTTTTCACTGTGTTACAGTATATTAAGTTCATAGTCAACGCAGCTGTCTACCAGGAGGTTTTAGAGCACTTCATGCTTCCCTCTGCTGACAAGCTTTACGGAGATGCTGATTTCATTTTCCAGCAGGACTTAGCACCTGCCCACACTGCAAAAAGTACTAAAACCTGGTTTAATAACCACGGTATCGCTGTGCTTGATTAGCCAGCAAACTCACCTGACCTAAACCCCATAGAGAGGAAGATGAGAGAGACCAGACCCAACAATGCAGATGAGGTGAAGGCCGCTATCAAAGCACCCTGGTCTTCCATAACACCTCAGCAGTGGCATAGGCTGATGGCCTCCATGCCACGCCACATTGATGCAGTTATTCATGCAAAAGGAGCCCCGATCAAGTATTAAATGCATATAATGTACATACTTTTTAGTAGGCCTGCATTTATGCATTAAAAATGATTTTTTAATTGGTCTTATATAATCAAATTTTCTGAGATACTGAATTTTGGGTTTTCATTAGCTGGAAGCTATAATCATAAAAATTATAAGAAATAAATGCTTGAAATAGATCACTTTGTATACCGTATTTTTCACACTATAAGACACATTGGGGGGAAAATGTCCCTGTGTCCTATGGGGCGAATACTAATGAGCGTTTCCATTATGGAAGCACTCATTAGTACCGGAGGACCAGGAAGCGGTGAAGGCTCTTTTTTTTGTGTTCTATGACTGATGAAAGGCATGGGGGACTAAAATATGGCAATGGAGGCTAAAATATGGCAATGGGGGCTGAAATATGGCCATGGAGGCTGATTTAAGGGCTGAAATGTGGCAATTGGGGCGGAAATATAGTAATGGTGCCTGATAATGAGGGCTGAAATATGGCAATAGGGGCTGAAATATGGCAATGGGGCTGATATGGGGCTGAAATATGGCCATAGGGGCTGAAATATGGCAATGGGGGCTATTATGGGGGGTGAAATATGGCAATAGTGGTTGATATGGTGCTGAATAGAGGCATTGGGGCTGATATGGGGGCTCATGAGAGACATGGGGCTCCTATCTGAGGTCTGATTGGGGTCATTCACATTGGGGTCTGAGCTGAGGTCTGATTGGGAGTCTAATCTGAGGTTTTATTGGGGTCTAATTAACATTGGGGGTTTGATTGGGGCTGTTATCTGAGGTCTGATTAACATTCGGGGTCTGACTGGTGGTCTCACCTGAGGTCTAATGAAAAATATTTTATTTCTTATTGTCCTCCTCTAAAACCTATGTGCATCTTATAGGGCGAAAAATACGGTATGTTTCACTTTTTGAATTGAATTACTGGAGTAAATTAACTTTTCAATTATGTTCTTATTTATTGGGATCCACTAATATATATATATATATATATATATATATATATGTGAAACTCGAAAAATTTGAATATCGTGCAAAGTTCATTTATTTCAGTAATGCAACAAAAAAGATGAAACTAATATATGAGATACTCATTACATGCAAAGCGAGATATTTCAAGCCTTTATTTGTTATAATTTGAATGATTATGGCTTACAGCTTATGAAAACCCCAAAGTCACAATCTCAGGTCCCCTTTGCTCAGGGGGTATGGATTAATTAGCTGACTAGAGTGTGACACTTTGAGCCTAGAATATTGAACCTTTTCACAATATTCTAATTTTAAGTTGCATTAATGCAACTCCTTTTAAGTTGCATTACTGAAATAAATGAACTTTTGCACGATATTCAATTTTTTAGAGCTTCACCTGTGTCTGTGTATATATATTTATATATATATATATTTCATTATTCACGTTTCATATGACATAGTTTGCTATTTGTCATGGCGATTACACTTACATATAATAAGTAATTCAGCTCTTATTAATGTGCTATAATGCACAAATTTGCTATGATGCAGAAAATGTGTATGATAAAACAAAATCTAGCAATCAAACAGCGGTATATAAAATAAATAAATGTTCCTTGCAGGTTTTATTCTTTTATGCCTTTACCTGTTAGCACCTCATATTACAAATGTTCCAGTAAATATTCTCATTAAATGTAATTTAATAATCATTTCTGCTTTCAGGAGAAACTGAACTGAAAGAGCAATGTTGTAAGGTCTTAGAAACCTGCAAGGAATGCTTAAATGGTTTTCCTCATTTAGTTGGTCTTTATTCACAGCACTACTGGCTTTTAAAACCAAGACTCATTTTACTAAGCAAAAAATGGCTCTTTTGTTGCTAGTTTCCCCCTAGTGTCATCTCGTATGGATGTCATGGTAACTAGTGTATGCTTTCAGCCTAGGAGGTTATTGGGCCTCCGGAAGGAAGTGCTCCAGTTGCTAGACTGCTATTTTTATAGAACTGTTACATAATACAGCCTATGAAAGCTTCCTCTTAGGGTTTTATTGCACAAAAGGGAAATTAAGTTTGATGACTTTAAATGTTTGATGGAGGATGTACAATGACTTTGGTATTGTGCTTTTTGCCTGGCCAGCAACAAGACTTTTTAAGAGCAAAATTGTGCAGGGTGTTATATTAGTATAAGGTTATTTTACATCTTACTATTATATATTATTATAGTATTGTTTTGAATCATTCAGCAGTACCACCCTATATGAATTTTCACCAGCGATACTAGTACATTTTTCACTGTAGTTTTGTTAAGTAAACTAAGTAGTTACATGTTTTACTTCAGTTTTAGTAAATTATTTATTGATACATGGAGTTCCATTTTTTTTCTTGCTGATTATACACATAATTATCTTATTGTCTTTCACAATGTACAGTGGGGCAAAAAAAAGTATTTAGTCAGCCACCAATTGTGCAAGTTCTCCCACTTAAAAAGATGAGAGAGGCCTGTAATTTTCATCATAGGTACACTTCAACTATGAGAGACAGAATAGGGGGAAAGAATACAGGAAATCACATTGTAGGATTTCTAATGGATTAATTGGTAAATTCCTTGGTAAAATAAGTATTTGGTCACCTACAAATAAGCAAGATTTCTGGCTCTCACACACCGGTAACTTCTTCTTTAAGAGGGTCCTCTGTCCTCGACTCATTACCTGTATTAATGGCACCTGTTTGAACTTGTTATCAGTATAAAAGACACCTGTCCACAACCTCAAACAGTCACACTCCAAACTCCACTATGGCCAAGACCAAAGAGCTTTCGAAGGACACCAGAAACAAAATTGTAGACCTGCACCAGGCTGGGAAGACTGAATCTGCAATAGGCAAGCAGCTGGGTGTGAAGAAATAAACTGTGGGAGTAATTATTAGAAAATGGAAGACATACAAGATCACTGATCTCCCTCGACCGGGGGCTCCACACAAGATCTCACCTCGTGGGGTCAAAATGATCACAAGAACGGTGATCAAAAATCCCAGAACCACACGGGGGGATCTAGTGAATGACCTGCAGAGAGCTGGGACCAAAGTAACAAAGGCTACCATCAGTAACACACTACGCCGCCAGGGACTCAAATCCTGCAGTGCCAGACATGTCCCCCTGCTTAAGCCAATACATGTCCGGGCCCGTCTGAAGTTTGCTAGAGAGCATTTGGATGATCCAGAAGAGGATTGGGAGAATGTTATATGGTCAGATGAAACCAAAGTAAAACTTTTTGGTAAAAACTCAACTCGTCGTGTTTGGAGGAGAAAGAATGCTGAGTTGCATCCAAAGAACACCATACCTACTGTGAAGCATGGGGGTGGAAACATCATGCTTTGGGGCTGTTTTTCTGCAAAGGGACCAGGACGACTGATCAGTGTAAAGGAAAGAATGAACGGGGCCATGTATCGTTAGATTTTGAGTGAAAACCTCCTTCCATCAACAAGGGCATTAAAGATGAAACGTGGCTGGGTCTTTCAGCATGACAATGATAATTTGCAGATAAATTCTTTAAAAATCAGACAATGTGATTTTCTGGATTTTTGTTTTCTCATTATGTCTCGCATAGTTAAGGTATACCTATGATGAGAATTACAGGCCTTTCTCATCTTTTTTTTTAGTGGGAAAACTTGCACAATTGGTGGCTGACTAAATACTTTTTTGCCCCACTGTATATAATAACCTACATTGAGGAACAGAAGTATTTGAACACCCTGCAATTTTGCAAGTTCTCCCACTTAGAAATCATGGAGGGGTCTGAAATTCACATTGTAGGTGTATTCTCACTCTGAGAGACAAATTACATTGTATGATTTTTAAATAATTTATTTGTGTTGCACTGCTGAACATAAGTATTTGAACACCTGAGAAAATCTGTGTTAATATTCAGTACAGAATCTTTTGTTTGCAATTAGAGAGGCCAAACTTTTCCTGTAGTTCTTGACTAGGTTTGCACACACTGCAACAGGGATTTTGGCCCACTCCTCCACACAGATCTCCTCTAGATCTGTCAGGTTTCGGGGCTGTCGCTGGGCAACACAGAGTTTCAGCTCTCTCCAAAGGGATTTAGGTCTGGAGACTGGCTAGGCCTATCCAGAACCTTGCTATGCTTCTTACGGAGCCACTATTTGGTTATCCTGGCTGTGTGCTTTGGGTCGTTGTCATGTTGGAAGACCCAGCCACGACCCATCTTCAATGCTCTGACTGAGGGAAGGAGGTTGTTGCTCAAAATCTCACAATAAATGGCCCCATTCATTCTGTCCTTAATACAGTGCAGTCGTCCTGTCCCCTTCACAGAAAAGCACCTCCAAAGCATGATGTTACCACCCCCATGCTTCACAGTGGGGATGGTGTTCTTGGGATGCAACATATCCTTCTTTTTCCTCCAAACACGACAGGTGAAGTTTAGACCAAAAATTTCTACTTTGGTCTCATCTGACCACATGACTTTTTCCCATGACTCCTCTGGATCATCCAGATGGTCATTGGCAAACTTCAGACGGGCCTGGACATGTTATGACTTGAGCAGGGGAACATTCCGTGCAATGCATGATTTGAAACCATGACAACATAGTGTTCTACCGACAGTAACCTTTGAAACTGTGGTCCCAGCTCTCTTCATGTCATGACCAGCTCCTCCCTTGTAGTTCTGGGCTGATTCCTCACCTTTCTTATCATCAGTGATACCCCACGAGGTGAGATCTTGCATGGAGCCCCAGTCCGAGGGAGACTGACAGTCGTCTTTAGCATCTTCCATTTTCTAACAATTGCTCCAACAGTTGATCTATTTTTATTAAGCTGCTTGGCAATTGCCCCGTAGCTCTTTTCAGCCTTGTGGAGGTCCACAATTTTGTCTCTGGTGTCTTTTGACAGCTCTTTGTTCCTTCCCATGGTAGTAGTTGGTGTCTGACTGACTGTGGGGTGGAAAAGTGTCTTTAAAGAGCTCAGATAGGTGCTACTAAGTTAGATTAATGAGTGGAGTAGAGGTGGAGTTTTTAAAGGCACAGTAACAGGTCTTTAAGAGCCAGAATTCTTGCTGTTTCTCAGGTGTTCAAATACTTATGTTCAGCAGTGCAAGACAAATAAATTCTTTAAAAATCATACAATGTGATTTCCTGATTTCCAGAGTGGGAATGCACCTACAATGTGAATTTCAGACCCCTCCATGATTTTTTAAATCGCAGGGTGTTCAAATACTTCTGTTCCTCACTGTAGTACTCAAGGAAATAGCTGGAGATGTTAGGTGTAATGGGTGGGGTATGAGAATAAGCTGATGATGTGGTTTGCTACAGAGAAATTATTTAGAAATTTTGATTGTTACCTTGAGAAGAAATAACCATTTACTTTATCAATGTAGTAGACAAAGCACTGGCTAGTGTTTTTGAGTTGACAAGTTCCCTATTTAGTCTCGTGTGACCTCCAAACACTATTTTAATATAATTGTCATTGGGTCTCTAAATTCATTTGTCATTAGACAGAAATAAAAACTTTTTATGGTGCCCGTTTCTTGCAATACAAACACTTCTTGAAGTAATGTTTGCAAAGATAAAGGTGATAAAACAAGCACACTTAGCCCTACAAGTAGCAAAGTTGCCCTGCAAAACCAAAAATTCAACCCCTGCATAAGAGAAGAGAGATCTTTACTGTAACTACCTACTGCCTAAGGAAACTCTAGCCCAGTTTGTATAAGATCCCTTTTGTTTTGAAGGCTGGGTGTTAAAAATATTTTGCTCAGAGAGGGAGCAGTAGGGGAAGGATCCTTAAATATCCATAAAGCTCAGTGCTGAAAGAGTTAAATGGGTTGTCACATCTGTCCGAATTAGTCCTCAGGAGTGACTAGACAGCAAAATATTTGAGTGTTGGCTTGGGTACTTTCGGAATTCCCATAGTGGTGAATGTAGGGGTGAACATGCTTCTGCAGTTTGCTTTCCATTCATCGCTATGGACTTCCAAAAATAAACCAGAGTGCTAGCTCAACAATTTATGGAAGTCACATAGCACTGAATGGAGAGTAAGATGGAGGTAATCCTGACCATGTTGAAGACCATAGATGCAGTGGTCAGCCAAGGAAACTTAGTGCAGCAGATAATAGAGACAAGATGTGAAGTCACAAGATGTCCAGCAGTGCCATCAGCTCCGAACTGGCAGAAACCAGTGGTACCCAGGTACACCAATCTACTGTTTTGGAGAAGTCTGGCCAGAAGTGCTCTTATGGAAGAATTGCGGCCAAAAAGCCATACCTTTGACACATAAACAAGGCCAAGCAACTCAACTATGCATAACAGCATAGGAACTGGAGTGCACAAAAATGGCAGCAGATGCTCTGGACTGATAAGTCAAAATTTTAAATACTTGGCTGTAACAGGTCGCAGTTTGTTTGCTAAATGGCTGGAAAGTGGTTCAATAATGAGTGTCTGCAGGTAACGGTAAAGTATGATGGAGGTTCCTTGGAAGTTTGAGGCTGAATTTTAGGAAATGAGGGAGATTTATAAATACTGGCACTTTCTGTGCTGGTCTTGATATGTACTGCTCTGCCGGAGGAAGCGCCTCATGTCGAAAGATGTGCCTCATCATAAATTAGGCGTATCCTCCATCAGTGTGTCAAAACAAAAATCTAGGGCAGCTCTGAGCTGTCGTACATTTCTGGCTTTATTTGCACCAGAGAACTGGTATAAATGAAGATACATTTTTCTCTGGTGTTGGCCATGCCTATTTTCCACCCTTACCACACACCCTTTTGGAAACGTGGTGAGGCCGGCATAAAAAGAGGCACTATCTTCAAAATGTTTCATTAAAAAGTCACAAACATACAAAGTTTGTTTTCTGGCACAATAGAGATGATAAATCTCCCCCAGGGAATTGAGCATTTGGACAGGATTAATGGTGTCCTCAATGCTGAGAAATACAATACAGGCAGATACTTAACCATCATGTTTTATTTTTTATATTAAACATGATGGATTTATTCTGTAGCAGGACAGCAAGCCCAAACACACAGCCAATGTCATTAAGAACTATTGTCAGTGTAAAGATGAACAAGGAGTCCTGAAATTGGTGATATGGCCCCCACACAGCCCTGATCTTATTCAGTTTGTCTGGGATTATATGAAGAGACAGAAAGATTTGAGCAAGCCTACATCCACTGAATATTTGTGGTCAATTCTTCAAGATATTTGGAACAAACCTCCTGCTGAATTAGTACTTATGTTGCTTTGACGACAAAGACATTTCACACAAAATATATATTTAATTTAGATTTCACTTTTGTTCATTAAAAACTTTTGCACAGTATGATTTCAACCAGTCAAACCAGCATTGGATTAAAGATTCTGCAAATTGCAAGTGGTTACAGAACAGAACATAATTGCAGCAACTCTATCCTTTTGGATATCAAAACGTATAACTTAAAGAGTAACTAAGCTTTTGAGTAAAATTTTAATAACATGTCCCAAATGTCCTAATAATAGTTTTTCTAATATACTTTATTAATGGATTTTGTATTTTTATTACAGTTTCCACCCCCTAAAGCACACGTTTCACTGTGCGCTTAAAACAGAAATTTCTGTATACTGCTGTTTAGCGGTGTATAGAGTACAGGCTGTAGATATTTTATGAATGAGTCCACAGCAGCAGTGCATATTGATGCTCCTGCCTGCACCCCCTGGAGGTTTAATAACTCCTGGCATAGCACATGGGTACCCTGTACCCATGTACTATGCCAGGATTAGCTGAGCAGAGCGGCTCCTGCTTCTGCCTGCTCTGCTAAGCTAAGAGTCCTGCATGTCAGCTCTTAGCTTAGCGAAGCAGGCAGAAAGGGCCCCATTCATAAAGTGTCTACATCCGGTACTACATACACCGCTGAGCAGTTAGCGATGTATAGAAATGTCAGTTTTAAGTGCACAGCAAATGGTGCTCTTTAGGGGGGAAAAGTGTAATAAAAATACAAAATACATTAAGGCTACTTTTACACTAGCGTTCGATCGGATCCGTTCTGAACGGATCCGATCATAATAATGCAGACGGAGGCTCCGTTCAGAACGGATCCGTCTGCATTATATTGTCAAAAAAAAGCTAAATGTGAAATTAGCCTGAGAGGATCCGTCCAGACTTTTACATTGAAAGTCAATGGGGGACGGGTCCGCTTGAAGATTGAGCCATATTGTGGCATCTTCAAACGGATCCGTCCCCATTGACTTACATTGTAAGTCTGGACGGATCCGCACGCCTCCACACGGCCAGGCGGACACCCGAACGCTGCAAGTAGCGTTCAGCTGTCCGCCTGTCCGTGCGGAGGCGAGCGGAGGCTGAACGCCGCCAGACTGATGCAGTCTGAGCGGATCCGCATCCATTCAGACTGCATCAGGGCTGGACGGAGGCGTTCAGGTCCGCTCGTGAGCCCCTTCAAACGGAGCTCACGAGCGGACAGCCGAACGCTAGTGTGAAACTAGCCTAATGAAGTATATTAGAAAAACTATTATTAGGGCATTAGGGACATGGTATTAAAACTTTACCCAAAAGTTTAGTTACTCTTTAATGTCAATAGGTTTTGTAAATAGGCATGAGTCCTGCTCCAACAATAAAAAGTTGAACATATAGATTATTAAAGAAACTCAATAAAGAATTTAGGCAACTTGAAATAAAGTTAACATAAATGCACTGCATCATGTAACCCTCTGACATCATCTAGGTTGAGTACTGTTGTTTAAACTCACATATTCTTCTCTGCTTACATATTCTACATGGCCACCAAAAGTTAAAATGTCATTGTATCTACATAGAGATCCTGTTACTTTTAGACTCGTAAAGACTGGTTTTTAACTCACCTGGTGATATAAATGGTTCCTTACTGGTAAAGATAAATGTGCCTACAAAGATAATCATACCTATAAAAGGAGGTGACTCACTAAAGGAGTTTGCAGACTCTCCTAATCTGGATGATGTAAAGACCAAGCATGTACAGTATATAGAGTACAACATCTTAGAATAGAAAATACAGTGGACCCTCAAGTTACAATATTATTTTTTTATGGGACCAATTGTATGTTAAAACCCTTGGAACTTGAGACCATAACTCTATGAAAAACAAGTAATTATTTCCAAAGCCCAAAAATGTCATCCCAGAATAACAAAAAGTGAAGTTTTACGAAAAATAAGAAGATAATCAAGATGGATAAAGCTTAGAGCTGTAAATTAACTTCTGTGATGACAACAGAAGTTTCTTCAGGGTCTTACATAGTACATACAAAATGAAGCTACTGCTCATCTGGTGTCCAGAGCAGCAAAGCAGCAACTCATCCTGGTATAGACAGGAAGCAGTACAGATTATTTAGTAACAAAGAAGATCAACTAGACAACTAATAAAGGTGTTTTACTATTGAAGTGGCCATGTTAATTGGTTGGGTCTGATTCATTGTATGTTGAGTCTAGTTTCAACTTACGATGAACCAGAAAAAACTATTGTAAGTAGAAAATATTGTATCCTGATACCTCTGTATCTTGAGGGATCACTTTACTTATCATTGACCTCTCCTGGGTGAAACAAAGTTATTTAGGAAGATCTTTACTTTTAGGAGAATTAGATATAGTTTTCTATTGCTCCTCCTAGAGTGCCAGATGGTCAGAATTTACAAAGATTACCAACACTGCAACTTAGTAGTACTTTACTGAGGGAGGTGAATTATTGATGTTCTGGAACTCTCAAGATAATGTTCTGAGAACTCCAAAACTGATTATGTACAGGCCTTGGTTGCAAAATTGGCAATTGACAGACCAATCTAGCTGGCACAGATCTCATAAGTAGGTATTTAACTTTGGAAGGATCCATTCACTCAAGTATTAGAGTATTCACTCTTTTTTTGTTTCCCAAACATAAATCATAATTCTGAAGCTGCAATAACAAAATCAAGCTAATACAACATTCGGATGTAATGGGAATATCTGTAATTTTAATTTGAATAAGTCTTTGTGTATTTGAGATCACTTGCTCACCAGGTTTAATAATTTAAAATCTAACTGTAAGTCCATGGCTTCGTATACAGTATAAAAATAGGTTCTGATTTATAAACATTCAATTCAAGACGTAGACCTTATAGTCAACCCAGGATATATTCAATTTGATAGATCCAAAAGCCAAAGGCTATTTAGTTCCGGTTTCAGGTCATTTTTATATTTGTTATAGAACTTAACATTTAATAAACATAATCTTAAAATCAAAAATGTCTATTGCCCAAAATACTAACACTAAAATACTAACACTAATAAAATTTGTAAGTGACCATCTGAGTGTATTTTTGTCTTTTCAGTGATTTTTTTAACAGGTGTGAGGGATCCACTGGGATATTAACTTCATATCCCTTATAGTCACTATGCTATGATTTTGTTCACTTTGTATTGCTTTGTAACAGATAGTATCAAATAGTGTCAATATTGGCTGTTATTGTTATTGTTATCTAGTAGCCTCTAGCTCTTATGTAGGAATTAACAAGGTAAGTATTATAATTGTTAGCACTATACCATCCTGTTACCTAATATTATAATTATGACTAACTGTCCCTCATCAATCTGTCCACTTTCTTATTTAATCATTCCTGTGGGTAGTCAGAGTGTCTGCAGTACGCCCCACCACATATATTCATTAATTTGGTCGCTTAAATTAAAAAGCTAAGTACGCAGCTAGCCCAACATGTTTCGCCACACTAGCGGCGTCCTCAGGGGAAAATGAAGCTACAGTCCTCCACTCACAGAAAAAGACAACTAGGAACTAGATAGCCTTTGGCTTTTGGATCTATCAGATTTATAAACATTCCACAAAAATTGTCTATTTTTCTTTCTTATTCCTAGTTTAATAATGACTGCTAGTAGCTGCCAGTAGACAAAGAATGCAACCACAGGAGCTGGCTTCTCCACATATCTCAATATGTAAGAGGAAATACAATTTGTATAATATGTTCAGCCAGTGGTTTTGTTTAACTTCCTTTCTTTTACCAAAAAGAAAACCACTTTATGACATTTTAATAATTCTGCCCAGGCTTATTGAAAGAGTATAAAAGGGCAGTCTTAGTCTTTGTTCTCCATTTCATCTAATATTACAGTCAGTAAGCATTCTGTAACATGTGGCTTGTAAAGAATGCTTCATGTAAGTAGTCCAACATAACAATATAATGTGAGTACCCTTAAAGTAGATTCTCAAGTTACTATTCTAAACATTTCATTACACTTTTCTAGAAATCTCAAATTATATTGCAATTGACAGCAACATAGAGTATATAAGGAATATCAAATGTATATAAAGTCAGGTACGTTTCTAATGATATGTAAAAAGACCAACACCATTCTCCAAATTGAATGTCACCACAAATGTTTTACATAGTTGGGTGAGTTTCCTTGAGGAACTCTTGATTTCTTCTTTTCATGTGCGTTTGCTTTCCTGTCCCCTAGTCCCCTAGTCTGTGTGCTTGAATATTGTAGAGAAAGGAAATCAAATGTTTGATAATTTTTTTTAAAGACAATGCCTAATGATATTGCACAATGAATACAACGTTTTGGCATTTCGCTTTGGCCAAATTGCGCAAAACTGCGTCAGTACTATTTTACTATGAAAATTGGGAGAAACAGCAAGGAGGATGAATATGCAATATCTAATGAACCTGGGAAGGAGGGGGGGTTGCCTTGATTGGCTCAGAGACTGACAGACAAGCTGTGAGCCAATGAAGGGCAGGATTTTGGCCGGCCCTTTAGTCTCTGGGCTAGGTCATAAGCCAGAGATGGCATGCTGAGTGTAGCTTGCGATCTACGTGTATGTGTCTGTCCACCCTGTTCAGCCTGTTATCCTGCAAGTTGATCCAGAGGAAAGCAAAAAATAAATGTGTGGAAACCACTTTTATTCATTTTAGGGAAAATGAATAAAATGCCTTCCCGACTCATTGTACTGGTATAACTGCAGTATAACTATAAAGTGTATATATAAAAATATAATGTGCAGATTTAGTAAGTACATTGTACTGCATGAATATAGCCTTTTTATTCAAGGCATTGTACTGCAATAACTGTAATAACATAGTAGTTTCATTCAACGCATTGTGTTATGCCAATATACTGTGTAGTTCTAGTGAATGCATTATACTGTACCAACTGTATTAATATACCAGTTTCATTCAACACATTGCATTACGTCAATATATAGTGCGGTTTGTGTAAAGGCATTGTACTGCAGGACGTCTATATGCGCAAACTAAGCCTCATCAGGACTCTCTATTTTTCTTCTTTTCATCTCGATAGTCTGACCCTCATAACTTTTTTATAGTTATGTCCAAGTGGTACCTTGGAACCAAACCCGAGTTCGGAAAATGTTTTTTTACAGTAGAAATTGATTTCCCTAAGTAATATCTTCGGCTCATAGGAGATAATGCATTCTAATACTGTACAGAGCGCTCGCTGCATACAGTATTCAAACAAAGTATTATGCAAATTGACTTTGGATGTTTCATCTGAAGTCGATTCGCTCATCCCTAGAAATCACTATATCACAGTTCAGTGCTGCCATCTAGTGGCCTGAACTAGGATATACTAACAATGAGCCTGGAAGCCTAGTACAGGCTGCGGATCATTTTTACAACAGGGTCCTTTCCCTGATCTCCGCTGTGGGAAAGCACCTGAAGAGGAATCCCGCGCTTCTGATTTTTAACACTCTTAGGCTCCATTCACATATCCGCAAGTGTTGTCCACATCCGTTCCGCAATTGTGCGGAACGGGTGCGGACCCATTCATTCTCTATGGGGAGGGAATGGGATGTGGAGAGCACACTATGTGCTCTCCGTATCCACATTTCCGGAGCGCGGCCTCGATCTTCTGGTACACAGCTCCGCAAGAAAATAGAGCATGTCCTATTCTTGTCCGCAGCTGCGGACAAGAATAGGACTTCTCTATTTAGTGCCGGCCATGTGCGGCCTGGTTATTGCGGATCCGCAATACACCACGGATGCGTGAATGGACCCTTAGATGCCACTAGTGAGGGGAACTCATTGCTGTGAGGGGAGGGGGCATGTGAGGAGCTTTATGGAGTGTAAATCTGTGAGGGAGGGCCGGAATCGACAGAATGTAACTGTGTTGTTAGTACATTATTACAAGATTTGGGGCCCACTTTTGATTTTGCCCAGGGCCACATTTTGTCTAAAACCGGCGCTGCCACTGGGGGCCAATATACGGTGTGGGAGCCACAGGGGAACATGTAAATATAAAAAAAAGGGGGCCCACTGAAATGTATCGCCCAAGGGCCCACATGAACCTGGAACTGGCCCTGTGTTTCTTCCTATGGTCCCCTCCTCTGATCGGGGGCGTGAATCGCTCAACTCCCTGAACTACCAAGATGGAAATATTGACTCTATGTATATTGGCAAAAAGTAAAGCGTCGCTGAGACATTTCTAGTTTGGTTATATGGAATATCAGATATGTGTTTCCTGATCCTCGATTTAATATGCATCGTGGTGCAGCTGTCATATTGCACAGTGCACACTGCAGCTCTTGCAGGTAATCACATAGATTGCATAGCTAGTATTACAGGTTATGCAGTATGTTGTCTAATAGCAAATGAGTTACCATTAGCAGTGGAAGTTACAGATTTGGTATTTTGCATGTATTTACAACAAATGCAGATTTTATGTCCACATAAAATGCAGTGTCTCCAAATAAACTGGGACTGACACTTTGCGACAGGATGGGCCCTCTTTTTGCTGCAAATGTAATCCCCTCTGCCACATTCCTCCAATCCTCATCATACTGTAATAGTTAGAGATGAGCGAATTTCAGGTTAGCACTCCCCTGCATAACGGAAACGGAACGGATCCGTTGTGCAGGCCATAGACTTCTATTATGACGGAATGAATAACGGAATGTCTCTAAAGGCATTCCGTTATGCATTCCATCATCGAATTGCGTTAAGGTCCGCGGTAATGACATCCATAACGCAATTCACCTTTTATCAGTAAAAGGAGCGTGAACGAATTTCTAAATATGAAATTCACTCATCTCTAGTAATAGTAACCAATATTTTTTGATGATTGCGCACATTTTTCCATATTCCAAACTATATTGTGTAGTAAACAAAATATAATCTTTTGTGCAGTTACAGAGACCCTTCTTAGCGGGAAACAACAGGTCTCATCTGGATTTTTTTTTTAAAGCTGTCTCCTTTGCTTTTTTATTAAGCTTTTATTGTACCTACGTGCGTTGAGCCGTCAGCCAAAGATTTCTGCTTCTCTTAGAAAAGAACAATCATCAGAACAATTTCTTCGTGCTTTGACCATCTCACCTAAAGGAATGTTATATATAACATGTGGTGGATGACATGAGGTTGATAAAAGAGTAGTGTTTCCAGATATGTACTTTCTGAACAGAGGGCAACCTTATATTCCCAAACAGGGACAAATCTAGGAATGCAATTATTACATGCATTATTATTGAGATAATCTCCAAAAACATATCTGTGCCAAATAAATAGCAAAGAGTAATCTGTGTACAAAACCTATGACTTAACATTTATAGGAATCACAATAAAATGTCTGGTAAATGGACATGTGATTTACTAAAGGGCTTTTAAATTGTGATGCCTCTTTTGATAAATTATTTCCATGTTTAGCAGAGGGGGGTACACAGGGCTGGCTCCAGGTTCATGTGGGCCCTTGGGTGATAAATCTCAGTGGGCCCCCTTGTGGCATTTGTCAAATGTCACCACGGCATCAGAGAGTGTTAAAAAACGGAAGCGCGGGCTTCCTACTCAGACACGCCTTTCCCCAGCGGAGATCAGGGAAAGCACCCTTTTCTAAAAATGAGCTGCAGCCTGTACTAGGCTTCCAGGCTCATTGTTAGTATATCCCAGTTCAGGCCACTAGGTGGCAGCACTAAACTGTGATGTAGTGATTTCTATAGAGAATAATGGAGCAATTTCAATTATTCTGTATAAGTTACAATCTGATGAAAAGTAATTTAAAAAAAGTAAATTAAAAAAAGTAAAAAAAAGTTTTTAAAATATAAAAAAAACGTAAAATGTAAAATCACCCCAAAAAATAAAATAAAATAATAAAATTATGGGCATCGTCGCTTGAGAAAACACCCATACTATTAAAATATTTAAAAAAATAGCCCATATGGTGAAAGGATGTAACAGAAAAACAGAAAACAGGCTGATTTGCCGTTTTTTCATCACTTTATCTCCCACGAAAATTGAATAGAAAATTGATCAATTCATACACCCCCCAAAATGGTATTGTAAAAAAAGACAGATTTCCCTCAAATGAGCCCCCACACATCTCTGTAGACATGTCTATATAAAAAGTTATGGGGGTCACTGGGGAGCAGGGGTTCTGTTAGGATTGCCACCTTTACCAACAAAAAATAATAGTTACACAAATTAAAAAGGTTGGTTTTAAGTTTTATTTAGCCTCTATTTTTGAAATGATTATGCTATTATTTGAACTCACAGCCTTCTACATTAAAGTCAAGAACCTTAACCACTGGGCTATAGAGCTTCATGTTAACTTGCTGCCCATATATTATGGCTAAAAACCTCAGTAGTAGTTTCCCACATATTATGCATTCATATATATCAGAAGTATGATTTGATATATATAAATATATATTTTAGTAATTGCATATTTATTTTGTGCCATACATTTTTTCACAATTACAAAAAAAATATATAAAATTATACTTCTGCTGTATAGGAATACCTAATACATGAGAAATCCCGGCAGAAGCATTTCAGAAATAGAGGCTAAATCAGACTTACATACACTGGGTGTCCCCAAGCATACTGATAATGCTTGGGGATACCCCCTTTATGTTCATAGCACTGACTCTATATATGGACATAGCCATATATGGAGTCAGAGCGGGAACTAGAGTCCTGACTGTTCAGTAACACTGGGGGATTCCCTGTACAGCAATCTTCAGCATAGACCTGAGTGCCCCCCTATGAGCAGTGGGCCTGGGTTTGCTGGGTGCTGATGCTGTCCCTGGGGGTACATACTGTATAGTTTTCTAAATGCTTCAATAAAGGATAAACTGCGTGGGGTCTTGCTGGAATTCCTTTTTCACACAGCTGTGTTGGTGGTGGCTGTTATAATAGTAGTGGCACTTGTAGCCACAGTGGGGGAAGAAGGGGCAGTGGTAATCATGGCAACAATGGCACTTGGGACAGATACAGAGGAAGAAATTGGGAGAAGGGCCAAGAAGCCTACAATGGCAAAGAGTGGAGGCAACACACAGCCAAAACCTAAAAACAAACTGAGGCATCACCGAAACCAGTGGGACAATAGAACTTGCCAGCATTTGGAAGAAGTCTTTGCTCCTTTTCCTGGTCATCATTGTGGCAGTCAGGCTGCATCCTCAAGCAGTACAGTGTCCTTGTCATGATCATCAACAACTGCTTCTCCTGCTCAGACTCCTCCTCCCTAGCCTACACTCTATCATGAAACATCTATAACGGAATGTGTAGCCATGAGAAAACTATTTGCGACTAGCAATTTGCTTGTGTGCAAGCTGAACTCTTACCTGGCCAAGTTGCTGGTGGTGCAGTTGCTGCCATACCACTTAGTTGTGGTAAATGTGGCACTGTTCTGATCCTTCACCCAAATTTAATTATGTTCTATAGTATTACTACTGCTGGATAGCTGTCCATAAAAACTGTCTCTTTTTCAAAGTATTGTTCAGTTCAGTTGACATCAGGAAAATAGACCAACTCGGAACAAGACTATCCTCCTTCTCCTGGTCTTCTTTGTTTCAGCAACGCCGCATCCACAACCAGCACAGTTTCCTTGTCATCATTTTGTTCCCCTGCTCAGACTCCTCCTCCACTCTGTCGTCAAGTATCGAGAATATATGGCTGGAAAACATATAGCTCAGGAATCCAGTTGTGAGCAAGTTGAATTCGCACCTGGACAAGATGCTGGCAGTGCAGTGCTATACCATTTATTTGTGGTAATTGTGGTGCAGTTCCACACTTTCACACAAAAGTTATTCTTCTCTATAGTATTCCTACTTCTGCCTAGCTGTCTGTAAAATGCATCTTGTCATTATGCTAATGTGGTACACTTCCGAGTCGTCGCCAAAAATGTATTTAGCACGCTTTGCTATCTCTGGCCAGCTATCCGTAAAAATAGTCTTGTCGTTCACTCTTCTGGGATGGCAGGCTGGAACAGTGGCTGGAACTAGCTGAAGTTTCTTGTCCAGCCTCCAGTGTTCCCCAGGGAGTTTTTTTTTTAAATGGTAGATAGTGTCCTTACGCCCAGACAGACAAAGTTGTCCTCTGTAACCATACAAAACATCAAAATAAATGAGGCATAAATCCATGAAGATTTTCACACACCTCTGGCTGAGGCTGATTAATAGATCTGCCATTGCATTGATGGTGGCTATTGATAGTCTAATTATGCCGCTAACACTGTCTGCCTACTTACTGTCATAAACTGTACTGTATGGCTTCTGCTGCTGTCGTCACTGCAGCTGCTACTCCCCTACTGTCAGTACCTTTGTTGCACACACATCTACTGGCTTGTCTGTAATGATGGATTAAATATTCGCAAACCGAGTGTTCGCGGCGGGCCCAATTGACTTTTATGGCAGGCGAACCTGAAAAACCTTCAGGTCATATTTTCAGTCACCAAATACTTACTATAAGTGCACAAATAGTCCCACAATATGGACAGTGACATACCAGAGGGGGATCATTGGCAAAAATTCCCACAAAAATAAATATTTTTATCAGGGGCCGTTTTTATACGTCTTAAAGGGAAACTCTTAAAAATGTGCCCTGCTGGAGCCTTGAAATTTTTTATATTAGGCCACGAGAGTACAGGCCACAAAAATTAGGCATTAAGCTGACAGAAAAGAACTTATGATTACGTGGCTGGAGGTACATTAAGCGGTCACTGAATAAAAATTTTACTGTAGGCCAGTACAGGCCCCAAAAATTAGGCATTAACCTGACAGAAAAGAACTTGTGATTATGTGGCTGGAGGTACAATAGGAGGTCACTGAATAAAATTTTTACTGTAGGCCAGTACAGGCCGCAAAAATGAGGCATTCACCTGACAGAAAAGGCCTTTTATGACGCTGTTTATACATAACACAAGGACCATTCTTTGTTCTAGGTGTTGGCGGATATGTGTGGGCTGGCATGAGGAAATTAAATTACACGTAGTCATCACAGGTGTTGAATTCCTCCGAGATCAATGCCACATTCAATTTTAGAAATGTGAGGTAGTCCACACTGTCGTGAGCTAGGCGAGTGCGCTTATCGGTAATGATCCCCCCTGCTGCGCTGAACGTCCTGTCGGACAGGACGCTCGACAAGGAGCAAGCCAAGAGTTCCATGGCAAATTGTGCCAGCTCTGGCCACAGGTCAAGCCTGCACACCCAGTACCTCCCAAAGAAGTACAAGGAAGAAATCTGCTTTGGGATCTGGTAATGCTGCTGACACTGTGGATGCATTGGGCCAGGTACCACAGCTCTACAGAACCACATGAAGCAGCATTACCACATGCCATGGCCAAACAAATGTGGTGGCCATCTCCCGCAAGAATAGTTTCCTCCTTTTCCTGGTCTCCCTTAAGGCAGCCAAACCACATGCACGTGCAGTACGACGGTGTCTTTATCAATGTCATCACTTTTCTGCTTCTCCCGCTCAGAATCCTGTTCCTCCTTCTCTCTGTCATCAGTTATTGATAATGGGATGCGTGGCCAGGAAACAACTCTACACACACAGTAATCTTCTGCTACTGAAGCTTAATTCCCACCTGGCCAAGTTGCTGGCGGTGCAGTCGCTGCTGTACCATTTAGTAAAGTCTCCTGCCTTTAGGGAGCTGATGGCATTCACTCAGCCTCACTGGAAGATATCCAGCTGCTCTTATTACTCCCAAAAAGCCAACACTGCCTTGTACTCTCACATGGCAGAGAATGTGGACCCCTCCATGTGATTGTCGCCATGCAGCAAGGTGCATGCCATGGTGTGAAGGTATCAAAATATGCTTTGCCTTTGACTAAGGGCTAAGTAAAGTTAGAGTTCACAGCAATTCAATTCATAAAAGACAACTTGTTTTAATTATTTTATTTTTTTATGGGTTAGGGGTGGGGTTAGGGATAGGGAAAGGGTATATTTTATATTTTTAATATTTTTTTTCTTTTTATGTTTTTTTTTAAAGTTTTTTTTAAATGTTTTTTCAGTTTTTTTGTATATTTGTTCCTTAGAACATCTTCATGTTTTTGATTGCAGCTGAGGAAGGCAGCATCATAAGGGCAACCTCAGAAGGGAACCATGAGGAATAGATTGAATTAAGGCCCCTTTTCCAGATCTGGCTCAGATGTTCTTGAGATGTTCTTTGCATCACTGGCCTCCAGGTCTTCTATAAGAATTATCCAGTCCTCCTTGATGTTACCAGGGAATCTGATGGTAAGACACTGTACGGAGAAGACATAAAACAGGACACATTATCTGTACAATCCGCTCATGTCTACTCCATCACGAGGTGCTCAATGGTGGTGCCTATTATTAAAGCCCCTTGTGTGCCCCCTATAAGAACAAGAAGAGATAAATTCTACAGAGTTCCCTCTTTAAGACAACCCCTTATAGTCTATGAATAAATATGGATGTCTGGGAAGAGGACCCTGCTATATACTGTAGGTCGTAATGTAGAGGTAAGTATCAGCTGCTACAGACCATCCATGAAATGATATGAGAGGTTGTGTGATACTACACGAACAGTATAGCGGTTGTCTTCCTAAGGACTTCATGTCATCTGACTGCTGCCGCTGAGATGACATCACCAGGGACAGCAGGTGAATATAGTTATGACAGCTTATAATGGGCCAGGGGGATGTGAGGAGCGGTATACCTACCTGGAAATCGCTATAATAGCTCATGTAATGGAGGCAGAACCCGAATGCAATGATCCAGTCTGAAATTACGAAGATGATATGGAAAATCTGAAAAGAAGAGAACATAAGTCTAAAGAGAAAATCCAACAGAAGACTCTGGATACTTCATATTGTGTTCTATTCTATTATTATAGTGTGTTCTGTTCTCTACATATGTAGAAGGTTCCAGTCACTCAGGAGCGCTGTGGCCATATCATTAGTGACAAAACTCCTAGGAGACGTCTGTTAGGAGCACGGCAGGACACGCAATAGCGTCCTATGTCTGTAGAGAACATGACGGTAATTACCTGGCCGATCTGGTCTTCTTCACAGATGGCTGTTATTATCTGACTTCCCACCACTGGAAGTAGTAGTACATAGGAATGTAACATATTTATTGCAGAAGTCATTACTAGTCATTATATATCGATACTCCAATACTCTGCCTGTCAGTGTATTACTTCTATTATGGGCCGTGCCCTCCCATGTGCCATCTACTGCCCCTGATACCAGTATTCTGCTATAATGCCCCGGGGTACATGGGGGCTTGGTAACAAGGGCACAAGATCTCTGAAGTTAACCCTCTGCCTTCTGTAAAGGATACTGTAACGGACCGTTTCAGCAGACAAGGGGTTAAAATCCATTTAGGCGATATGCCCCTTTCTGAGAGACAGGCACAGCTACTGCAGAACACCAAACTCCCGAACTGGATACAAAATAGCACTCCAAACTGGAACCTCGCGAATAGCTGCTAGCAGACAAACAGGAAAAGCATACAATCAGCTTACACTCCTGGCACTCAGTCTCCAACAGCATACAGGGAATCCCCCCAATAATGAGACAAGGCTCCGTGTTGAGGGTCAAGCAGTGGTCTGACTGTACTTCAGGTACAGCCTCTTTTATTCATAAAAAACAAACATAGCACTGCCCACAGTGTTTTGAAATCCAACCAATCAATATCTTACAACACACACAATGCAAGTACAGCAACCAATCGTTCACACCCCCTAGAGGACCAGAAGGGAGACTGCGGCACAGAACAGATACAACACATCCCCACATTGCATCATGGTTTCCTCCTCTCTGTCCCGGAGACAACCGAGGGCAATCCAATTATCTCTCAAGACAAAGGGAGATCGCCAATACACATGTGGAGACAACAGTACAGACATCACCATTTAAACACACAATGGGACAATGACACAATAGAAACACACCCAGCATATTCCTCCCAAGCTGACAAGTTACACTTATTATAAATTGTTACAACTTTGTGAGGTTACATTTTCCATACATATAACTTACATCAATTTAAACAGTATAATTTGGGGGACAAACCTATCCAAAATTCCCTGGAATAGGTTCAGGGGTTTAAAAGTTAGTATGGGCCATAATCCTGAGGCAAGAGGCGTTTAAACAGGCCTCTCCAAAACCCAGTGGCGAGGTTGGTTTCGCCACACATCTCCCCCCCCCCCCCCCCCCAGGGAAGACTAACCAGATACCTGACCTCACGCCGGTCAGTACCTGAGTTAGTCTGGCAGCCCACCCACAACCCAATACTGGACCTGTTGAATTTAGTAGCCTGTCTTTGTCCAGTGAATCCACCAAGATTATATTGGTAGCTGGTACTCCCGGTCTCTGTGTTGCTCCCTGGCTTGGAGTGGAGGTTGCTTTGTGGGCAGGTATCAGCGGTACTCTGCCCTGGTGCCAGCGTTACCATGGAAGAAGCCTGGTTGGAGCCTGGTTGTTGGAGGGGGAGACCGACTGTCTCCGCTCCCAATACAGTGTCCTGCTGCTGTGGAAAGGAGACTGGGCTCTCTATTCCCTGCTGGACACTCTGCCGCTGGGGGACAGGACCGACTGTCTCTGCCCCTTGTAACTCCGCCTGCCGCTGGGGAATGGAGACTGGGCTCCCAATTCCCTGTACATCACACGGCTGCTGGGGAATGGAGACTGGGCTCCCAATTCCCAAAAAATCATGCTGCTGCTGGGGGGCAGGAACAACTACCTCTGCCCCCTGTAACTCAGCCTGCCGCTGGGGAGGGAGGATGCTGCTCTCCTCTCCCTGCATTTCACACTGCCTTCCCGGCATATCACTCTGCTGCTGGGGGGCAGGAACAACTACCTCTGCCCCCTGTAACTCAGCCTGCCGCTGGGGAGGGAGGACGCTGCTCTCCTCTCCCTGCATTTCACACTGCCTTCCCGGCATATCACTCTGCTGCTGGGGGGCAGGAACAACTACCTCTGCCCCCTGTAACTCAGCCTGCCGCTGGGGAGGGAGGACGCTGCTCTCCTCTCCCTGCACTTCACACTGCCGCTGGGGAATGGAGACTGGGCTCCCAATTCCCTGCAATTCACACTGCCACTGAGGAATGGAGACTGGGCTCCCAATTCCCTGCAATTCACACTGCCGCTGGGGAATGGAGACTGGGCTCCCAATTCCCTGCAATTCACACTGCCGCTGGGGAATGGAGACTCGGCTCCCAATTCCTTGCAATTCACACTGCTGCTGGGGAATGGAGACTGGGCTCCCTCTGTCCCGCAACTGTAACTTCCGATGGAGGTCCACCCAACGTGGCAGCTGACCGTCACCTTCTGCCTGGTATAGTAGGGTCTTGAACACTAGACTCCTCACGAACTTCACGGATTTCTCAGCTGGATTGGGTCCGAAGAAGTTCAGCCGCAACCACATCATACGGTCAAATTCCTCAACAGAGTATCTGTACTCCACTGCTGGTTCCATCCTGGTGCTTTTAGGGTCGCTGTACTGAGACATGCGTTGCCCTTAAGTTGTAAAATCCAAAGAAATGCTGTCTCCTGTAGCTGTCCTTCTGGCTGTAGGAACGATCCCGCTGCTGCCACCAATTGTAACGGACCGTTTCAGCAGACAAGGGGTTAAAATCCGTTTAGGTGATATGCCCCTTTCTGAGAGACAGGCACAGCTACTGCAGAACACCAAACTCCCGAACTGGATAAAAAATAGCACTCCAAACAGGAACCTCGCGAATAGCTGCTAGCAGATGAACAGGAAAAGCATACAATCAGCTTACACTGCTGGCAATCAGTCTCTAACAGCATACAGGGAATCCCCCCAATAACGAGACAAGGCTCCGTGTTGAGGGTCAAGCAGTGGTCTGACTGTACTTCAGGTACAGCCTCTTTTATTCAGAAAAAAACAAACATAGTACTGCCCACAGGGTTTTGAAATCCAACCAATCAATATCTTACAACACACACAATGCAAGTACAGCAACCAATCGTTCACGCCCCCTAGATGACCAGAAGGGAGACTGCGACACAGAACAGATACTACTAATGTCCTTTTGGGACTAATTACACCACTTTCACTGCACCTACCTACTTAACTAAGACTTAGCTTTTATTTCATATTATTAAATAATTATGGTGTAAATAACTAATGTTAAAATTCTCAGTGATCACTGGCCATTTGTCTATCCCTTTAGATTACCCTGTCAGGACCGACATCTGACTGGGTTTGACACACACTTTCACTAACAGGCTGCGCGCTTGCCTGTATTAGTTGTTTATTGAGTGCAATTCATTTTATTTCTCTGTAATAGCCTAATGAACATCTGCCATAAAATTCAGAGCCTCACGCTGCCCCCCGACATGTTTCGCCGTATCACGGCGTCTTCAGGGGTTAGGGCAGAGTGTACGCGTGTCCTCCTTGCGGCCAACTTATAAAGCCTTTGTTTGTGACGTCATTATTGGGAGCCTCACTAGGGGGCGTGATGGAAGGTTT
This sequence comes from Bufo gargarizans, assembly GCF_014858855.1. Classification (NCBI taxonomy): domain Eukaryota; kingdom Metazoa; phylum Chordata; class Amphibia; order Anura; family Bufonidae; genus Bufo; species Bufo gargarizans. The sequence continues at coordinate 233,753,090 of NC_058080.1, forward strand.
CTTCCCAGGTGCCGATTGGATGTACGCCGTGAATCGGCTTGCTGTCGTCATACCTACCACCCCTTGACCTCGGTTACTTCCCCTCAATTGGTCCTCGTCATTAACAGGCGTCTGTTTACATCATAGCTCCGCCCGTCTGACGTCGGCTGCCTTCTTCCAATTGGTCCACGTCATCAGGTGCTGTTACGCATGCGCAGTTGATGTGACTGCTCTCCGATTTTGAGCTATTGCGCATGCTCGCCGACTTAATCATCAGCCTTCCCAATACATTGAGCTCGACGTATCTCTGACGCGCATGTTCGCGGACTTAGATTCCGGCTGACTTCCATTCTTGTTCTCTCTGGAGACTCCCTTCGGGAGGTATTTCCTTACACCCATCCCTTAGTATTCTATCCTTCTTAGGTTTATCTACCTACTATTAACTACTCCCACGTTATGATATTCGTGTATCACTTTATTTATCTAATATATATTCACACTACCTTCTCTGATGCCCTCATATTTCTTTATTCTTCCTATTATTTTTCTATATATTGAGGTTACTTACAGAAGAAGGTTAGGATAGGTGGGAATTATTAACTAGTTTGGGGAATATGGGGTGCTATCACGGGTTATGGGGACAAGTGGAGGGGGGGGGGGGGGGAGACAGATTTAGTCGCTCCACATCCTTCATCCCATATCTTTGAATTGATGAGTTATCTGTTAGGGACATCCCTACACTCCAACTTCATGAAATGTTGTCTATATTTCATTATGTATCTTTTGTGGTTTTCTTCATCTATCTCCAACTCTCTCTCCCCTTTTTATTCCCTTAATGTGATATTAATTTTTATTTATTTATATACCTTCCAATGTATAATCCCCACATTCAATTTCCATGAGGTTCCCAAGTATAGACTATTTTCTCATATTACGGTTCCATAGTTGAATTATTGTTTTTTATTGTCTTTTTTAATTTTTTCACAAGGAGGTTGCTCTATTTTAGTTAAAATATTTTTATCTCATTTACTACTTCAGTTGGTAATTCTTTTAATTTATTTTATTTTCTTTTTTCTCTTAGATGAGGGTATTCGTAACCTACAGGAAGGACGAGTACGTGAACCCTTCATTTAGCCCTTTTGGGGCTAGACTATTTAGTAAGTATATCCATTTCGTTTCTTCTTGTTGGAGCTTTTTGTCTATATCTCCTTTGCGTGGTCCTGATTTGACTCTCATCAGTCCCCAGAATTTGAAATCGGTGTTATGGCCCCTGTGCTTTTCTCTCATATGTCTGGCCAGGCTGGTGTCCTCTCCAGTGTTAATACTACTCAGATGCTTTGATATTCTTCTTCTCAACTCTTGAATTGTCTTCCCGACATATAACTTAGGGCATTCACAGCTAATAACATATACAACCCCCTTTGTCTTACAATTAATGTAGTCCCTGACTTCATAGTTTTTTCCATCTACTGGGTTTGTGAAGTTTTTTGTGATTTTCATCCGACTACAGAAGGTACAGTCTCCACAGGGGTATGATCCAGTGTGAGACAGCCACGTACTTTTTTTAGTTATTTGGTGGGGTTGGTAGTGACTGTGAACTAGCTTTTCTTTTAGATTTTGCCCTCTCCTAAATGTTATCGCTGGATATTTCGGTATTACTTGTTGTAGGTCCATATCGGCCTGCAAGATGTGCCAATGTCGTTTCAAAATCCTTTGTATACCACTGTGTTCTGTATCATACGTGCCTATACACCGTATAATCTTCTCTCCCTCTTTTGTTTTTTTGTTTGTCAATAGGTCTACTCTTTCTGTTGTTCTAGCTTTATTATAAGCTCGATGCAGGCATTTTTTGGAGTATCCCCTCTCAATAAATCGTGAGTATAAATTCCTACATTCTTTTTGGAATGCTTCCTCGGTGGAACAATTCCGCCTGGCTCTAAGATATTGTCCCACCGGGATTCCTTTTTTTAGAGAGTCAGGGTGAAAGCTTTGCCAGTGTAGTAGGCCATTTGTCGATGTTACTTTCCGATATATTTCGGTTTGGATTCTGCCGTCAGGCTGCAGGTTTATTTTCAGATCCAGAAAATTCAAAGTGCTTTTGTGTATTTCAGCTGTAAACTTCATACCAATCTGATTATCATTCAGTTGGCTAACAAAGTCATAGAATTGTGCCTCAGTGTCATCCCAAAAAATCAAAATATCATCTATATAACGACCCCAAAATAAAACGTGTTGCGTGTATTTTTCCATAGTGTCCCTAAATACTATACGGTCTTCCCACCACCCTAGAAATAAATTCGCAAAACTTGGTGCACAAATCGTGCCCATCGCGGTGCCAGTGACCTGCAAATAATATTTCCCATTAAACATAAGGTAATTGTGCTCTAACAAAAATGTCAATAGTGAAATAACAAAAATATTGTGCTCATAATATTGTATTCCCTTTGTGTTCAGATAGTGTTGTGTTGCCTGTATACCAAGGTGATGCTGAATGCTGGTATACAGTGCCTCAACATCAAGGCTTGCTATGAGTGTATGTGAGTTCACCTGGATTTCCTGCAGCCTGACGACAGTATCCTTGGTGTCTCTAAGATATGAGGGTAGTGTTCTAACAAATCGAGCTTATAATAAAGCTAGAACAACAGAAAGAGTAGACCTATTGACAAACAAAAAAACAAAAGAGGGAGAGAAGATTATACGGTGTATAGGCACGTATGATACAGAACACAGTGGTATACAAAGGATTTTGAAACGACATTGGCACATCTTGCAGGCCGATATGGACCTACAACAAGTAATACCGAAATATCCAGCGATAACATTTAGGAGAGGGCAAAATCTAAAAGAAAAGCTAGTTCACAGTCACTACCAACCCCACCAAATAACTAAAAAAAGTACGTGGCTGTCTCACACTGGATCATACCCCTGTGGAGACTGTACCTTCTGTAGTCGGATGAAAATCACAAAAAACTTCACAAACCCAGTAGATGGAAAAAACTATGAAGTCAGGGACTACATTAATTGTAAGACAAAGGGGGTTGTATATGTTATTAGCTGTGAATGCCCTAAGTTATATGTCGGGAAGACAATTCAAGAGTTGAGAAGAAGAATATCAAAGCATCTGAGTAGTATTAACACTGGAGAGGACACCAGCCTGGCCAGACATATGAGAGAAAAGCACAGGGGCCATAACACCGATTTCAAATTCTGGGGACTGATGAGAGTCAAATCAGGACCACGCAAAGGAGATATAGACAAAAAGCTCCAACAAGAAGAAACGAAATGGATATACTTACTAAATAGTCTAGCCCCAAAAGGGCTAAATGAAGGGTTCACGTACTCGTCCTTCCTGTAGGTTACGAATACCCTCATCTAAGAGAAAAAAGAAAATAAAATAAATTAAAAGAATTACCAACTGAAGTAGTAAATGAGATAAAAATATTTTAACTAAAATAGAGCAACCTCCTTGTGAAAAAATTAAAAAAGACAATAAAAAACAATAATTCAACTATGGAACCGTAATATGAGAAAATAGTCTATACCTGGGAACCTCATGGAAATTGAATGTGGGGATTATACATTGGAAGGTATATAAATAAATAAAAATTAATATCACATTAAGGGAATAAAAAAGGGGAGAGAGAGTTGGAGATAGATGAAGAAAACCACAAAAGATACATAATGAAATATAGACAACATTTCATGAAGTTGGAGTGTAGGGATGTCCCTAACAGATAACTCATCAATTCAAAGATATGGGATGAAGGATGTGGAGCGACTAAATCTGTCTCCCCCCCCCCCCCCCCCTCCACTTGTCCCCATAACCCGTGATAGCACCCCATATTCCCCAAACTAGTTAATAATTCCCACCTATCCTAACCTTCTTCTGTAAGTAACCTCAATATATAGAAAAATAATAGGAAGAATAAAGAAATATGAGGGCATCAGAGAAGGTAGTGTGAATATATATTAGATAAATAAAGTGATACACGAATATCATAACGTGGGAGTAGTTAATAGTAGGTAGATAAACCTAAGAAGGATAGAATACTAAGGGATGGGTGTAAGGAAATACCTCCCGAAGGGAGTCTCCAGAGAGAACAAGAATGGAAGTCAGCCGGAATCTAAGTCCGCGAACATGCGCGTCAGAGATACGTCGAGCTCAATGTATTGGGAAGGCTGATGATTAAGTCGGCGAGCATGCGCAATAGCTCAAAATCGGAGAGCAGTCACATCAACTGCGCATGCGTAACAGCACCTGATGACGTGGACCAATTGGAAGAAGGCAGCCGACGTCAGACGGGCGGAGCTATGATGTAAACAGACGCCTGTTAATGACGAGGACCAATTGAGGGGAAGTAACCGAGGTCAAGGGGTGGTAGGTATGACGACAGCAAGCCGATTCACGGCGTACATCCAATCGGCACCTGGGAAGAAACCTTCCATCACGCCCCCTAGTGAGGCTCCCAATAATGACGTCACAAACAAAGGCTTTATAAGTTGGCCGCAAGGAGGACACGCGTACACTCTGCCCTAACCCCTGAAGACGCCGTGATACGGCGAAACATGTCGGGGGGCAGCGTGAGGCTCTGAATTTTATGGCAGATGTTCATTAGGCTATTACAGAGAAATAAAATGAATTGCACTCAATAAACAACTAATACAGGCAAGCGCGCAGCCTGTTAGTGAAAGTGTGTGTCAAACCCAGTCAGATGTCGGTCCTGACAGGGTAATCTAAAGGGATAGACAAATGGCCAGTGATCACTGAGAATTTTAACATTAGTTATTTACACCATAATTATTTAATAATATGAAATAAAAGCTAAGTCTTAGTTAAGTAGGTAGGTGCAGTGAAAGTGGTGTAATTAGTCCCAAAAGGACATTAGTAGTAAAAAGTGTTGATTAACACACCACATCCCTGCTCTTAAAGGGGAAGTACAGTTATTACAGAACAGATACAACACATCCCCACAATGCATCATGGTTTCCTCCTCTCTGTCCCGGAGACAACCGAGGGCAATCCAATTATCTCTCAGGACAAAGGGAGATCGCCAATACACATGTGGAGACAACAGGACAGACATCACCATTTAAACACACAATGGGACAATGGCACAATGGGACAATAGAAACACACCCAGCATATTCCTCCCAAGCTGACAAGTTACACTTATTATAAATTGTTACAACTTTGTGAGGTTACATTGTCCATACATATAACTTACATCAATTTAAACAGTATAACTTGGGGGACAAACCTATCCAAAATTCCCTGGAATAGGTTCAGGGGTTTATGGGCCATAATCCTGAGGCAAGAGGCGTTTAAACAGGCCTCTCCAAAACCCAGTGGCGAGGTTGTGAATGATGTCACATAAGCAGATATGGTCCTGGTGTGGGACAGGCAGCGGCTGCTCCTGGAGATGGGATGCAGGGCTATAGCCGTTCTGAGCTGAATTAATGCCCCGAGGACAACTGCCGATGTGACAAAGGCTTGGTGGCTACACGGAAACAGTTTTCCCTAGAATGAGACATAGAGATAATATTATATATACTCCTGAAGCGCAGATTATGATAAAGAGCAGATCATGGGGGGCTAACAATGTACACAGACATCTCTCCTCTACCAGGAGTAGAAAGGGATGAGGGGAGGTTTTCTCCTGGGTCTAGATGTTTTGCAAACCTAACAAATGGCTTTTGCTATGCCCCCGATGCACACAGTCCATTCGGTGATTAGCATGAAGGTCTCAAATGCTTTCTTGCACCGGCTGTGCTCAGGGGTCCGCATCTCATAGTATCGATGCATGAGGTAGATGATGACTGCTTATGAAAGACAAAAACAATACAGACTTTAATCCATAAATGAAGAGATTATGTCAATGAGTGGGGGGCGCAAATACCTTTTACATTAAAGCGTACTTCCCCTTTAAATATGACGTCTGTTAATGACTGACAGAAGAGATTTTCCTACTGGAGGTTTACCAGAAAGGAGACTTACCTACGAGGGCAGAGATGGAGAACGCCACGCTAAATACAATATTTACTGGAAATTAAAATAATAAGAAAAAATAAAAAGAAATAATTTATTAATAATAAGAACAATAATTCAAAAATTCTCTATAGCAAAATGAATTAGAAATCCAAGAGGTGCCAATTGGTCAGAGGTTACCATAGAACACAATGGAAATCAGCGGGGCCGAGGCTCATTGGCTGACATGTCTCTGACATCACCACAGGAATAAATTGGCTAAATTCCATAAATCTCCATTTTTCTCTTCTCCATCTACTTCCAATTAACCCTTGTAATTCCAATAGTTAGGTTGGGCCCAAAATTAGAGGGCATGCAGTGTATACACCAACCCCTCGAAGCGCACATATCATAGACAGATAAGTGTAACATCATGGAGGGTCCACATTTATAAATGGATTTTCCCAGTTTATAGAACCCAACAACGGAAACGTCTATCTGTTTCCTACTAATTCTCATCACCCTCTGCTGTTTCCACTTACCTGACAGCAATCAGTGGTGATCTTTCAGTACTGTGGCCAAAGATGGCCATCAAGTAAGTGGTCAAGTGACCACTCAAGGTCCAGATGGTCCAAAGGCAAACCAATAAAGATAAGCAGCGAAACTTCATCATAAATGCAAATGAAGCATAGTTGCAGAGGAGCACCCTCCAGACAATCTGATTTCTCAGAAAGTGACAGGGTCTAGAAAAGTCCTGCCTTCTATAGGCTCCAGAACTCGATGACATCACAGTAGCACAGGAATGGCAGCGTGTTGCTATGACAACCACCACCAGAGAAAGCACACTCTCTACACCACCACTAGGGGAAGCACACTGTATACAGACACCAATAAAGAGAGTGCACTGTATATAGCCACCACTAAATGCATCACACTGTATATACCACCACCAGAGGGAGCACACTGTATACAGACACCAATAGTGAAATCACACAACCCATACCAGCACTAAAGGGAGCATAATATGTACACTACCAATAGAGGGAGAAAACTAAATACAACACCATTAGAGTGCACACTTCTGCTGCTGTCGTCACTGCAGCTGCTACTCCCCTACTGCCAGTACCTTTGCCGCACACACATCTACTGGCTTGTCAGTAATGATGGACGAACATTGGCCAGGACGGTTCGCAACCACACATTCACGATCAAATGTTTGCGAACCGCGCGTTCTCGGCGGGCCCCATTGACTTTTATGGCATGCGAACCTGAAAAACCTTCAGGTCATATTTTCAGCCACCAAATACTTACTATAAGTGCACAAATAGTCCCACAAAATGGACAGTGACATACCAGAGGGGGATCATTGGCAAAAATTCCCACAAAAATAAGCATTTTAATCAGGGGCCGTTTTTATGCATCTTAAAGGGAAACTCTCAAAAATGTGCCCTGCTGGAGCCTAGAAATTTTTTATTTTAGGCCACAGGAGTACAGGCCCCGACAATTAGGCATTCATCTGACAGAAAAGAACTTGTGATTATTTGGCTAGAGGTACATTAGGCGGTCACTGGATAACAATTTTACTGTAGGCCAGTACAGGCCCCAAAAATTAAGCATTAAGCTGACAGAAAAGAACTTGTGATTATGTGGCTGGAGGTACATTAGGCGGTCAATATATAAAAATTTTGCTGTAGGCCAGTACAGGCCCCAAAAATTAGGCATTCACCTGACAGAAAAGGCCTTTTATGACGCTGTATATACATAAGACAAGGACCATTCCTTGTTCTTAGTGGTGGCGGATATGTGTGGGCTGGCATGAGGAAATTCAATTACACGTAGTCATCACACGTGTTGAATTCCTCCGAGATCCATGTCACATTCATTTTTAGAAATGTCAGGTAGTTCACACTGGGGTAGTCGTGAGCTAGGCGAGTGTGCTTATTGGTAACGATCCCCCCTGCTGCGCTGAACATCCTTTCGGACAGGATGCTCGACGAGGGGCAAGCCAAGAGTTCCATGGCAAATTGTGCAAGCTCTGGCCACAGGTCAAGCCTGCGAACCCAGTAGTCCAGGGGTTTATTTATTCTCAGAGCATCCACATCGGCCGTTAACCTGATGTAGTCGGACACCTGTCGGTCTAGGTGTTCCCTGAGACTGGATCGTAGGGCGGCTGTCGATGGGTTGGCTGCAAGAATGATCATATATCCAAAGTGACCAACACATCTTCAAATTGCCCTCTTCTTGTAGGCGCGGTAGGATTGTTACCCGCACCTGTTTCGCTGTGGGTGGAAATTCTTCTGCCAGCGCCTGCAACAGCAGAATGCAGAATCTCTCTCACAGCAAAGCCTGGAAATTCAGCATTTTGCCAGCTTTCTGTGATTCTGGTAACACTTTTTATACAGGGGTCCCTCATCAAACACTGGAGCATGAACGCCCCCATTTGCGCTAAATTGGAAGCTGTGGAGCACCCTGGCTCCTGCTCGTCGCCCAGCAGAATGTTGTCTCTGGTCTTCTCCCCCCAGCCACGGACAACACCAGGGATCCATGAAAAGTTTAAAGTCCCCCTCAAAGCCTGCTGACTTGTCTCAGATGGAGTAGCCCCCCCCCCGGGAATTCAATCAGCATTGCGACTTTCTCATCTTCTAGCTCCTGCTTCTCGATGGCTTGATCAATGACAAGACGCTATGCACACTGCCGCTGGGGAATGGAGACTGGGCTCCCAATTCCCTGCAGACGTGTGACGGGCAAGTGGTGTCGCTGCTGAATGTCAGCAAGACGAGCCATGGCCGTATAAGATCTTCTAAAATGGCCAGAGATTTTCGTGGCCTACCGCAAGACGTCCTGGACCCCGGGGTATTTGGCAACGAATCGCTACACGACTAAGTTCAGGACTAGTGTTGGGCGAGCATGCTTGGCTGAACACTAGTTTGGCTCGAGCATTGTGATGCTTGACACATCGTGGTGTTCGGCCAAATACCGCGTGTGCCGAGGGCGATGCTCGAGTCTCCTCCCCGCACGTTTGTTGACTGCTGCGAAGCCAATAAACGTGCAGGTGAGTACTGCCATTAACTGTAATGCCGTAGCCATGTTGGCTGCTGGCATTACAGTGATTGGCTGTCCAGAACACGTCATCGGGTGCTATATAGCACCTGATAACACGTGTTCGGCTCAGTATTAGTCAGGGAGAGCTGGAGACTAGAAGTGAGAGATAGTGTAGGGATTGAAATAGCAAGATTTAAGTTTTTATACTTGTTATAGACCCAAAAGTCCTTTTAAGGACTATTGTGTGTGGTAGCAATATATATTTTTAGTGCAACCTGCACTAAATTGCTATAACTACTTGTTATAGACCCAAAACTTATTTTAAGGACTATAGTTGTATCTTGCAGCAATATATATTTGTAGCGCAACCTGCACTAAATAGCTTGCAATTGCTTGGCCGCTGCAGACAGTGACATTATCTGCACTACATCTTCTGTCTAACGCGTGCGCAGCCTAAAAACATCTGTGACATTCAGTGTACTTTTTCCGTAGATGATGTCCGCTGTGGACAGTTACATTACCTGCGCTACATCTCCTGTATAACGTTTGCGTATCCAAAATATCAGTGACATTCAGTCAATTTTTTTTTATGCTGGTGGCAGCGACTTTACTTGCGCTACATCTCCAGTATAACATTAGCGCATCCGAAATATCAGTGACAGTGTAATTTTTTTCGCCGCTGGTGACAGCGACATTATCTGCACTACGAAAAACAGTTATGGTGGTGGCTCACTTCCAATTACCTATGGTATGGTGCTATCAACCCGATGGAGAGGGCACCCTACCTCTCAGGGAAATAATGGGAAATAAAGATATGTATTGGGCGAGCACTCTAACATAAAGCACACATTTAATCAAGATAAAATCTCAATCAAATAAAAACAAATACATAAAAAGAATAAAAATGCATCAATAAGTTAGCAATAACCACGATGGGGCAACTGGTGCGTATTGCTGTGAATGTCCGAGGCGCAAATAAAGATCTATTTCACCATATGGCGATTATACTTCCTTGTGAGGCTTTGTATGTATTTGTTTTTATTTGATTGATATTTTATCTTGATTAAATTTGTGCTTTATGTTAGAGTGCTCGCCCAATACATATCTTTATTTCCCATTATCTGCCCTACATCTCCTTTGTAACGTGTGCGCAGCCTAAAAATATGTGTGACATCCAGTGAACTTTTTCTGTAGATGATGTCCGCCTCGGATAGTTACATTACCTTCGCTACATCTCCTGTATAACGTTTGCGTATCCGAAATATCAGTGACATTCAGTAAAAATTTTTTGCTGCTGGTGGCAGCGACATTACCTGCTTTACATCTCCTTTATAACGTTTGCCCATACTAAACATCAGTGACATTTATTCAGTGTAATTATTTATTAGCCGCTGGTGACAGCGACATTACTTGAACTATACTTCCTGTATAATGTATGCGCATCCTAAATATCAGTGACATTTATTCAGTGTAATTTTTTATTAGGCAGTGGTGACAGTGACATTACTTGCACTATGCCTTCTGTTTAACGTGTGCACATCCTAAATATCAGTGATATTCAGTGTCATTTTTTATTAGGCGGTGGTGACAATGACATTACTTGAGCTATACCTCCTGTTTAACGTGTGCGCATCCTAAATACAGTATCAGTGACATTGATTCAGTGTAATTTTTTATTAGGTGGTGGTGACAGCGACATTACTTGCGCTATACCTCCTGTTTAACGTGTGCGCATCCTAAAAATCAGTAACATTCATTCAGTGTAATTTTTTATTAGGTGGTCGTGACAGTCACATTACTTGCGCTATACCTCCTGTATAACGTTTGTGCAACCTAAATATCAGTGACATTAATTTAGTGTCATTTTTTATTAGGCGGTGGTGACAGCGACATTACTTGCGCTATACCTCCTGTTTAACGTGTGCGCATCCTAAATATCAGTGACAATCATTCAGTGTCATTTTTTATTAGGCGGTGGTGACAGCAACATTACTTGCGCTATACCTCCTGTATAATGCTTGTGCAACCTAAATATCAGTGACATTAATTCAGTGTAATTTTTTATTAGGCAGTGGTGACAGTGACATTAGTAGCGCTATATCTCCTGTTTAACATGTGCGCATCCTAAACATTAGTACCATTCATTAATTGTGTAATCTTTTATTAGGAGGTGGTGACAGCGACATTACTTGCGCTATACCTCCTGTTTAACGTGTGCGCATTCTAAAAATATCTGTGACATTCTGTGTACTATATTTGCGCATACACTTACAAAACCTGTGTTACTGTATGTGTGACATACTTGCAAGCATATATACCATTTAATATGCGCAAGGCGAGCAGTAAGGGACGAGGAAGTAGCCATGCTGCTGATGGTGCATGCAGAGGCCGTGCCCCTGGGTGCGGTGAAACTGTGCCTGCTGCCAGAGCACAAGAAACATACTCATCCACATGGTCGTCGCCTTTCCAGTCAGCTTCACTATTTACAAGCGACCAGTGGGCATTGATGTCTGACCTCTGTGAGGTTTTAAGAAACTTTGAGGAATCAACACAGATGGTGAGCGGCGATAACGCTATTAACAGCGTACCTGTCACGGTCATATTGGTGTCGTGCAGTCTGGTTGTGGGGGCAACGTATAGTTTTCAGTTTGCACGCGCACTTCCCCTTTAAATTGTCTCCCTGTTGTGTGGTGCGCGTGGGGTTAATATCCTGACTTTGTTAGATCAGGGTGTGGTCTTCTAGCTATTTAGCCTTTGCTTGTAGCTTGGAGCTGAGTTGTGCTCTACCCTTGCTGTGGGCTGGAAGCTATGCTCCATTCTTGGGCAATTCCATCTGCCCAGTCATTGAGAGCCACCTTGTTGGACATCGAGGTCTCTTTACAATGTAATTCCTTTGTCTCCCTTGTATCCGCTATGTACCCAACCTCACTTGTTGTATGTTTTGTGTGGGTTTATTTTCAGGGTTTGTTGTACGTCTTATTTGTTGTTACATGTCTGGGATGTTGTTGGTGTTTGTCCCTGCATGAGTGTAAAATGTTTCCCTCTGTGTGTTATCCCTCCGGAAGGGGGTTGGTTTCCCAGAGGGGTGAACCATTTTCCTAGGATGTGCAGTTGCTGGAGTCCTGGTTCCTGTGTCAGTACGGACTGCATCCGGAAGGTGTTTGGATGGCAGCGCATCTGTTTGGATTCCAGGTTACTTCAGCTGTGTTCTTCTTTGGTGTCTTCCACCAGCTGCAGCAGGTAAGTGACCAGATTTACTTTTATTGTTGGTTCAGTTGTCTCTGGCCACTGGTTACTTACCTGTCATTTCCTTGGTGTTGTTGTCCTTTGTTGCTAGGCCTGTGGGAGACTCTGGTTCATCCGTGTCGTGGATAAAACAGTTAGTCTCTTGTTCATTTTTCCTTACCTCAGGGTAATTTGGGGATTTCAGGGTTCTGAGGTTCCGGCGTATGGGCCCTCCTACCATACAGATAGGAGATTAGGGCCAGGTTTAGGGATTCTTTAGGAGGTGACCTGCTCCCTGATCCCTGCATCTTGGCTTAGTTGCTACCTTATATTTATGACATTGTACGGTGGGGGGTTTTCTACTGTCTACTAAAAAAAACATTATATGCGAGGGCCTGATGGTGAGCTGACCCTGTAAAACATTGTAGGTGAGGGCCTGCTGGTAAGCTTACCCTCCCAAAAATTTTATACGAGAGCCTGCAGCTCAGCTGACCTTGTAAAACATTATATGCGAAGGGAATATATGCAAGGGCATTATATGCGACAAATAGGCATGTTGATATGATGGAAGAGGAGAAGGAGGATGAGAAAAGGAAGATTTAACCATATACCCTTGTTTGTGGTGGAAGGGGTGCATGGGAATACAGTGTATTTAGTACATTATAAACAACACATTTAAAGTACCTTTATGTTCATTAGCTTTCCTCTGGTGGAGTCGAGAAGTCATGATCAATCCAGGCCTTGTTCATTTTCAGTCAACCTGTCAGCATTTTCAGTTCACAGGCGGATACTCTTATCTGTTATAATGCCACCAGCAGCACTAAATACGCGCTCAGAAAAAACACTGGTGGCAGGGTAGGCCAGCACCTCCAAGGCGTAGAGCTCCAATTCGTGTCACGTGTCCAGCTTGGACAAACAGTATTTGCAAGGCACTGAGGGATCATTGAGGACGCTAAAAAAGGTCTACTATGTACTCCACCATCTTCCAAATTTTTTCCCTCCTTGTGACACTAGGCTGCACATCAGGGTGAGGGTGCTGGCAGGGGGTCATGAAACTGTCCCAGGCTTTGGAGAGTGTTGCCCTGCCTCTGCTGTGTGTTCCCCTTGTCTCCCCTCCTCGGTTGGCCAAGGAACTACAGAATCTGCCGCCAGTTTTGTCAAATGGAAATTTTTGGAGCAATTTTTCAACAAGGATCTTCTGGTATTGCACCGTTTTGCTCATCCTCTCCACCAGAGGAATGCGAGTTGAGAATTTCTTTGTAGCATGGACTGAGAAGGGTGATCAACCAGTAATCTGTGTTGTCTAAAATGCATATAACGTGAGGGTCACGGGAAAGGCAGCCTAACATGAAGTCAGCCATGTGTGCCAGAAAACCAACAGGCAAGACTTCGCTGTCATCATCAGGAGGATCACTCTCAAACTCCTCATCCTCTTCCTACTCTTATGCCCACCCACGCTGAACAGATGGAATTAAACTTCCATGGCTACTACCCTCTTCAGCAGAGGCAACCGTCTCCTGCTCCTCCTCCTCCTCCTCTTCATCGTCCAATTCGCACTGAGATTACGAACTGAGGGTGGTCTGGCTTTCACCCTGTGTAATGTCTTCCTCCATTTCCACCTCTTTCACATGCAAAGCATCATCCTTAATTGTGAGCTGTGAGCGTTTGAGTAGACACAGAAGTGAGATGCTTACGCTGATAATAGCGTTATCGCCACTAACCATCTGTGTTGATTCCTCAAAGTTTCTTAAAACCTCACAGAGGTCAGACATCCATGCCCACTCGTCGCTTGTGAATAGCAAAGCTGACTGGAAAGACGACAACCATGTTGCAGCTGGCATTCCACTACTGCCCTATGCTACTCACAAAGCCTGGCCAACATGTGGAACGCTGAGTTCCAGCGTGTGCTCACGTGAGCTGGCAATTGTAAGCGCTGCTGCAGCGTTTACAGACCGGCTGAAGCTGTCGATGACTTGCGGAAATGTGCACACACGTGGCACATCTTCACCAGTATCTCAGGAAAATTGGGATAGGTTTTGAGAAACCGCTGAACCACTAAGTTTAAGACGTGGGCTAGACATGGGATGTGTGTGAGCTTGCCGAGCTCCAAAGCCACCACCAAGTTACGGCTATTATCAGACATAACTATGCCTGGTTGTAGGTTGAGTGGCGAGAGCCACAGCTCAGTCTGGTCTCTTATCCCATGCCACAGCTCTGCGGTGGTGTGCTGTTTGTCCCCTAAGCATATCAGCTTGAGCCTGGCCTGTTGCCGCTTCCCCACTGCAGTGCTACACTGTTTCCAGCTACCGACTGATGACTGACTGGTGCGGCACACAGATATTTCAGAGGTAGTGGAGGAGGAGGCAGAGGAGGAGAAGTGGGGGTTGGAGCCACTAACGTAGGTGCTGGCGAAAACCCTGATCTATGTAGGGCCCGCAATCCTTGGCATCAGTAGCACCATCCCAGGGTATGACTCGCTCCCGGCCTCCACAACATTCACCCAGTGTGCCGTCAGAAAAATGTAGCATCCCTGGCTGAATGCACTTGTCCATGTGTCCGTGGTTAAGTGGATTTTCTCAGTAACTTCGTTGGACGATTTTACGGGACACATGTTATTGTTGGTGTAAGGCGAGCATGGCACACCTTGAAAAATAGTGGCGACTGGGGACTGGGTAACGCGGGATGGCCACCGACATGAGGCTTAGGAAGGCCTCGGTGTCCACAAGCCTAAATGGCAAAATTTTCAGGGCCAGTAATTTGGAAAGTTGCTCTGGCCTGTGAGTGGGTGGCTGGGGTAAGGACATTTGTACGCTGGGCTGGGACTCGGAAGTGAATGGGGTTGCTGATGGTGCTTGCGAAGGTCCAGGTGCAGGGCGGGAGGCATCCGGACAGGGGATTGGCCAGCATGTAACACAGGGGAAGAGGAGGAAGTGGTGTGACTCGCAGACACAGATTGTGGATCCAGGTGTTTGGCCCACCTATTACGGTGCTTTGATGCCATGAGGCGGATCATGCTGGTGGTGGTAAGGTTGGTAGTGTTCAAACCCCTGATAATTTTTGTATGGCACAGGTTGCAAATTACAATTCTCTTGTCGTCCACACTTTCCTCAAAAAAGCAGAAAACCTATCCCTTGGCAAGGGAGATTTCCGCAAGGGCGTGCTCCAGGGAACTGTTGCGGGCCTGTTTGGTGTGGCCCGCTTTCTCCCTTTTGCCACCCCACTGCCTCTTACAGCCTGTTGCGGTGCAGCAGATCCTTCCCCCTCTGTACTGCTGTCCTCGCTCGGCTTTCCACCTTCCCAGGTTGGGTCAGTGACTTCATCTTCCACCACCTCCTCTTCCACTTCCTCACTCCGCTCATCCTCCTGACTTGAAACTGTAATTGCCGTTGAGTTATTGGCAACTGTGTCTCATCATCATTTACCTCATTAAACAGAATTCCTCACCGTCCTCTTCTTGTGATTGTGGATGCTCAAGAGTTGGGGAATCAGGGCACAAGATCTGTCCCTCTTCAAGCGTGCTTGGCGAGAGGGCAAAATCAAGGAATGACACTAAAAAGAGCTCCTCAGAATATCCGAGTGTGGAATCACTTGTTTGCCGAGACTCTCCATGGTGGGAGGAAGTAGAATCAGGGTGAGAATAGGGTTGAGCAGTCTCAGGCTACTGAGACTGGACTTGGTGGAAGACAGGGTGGTGCTTAACCGACTGGAAGGATTATCTGCTGCAATCCACCTGGTCGCATTAGTCTGACTTGGGACATGAAGCTAGGTATCATGGATGATTGTTTCTGTTGTCCTCTGGCAGCAGGCACAGTCTCACTGCGCCCAGGGCCACAGCCTCTGTATGCACCATCAGCATCACGGCCACTGCCCCGTCCCTTACTGCTCACCTTCTTCATATTAAATGTTATATATGATTGAAATGTAGGATTTGGAAGTGTATGCGCAAACAAATGTAAAAAGGTATTTGGGATTAGAGATGTCGCGAACACGAATAAAATTTTCTGTTCGCGAACGCAAATTTCTACAAATGTTCGCGAACGTGCAAACCGCCATTGACTTCTATAGGCAGGCGAATTTTAAAAACCCACAGGGACTCTTTCTGGCCACAATACTGATGGAAAAGTTGTTTCAAGGGGACTAACACCTGGACTGTGGCATGCCGGAGGGGGATCCATGGCAAAACTCCCATGGAAAATTACATAGAGGGCATAAATCACCTAAAAATTTTTTTTTGAACAACGTGGTTTAAAACATCCAGTGTGTGTATACGATCAGGTATGATGTTGTATCGATCAGGTAGTGTAAGGGTTACGCCCGCTTCAGACACTGACAGACCAAACTCCCCTTTTAATGCACCGCAAACAACCGCAAACAGTCCATTTGCCCAACCGCAAACTTCTCATTTGCACAAGGTTGGATACCAAGCTAGCCATGTCCCGTTGATTTCATTGAAGGTTTCTTCCTCCACCCAGCCAAGTACAACACCAAGGGTCCCGGAAAGGTGAATTGAATTTATTTTTCGAATGGGGAGATGGTAAAAAAAACGCTGGCTCCCTCCCCTTTGTTTGAATCCACGGTCACTGCGTCTGTGCCATGCAATTTACTGTCCCACCCGACATGAGTGCTATTTTCTATAGTCCTCTCCTCATCAGTTTAATCCCTGTTATGTCCCCAATCTGGGGTCCATTTATTAAATGGATTTTTCGAACGGGGAAATGGTTAAAAAAGGCTGTCTCCCTCCTCTTTGTTTGAATCCACGCCACGGTCACTGCGTCTGCGTAGTGCAATTTACTGTCCCACCCGATATGAGTGGTATTTCCTGTAGTTCTCTCTTCTCATCAGTTTAATCCCTGTTACGTCCCCAATCTGGGGTCCATTTATTAACTAGATTTTTCGAATGGGGAGATGGTTAAAAAATTGCTGGCTCCCTCCCCTTTGTTTGAATCCACACCACGGTCACTGCGTCTGCGCCGTGCAATTTACTGTCACACCCGATATGAGTGCCATTTTCTGTAGTAGTACTATTCTCATCAGTTTAATCCCTGTTACGTGACATCCCCAATCTGGGGTCCATTTATTAAATAGATTTTTCGAATGGGGAGATGGTTAAAAAAAGCTGGCTCCCTCCCCTTTGTTTGAATCCACGCCATGGTCACTGCGTCTGCGCCGTGCAATTTACTGTCACACTCGATATGAGTGCTATTTTCTGTAGTACTATTCTCATCAGTTTAATCCCTGTTACGTCCCATTTTAGGGTGGGATTGCCTTTTGTGAAAAAAAATTTAGGCCGGGTACCTTCGACTGGCTTCACAGTGACAGACCAAACTCTGATACACCAAACTGAATTGATTTTAGGAACCGGGGGAAAAAGCTGCTTGGTCGGTCCTCTTACTCCCAAGTTGGGGCACTGCGCGTGCACGGAGCAATGTGCTGTGACACCCTATATGAGTGGTGTCTTAACTAGTACTATTCCTATCAGTTTAATCCCTGTTACGTCCCCTATCCGGGGACGTGTGTCGAATTGATTGACCATTGTCGAATTAACGAACCATTACGACATCCTGGAATAATTTAGTTCTGAGCTTTGTACTTGATTTGTAATGGAATTGTTGGGGATTTTTTAAATTGTCTGCATTATTTCTAATAAACTATTAAGAGACTTTATTATGATTTTTTATTTTATGTATTAAAAACCCACCCATACAACTTAAAAAAATAAATAAAAAAATTTAAATTTTTTCTATGAAAAAACATCCAGCCGTCCCGATCGCTTTTGGTCTGATCATAATGAAGCAACGGCCTTATCATCTGGGGTGTGGCAACATTGCCAACACACTCAGAGGTGATGATCGCTTCATTGTGATACGCAAGCCCCTTCACCAAAACAAGGTAACTATCACGAAAGGGGAATTGACACTTGTATGTGCCTTTTTTGTTTTTGTTTTGTTTTTGCAGCCACAGTGCAGCACCAGAGGCCAGAAAAATTAGGCATGTACACATGCCTGAAAAACAATGTTATTGTTGCAGCCGCTGTTGTAGCAGCGGACGGAAAAATTGATGTTTTCAAGGCAGAAAGGTGACTAAAACATTGCGGCTTGAACCCTAGTTGGTGGCGGAGAATTCACGAAAGTCATCCGGTTTGCAGACATTAAATACAGCAGCGTGGGGACCATTTTGAGGCCAAGGCATGTCATCAGGCCTCTTGTTAGTTAAACGTATCCCCTACTGTCAGTCCCTTCGGGATCCATGCCTCATTCATCTTAAGGAAGGTGAGGTAATCAACACTTTTTTGACCGAGGCGACTTCTTTTGTCAGTGACAATGCCTCCTGCTGCACTGAAGGTCCTTTCTGACAGGGCATTTGAAGCGGGGCAGGCCAGAAGTTCTATCGCAAATTGGGATAGCTCAGGCCACAGGTCAAGCCTGCACACCCAGTAGTCAAGGGGTTCATCGCTCCTCAGTGTCGATATCTGCAGTTAAGGCAAGGTAGTCTGCCACCTGTCGGTCGAGTCGTTCTCTAAGGCGGGATCCCGAAGGGCTGTGGCGATGTGTAGGACTGAAAAAGCTCTGCATGTCCTCCATCAACAACACATCTGTAAAGCGTCCTGTCCTTGCCGCTGTGGTCGTGGTAGGAGGAGGATTACTTTGACCTCTTCCCCAGTTAGATTCCCGTTGTGCTGTGACATCCCTCTTATAAGCTGTGTAAAGCATATATTTTAGTTTGGTTTTGAACTGCTGCATCCTTTCTGACTTCCGGTAATTTGGTCACATTTCCGCCACTTTCTGCTTATACCGGGGGTCTAGTAGCGTGGCCACCCAGTACAGGTCGTTCTCCTTCATCCTTTTTATACGAGGGTCCCTCAACAGACATGACAGCATGAAAGACCCCATTTGCACAAGGTTGGATGCCGAGCTAATCATTTCCCGTTCCTCCTCCTCACTGATGTCATTGACGGTCTGTTCTTCCCCCCAGCCACATACAAGACCACGGGTCCCAGATAGGTGACAACGAGCACCCTGGGATGCCTGCTGTGGTTGGTCTTCCTCCTCCTCAAAGCCACATTCCTCCTCTGACTCCTCTTGCTCATACTCCTCTTGCAGCGTTGCCGCAGGTCCGGCAAGCGATGATGACAAGGCTGTTTCTGGTGGTGATGGTGACCACAACTCTTCCTCTTCACGCTCATCTACAGCCTGATCCAGCACTCTTCGCAGGGCACGCTCCAGGAAGAAAATAAATGGGCTGAGGTCGCTGATGGTGCCTTCGGTGCGACTGACTAGGTTTGTCACCTCCTCAAAAGGATGCATGAGCCTACAGGCATTGCGCATGAGCGTCCAGTAACGTGGCAAAAAAATTCCCAGCTCCGCAGAGGCTGTCCTAGCACCCCGGTCATACAAATACTCGTTGACGGCTTTTTCTTGTTGGAGCAGGCGGTCGAACATTAGGAGTGTTGAATTCCAACGTGTCGGGCTGTCGCAAATCAAGCGCCTCACTGGCATGTTTCGGCGCTGAATGTCTGAAAAGTGCGCCAAGGCCGTGTAGGAACGGCTGAAATGGCTGCACACCTTCCTGGCCTGCTTGAGGACGTCCTGTAAGCCGGGGTACTTAGACACAAAGCGTTGTATGATGAGATTCAACACATGTGCCATGCACGGCACATGTGACAACTTGCCCAAATTCAATGCCGCCAACAAATTGCTTCCATTGTCACACACCACTTTGCTAATCTCCAATTGGTGCAGGGTCAGCCACTGATCCACCTGTGCGTTCAGGGCAGACAGGAGTGCTGGTCCAGTGTGGCTCTCTGCTTTCAGGCAAGTCAACCCCAAGACAGCGTGACACTGTTGTATCCGGGATGTGGAATAGCCCCTGGGGAGCTGGGGGGATTCAGTTGATGTGCAGCCAGACGCCACAGCAGAAGAGGACTCAGCCGAAGAGGTTATGGAAGAGGATGGAGTAGGAGGAGTAGAGGAGGTGGCAGTAGGCCTGCCTGCAAGTCGTGGCGGTGTCACCAACTCCGCTGCAGAGCCACGCATTCCATGCTTGGCAGCCGTCAGCAGGTTGACCCACTGCACAGTGTAGGTGATATACCTGCCCTGACCGTGCTTTGCAGACCAGGTATCAGTGGTCAGATGGACCCTTGCCCCAACACTGTATGCCAGAGATGCCATGACTTCCTTTTCAATCAATGAGTAGAGGTTTGGGATTGCCTTATTAGAAAAAAAAATTGTCCGGGTACCTTCCACTGTGGTGTCCCAATAGCGACAAATTTTTTGAAGGCCTCAGACTCCACCAGCTGGTATTGTAAAAGCTGGCGGGCTAAGAGTTCCGTCAAGCCAGCTGTCAGATGCCGGGCAAGGGGGTGACTCTGTGACATTGGCTTCTTATGCTCAAACATTTCCTTTACAGACACCTGACTGTGGGCAGATGAGATGGAACTGCTCAAGGTGAGAGGCGGAGTGGCGGGTGGTTGAGAGGGGGCAAGGAGGACAGCAGTGGTTGACGTAGCTGAAGATGCTGGACCAGGAGGAGGATGGTGGCTTTGAGCTTGTGTGCTGCTTCTACTCGTCATCATGTGTTGATCCTATAGGCGTTTGTGATGTGCGATCATGTGCCTTCGCAAAGCAAACCAAAACTAACAAGTGGAGAATGGTATAAAAAATGTAAATTTATTGATAAAATACAAAAGATGGAGCTACTACAGAATTACAAGAGTACGGAGAAGCACAGGGTCACGGACGCCACAGTTCACCAAAGTGTCTATAAATGATGACACATTAACAGGTACCGAAATAAAGTGCTGATGTGCGTTTAAAGGTGACCAAAATGGCCCAATATGAAGGTTCTACACAATATCTACAAACAGATAATGCAATTAGCCCTGTTGATGGCAGGGGAAAGGCACAGCGTATCCACACATGGCATTAAAACCGTGAAACAGCAGACCATGGAAGTGAAATTCTCTGATGGAGATCACAATGTAAACAATAGTTACCATGGATGTATGGAGAGACTCACTATGGATACGTGCAGAGTCACTAGCAGGAGTAGGACAGAGAGATATCAGTGTAGAGCGTACCTGAAGACATGGTGGTGAGTGGGCGTGAGGACCCTGAGCGCACAACCTCGACGCGCGTTTCGCCCTACGGCTTCGTCAGGAGGTATGGAATGATATGTAGACAGGGTATATATAGGGAGAAATGGGTGGGTAAGGGAAAATTACCTCCATATGGTACACCTGCGGTCCACATATCTGGGCGCGGGATGCTCCATGATGCTCGACGCCATCTCTCGGCGCATCCACGTCATCGCGCTAGCGCGAGAATGTGACGTCATGGAGCGCGTCCAGATGGCGCCGAGCAGCGCATGCACAGTCCGCGGCCCTGTGGAACGCAGGTGACCCGCAACCGGTAGTATATAGATAGGGAGACGGGAAATGCTGCAAACGTGTCGCTGACTATAACAAAATGCTAAAAGGGACACCGGACGTATCCATACTGAGTCTCACACAATTTCAACTGCGCTTGAAAACAACAATTCACATCATGTGCACGTGCCAATTAATACATAGAGTCAGCCGTGTGTGAGTGGGGGCGGGGCGGAGCACATCCATAACCAAATGGTTGCTCTAGCCCGTCCCCACTGACCACGGCCGAAACATTGGAAGTGCCCCCAAGGACCATATAATTATGGACCAAATATCATATGCCATAAAGTGACTGTGAAACGGAAAAGAATAAATAACATGATGTGTTGTACATTATATAAAAATATACACATATATATGTAAAGAATATAAAGAATATAAACAATATCAACACTAATTTAACAATAAAATTTCATATATATTTTTAATGATTATAGTCAGATGTCGACTATGTGTTCAGAATCGATGATCCGGACGACGTAATTGAATACGCCTGCCCGTTAGTAAATGCTCTTGATGATTAGATTTAGAATTAAAAAGTCACCGGAGCATGAATAGATCCATACCTTAATAGATAAACGATCTATATATATTACCTAATTCGATATCGAACACACAGTCGACATCTGAAAGCCAAGCAGCATGATTCAAAAAAGCATGATACAAAAATCATAATTGTAATTGGATAGTCATGATGCATATAATGAGAATAAAAAGATCATCACAAAAAATATATACAACTTAAATATAATATTTCATAAACGACAGACAGTGAACACCAGTGAAAGAATAATTGTGATTATCTGGTGAATAAATAAATTACATATGCTGAGGCAGTGATATATCAAATCGCCCGCCCCTGCAGTTATTGAGAGTCGAGGTTTGGGTGGGGGACATAAGGGTCGACACCGCGGGCGGCAAAACAGGCCGCCGGCGGGGTCGACCGAAAAAGTCACCCATCCAACAAGAGCCCAGACATCTGCAGTGAAAACAAGAAGGGAAAGGGAGTCGAATCCGACCCAACAGTGGAAAAAAGAGGAACGATCCAGGCCAAACTGGGACTCGGAGATATCCACATAATCAGAAGGCGATGTCAGACCTGCTAACGAAATGAAAAATGTGTTGCAACCCTGGATGTTAGGGCAATAGGATAGCTGTGCTGAGGAACAGTGTCCTTCATATGACCAATGATGCAGCATCCGATGTTATCCCGCATGATGACCGTATTCTCCTATGGTTGATGGCGACCTCCCTTACCACCAGAACCCACAATGAACTGGGTATATGGAATCTCAAAGAGAAGGGAAAGAGACATATAATATTATAGTCATGAAACATATATTGACATCCAAATATATATACCCTGTGATTAAAATTCGCGCGCTATTCATAGAAAAGAAGAAAAGCTACTAAACTCATTGAGGCCATGGGGTGTGACGGTATCTAGGGTGACAATCCACTTGGTTTCCCTACGCAGCAATGCCACTTTTATGTTGCCGCCTCTGGATCCCAAGTGGATTCTGTCAATGCCCCTAACTGATAGTCCCCCTGGGTCGGATCTATGGAATTTGTGAAAATGTCTTGGGACTGCTTGTAGCGAGTCCCAGTCCTTTTCAAGTGTGCCTGCCGCTGCCCGAATGCTGCGAATGTGTTCCAAGACACGAACCTTAAGTGCTCTTTTGGTCATACCAATATAAAATAAATTGCAAGGGCAGGTGATCTGATATATCACTGCCTCAGTATTGCAATTAATATGGTGTACGATGGTGTAGTTCTTCAGACCAGAAGAGTCGCAAAAGCCAGTAGACCGGATCATGTACTGACAAGCAGTACAGGATCCACAGGAGAAAGAGCCCCAATTCGGGCCCCTACTCCCAAAGATTCCGCCGGTGGGTTTGGGCACATAGTGACTCTTGGTGAGAATGTCGCGCAAATTGCGCGACCTTCTCCAAGTGATCTGGGGATACGCCGGAAGGCTCGCAGCCAGATCACCATCGGTTTGCAGGACTGGCCAATGCTTGCGAAGGATGTATTGTATAAACTTCCACTTACTATTAAAGGGGGTGATAAATCTCACGTTATTATCTTTTTTGATTTTTGGTTTCGACCTACTTACCAGCAGAGAGTCTCTAGATGTTTTTTTGGCTCTCTCATAACCTCGTTGGATAGTGTTGAATTGGTATCCTCTTTCGAGAAATCGTTGTGTCAGGGCTGAGGCCTGCTGGTCGAAGTACTCTTCGCTGGAGCAAATCCTGCGAGTTCTCAGGAATTGCCCTGTAGGAATTGCCTGAATCGTGTTTGGATGGTGAGCAGAGGAGGCGTGGAGAAGGGCATTGACAGCTGTGGATTTCCTGAATAGATCAGTAGACAGATATCCATCAGGGCCTTTAATGATCATAATGTCTAGAAATTCAACGTTTGTAAGGCTATATTTCCAGGTAAGTTTAATATTGCGAGTATTTGTATTAAGACGAGCCAGGAAATCTTCCAAGGCAGGAATGGTGTCATGCCATAGAAAAAATACATCGTCTATATACCTCGACCATAGGAGTGCGGCATCGTATCCAGGTGTTTCATGCACCAACTCTCTCTCCCACAGCCCCAGGAACAGATTTGCATATGAGGGTGCACATGATGCCCCCATTGCTGTACCCTGGAGCTGTAGGAAGAGGCGGTCCTTGAAGAGAAAATAGTTATGCGTCAATGTGAATTCTAATAACGCTAGGATGAATTCAATCAGATCGTTATCGTAGTCAGTCATGACTAAAAAGGATCTAGATGCTCGCACTCCCTGGTCGTGGTATATAGACGTGTATAGCGATTCAATATCGCAAGTGACAAGAACCGCATCCTGATCGACGTGAATACCGTTCAATCGCCTCAACATATCTGTCGTATCTTTAACAAAAGATGGGAGGATTTCCACACTCTTTTGAAGGAAGAAGTCAATAAACTTCCCTATGTTGGTACACAGACTACCGATCCCCGAGACGATCGGGCGTCCAGGAGGATGGGTGCGGTTCTTGTGCACTTTTGGGAGCAAATAAAGGGTTGGTTTGACGGGAAAGTCAACCCTCAACCCTTCCATCATTTTTAGGGTGATAATGCCCTGGTCATGGGCATCCCTTAGAATATCGTCTAATTCCCTCTTGAAAATCAAGGTCGGATCTTTCTCAATTTTTCTATAACATTGTTTCTTATTTAACTGTCGAAAGGCTTCCTTTTCATACATCTGCACAGGCCATATCACGACGTTGCCCCCTTTATCAGCAGGTTTTATAACTACCTCCTTAAGATTTTGGAGTTCACGCAGTGCCTGTCTCTGTGGGCGTGACAAATTATCACCCCTAATATGTGAGTGATCAATGTTAAGATCACGTTTAACAAGCTTCACAAAGACATCCACTGCGGGACATAATGTTTTAGGGGGAAACGTCTGTGAACGCCTGTGCAGATGTATGGGGGATCTGCTGGGTGTAGTTTCTACCTGGTCGTCCAAAAGGGATTCTAGGTCTCTAATCGCTTGCCTCTCAACTGGAGACAGGAAGGCAGTCCCTTCCTGACCACGATTAAAGTATTTTTTGAAAAGTAATTTTCGAGCAAATAGTTCTAAGTCTTTGACTACTTCAAAGTAGTCAAATCTACCAACTGGAGAAAATGATAAACCTTTTTGTAGGACCTCTTGTTGTACTGGGGTGAGATTAATGGTAGAAAGATTTATTACCTTTAATTCTTTGCTCTCTTCCCTCGGCCATTCCCGTTCCAGTGTTTCCGCTTTTGTACTGGAGTGCGGAGGTTGTAGCCTGCCCTGTCGGGATCTGGACCGCGAGTAGTGCCCGGGCGTCCTTCTAAAAAAGGCCCGCCACATTCTTCCTCAGATAAAGATGATACTAGGGACTGGGATCGTGAACGGGATTCGGATCTGAGGTTCGTGCGTTGCCACTTGAATACTTTATTTTGCTGGTAGTCTCCCAGATCTCTCTGGAATTTTTTTGTTTTAATCGACTGGATTTCTTTTTCCCACTTGATTAAGTCTTCCTCAAGACCTCTATCAAAGGTCTCCAAATCCTCCTTAGTCAGTAGTTGGTTAATATTATCCTTATGGCTGTCAATGTCCTTCTCCACAGCCTCCAAAGATCTCCGATCCGCCCCAATCAGCAATTCAATTAGAGTTTGTGAGCATTTGGTGAGAGTTTCCTCCCATTTTGCAATAAAGGAGGGATCCTCACCCTCCAAGGTTGGAAAAATCTGGATCCAAAGTCCCCGTGGTATAATATTCCTATTAAGGTAATTCTCAAGTGAGGCTTTGTTCCACCACAACTTGGTACGTTTTTTAAGGGCCTCTCTGAGCTTATGCTTTAATTCCTTGCTATCACATTTCTCCGCATCTTGCACTGTAGAGTCTCCAAACACTGATCCCAATTGTGACATCCAATCTTTGTCACGTGATCGATAATCCATGAATGAGGAATTGCCTATAAATATATATTCAATGCTATTAACCTACAAAAGGCCACCTGTCGACTAGACAGTTTACAAATACCACTTGTATGACATCCAAGGTAAACCAAAACTAACAAGTGGAGAATGGTATAAAAAATGTAAATTTATTGATAAAATACAAAAGATGGAGCTACTACAGAATTACAAGAGTACGGAGAAGCACAGGGTCACGGACGCCACAGTTCACCAAAGTGTCTATAAATGATGACACATTAACAGGTACCGAAATAAAGTGCTGATGTGCGTTTAAAGGTGACCAAAATGGCCCAATATGAAGGTTCTACACAATATCTACAAACAGATAATGCAATTAGCCCTGTTGATGGCAGGGGAAAGGCACAGCGTATCCACACATGGCATTAAAACCGTGAAACAGCAGACCATGGAAGTGAAATTCTCTGATGGAGATCACAATGTAAACAATAGTTACCATGGATGTATGGAGAGACTCACTATGGATACGTGCAGAGTCACTAGCAGGAGTAGGACAGAGAGATATCAGTGTAGAGCGTACCTTCGCAAAGCAGTTGTACCTAGGTGGGTGTTGGATTTCCTACGACTCAGTTTCTTTTGGCACAGGTTGCAAATGGCATCGCTGTTGTCAGAGGCAGACACACAAAAAAAATGCCACACTGCTGAGCTTTGCAATGACGGCATTCTGGTGGTGGCAACAGCATGAAGTTGATTGGCGTGCTGTCTGGCTGACCCCGGGTGCCGATACATGCTGTCTGACTGTGCCACTAGCTCCTTGCGACGACCTCCCCCTGCTTCCAACTCGTCTCCTCCTTCTCTCTGTCTCCCCTTCTGAACTTTCCCCCTCCTTCTTCTTCTCTTTGAGCAGGCACCCACGTGGAATCCACAGACACATCATCATCATCATTATCATCAACCACTTCACTTGTATCTGACACCTCAGCAAAGGAAGCAGCAGCGGGTACAACATCATGATCACACTGTACGTCCATGTGTGTAATGCTGCCTGACTGAGACATATCCCTGTTATCTACATCCCCTGGCAATAATGGTTGCGCATCACTAATTTCATCCAACTGATGAGGGATCAAGTGAAGCGGCTGTGGTGGCTGTGGTGGTGGTGGCGGCGGGCGGGAGAGTGGTAACTTGAGAGCAGGTTACCAAAGCTGAGCTGGAGGAGGATGGTGCGTCAAGGTTCCTAGTGGAAGCTGTTGAAGATTGGGTGTCCTGTGTAAGCCAGTCAACTATTTTCTCAGAATTTTTTGGGTTCAGGGTACGTGGCCTCTGAACACTGGGCATTATTCCAGGGTCAGTGGAAATCACAGCACCACGAACACGACGGCCCCTGCGGCGTGGCCTGCCTCTGCCTGTCATTTTTTATTAGATAAGTTTTACTATGCGTGCAAGGTACTGTGCCACCCTATATCAGTGGTGGGCAGTGGGCACAGTACAGTCTGTGTGGGCCTGACACACACGGGCTTGCAAATGTTATTAGATCACAGATACATTTTAAATAGATTTTTTTTTCTGCAAGGTATTTGAGTGAATGACACCCTGTAACGGTATGAGTGCAGGCCTAGCCAGCCACTAGCCAGTGGCCACAATACAGTATGTGTGGGGGCCTGACACACACAGGCTTGCAAATGTGATTAGATCACAGTTAAATTTTAAATTGATTTTTTTTTCCTGCAAGGTATTTGAGTCAATGACACCCTGTAACGGTATGAGTGCAGGCCTAGCCAGCCACTAGCCAGTGGCCACAATACAGTATGTGTGGGCGCCTGACACACACGGGCTTGCAAATGTGATTAGATCACAATTTTTTTTTAAATATAATTTTTTTTTTTCCGGCAAGGTATTCGAGTGAATGACACCCTGTAACGGTATGAGTGCAGGCCAAGCCAGCCACTAGCCAGTGGCCACAATACAGTATGTGTAGGCCTGACACATGCGGGCTTGCAAATGTGATTAGATCCCCAAAAAAATATTAAATAGAATTTTTTTTTATCTGCAAGGTATTTTCTGTCACACACTGTATGAATGGTGTGCACTGTGCACACAGTGCTGTCTATGACTGAGCCTGCAGCCTCTCACACACGGGCCGCCAGGCAACTGCAATATATATATATGAAAAAAAAACAAAAAAGCAGACTGATGTACCAGCCCTGAAAAGGGCTTTTTGGGGTGCTGTCAGGACGCTGTCCTTACAGCAGATGAGTCTGTGGACACAGAACAATGCCCTAGCTAACGCCAAGCAGCAGCAGTACTGTCCCTCCTCACTCTGTGATTGCAGTTTCCGAATGAATCTAAAATGGATGCTGTCCAGGAGGTGGGAGGGTCTGCTGCTGATTGGCTGGAATGTGTCTGCTGACTGTGAGGTACAGGGTCAAAGTTTACTCAATGATGATGTATAGTCCGCAGCAGACACTGTCTATAAAAAAAAAAGTACACTTTATGTCACAGATACATTTTTGAAGCGCAGACGTTGCACTGCAGATGTGTCGCTGGTAATGTCACTGTCCGCAGCAGACACCGTCTATGGAAAAATGACACTATGTCACAGATACATTTTTGAAGCGCACACGTTATACTGCAGATGTGGCCCTGGTAATGTCACTGTCAGAAGAGGACACCGTCTATTGAAAAAGTACACTGTATGTCAGAGATATTTTTGGGATGCGCACACTTTAAACAGGAGATGTTGCGCAGCTAATGTCACTGTCCACAGCGGACACCGTCTACGGAAGAAGTACACTGTATGTCACAGATACATTTTAGAAGTGCACACGTTACACTGCAGATGTGGAGCTGGTAATGTCACTGTCTGCAGCAGACAACGTCTACGGAAAAAGTACACTGTATGTCAGATACATTTTTGAAGCGCACACGTTACACTGCAGATGTCGTGCTGGTAATGTCACTGTCAGAAGCGTACACCGTCTATTGAAAAAGTATACTGTATGTCTACGTTACACTGCAGATGTGGCACAGCTAATGTCACTGTCCGCAGAGGACACCGTCTACGGAAAAAGTACACTGGATGTCAGATAGTTTTTGGATGCGCACACTTTACACAAGAGATGTGGCACAGCTAATGTCACTATCAGAAGCGGACACCGTCTATTGAAAAAGTACACTGTATGTCACAGATATTTTTTGGATGCGCACGCTTTACACAGGAAATGTGGCGCACCTAATGTCACTGGCCGCAGCGGACACAGTCTACGGAAAAAGTACACTGTATGTCAGATATTTTTGGGATACGCACACTTTACACAGGAGTTATGGCACAGCTAATGTCACTGTCTGCAGCGGACACCGTCTACGGAAAAAGTACACTGTATGTCACAAATTAATTTTAGAAGCGCACACGTTACACTGCAGATGTGGTGCTGGTAATGTATCTGTCCGCAGAAGACACTGTCTATCAAAAAAGTACACTATGTCACAGATACATTTTTGAAGAGCACACGTTACACTGCAGATGTGGGGCTGGTAATGTCACTGTCCGCAGGAGACACCATTTATGGAATAAGTACACTGTATGTCACAGATACATTTTTGAAGCGCACACTTTACACTGGAGATGTGGCGCATTTAATGTCACTATCCGCAGCAGACACCGTCTACAGAAAAAGTACACTGGATATCAGATATTTTTTGGGATGCGAAACACAATTTTTTTAAGCGCACGCGTTACACTGCACATGTGGCACAGCTAATGTTACTGTCCGAGGCCGGCACCCTCTATTGAAAAAGCACACTGTATGTCAGATATTTTTGGATGTGCACACTTTACACGGGAGATGTGGTGCAGCTAATGTCACTGTCCGCAGCGGACACTGTCTACGGAAAAAGGACACTGTATGTCACAGATATTTTTAGGATGCTCACACTTTACTCAGGAGATGTGGCGCAACTAATGTCACTGTCCGCAGCGGACACCGTCTATTGAAAAAGTACATTGTTTGTCAGATATTTTTTTGATGCGCACACTTTACACTGGAGATGTGGCACATTTAATGTCACTATCCGCAGCAGACACCATCTACAGAAAAAGTACACTGGATATCAGATATTTTTTAGGATGTGAACACTTTACACAGGAGATGTGGCACAGCTAATGTTGCTGTCTGCAGCAGCCTAACGATTGTACGCTATTTAGCGCAGGATGCGCTAAAAATAGATTGCTGCTGCCACACACAATAGTCCTTAAAAGGACTTTTGGGTCTCTGAAAAGTGTTGGTGGTAAAAATATTCTTAAATCACTCCCTACACTGTCTGTGCCTTCCTCAGCACAGCTCTCCCTGACTAAGAATGAGCCGAACATGCGCTATTAGGTGCTATATAGCACCCGATGATGCGTTCCTTCCAGCCAATCACAGTAATGCCATCAGCCAACATGGCTACGGCATTACTGTGAGGGCAGTACCTACCTGCACGTTTATTGGCTGCTCAGCAGCCAGGAAACGTGCTGGGCAGAGATTCTAGCATTGTGCTCGAGCACATGCAGTATTCCACCGACCATGCTCAATGATCACTAGTGCTGGCCTGCCCTGCCCCCAGTGTTTTGTCAGAGTGGGTATTTAGTGCTGCTGGACCGGCTGGGGGCATAATAACTGATAAGCGCATCAGCCTGTCAACTGAAAATGCTGACCGGTTGACTCTTATACAAAAGAACAAGGCCTGGATTGCCCCTGACTTTTCTACTCCACCAGAGGAAAGTGGCTGAACATAAAGGCACTCTAAATATGGCTTTTATGGTGTATTGAATACACTGTATTACCATGCACCCCTTCCACCACAAAAAAGGGTAAATGGTTCAATCTCCCTTTTCTTGTCATCCATCATATTAACATGCATTTTAGGCTGCCCTCACTCCTAATGTTTTAGAGGGTCAGCTCAGCAGCGGGCCCTCACCCATAATGTTTTTGAGGGTCACCAGCAGGCCCTCAACCATATTGTTTTAGAGGGTCAGCTCAACAGCAGACCCTCACCCCTAAATTTTTAGATGGTCAGCTAGGCAGCAGGCCCTCACCCATAATGTTTTAGATGGTCAGCTCGGCAGCAGGCCCTTGCCTACAATTTTTTTTAGATGGTTAGCTCGGCAGCAGGCCCTCGCACACAAATTTTTTAGATGGTTAGCTCAGCAGCAGGCCCTCACCCCTAATGTTTTAGATGGTCAGCTCAGCAGCAGACCCTCACCCCTAATGGTTTAGATGGTCAGAACAGTAGCAGGCCCTCCCCCTAATGTTTTAGAGGATCACCAGCAGGCCCTTGATCTTAATGTTTTTGTGGGTCACCAGCAGGCCATCAATCATAATTTTTCAAGGGTGTGTATGATGCGCTCCTTTATGTGTAATAAAGGGTGAATTGGAGTACCTGTTCCTTGTAATTTTGGGCAGCCCTTTCCCTCAGACTGTGCCCCGACGCGCGTTTCGCCGTCAGCTTTTTCAAGGGGTTATAGTAACACTTAGATAGCCGGGTATATATGGCCACAAGAGTGAGCGGAGTGTCCTACATTGGACCAATGGATGATAGCTACACTAGTAATGGGACGGGTGACATAAGTCCTCACCTGTATGGATTTAAGTCATTGGCATCACTTTGTGTGTGCCGCGCGAACCGCCGTGCACCGCCGGTGCCTGCGTACGCGGCTGTGGCGATGACGCAGGACGGCCGCACTCCTTGGAGCACAGAGCGTCCCACGTCAGAGCCCCGACCGCGTCAGCACGCCTGCGGCTGCGCAGAAGGACGCGCGCGCTTCGAGCCCCATCTTGGATGAGGGAATGAGTGTCACACGGCCCATCCATACGATGTGCATACCCCTCATCTATATACATCATGTAGAAGAACCCAAAGTGTATTTTACAATCATTACATAGAAATACATCCAGGATACAGCATATCTTTCCATAGGATCATTACATAAAGGTGTATATAGTATTCGGCAGGTTTCTCAACAGGTACAATTTGCGCATATAATAATAAGTATACATAGTATATATAAAGGAGTTTCTTTGCATAAAAAACCTTAGTGACCGTAAGGGTTTACAAGTGATTGTGATACCAGTAACACAAAAATACTAAATAATAGCAATAGGTATACATAGTGTGTATTAGAAACATAAAAAACTTAGGTGACCATAAGTCAACAAGTAATCGTGTGTGTTTACACAATATAGTTAATAGCGTCTATTGTGCACTATAGAATTGCACTAAAGAATTAATTCTTTTTTCCTTAAAGTGACAGTGCATATATTTGTACAGTGTATTCACACCTCCATCAAATGGTGTACCATTTTGCTGAATACATAATAATAAAAGTCCAGCATCATTGAATTGTGTAAATAAAACAATTGTGCAAAATGAAAAAAGAGAAAAAAAGAAAGATATACAGGGAGTGCAGAATTATTAGGCAAGTTGTATTTTTGAGGATTAATTTTATTATTGAACAACAACCATGTTCTCAATGAACCCAAAAAACTCATTAATATCAAAGCTAAATATTTTTGGAAGTAGTTTTTAGTTTGTTTTTAGTTTTAGCTATTTTAGGGGGATATCTGTGTGTGCAGGTGACTATTACTGTACATAATTATTAGGCAACTTAACAAAAAACGAATATATACCCATTTCAATTATTTATTTTTACCAGTGAAACCAATATAACATCTCAACATTCACAAATATACATTTCTGACATTCAAAAACAAATCAGTGACCAATATAGCCACCTTTCTTTGCAAGGACACTCAAAAGCCTGCCATCCATGGATTCTGTCAGTGTTTGGATCTGTTCACCGTCAACATTGCGTGCAGCAGCAACCACAGCCTCCCAGACACTGTTCAGAGAGGTGTACTGTTTTCCTTCCTTGTAAATCTCACATTTGATGATGGACCACAGGTTCTCAATGGGGTTCAGATCAGGTGAACAAGGAGGCCATGTCATTAGATTTTCTTCTTTTATACCCTTTCTTGCCAGCCACGTTGTGGAGTACTTGGACGCGTGTGATGGAGCATTGTCCTGCATGAAAATCATGTTTTTCTTACCTTGCAGACTTCTTCCTGTACCACTGCTTGAAGAAGGTGTCTTCCAGAAACTGGCAGTAGGACTGGGAGTTGAGCTTGACTCCATCCTCAACCCAAAAAGGCCCCACAAGCTCATCTTTGATGATACCAGCCCAAACCAGTACTCCACCTCCACCTTGCTGGCGTCTGAGTCGGACTGGAGCTCTCTGCCCTTTACCAATCCAGCCATCTGGCCCATCAAGACTCACTCTCATTTCATCAGTCCATAAAACCTTTGAAAAATCAGTCTTGAGATATTTCTTGGCCCAGTCTTGATGTTTCAGCTTGTGTGTCTTGTTTAGTGGTGGTCGTCTTTCAGCCTTTCTTACCTTGGCCATGTCTCTGAGTATTGCACACCTTGTGCTTTTGGGCACTCCAGTGATGTTGCAGCTCTGAAATATGGCCAAACTGGTGGCAAGTGGCATCTTGGCAGCTGCATGCTTGACTTTTCTCAGTTCATGGGCAGTTATTTTGCGCCTTGGTTTTTCCACACGCTTCTTGCGACCCTGTTGACTATTTTGAATGAAACGCTTGATTATTCGATGATCACGCTTCAGAAGCTTTGCAATTTTAAGAGTGCTGCATCCCTCTGCAAGATATCTCACTATTTTTGACTTTTCTGAGCCTGTCAAGTCCTTCTTTTGACCCATTTTGCCAGAGGAAAGGAAAGTTGCCTAATAATTATGCACACCTGATATAGGGTGTTGATGTCATTAGACCACACCCCTTCTCATTACAGAGATGCACATCACCTAATATGCTTAATTGGTAGTAGGCTTTCGAGCCTATACAGCTTGGAGTAAGACAACATGCATAAAGAGGATGATGTGGTCAAAATACTAATTTGCCTAATAATTCTGCACGTAGTGTATAGATATAGAGGATCTGTGGGATTTAGGATTATATGTCCTGGATAACCAACACATACATCCCTATTCCCATCCTATATACTCACCAGCACATAAGAGCATTAATTAGTGATATCCGGTACCAAAATAAAGACATTGTAATTTTTGGCAACCCTTTCACTGCCAAAAGTGTAAGAGTCCCACTACCTAAACAACTGTACCACAATGTAAATGAGGCCCTCCTTTATGTGATATACAGGTTGTATCGGAGTGCCTCTTCCTTGTAATTTTTGGCAGCACTTGCACTTTATATACAAGTAAATATACAGGAAAGAATGTTTCCTAACCATTTTTCCTCTAAAATCGATTATATCATCGGTTTTGTGCATATAATTATTGTCGGTCTGTAAAAGTGGCGAACTACTTGGACAACATCGTTCCCAGCAGTGACCTGGGAGTCCAAGATGCATCCAGACATCATCCCCGCGCTGTTCCCGAACCATTTCAGTGGTGTTTCCATCAATTCCTGACCTTATACTATTAACCAGACACCCTCCCCTCGTCAGAGCAGGGGGTGCCTGGTTTAATGCCCGGTTTCTCCCATTGACTTCCATTGTGCTCGGGTGCTCGGTAGATCACCCGAGCTTCCTGAGATGTTCTACTCGAGCACCCGAGCACTGTGGTGCTCGACCAACACTATTCAGGAACAAGCCAGTGGTCAGCCATTGGGCAAGAGGGTTATCCGGCGCCATCAACTTTTGGGCCATGGAAGCCTGCCTTCTGCCAGATGAACGTGGTGGAGTGGAGGGCAAATGGGAGGAGAGAGGAGAAGAGGCAGGATGCGGAGCACCGGGAGTGTAGCTTTGTGGCTTCTGACAGCGCTGCTCCCACTGGGCTCGGTGATAGGAAGCCATGTGCCTTCTTAAGGCAGTAGTTGCTAGGTGAGTGTTAGGCTTACCGCGACTTATGCGTTGACGGCACAGGTTGCAGATGGCAACCCTATTTTGAGCAGCTGAGACGTTAAAAAAAGCCCACACTGTGGAGCCATGTGCCGGCGTCCTGGGAACGCCAGAAGTGACCGTGCATGGTGGATGGCTCGCTACAGTTGCAGTCTGCTTTTTGCCTCCTGAGCTCTGCCTGTTTCTCCACCTTCTCCTCCCTCTCTGCTGCTCCATCTCTCCCTCTGAACTTCCCTCCTTTTCCTCTCTTGTGGGCACCCACGTGACTTCCATCGACACGTCATCATCGTCACCTTCACCACCACTGACATTTGAGACCTCGGAGTAGGCAACAACAGCGGGGACCTCCCTCCTTGGGCTGATCTGGGTACTGTCGTCAGACCGCTGGGTGGCAGCCGTTGCTATCTCCTCTTCCTCATCCGATGTCAAGAATGGCTGCGCATTGGTAAGGAGAAGGAGAAGGCTAAGTGAGCCACTCAACCAACTCTGGTGCGCCCTTTAAAATAATCACACACGCCTTCTCCAACTTCCCACTTAGGCTCTGGCCTGGTGCTCCTGCCCGACCCCTACCACTCCTGTGGAACGGCCTGCCTCTTCCTCTGCCTGTCTTTATGGAAGCAGGTATCTCGCAGGCCTCAAACCAATATTTAGTGGAAACAGGTATATCAAACCCCTTAATCGGTATTTTGTGGAAGCAAGTATATCGCAGGAGACAATCAATATTTGGTAAAACAGGTTTATCGAACCCCTTAATCAATATTTTGTGGAAGCAGGTATATCGCAGGCGTCAATCAATACTTGGTAAAACAGGTTTATTGAACTCCTTAATCAATATTTTGTGGAAGCAGTTATATTGCAGGCCTTAATCAATATTTGGTGGAAACAGGTATATCGAACCCCTTAATCAGTATTTTGCGGAAACGGGTATATTGCAGCCCTTAATCAGTATTTTGTGGAAGCAGGTATATCAAACCCCTTAATCAGTATTTGGTGGAAACAGGTATATCAAACCCCTTAATCAGTATTTTGTGGAAGCAGGTATATTGCAGGCCTCAATCAATAATTGGTGGAAACAGGTATATAGAACTCTTTAATCAGTATTTTGTTGAAGCAGGTATATTAAATCCCTCAATCTATATTTTGCGGAAGCAAGTATATAAAACCCCTTAATCAGTATTTT
Organism: Bufo gargarizans; assembly: GCF_014858855.1. NCBI lineage: Eukaryota > Metazoa > Chordata > Amphibia > Anura > Bufonidae > Bufo > Bufo gargarizans. The sequence goes on from NC_058080.1 coordinate 233,789,255, forward strand.
GTAAAAGAGGGTATGTCGTAGACCTCAATCAATATTTGGTGGAAACGGGTATATATCGAACCCCTTAATCAGTATTTTGTGGAAGCAGCCCTCAATCATTATTTTGTGGAAGCAGGTATATCACAGGTCTCAATCAATATTTGGTGGAAACGGGTATATCGAACCCCTCAATCAGTATTTTGTGGAAGCAGGTATATTGCAGGCCTCAATCAATATTTGGTGGAAGCAAGTGTATCAAACCCCTTAATCAGTATTTTGTGTAAGCAGGCATATCGCAGCCCTCAATCAGTATTTTGTAGAAGCAGGTATATCAAACCCCTCAATCAGTATTTTGTGGAAGCAGGTATATCACAGGTCTCAATCAATATTTGGTGGAAACAGATATATCGAACCCCTTAATCAGTATTTTGTGGAAACAGGTATATTGCAGGCCTCAATCAATAATTGGTAGAAACAGGTATATTGAACTCTTTAATCTGTATTTTGCTGAAGCAGGTATATTAAATCCCTCAATCTATATTTTGCGGAAGCAAGTATATAAAACCCCTTAATCAGTATTTTGTAAAAGAGGGTATATCGTAGACCTCAATCAATATTTGGTGGAAGCAGGTATATCAAACCCCTTAATCAGTATTTTGTGGAAGCAGGAATATCGCAGGCCTCAATCTGTATTTTGTAGAAGCAGGTATATCAAATCCTTAATCAGTATTTTGTGGAAGCAGGTATATTGCAGGCCTCAATCAATATTTGGTGGAAACAGGTATATCGAACCCCTTAATCAGTATTTTGTGGAAGCAGGCATATCGCACCCCTCAATCAATAATTGGTAGAAACAGGTATATCGAACCCCTTAATCAGTATTTTGTGGAAGCAGGTATATTGCAGCCCTCAATCACTATTTTGTGGAAGTGCGTATATCAAACCCCTTAAATAGTATTTTGTGGAAGTAGGTATATTGCAGCCATCGATCAATATTTGGTGGAAGCAATTATATCAAACTCCTTAACCAGTATTTTGTGGAAGCAAGTATATCGCACCCCTCAATCAATATTTGGTGGAAAAAGGTATATTGAACCCCTTAATCAGTATTTTGTGGAAGAAGGTATATCACACCCCTCGATCATTTTTTTTTCGTGGCAACAGGTATATCACACCCGTTTTAATTAGTTGTTCCAAAAGCGCTTGTCCCTCTATATAGCTGTGCTATCGCAGCAGAACCGCACATAACTGCTGCACAATACAAATTCACTATAATATACTTTCTATGTTAGAAAGTATATTATAAGTATATCAGACCCTTCAGTATATCACATCTATCGATAGCACATCTATACCAGTTCTTAAAAGAACTTTTGTGGCCCTATTAGCTAGCGTTTGGTGTCCCTAACAGCCTGTCCCTACTCCACAAAGCAACCTCTCCCTACACTGGCAAAACACAGAATGTAAAATGGCTGCCTGATAGGGTTATTTTATAGGGCGGGGGTTTGACCATGTGCTGAAACATCTCAATTGGCTGTCCTGTCCCAACTGATGAATGTGTCATAGGTCAAAGTACAGCGCAATCCAAAAGAATATGGCGCCGGTGAACATCGCCATATGTTCGGCGAATCGCGAACGTGCAAAGTTCGCCGTGAAATGACCGCCGGGCGAACCGCAAGGCCATCTCTACTTGTCTGTTCCATGCTGTGCTGGAAGTTTTTAAATTATTAATTAAAAAGCATAACAAATCCGATGATGCAGTGTGTTTTTAAGCAGGCTCTGTATTAACACCATCAACCATGCTTTTACCCATAGCTATATATGTAAGTGTCACTCTGACATTTACTTTTGCAGTTATTGCATTTGAAAAGGTTAAAAGGGAAGGGGGGGGGGGCATAGAGAACAAAAATAAAGACAAGAGAAAAAAATAAGATCCCAGGAGACCTTAGGGTATCATATACCAATTTTCAGGCCAAATGGAGCACTTTTGATATGTGTATAATCAGTTTGGACCCAAATCAACCTTTTGGATAAATTCAAGAAATGTGTTCATCCCTATTTTCTATATTTTAAGCCTAAACCCTGCAAACCTCTTTAAGAAAATCCAGGAATATTTTTATTTTTTATCCAATACAATACCTTTTATAGAGATGTTTGGGGTTCATTATACAGAATTAGTGGATCTCAATTGCTTTTTGTTCCCCTTTCTCTATTTTTTACTCTACTGCAGGTCATCCACTTTCCTAAGTGTTTGCTATGTTAGGCTTCTTTCACACCAGCGTTAGGGATGGAGCCGGCAGGGTTCAGCAAAAACGCTTCCGTTACTGATAATACAACCACCTGCATCTGTTATGAATGGATCCGGTTGTATTATCTTTAACATTGCCAAGACAGATCTGTCATGAACTCCATTGAAAGTCACTAGAGGGTGGATCCATTTTCTATTGTGTCAGATTGTGTCAGAAAAAATGGATCCGTCCCCATTGACTTGCATTGTGTGCCATGACAGATCCGTCTTGCTCCCTGTCCCAGGACGGAAAGCAAACTACAACATGTTGCGGTTTGCTCTCCGGTCTGGGAGCGCAACTAAACGGAACGGAATGCATTTTGGAGCATTCCATTCTGTTCAGTTCAGTTTTGTCTGCATTGACAATGAATGAGTACAAAACTGAAGTGTTTTTTTTCCCGGTATTGAGACCCAATGACAGATCTCAATACCGGAAAACTAAAATGCTAGTGTGAAAGTAGTCTTACTCAGATATAATGTCATTAGGAATTTAGTGCATAACTACTCAGCTTTTTTAGGGTTGTGTGTATTGGTTATATTTTATACAGACATTATAGTGTCATGCAAATTGCACACTTTCAAAGTGAGAATGCAGCTATCATAACTTGAATAACTGTTTTAATTTTGTGAGTCATTGATGGTCTTTCTAACTAATTATTTATTTTTTTGGATTAACAATTAAAGCAACATGTCACTAGAAAGACACAAAACATGCTCTTGTTAAGATTAGTTATATGAGCTATTGTATGGACAGGAAACATCCCTGTAATTCTAAGACTTCTAGGAAAGAGAATATGATTTGTAGAGTAGGCTTTGCAGTTTTAGTAGATTATCTGGAAAACATCCGCCTTAGATCTAGGAATGTTTCATTATTCCATGTTGATCTTATGAAGTAATTTGTATAATGAACTGGTAATGTTTTGTTGTAGGAAAAAACATAAGACCACATTCAATCATTCAGTAATATTAGAAATAGATTTAATTATTAAAATGATTGTGCATTGATAGTACAGTGGGATGCGAAAGTTTGGGCAACCTTGTTAATCGTCATGATTTTCCTGATGTTGGGGTTCGATGGGTACGGCCGAACTTCGCAAAAAAGTTCAAGTTCGGGACCCGAACTTGACCCCAAACCCCATTGAAGTCAATGGGGACCAGAACTTTGGAGCACTAAAATGGCTCTAAAAAAGTCACGTAAAGGACTAGAGGGCTGCAAAAGGCAGCAAAATGTGCTTAAGAGCATGGTAAGTGCTCTGCAAACAAATGTGGATAGGGAAATGACTTAAAATAACATAAAATACGTAAAAATAAAAAATAATAATCTTGATCTAGGAGGAGGTCCATATGGAGTAGGAGGTTGAGGAGGCGGTGGATGTGGTGGTGTAGGTGGAAGCGGCGGTGGAGGAGGTAGCCTACACTGCCTTTTGGTTTTGTATTTTATTTTTTTGTTTAAATTTGGGTAGACCCCAAAACATTGGGAAATATTAAAAATAAAACAAAGAGAAAGTGCGCTGGAGTACAACAATGGCTAGGTGAGGCCGGTATACATGTCTATTCTGCACAAGGTACGGGCAAGTCCTGTGGGATCCCTGCCTGGTTCATTTTAATGAACGTGAGCTTGGCCACATTGGCTGTAGACAGGCGGCTGCACTTGTCTGATAACGCCCCCTGCCATGCTAAACAAATGTTCAGACAATACACTGGCTGCAGGGCATGTCAGCACCTCCAAGGCGTAAAGGTCAAGCTCAGGCCATGTGCCCAATTTGGAGACCCAGAAGTTGAAGGGGGCAGACCCATCAGTCAGTACGTGTAGGTGTGTGCACACATACTGCTCCACCATGTTGGTGAAATGCTGCCTCCTGCTAAGACGTTCCATATCAGCTGGTGGTGCTGGTTGTTGTGGCGTGCTGACAAAGCTTTTCCACATTTCGGCCATGCTAACCCTGCCTTCTGAGGTGCTGGCGGTGCCCCAGCTGCGTTGGCGACCTCTTCCTCTTCTTCAGCCTTCACCTTGTGCTTCTACTGAGCCCCCACTGTCAGGTGGGAATGCCGTCAGCAGCTCGTCTACCAGCGTGCGCTTGTAGTCACGCATCTTCCGATCAGTAACAGACGTTTTTACTAAATTTAGTTCACCGTCAGCAATGCAGAGCAGGGGTTTTTCACCAGCAAAAATAGGTTAATGTCAACCATCAATGTAACAGATGAATTTTAGAAATTTAGGTCCCTGTCACCTATGCAGAGCAGGGGTTTATTCACGGCAAAAATTGTAAAATGTCACCCAAGAATGTAACAGACGCTTTTGCACCCTGCTCCCTCTTTTGCTGAGCTGGTGCCTTTGTGTGACCACCGCCTCTTCCTCCAAACTGCACACGTCACTCGCATGACCTTGATTCCTTGATTCCATGTGGGGTCTAGTACCTTATCATCCTCCCCATCATCTTCCACCCACTCTTTACTTTTGCCAGTTGGCACCTGTGTTTCGTCATCATCAGAGACGTGCTCTTCCCATGCCCTCATTCATTCATAAAGTGGGAGGGCAGGCGCATGACGTAGTTAGTGACGTGCCGCCCGCCTGCTTTCCCGGCCTGCCTCCTCCCTCCTCTCTGCTACGGAACTTAATGTTGTAAGTAATACAGATGGATTACACATGATTATTATATCTTAACAATGCCTACAGGTTAGATAAGAGCACCACGCTGTGCGGCATCGCGGCGGCCGCGTATCATTGTAAATTGCAGCATTCGCCCTATACTTTTGGGGGGAAAAGTGCATCTTCTAGGGCGAAAAATATGAAACAGATGGATTTAACTGAGATTATATTTCTCTCTCACAAATGAAGCACAGGTTTTTTTTTTACATAAAAATGGTGGATATGTCACCCCTACAATGGAACAGATGGATTTGCTGAATTTATGTGCCTGCCTGTCACATGTGCAGGCCTCAGAGGTACTTTACACCCAAAAATGGGAATTTGAAGCCCACAGGAATACAGCAAAGGCCACAAATATACTTTCTAGCAACAAAATTTAGAATTTTTCAACAAAAAATGTAACTGCAGTATTTGGCGGTTTTATTGGACTGCCAGAAATGCAGTACAGGGCAAAAAGGTACTTTATTGCCCCCCCCCCAAAAGGGTTTATTTAACCATAAATGAAAAAGATGGATTTAACTGAGATTATATTTCAATCTCACAAATTAAGCACAGGATGTTTTTTACATAAAAAAATGTGGATATGTCACCCCTACAATGGAACAGATGGATTTGCTGAATTTATGTGCCTGCCTGTCACATATGCAGTGCAGGCCTTAGAGGTACTTTACAACAAAAAATGTAAATATGTCACCCCACAATGGAACAGATGGATTTAACTGATTATATTTCACTCTCAGAAATGCAGTACAGGGGTACTTTACAATAAAAAAAATGGGGATATGTCACCCCCTTGGTCCCTGAACTCAGTCAGTATTATTTTCCCTTCCCCTGGCACATATGCAGTGCAGGTGCACTTTAAAAATGGGTAAATGTCGGCCATTGAACTACAAGAACAGGATTAAATGATTGTCCCTGGCACATATGCAGTGCTGGTGCACTGCTGTTGCACAAAATAACCCACCTAACTGACTGATTAAAACTTTTTTCCAGTCTCACTGGGCTCAGGGCAGGGTACAAAAATGTTGCATTGCACCCCCAAACAAAAAAACGCTGTAGATCGCAGACTTCACACCAAGTGCAGATATCAGAGTCTTTCTTAATCTCTCCCTCACAGCAGCAGCATCCTATCCCTACAACTAGTAAGAGCAAAGTGACGTGCAGCGCTACGTAACTCCAGCTTATATAGAGGCTGGGTCACATGCTGCACTTGGCCATTCACGGCCATGCTATTAGTAGGTAGGGCTGTGATGGCTTCTAATTGCACACGAGTTAAACGCTTGTTGATTGGCTGCCCTGCAGCCTTTCAACAAGCGCCATTAAATCGCCGAACACCGAACCCGAACTTTTACGAAAATGTTCGGGTTCGGGTCCGGGTACAAAAAAAAACCTAAAGTTCGGTACGAAACCGAACTTTACAATTCGGGTTCGCTCAATGTCATGGAACCATGAACCAGACGTACAACAAGAGATAAGTGGAAATAAGAAGGCTTTATTGAAAATCGAGCTGTAAGGCAAAAGTCCAAACGGATGGCTAAACCGAAGCAGGGTCTTGCGAAGCCAGAGGTCAGGAACCAGAAGGGTTGTCAGACGAAGCCTGGATCAGGAACCAGCAGGGTAGTCAGACGAAGCCTGGATCAGGAACCAGCAGGGTAGTCAGACGAAGCCAGGATCAGGAACCAGAAGCAGCAGCAGTCTTAGAAGCATGTGAACACAGGAGGACCAAGCAAGGAACTGAAGCCACAGACCTCCTATATATATGAGCTAGGCATCCAGCTCCTCCCAGTGGGAAGGAGAAGCCGCAGGGTAGGAGGCTACAAGAAACCCAGAAACCAAGATGGCCGCCAGCACATGTCAAACGAAGGAGAACAGCAAGAAGGTAAGACCATGACACTCAACCCTATATATAAGCACATTTTTAAAAATAATTCAACAACATTAGTACAAAAGTGCAGAAACACACCCTTAGCTTTTACATATTTCTGTAAATCACACTATTTCCAAAAAGGCTATTGAGCTTTCTATCATAGGACCCACCTGGATCAAGCTATCAACATTATTAGTGTCTGAAAGAATTCATTATGGTCCCAGCATGACCCTAATGCCAAAAGAACACTAAGAAAAAAATCATATATATACCTCATGTGTATGTGCATTTATAAAACCATATAATAGCTTTTACAGTACTAAAAAAAAACTGACACTAGTAAGGTAAAAGGAACTCGTGACCAGGAACGTGCAGTGCAACCTGCAGACAGCATGTTATAGAGCAATTTTATTATGCCTTGTAAAATATCCATTTAATCTTTGCTCATTCTGAGCTCGGGAGTCATGTGGGTGGTCTCAACCAGCTTTATATGCAAAGTCATGCAGAGTTAGCAGTCAGTCACTGAATAGAACAGACCACATGACATCTAAGCTCAGAAAGAGCAGAGATTTAGATAATTTTTACATATTATAGTGAATCTTTTTCTATAAAACTATATATCAATCTGCTCAGCTCCTTCTGCTCTATGATATATTTCTTTCAGTACGAAGACTCAGCACTTCAAAAATAGTTACAAGAAACACATGGAGGGGGCTGCCAGAGGATGCACTTAATTTAGCACTAGGCACAGTCCTCCCCGGCAGTTTGAGAAGGCACCGGCGCATCTTTGAGCACCACAGTCTTCTACTTGCTTACCAAGCACTGTCCTGTACATTGTATAGCGGCTGTGCTTGGTATTGCAACTCATTCCGATCCACTTCTATGAGGCTGAGCTGCGCATAGGCCATGTGACCGATGCTGTCACTTGGCCTAGGGAAAGCTGATTGGCGGGGGTCCTGGGTCCCACCGATCAGATATGGATGACCTATCTAAGTCTCAGAAAATCTCTTTAACCTCTTCAGGACACAGGGCGTATCGGTACGCCCTGATGTCCTGGTACTTAAGGACACAGGGCGTACGGGTACGTCCTGTGTATTTCCGATCACTGCTGCCCGCCACCGTCATCCCGCAAAAAATGAGACCCTACCTAAGATAATCGCCCAAAAACTGAAAAAAACTATGGCGCTCAGAATATGGAGACACTAAAACATGATTTATTTTTTGTTTAAAAAAATATATTATTGTGCAAAACTTACATAAATAAAAAAAAGTATACCTATTAGGTATTGCCGCGTCCGTATCGACCGGCTCTATAAAAATATCACATGACCTAACCCCTCAGATGAACACCATAAAAATTTTTAAATAAAAACTGTGCTAAATAAACAATTTTTTTGTCACCTTACATCACAAAAAGTGTAATAGCAAGCGATCAAAGTCACACGCACCCGTGTGCAGCGTCCGTAATAACTTGCTCTATAAAAAATATCACATGACCTACCCCCTCAGGTGAATACCGTAAAAAATAAAAATAAAAACGGTGTAAAAAAAGCCATTTTTTTTCACCTTACATCACAAAAAGTGTAATAGCAAGCGATAAAAAAAGTCACACGCACCCCAAAATAGTGCCAATAAAACCGTCATCTCATCCCGCAAAAATCATACCTTACCCAAAATAATCGCCCAAAAATTGAAAAAATTATGGCTCTCAGACTATGGAAACACTAAAACATGATTTTTTGTTTAAAAAAATAAATCATTGTGTAAAACTTACATAAATAAAAAAAATGTATACATATTAGGTATCGCCGCACCCGTGACAACCTGGTCTATAAAAATATCACATGATCTAACCTGTCAGATGAATGTTGTAAATAACAAAAAATAAAAACGGTGCCAAAACAGCTATTTCTTGTTACCTTGCCCCACAAAAAGTGTAATATAGAGCAACCAAAAATCATATGTACCCTAAACTAGTACCAACAATACTGCCACTTTATCCCGTAGTTTCTAAAATAGGGTCAATTTTTTGGAGTTTCTACTCTAGGGGTGCATCAGGGGGGCTTCAAATGGGACATGGTGTAAAAAAAAAAACTGTCCAGAAAAATCTGCCTTTCAAAAACCGTATGGCATTCCTTTCCTTCTGCGCCCTGCCGTGTGCCTGTACAGCGGTTTATGTCCACATATGGGGTGTTTCTGTAAACTACAGAATCAGGGCCATAAATATTGAGTTTGGTTTGACTGTTAATTCTTGCTTTATTACTGTGAAAAATTTATTAAAATGGAAAATTTGCCAAAAATTTAAATTCTGAAATTTAATCTCCATTTGCCAATAACTCTTGTGGAACACCTAAAGGGTTAACAACGTTTGTAAAATCTGTTTTGAATACCTTGAGGGGTGTAGTTTCTTAGATCGGGTCACTTTTTGGAGTTTCTACTCTAGGGTTGCATCAAGGGGGCTTCAAATGGGATATGGTGTCAAAAAAACAAGTCCAGCAAAATCTGCCTTCCAAAAACCGTATGGCATTCCTTTCCTTCTGTGCCCTGCCGTGTGCCCGTACAGTAGTAGTGACCACATATGGGGTGTTTCTGTAAATACAGAATCAGGGCCATAAATATTGAGTTTGGTTTGGCTGTTAACCCATGCTTTGTAACTGGAAAAAAATTATTAAAATGGAAAATCTGCCCAAAAAGTGAAATTTTGAAATTGTATCTCTATTTTCCATTAATTCTTGTGGAACACCTAAAGGGTTAACGATGTTTGTAAAATCTGTTTTGAATACCTTGAGGGGTGTAGTTTCTTAGATGGGGTAACTTTTATGGAGTTTCTAGGGGTGCATCAGGGGGGTTTCAAATGGGACATGGTGTCAAAAAAACAAGTCCAACAAATCCTGCCTTCCAAAAACCGTATGTAATTTCTTTACTTCTGCGCCCTGCCGTGTGCCCGTACAGCTGTTTACGACCACAAATGGGGTGTTTCTGTAAACTACAGACTCAGGGCCATAAATATTGAGTTTGGTTTGGCTGTTAACCCTTGCTTTGTAACTGGAAAAAAATTATTAAAATCTGCCAAAAAAGTGAAATTTTGAAATTGTATCTCTATTTTCCATTAATTCTTGCGGAACACCTAAAGGGTCAACGACGTTTGTAAAATCAGTTTTGAATACCTTGAGGGGTGTAGTTTATAGAATGGGGTAATTTTTGGGTGGTTTCTATTATCTAAGCCTCGCAAAGTGACTTCAGACCTGAATGGGTCCATAAAAATTGGGTTTTTGAAAATTTCTGAAAAATTTCAAGATTTGCTTCTAAACATCTAAGCCTTGCAACATCCCCAAAAAATAAAATATCATTCTCAAAATGATCCAAACATGAAGTAGACACATGGGGTATGTAAATTAATAACTATTTTTGTAGTATTACTATGTATTGTAGAAGTAGAGAAATTGAAAGTTAGAAATTTGCAAATTTTTCAAAAATTTGGGTAAATTTGGTATGTTTTTGTAAATAAAAATAATTTTTTTTAACTCAGTTTTACCAGTGTCATGAAGTACAATATGTGACGAAAAAACAATCTCAGAATGGCCTGGCTAAGTAAAAGCGTTTTAAAGTTATCACTACATAAAGCGACACTGGTCAGATTAGAAAAAATGGCCTGGTCCTTAAGGTGAAATAAGGCTGTGTCCTGAAGGGGTTAAGGCTATTTCCAGTACAATGGCTGCTAAGGAAGCCAGATGCCTTAACCAGGCATTGGAGCGCTACCAAAGCCTATGAGGCCCAGCCCCCAGGCTGGATCTCATAGGCAAACTGTCAGTGTATTACTGACAGTTCAATGTATTGCACAATACACAATATATTGTAATTCATTGTAGTGGATCAGATCCCCAAAAGTTGAAGTCTTATAATGGGACAACAAAAAAAAGTCTTCTTCCCATAATCAAGTCATATAAAATTGGAAAAATAGAATAAAAAAAAAAGGAATATTAGGTACTGCCACATCCGTAATGACTGACTCATGATCCACATGATCACATGATCCACTCTGTCAGATGAACGCCTTAAAAATATATAAATAAAAACTGTGCCAAAACAGCAAAACAAAATTGTCATCTTACCTCATAAGTGTAATACCAAGCGAAGTAAGAAAAAGTAGAATATTTAATGATCAAAAAGTCAAATGTACCCCAAAATGCTCAATCCAACCCCTTAAAAAAACCTTGGGAGTTTAGATTCCAAAATAGGGTCACTTCTCAGGGGTTCTATTTAATACAAACCGGATTCCAAAAAAGTTGGGACACTATACAAATCGTGAATAAAAGCTGAATGCAATGATGTGGAGGTGCCAACTTCTAATATTTTATTCAGAATAGAACATAAATCACGGAACAAAAGTTTAAACTGAGAAAATGTACCATTTTAAGGGAAAAATATGTTGAATCAGAATTTCATGGTGTCAACAAATCCCCAAAAAGTTGGGACAAGGCCATTTTCACCACTGTGTGGCATCTCCCCTTCTTCTTACAACACTCAACAGACGTCTAGGGACCGAGGAGACCAGTTTCTCAAGTTTAGAAATAGGAATGCTCTCCCATTCTTGTCTAATACAGGCCTCTTACTGTTCAATCGTCTTGGGCCTTCTTTGTTGCACCTTCCTCTTTATGATGCGCCAAATGTTCTCTATAGGTGAAAGATCTGGACTGCAGACTGGCCATATCAGTACCCGGATCCTTCTCCTACGCAGCCATGATGTTGTGATTGATGCAGAATGTGGTCTGGCATTATCTTGTTGAAAAATGCAGGGTCTTCCCTGAAAGAGATGACGTCTGGATGGGAGCATATGTTGTTCTAGAACCTGAATATATTTTTCTGCATTGATGGTGCCTTTCCAGACATGCAAGCTGCCCATGCCACACACACTCATGCAACCCCATACCATCAGAGATGCAGGCTTCTGAACTGAGCGTTGATAACAACTTGGGTTGTCCTTGTCCTCTTTGGTCCGGATGACATGGCGTCCCAGATTTCCAAAAAGAACTTCGAATCGTGACTCGTCTGACCACAGAACAGTCGTCCATTTTGCCACACTCCATTTTAAATGATCCCTGGCCCAGTGAAAACGCCTGAGCTTGTGGATCTTGCTTAGAAATGGCTTCTTCTTTGCACTGTAGAGTTTCAGCTGGCAACGGCGGATGGCACGGTGGATTGTGTTCACTGACAATGGTTTCTGGAAGTATTCCTGAGCCCATTCTGTGATTTCCTTTACAGTAGCATTCCTGTTTGTGGTGCAGTGTCGTTTAAGGGCCCGGAGATCACGGGCATCCAGTATGGTTTTACGGCCTTGACCCTTACGCACAGAGATGTTCCAGATTCCCTGAATCTTCGGATGATGTTATGCACAGTTGATGATGATAGATGCAAAGTCTTTGCAATTTTTCGCTGGGTAACACCTTTCTGATATTGCTCCACTATCTTTCTGCGCAACATTGTGGGAATTGGTGATCCTCTACCCATCTTGGCTTCTGAGAGACACTGCCACTCTGAGAAGCTCTTTTTATACCCAATCATGTTGCCAATTGGCCTAATTAGTGTTAATTGGTCTTCCAGCTCTTCGTTATGCTCAAATTTACTTTTTCCAGCCTCTTATTGCTACTTGTCCGAACTTTTTTGGGATTTGTTGACACCGTGAAAATTTGAATCAACGTATTTTTCCTTTAAAATGATACATTTACTCGGATTAAACGTTTGATCTGTCATCTACGTTCTATTACAAATAAAATATTGACATTTGCCATCTCTACATCATTGCATTCAGTTTTTATTCACAATTTGTTTAGTGTCCCAACTTTTTGGGAATCCGGTTTGTATTTCACCCCAGAGTCTACAGTTTTCTGCACAAGATGCGTAAATCACCAACTTGGGCATGTAATGTGCATGTGCCATTTTACTCCTGGGCTCTGTTTTATGTCCAGACAAAAGATTAGGGCTACATGTAGAGTGTTTATAAAGCCAGGAAGCATGGCATAATAATAAAAGGGCTTGCTTTTCACACTGGCATACACTGGGCACAACATATTGGGCGCTGAAATAGCATAACTGTGGAAGAATTGCAATTTTACACTTTGCACCATCTGCTGTATAATTTAATTTTACGAGGAAATTCAGGCTTTGTGGCGAATAGAATTTTCCCTGAAATTGGGATCGAAGTCCAGTTCAATTCGCTCAACCATATTACCACATATGGAGTGTTGCCATATTCAGGAGAAAATGGGTAACAAATTTGGGGGTGCTTTGTCTCCTGTTACCCCTTGTGAAAATGAAAAATGTGGGCCTAAATTAACATTTTGTTGCTAAATTTTTCATTTTTCTGGCTCACTTAATGTAGTTTCCAAAATGGGGTCACTTTTTGGGACTTTCTACTGTAGAGGTGGATTAGGGGGTCTTCAACTGTGAAATGGTGCATGGAAATTATTCCAATGAAATCTACGCACCAAAAGCCATATGGTGGTCCTTCTCTTCTAAGCTCTGCTGTGTGCCAATACTGCAGGTTATGAACATATATGGAGTGTTTCCGTTTTTAGAAGAAAATGGGTAGCAAATTATGGTGTGCTTTTTTCCCGTTACTCCTTGTGAAAATAAAACACTGGAGCTAAAGAAATATTTTATTTGAAAAAATAAAATTTTTCATTTTCTCAGCTACGTGTTTCTAAATTCTATGAAACGCCTTGTCAGATCAAAGCACTCACCACATCCCTCACTAATTTGTTAATTAAGTGTTTACAAATTAAGTGAGGGGTATAGTTTCCAAAATGGGGTACCTCAGTGTCTTGAAAAGCATTCCAGCTAAATCTGCCCTCCAAAAACAATATGGCACATCTTCCCTTCTGAGCCCTGCCGTGTGCCCATACAACAGTTTATGATCACATATGGGGTGTTTCTATAAATTACAGAATCAGGGTAACAAATATTTAGGTGTGTTTGGCTGTTACTTACTTTACTTACTATCCATTAGATATGTACTTTATAACTCTTCCCGTAACTTCAGTAATGCTGATATTCTGTACGGTTATAGATTTCACATATTAACCCTCATGACTGCTAATGGTTAAAAGCTCAGGCAGCCCCCCTAAAGTGATTCCATATGGACCCCAGAGGATAGGTCATCAGAAAAAAAATCTTGCAAACCCCTTTTTTTAAGTACAAGGACCAGAGGGATGTACTTGTACTGACCACAGTTTGTGGAAAGAGCAACTTCTCTGTCCCTGTAGAAGGTGCTGCTACCACTACTCCCAAGCCAGACTGCATCCTGGACTACAATAGGCACATGGTAGGGGTTGATCTTTCAGATCAAGTACTGAAGCCGTACAGTGCCATGGGGAAAAAGGTGTGGTACGAAAAGCTGTCCATGCAATTTTTACAGATCGCATTCCTTCAGTTTCAAGAGGTGATGATCAAGCCCCTCATTTTTTAAAACCAGGAATGGGAGGGTCTAAGTACTTCTGGAAGTTATGGTTCCTGTGTTGTGCTAGGCAACATTTCCCTGGAGAAGTCCCCCAAACAGCCCCCCAAAGGAAAGGAAGGGCGCAAAAAAAATAATGCAGAATTTGTTCCAAAAGAAGGATAAAAAAGCAGCATCAGTGGCCCAATGGAGCATCCTCTGGTGGGCTTTCTAACATGCTTACATGATCGTCTACCATTCACACAGCTGTGAGCACAATGATTAGTTATAATTCTCAGGACCCGCAGTCTACTTGCCAGTGTGTATATGCACAACTGTATCTCTGAGAGGAAGCAGAGAGAGTGAGGGATGAAGTAGAGGCCTAGCTGGTCAGCAGGGATGAAATCACGGCAGTACCGGTAGTACTACAGTATGGGACTTTTATGTACGTGCCGCCCTAGCACGTGAGGCAGGTGTGACTGCAAGGGGTTAATTTTCTCTACTCAATCTTGCACTCACCTTTTAGGCTGCAAATTGAGTATAAATCACAAACCAACTCAGTTTACACACCTCAGATACATGCTCCTCATAAATTAAACAGCAAAATACATACTTTACAAGACAACGGATCTGTAAAGCATAAAGGGACTAACGTTAATGTAAACACTTCATAACCAAAAAGGAATAATTGCTTACTAAAAAAAAATACAAAAAGATACTAAATAAAATGAGATAAAACAAGCAAAACTGTTATAATATATGGGAGAAAAAAGGAAAAACATAACTTACAAGCTAGTCCTTCTGAATCCTTGGGGGGGGGGGCAAGGGGTACAAGGAAATATCTTTTTAGGGTGGCCTATCACGCCCCCTGATTTAAATCCTCTCTATATACAGTATAGCCCATTTATCATCATTTTCTGAACCTGATCCTCCACCAGACCCCATGCACCCAGAAGCACTACAGATATCGGCTGGTGACTGGCTCATGCAGCTTTATATCTGCTCCTCTATTTTTCCCAAGATGGCTGGACCATCGTACAAATCAAGCACTTTTACCTTTTGTATCTCCTCTGTCTCCTCATAGATTGTAAGCTCTTGCGAGCAGGGTCCTCATTCCTCTTGTTGTAATTATTGACTTGTTGCTATGTTATTTATATGAACCCCTGAACTGTAAAGCGCTGTGGAATATGTTGGTGCTATAGAAATAAAGATCATTCCTATATGGAAACACACTCAGATCTTGGCTGACCCACCCCCCTGCATATATTACCCTGTTCAGATGGTCAGCCTCATGTTTTATCATTTCTGCCCTTGGTAGGGTTTCAAAGCTGCCCTTCTGAATCAGTTTTCAAGTCCCTTGTTGATGACAGGTAGCAGATTAATAAATAATGAATATCAATGAATATTAATTTGTATATTAAACAGTGTAACAGGGCACTCAAGAAATCGTGACCATGTGGTTGGTACAGTTTGATATCTTTATTACTATTGTGAATAATGTTACTCAAACAAATCAATTGTAAAAATCGATAGTTGAATCGATAAAATATTCGATAATATTGAATAAAAATAATCGATTTACACAAGGGCTCAGGATAATATAGTGCAAATATCGACAGTCATAAAACACAATCTCAAATTCAATTGTTCAGTCCAAATTTGGTGTGTACATCTGGGTATTGATAAAGTCCAATCGAATATTATGTCCCACTTCCAATTGCAGCAGCGTCCCGCTGAAAATGAAGTAGATAGAGGCGTCCCGCTATAAAATTACTTGCAAGTAAAATTTACCTTATATCAACCGAAGGTTCTCCAGACTTTAAACTTTGGATCCTCTCCTCAGAAGTGTCTGTGACACGATGTATCAAGAGTTTTTCTTAGAAGACTCTGTGTTTCTGTTGGATTTAACTGCCAAGTCCACCAGATCTCAATCTATTGGTGGAAAGTCTGCAGTGGCGTTTGTAGCAGAGATATTTCGTCGAAAGAGGCTTCCAAATGTAGTCTGCAAGTCGGTCGTTTGGGGTACTTTGTTCCTTCAATATAAAGATGGGGGGGTGTAGCACCAGACGCGTTTCAGGGTCCAAGTTATTGCCCCTTCCTCAGTGGTATATGATATAGTCCAGATTGCTTCACAGACATTATCATTACTTACTGTTTCAAATGAAGTTCACAATCTAAGTTCCCTATCAGTATGTCTTTGGAGTATTGATGGAAACTGGAGCACCCGGAGGAAACCCACACAAGCACAGGGGGAAAAATCCTCATTCAGATGTTGGTCGGATTCAAAGGATCCCACCGCTAAAAAGCACAGGTGCTAACCACTGAGCCCCCATGGTTTGAATCACTTTATTAGAAAGTAAGGTCATATTAAATTGATTCTGAGGTTACGGTGCAATTTGCCTACTCAGACTAGGTCACCAAAATACCATACCCCAGCCTTGGCCTGCCCTGCCTCTCCTAGTGCTGGAAGAGAATTCTAGCGGACTACTACTATTGTTAGTGTTGTTTCCTAGCACAGTGGTACTAGGACAAGCAGCGCAGACAGATCGACTAGGCTAGTGGATTACCAATCAGGTGGCAACCCCACTAACAGCTATCTCTGTGTACATACTTAAGGCCCCCTTATACAGGCCATTGATGGGAGCAATATTCAGGTAGGAACTTTCTTAAGAATACTGGTTCCTGACAACTGCCCTGTGTAAAGGTGCCGCCAATTACCCAATGAATGAGCAAATGCTTGTTCGTCAGCTAAAAGATTCACTGGTGTAGACAGTTAAGGGTCCATTCACATGTCCGCATAATGGCTTTTGCGGAATGGGTGCAGACCCATTCATTTTCAGTGGGGCCACAAAAGATGCAAACATGTCCTATTCTTGTCTGCAGCCACGGACAAGAAAGGGCATTTCTATTATAGTGCCGGCCATGTGCGGTCCACAAAATGCGGAACGCACATGGCCGGTGTCCGTGTTTTGCGGATCCACAATTTTCGGATCGCAAAACACTTGCGGACATATGAATCATCATTTCTGGGCAGCAATGAGAGACTATCTGAAGCATGATTACAACCATGAGTTAAGCAGTTGAGGATCAGTGTACATATGGGATCTATAACAAAATGTGGAGTTGCTGCCTTGGTTTTGAATAAATAAATCAATGGAAAACATTTGATAAATGAGAAAGTAATTAAACAACAAACTGATATTGGCATTCATCTGTTATCACTGGGGTAAAGCCACATCTGGAGCACAATTCACCGGCATATAGGCTTGAAACAGGTTGTCGCCCCTAGGAGAACTACTTTAAAGCTACAGTAGTTTGACACATCTAGTTTTAAAGAAATCTGTTACGTCTGACAAGGGAGTTTGGCTTAGTGGGAAATGACAGCATAAAAGGGGCAGGACCTAAGGTGTGCCATGTTGCACCAAAATTGCACCACAATTCTGGTGTATAATTCTGTCTCAAAGTAAGCCAAGCAATAGTTGGTCTAAAATTAGAGAATTGTCTAGACCTGCTTTAAATGTATCATCCCCTGCCAATCAGCTGTCTGGTGAACACTGCTGGCTCTTGGCAATTTACCAAGCACAGCGCCGTACATTGTATAGTGGCTGTTCTTGGTATTGCAGCTCAGTCCCATTGACTTGAATGCGGCTGAGCTGCAACTCGGCAATGAGACCGATATACAGTAATGTCACATGGCCTAGTAGGAGGCCACGGCACTCATGGAGCACCCAACCTCTTCTAACTGCTGATCAGTGGGGGTCTTAACTGATATTGATAACCTGTCCTGAGGATAGGTCATTAATATTATTTCCCGGATAACCCCTTTAAAGTCTGTAGTGAAATATAAAACATGCTAGAAACATTGGGGCACATTTATTAAGACTGGAGTTTTAGACTTAGTCTTAACATCCCCTATAGATGTTGGTGGATCGCCGAACTTATGTGGAGGCGCCGGTGTTTCCAAAACTACAGCTTATCCGCCACCACTTCTAAATGTAAGAGAGCTTCCTCACCTAAACCAGGCATAGCAAATGATGAATGAGACTGGCCTGCCGGCCCGTCCTCTTCCCCGTCCACATCACGTCCACTTTTTTTTAGATCCATCTAGCGATCTATTGCACTTTTGCAGATCTATTACTGCTGTGTTAATGCATACAGTTTTTGGCACAGCTTTTAGCAAAATAGTTCAGAAACATAGGCGTCGCTACAGGGGGGCAAGGGGGGGAAATTGCCCCCTCTAGGTTACTCCTTTCCCCCCCCGCGTGCCCCCCTGCTGATTCCCCTTTAAAACGCTGACCGCCGCCGCTAGTACAGCGGCGATCTGTCCAGGGCTGTCTTTAACACGGGGCAAAAGGGGCAGCTGCCCCGAGGCCAGTTGCTCCTGGGGGGCCCAAGGCAGCTGTCTCTTGAGCCCCGCTGGCCACTGGTGACGTAGGGGGCAGGGGAGGGAGATAATGTGATCACGCCGCCTGAGCCGTACGGCGAGGGACACAGGCCGGAAGAGGCCTGCATCGCATCGCTGCTAGCCTAATGGAGTTA
Organism: Bufo gargarizans; assembly: GCF_014858855.1. Lineage (NCBI taxonomy): Eukaryota > Metazoa > Chordata > Amphibia > Anura > Bufonidae > Bufo > Bufo gargarizans. The sequence continues at coordinate 233,808,009 of NC_058080.1, forward strand.
AGTATAAGTGTTTATTTTTTTTATATGGTACTACTACTACTGGCACATGATTGAGGGGCATCTAAGGGGGCACCTGTTACTGCACATGATTGGGGGGCATCTATGGGGGAACCTGTTACTGGCACATGATTGGGGGCATCTATGGGGGGCACTTGTTACTGGAACATGATTGGGGGGCATCAATGGGGGCACTTGTCACTGGCACATCATTGGGGGGCATCTATGGGGGCACTTATTACTGGCACATGATTGGGGGGCATCTATGGGGGCACTTATAACTGGCACATGATTGGGGGCATCTATGGGGGCACTTGTTATTGGCATATGATTGGGGAGCATCTATGGGGCACTTGTTACTGGCACATGATTGGGGGGCATCTATGGGGCACCTGTTACTGGCACATGATTGGGGGGCATCTATGGGGCACCTGTTACTGGCACATGATTGGGGGCATCTATGGGGGCACTTGTTACTGGCACATTATTGGGGGCACTATGGGGGCATCTACTGAGGCCACAAAGAAGGGGTATTTTATATGGGGGAAGGAGGGAGAGGAACACTATGGGGGCTTCTACTGAGGCCACAAAGAAGGGGTATTTTATATGGGGGGCTCTGTATGGGGGGCATTTTATACTGGGGCACATTATGGTGGGTACTATGGGGAAGGGGAGAGAGGAGTACTATGGGCTCATCTATGGGGGCACTAAGAAGGGGTATTTTATACTTGCAAATTATGGGGGACACTGAGGGCATCTACTGAGGCACTATATATGGGACATTTTATACTGGTACATTATAGGGGCACTATTGTAGGGGGAAAAGTAGCACTATTGGGGCATTTACTGGGGGCACTATATGGTGGTATTTTATACTGGCACATTATGGGGGCACTATGGGGACATTAGCTAAACTGGGTGCATTAAAATGGGGTATTCTTTGCACTGGCACATTATAAGGAGAATTATTACTACTGCTGGGCATTATGATGGGCTTTATTACTACGGGGGTCTATGGGGAACATGATTGCTAGTATGGGTACTATGGGAGCATTATTACTTCTGGGGCACAGGGAGGACATGTTGGGGGCACTGTAGGAGCACTATTACTACCATGTGTGCTCTAGTAGAGGATTATTCCTATTGGTGGGACTTTTGGGAGCACTAGTACTGTGGGGGCACCTTGGCACAGTATCAGCTTACCACAGTTAGTTTTGGGGGACATTATGTTTACACTATTAGTGTCAGGGGCACTATTTGCTGGGTGCAGTTATTTTAGGGCACTGTGTGCAAATAATTATTGAAGGGCACTGTCTGTATGGTACTACTATTTTCAGGGGGTTTATCTGTTTCTGCAGTATAGTATTGGGGAGCAGAGTGGCACAGTATTGGGGGTGGTAGGATGATTTGTCAAGAAGATGGGTGGATGATGGAAAAGTAGTAAACTAAGATTTTGTTTGTCAAACTGCAGAGACGAGAAATGGCTGAAAAATGGTGGTCTGGTCTGAAGATCTGAAAGGAGAAGATGAGGAAAGAGAACATCTACATCAAAGAGACATCACTGGATGTAAGAGGTATGTGGCGCTGTATTACCCTGTATGTAGGGGTGGATGGAGGGGTTATCACTGCATCCACCTGCATACTGCAATACTCTCGTATTTTGTAATCTTATTTATATATATTTATTTTGTTTTTTTTCAGTAGTATGATTAAGTGGTGAAAATTATTAGTGCCCTCCCCCCATTTTTTTTATTGTGGTATCTTATGTCCCCCCCCTCCCCCCCCTATATATTGTTCCTAGAGTCACCACTGTTCAGAAATGCAATATCCTGAAAAACAGCCTTGCTTTTCTAGGTTTATATCACATCTTGGTTCATTTCCAGGGAGGAATCTTGAAGGAATCTTACTCCCTCAGGCTGTCTCTCTCTCTCCTCTCAGTGTCTTGTGATGTGTTGCAGTTCATGACCAGTGATCTATGTAAAAAAAAAAAGCTGAATTAACTAGTGCAGATTAAAATGTACTCAGGAAAACTGAGATTTCTCTATAGGCAAGAATGATAAACTTTCTTCCTTGCAAAATCAGAATCTTCCTGGTGAAAACTTATTTTATATTTTATCCTTATAAAATGTGAAACCGGAAAAGTAATTTTGCCTGTGAAGTTGCAATAATCATCAGTACTGTCTAGACGGCAGTTATGTTATTTCAATTATCGTATCAATGTTATATGTTTTATAGGAAAAAAAATTATATATGAGATATAAATTACACTTCAAATACACATGTGCCCAACCTAGAAGATTTGATTGTTTTATGTATTAATTTCTTCCCGGACATATTTTCCTTTAGAAATAATTGGCCATGATTATGGGTACATCCACACATTCCGCTGCAGATTCTGATGCAGATTTTTTTCTAGGCCTTGCAAATGGTAAAAATCTGCAAAAGATTTGATATGCTGTGGATTTAAAATCCTGTGTATGAAATGTGTTACAGCTCATCCACTTTGCTGCCACTGTAATTCGTTACAGACTTTCCACCGGCAAATCCGAATGAAAAATCTGCAGTGTGTCTGCTACGTATGAACATACCGTGAAGGTTGCAAAGTCAGCAAACATGCACACGATGGATTGGCTATAGATCCTACAGGGAATTTTTTCCATGGGCCTTTGTTCATAGGGCCACGGAGCCCTACTCACTGCTGCTGGCCATTCACATACTACTGGGGAAACTATAGGGATCATTATTGGAGGAATTCCAGGCAGGTTGCTAAAGGTAGGGCTGGCTCATCTCCTAAGACCCCTGCTCCATATCTTAATTAGAGACAATTTGAGGAGTAGGACAGAATATGGCAGCTATTGATGGCCACCACAGAGGAACAGCTGTTGTGTTGCACTGTGGTATTTGGTTCTGTGGGATGGTATTCTGTGCTTCACTATGGTATTACTGACCCTGCCAACTTGTATTGGCCCCATCTACTTTTGTTTCCCCACCTATTTTAGGGGGATATCTGTGTGTGCAGGTGACTATTACTGTGCATAATTATTAGGCAACTTAACAAAAAAATAATATATACCCATTTCAATTATTTCTTTTTACCAGTGAAACCAATATAACATCTCAACATTCACAAATATACATTTCTGACATTCAAAAACAAAACAAAAACAAATCAGTGACCAATATAGCCACCTTTCTTTGCAAGGACACTCAAAAGCCTGCCATCCATAGATTCTGTCAGTGTTTTGATCTGTTCACCATCAACATTGCGTGCAGCAGCAACCACAGCCTCCCAGACACTGTTCAGAGAGGTGTACTGTTTTCCCTCCTTGTAAATCTCACATTTGATGATGGACCACAGGTTCTCAATGGGGTTCACATCAGGTGAACAAGGAGGCCATGTCATTAGTTTTTCTTCTTTTATACCCTTTCTTGCCAGCCACGCTGTGGAGTACTTGGACGCGTGTGATGGAGCATTGTCCTGCATGAAAATCATGTTTTTCTTGAAGGATGCAGACTTCTTCCTGTACCACTGCTTGAAGAAGGTGTCTTCCAGAAACTGGCAGTAGGACTGGGAGTTGAGCTTGACTCCATCCTCAACCCGAAAAGGCCCCACAAGCTCATCTTTGATGATACCAGCCCAAACCAGTACTCCACCTCCACCTTGCTGGCGTCTGAGTCGGACTGGAGCTCTCTGCCCTTTACCAATCCAGCCACGGGCCCATCCATCTGGCCCATCAAGACTCACTATCATTTCATCAGTCCATAAAACCTTAGAAAAATCAGTCTTGAGATATTTCTTGGCCCAGTCTTGACGTTTCAGCTTGTGTGTCTTGTTCAGTGGTGGTCGTCTTTCAGCCTTTCTTACCTTGGCCATGTCTCTGAGTATTGCACACCTTGTGCTTTTGGGCACTCCAGTGATGTTGCAGCTCTGAAATATGGCCAAACTGGTGGCAAGTGGCATCTTGGCAGCTGCACGCTTGACTTTTCTCAGTTCATAGGCAGTTATTTTGCGCCTTGGTTTTTCCACACGATTCTTGCGACCCTGTTGACTATTTTGAATGAAACGCATGATTGTTCGATGATCACGCTTCAGAAGCTTTGCAATTTTAAGAGTGCTGCATCCCTCTGCAAGATATCTCACTATTTTTGACTTTTCTGAGCCTGTCAAGTCCTTCTTTTGACCCATTTTGCCAAAGTTGCCTAATAATTATGCACACCTGATATAGGGTGTTGATGTCATTAGACCACACCCCTTCTCATTACAGAGATGCACATTACCTAATATGCTTAATTGGTAGTAGGCTTTCGAGACTATACAGCTTGGAGTAAGACAACATGCATAAAGAGGATGATGTGGTCAAAATACTCATTTGCCTAATAATTCTGCACTCCCTGTATATACAGGCTCCTTAGTCACTACATTCAGATTAAACTATGCAAATTTCATGGTGCCCAGAGTGTAACCTCTTATGCCTCTCCCAACAACTCTCTCCTAACAAGCGCCTCCTTACCGGCATCAGACCCTTATACCCTAGGAATCTCCTCCAATCAGCTGAGTAACAAATTGTTTCCATTGCAAGTCCAGGTAGCAGACTCTTGTGGTGTCATGGTCCACCAGCCCCATCCTGCTGCAAAAAGGGGTTCTTTACATGGGGTAATAGAGCATATTCATATAATTACAAAGAGGGACATACAAAGATTGCAAGTGTCCACAGTAGTAGTCTGATTGGGCAAAGTTTAACAAAACCCCTAAAGAGTCATGTGTAAAATACATGTCACTGTAATCAATCTTTTATTTGTCTGAATCTAATTAGAATCACTTCCAGTTTTTGCTTAAGTTAATTTCCAAAAATGAAGCTCTAGTATGGTCAACCTTATATCCCTTCTCATTCTTTTGAATAAAATATGAAGGCATCCTATGCAAAAATGGAAAAATCCTCACTTTGACAAAGACCTTAGTCATAATGATCTGCAGCTGCAATTTTATCAATTGTTCCATAGAAGTGCAACAAAATGGAAATCTGTACATCCTTGACCAGCTGTCCTGACATCTAGAAACTATACAAATGTGATTTTTTTTCTAATAATTCTCTAGTAACATCTGCTGCTAAAGTTGCTGACAGCCAGATGTTGAGGTTTATAATCACAGACAGTGGAACGAGGCTACACATCCTGTAGTTTAAGCACTCCACTAACCAAGCATGACTTGTATGTTCATCAATTACTCATCTATTCATAGTTGTTCCTTTTTTTGTTGTTGAACTGGCCTTGTTTTCCACATTCCGGAGCTCAGACTGGCTGGGAACATTTATGTGTACACCTGCTCATTACATGCTATGGTCCCAATCTGTTTCGGAATTATTACTCATGAACTGGTCATAATTGTTTACTTAATATAATTGGTAGGTCTTTAATCTGAACTTCTCTTTAGGGACTTCTTATATAAAAGAAATATCATATGATTGCAGATGTTTCTTTATATTGGAATTACTCAGTACAACCATTATCTAAGTTTTAAAGATTGGTAATCAATTTAAGATAGCTGTAAGTCTGGCTGTAGCTTATCTCCTTTAGAAATGTAGAAAAGTGACAGCACAAGTTTTCCCTTTAATATTATTTCCTTTACATGTTTTTCCTAGGATAAAAAATGTTCCCTTTCAGGAGCGAGCCATTTTTCACCTTAAAGACCAGGCCAAATTTTGGAAATCTGATGTGTCAATTTATGTAGTAATAACTTTGGAACATTTTTACGCATCCAAGCTATTATGAGATTGTTTTCTTGTGACACATTCTACTTCATGATAGTGGTAAATTTAAGTCGACATAAATCACTTTCATTTATATAAAAAAAAAATATCTTACATTTACAGAAAATTTTTAAAAGTTCACAATTTTCAAATTTTGCATTTCTCTGCTTTTAAGGCAGACAGTGATACCTCACAAAATAGTTATTACTTACATTCCTGATATGTCTACTTGATGTTGGCATTATCTTTTTAAATGTAATAAAAAAATTTAAGACATTAGAAGGCTTAGAATTTTAGAAGCAATTCTTAAAATGTTTAATACAATTTCCAAAACCTCCTATTTAAGGACCAGTTTAGTTATGAAGTCGCTTTGTGGGGCTTACATAGTAGAAACCACCCATAAATGACCCCATTTTAGAAACTAAACCCCTCAAGTTATTTAAAACTGATTTTACACTTTAGGTATTTCACAAGAATCAAAAAAAAATGGGAGATAACATTTTAAATTTTACTTTTTTTTGTCAGATTTTCCATTTTAATCCATTTGCTCCTGTAACGCAGCAAGGGTTAACAGTCAAAATGTTTATTACCCTGATTCTGCAGTTTACAGAAACACCCCATGTGTGTTCCTAAACTGCTGTATGGGCACACAGCAGGGCCTAGAAGGAAAAGAGTACCATATGGTTTTTGAAGAGCAGACATTGCTGGATTGGTTTTTAGGCACCATGTCACATTTGAAAATCCCCTTAGGCATCCGTACACAGGGCCGGTGCAAGGATTTTTGCCAACACAAGCGAAGCTACATTTTGGCGCCCCCCCCCCCTTCCATAACTCCCCCTAACACCAGCATCCCACGCGGACTCCACTCCAATCGCCTGAATGCCTGCCTTGCAAAACCCTGCAATGCACCTACTGCACCCACCTCCTGTGCATACGGTAGATTTTTTTTACCTTATTTTTATTTTATATAAAAAACAAACTAAATAGTGTTTTTTGTTAACTGGGTTTTATTAACAGTGTAAGAAAATAAGTTATACATCTATAAAACAAAGTTTTCAACAATGAGTAAAAGTGCAGGAAATAGTGCAAACATACTTGTCTTAAAACACTACACACAAACACAGTGCTACAGTAAAACAGCCCGCTCAAGGCAAAACATTACCAGTTATTGGTCAAAAAGAAGTGCAATAAGGATCAGTGAGATTTCAAACCAACATATTAATCACATTTTTCCTTTCACATTATAAACATATTTTCAAACTATAACATAAGAACTTAAGTTTCCTGCGAGTTAACTCAGTGCAATTCAACTAAAGTGCTCGATAATAACACATTCAAAGTGAGCTCTAAAAAATTTAACTTTTCTTGCTTTTGCGCTCACAAAATCATAAAGCAAAGTCTGAAAATCAATGTCCTGTGCAATACTGTTTTCAATAGAAATCATTGCTAGTCCCACCAATCTCTCTTGTGACATTGTTGAACGTAGATAATTTTTTATTAATTTGAGCTTTGAAAAGCTTCGTTCACCAGATGCGACAGATATTGGCAATGTCAATAATATCCGCAGTGCTATGGAGACATTGGGAGCAAAGTCATTTTTAATTGCATATGATAAAATCTGTGTAGGGGTCATTGTCGGTTTCAAGATAGGAGCCAAAATGGTGAGCTCTTCACACAGCTGTGCTCCATCCAGATCAGTATCTTCTGAGTTTTTATCAGTCAATATAGTCTGCAAATCTAAACAATACTTCATAAGTGTTTCATATGGTACGTTTCTAAGTTTCTGGATATCGTACAGAAACTGAAAGTACCTGCTGTGATGCTTAATTTGCTCAAATCGCTCATCAAGAGAATTAATGCAAACATCCAAAATGCTAAAAAAGCACTCAACTTTAAATTTTTTTGCAGGATCATTAATTGGATCATCTTGCGCTTCATAAGAAAACATCCTCTTTTTCTTTATTTGCCGCACTAACGCGGGAAACACAGGCTCAATCTCCATTTCTGTGGCTAGCTCTTTAGTCTCTTCTAGCAAATCTTCAAATCCTTTATCTGAACGATAATCCTTCAAAAAAGTTGTTGTCGATTCCAACATATCGATTACATCTGGAAGGTACATACTTTTACTTTGAAGCAGCTTGCTGACAAAGTTAATTCTGTTTAAAATATTGTACCACATTACAATGAAACACAAAAATTTAAAGTTGTTTAGTTCTTTTGCAAGGGATTCGGCCTCAGATTGTGCCATTGCTGTCTGTGAGCCATCCCTTGAAATATCAGACAAGACATCATAGATTTCTCCAACCTGGAACCTAAATGGTCGAACAGCATCTATTCTTGAAGACCATCTAGTGTCAGACAAAGGTTTCACTGTAAGTCTCCCAATGTGCTTCTTCAAGACATTCCAACGAAGTGTGGATCCTGACAAAAAAACATATATTTTCTGCACAACAGAAAAGAAGGTTGCTCCATCCCTGCATGACAAGGCTGCATCATTCACCACAAGATTTAAAGTGTGAGCGCTGCAGGGAACATAAAAGGCACGCGAGTTTAAATCAAGGATCCTCTTCTGTACACCATGGTGTTTGCCCTTCATGTTGGAACCATTATCGTAGCCTTGTCCTCTCATATCACCAAGGGGAATCTTTTGTTTTTCTAATTCACTCAAAATCGCCTCGGTCAGACCTTCTCCAGTAGAGCTTTGGATTTGCAGAAAGCCAAGAAATCTTTCTTCTATAAACACCTCTGGTTCAGCAGTAGGAGACCCCCCTTCTTTGATGGACACAAATCTAACAATTATAGTCATTTGTTCAATAAGTGAAATGTCTGGGGTGCAATCAAGTATGATCGAATAATACTTTGCCGCTTTCAGTGCTTGCAGAATCCGTTTGGTAATTTCTTTGGCTATAAGGACAATTAGTTCATTTTGAATGTCCTTCCCCAAATAATGATTGAAAATTTCCTTATTTTTGATACGCTTCAGATGTTCCTGCATAACCGTATCAAATGTGGCAAGCATTTCTACAAGCTGCAGAAAATTTCCATTATTTTCACTATGTAACGTATCTTTGCTACCTCTAAAAGCCAAGCACTGGCGACCAAGATACGTTACAATGGCTACAAGCCTCTTTACAACATTTTGCCAGTGTTGTTTTTCTGCTGTCAAAAATCTCTGGGATACAGCATCTATTGTTTTTCCTGATCCAAATCTTCTAGAGATTTCATTCCAGTCTCTTACAGCAACAAGGTGAGAATTGGACCTTTCATGAATATGAAGATTTTGAGACAAGTTCCTCCAATCACTATAGCCTCCGCTTGTCAAATTTGTTATTATTTTAGTTGAAAATAGCTTACAACAAAAACAAAACACTTTGTCCAGTTTAACAGAATAAACCAGCCAGTTTCTGTAGGTTTCTTCTCCGTTTGGCAATCGTCTCTTATAATTTGCTTTAGTGAAACGTCTGTTAGATGCATCTTTGGGAAAAACAAAATCAGCTTTTTGCTTTGCAGGACCTTTCCTGACAATAGCATCCCTTAGTGAGGTGGTGAGAACAGCGGGCCAATTAGCTGGATCAGACAAATCAAGAGTCTCCAAAGTAGAACACTGTTCCTCTTGCATCATTTCTACATCACTTGATCCTTCTGTATCAGTAGTCTTTTCAAGGTGAGGAGATGGTACATATGATGACGTAGAAGGTTGATCATCACCTACTTCTTCTTGTCTTTCCTCCGCGCTTGCATCATCCACATTAGCAGCCTCTTGAGCTGTGATGGGCTGTTGGTCTGCTGTTAAAGATTCCTCATCCATAGCTATGTGAACTGGATCATCTTCCACATTTGAAACTGGTTCTGATGCAGGAGCATCTTCCTTTCTGGTTTTGTGAGAGGTCAGGTACTTCTTTAAATCTCCAGACATCTGCTTTCCAGCTTTTTTTTTTTCTTCTCGCCTTTTTCTGAAACCTGCTCCTGATAATTTCTTTTCTTTAAATAGTTTCGGCATTTTGGTTTTCGTTTTTCAGCTATGTGAATAATAAAATATTTGTTGAATTTTTATAAACAGGCTTCTTACTAACACCCGCTGTGTAGCGTGTTGAAGAAAATTATATTTACTATAATAATCAAATACACCAATTGCCAAGGGGAAAGCGCTAAAGAAGTTTTGACCATGTGAAACTACAGCTCCCAGTAGTATATAAGCTCTGGTAAGGGTATGCTGGGATTTGTAATTTTACTAAATCATAACTACAGAAGTGTGACTACAACACTGCATAGTCAGTCAGAATCCAAATTGATATCATCAAATTACCAGTCACATCTTCTCTGTTGTCTTTATTGTTCTTCTTCATCTGGTCCAGACCACAATGTCTTATTCCAGCTTCACACTGTACCCTCTGAATATAATAATGCCACATACTGCACCTTCAGAATGCAATACCGGCACATACTATAGCCCCTAAAACCCTGCCACCCCAGATATTCCTTATGATAGACACCCTACTAAAATTCTAAACATAATGTGCCCCACAAATAAACTATTATATAGCAAAAGAGGTCAGAAACAGCATGTTGTAGCACAAAACAGCCGTTGTCTTGTATTGCCCCTGTGTAGTTTGTAATGACACCACACAGTATGTAACCTTTGCATAATAAAGAAGAAAGAAAATATTTTGCAAAATATGGTGAGTGCCACAGCTTTATATTGAATTCATTATACACTGTGCTCCCATATTCAAAATATTTACTGTTCTCCCATATGTTATATACTGTGACCCGTATATTATATCCTGTGTCACCATATATCATATACTGTGCAACTGTGACAAGACATCAGACACTATTAGATGTACCTATGATAAAAATTACAGACCTACACATGCTTTGTATGTAGGAACACCTGCAAAATGAGCAGTATATGAAATACTTCTTCTCCCCACTGTATAGGACAGTAGTATATTGCTACAGTTACATCTACGCCGGTGGTATATTGCTACGCCTACAGGTACATACATCTACGCCGGTGGTATATTGCTACGCCTACAGGTACATACATCTACGCTGGTGGTATATTGCTACGCCTACAGGTACATACATCTACGCCGGTGGTATATTGCTACGCCTACAGGTACATACATCTACGCCGGTGGTATATTGCTACGCCTACAGGTACATACATCTACGCCGGTGGTATATTGCTACGCCTACAGGTACATACATCTACGCCGGTGGTATATTGCTACGCCTAAAGGTACATACATCTACGACAGTGGTATATTGCTCCAGGTACATCTGTGACGGTAGTATATTGCTACAAGTACATATAGGACGGTAGTATATTGCTACAGGTACCTATATAAAGGCTAAAATACTATATATTGCTATGGGCACCTCTAGGATGGTACTACTGTTAGAGCCATAACAATATACATAACATGCTACCATCCTAGAGGTGCCCATATATCAATATACAGTACTGAATGGTAGCGTGTATACTGTACTGTCTATTGCTATGGACACACCTTACTGCAGGCCACAACAAATGCCAGGCACAAGGTCGCCATGCCAACCAAAAATTTGGTACTGGTGACTGCGATCTCTTCAGCCCGTTTTTAAAGTGAACCTGTAAGGTCCCCTACGTGCTATCGGCCCTTTCCAGTACATTTTAGATCATTTGTGTGCTGTGCCCATAAGCTTCTCTGGATGTCGTAAGTTGTTAAAAATAACTTTATTAGCTAGTGCTCCCCGCAAGGTAAGTGGTCCCTTAAAATTGTGGACAATATCCAGCTCACCTGCTGCCCCTATCCCTTGGATTGACTTCTCTGATGCACGGAAACCTTGGCAAGACCGTGAACTTGTAGGAATAAAAAGACAAATCCAGCATCGAAGTTGAAAATGTTGTGGGTTCCTTTATTCAATTTACCCTCAACATAGAGTCTCGTCTCAGGTGTGGGGGGGGGGGGGGGGGGGGACAGCTATATTTACTTAGATGGTTCTACCCACTGGAAGATGGATCCTGGTCTTAGGTCCAGGGTGGGTGGACGACGGGAGACCTCAACCAAGCTGCAGCGGTTCGTGGGGCCAGCAGTGATTACGGAGTCAAGTGGAGTGCTTGGAGTACTCAGGAAGCACTAGGAGCATCCATCAACGGAGGTACCCAGTTGGGGTGCCAGGAGATCCATTACAGACAGCATCACCTCAGTGTTCCAAGTGATTGTCTACGCATTTCAAACAAACGTGTTCTTAATCATGATTAAGAACACGTTTGTTCGAAACGTTTAGACAATCACTTGGAACACTGAGGTGATGCTGTCACTGTATGGATCTGTACTATATTGAATAAAGGAACCCAAAAAAATTTCAACTTCGATGCTGGATTCAACTTTTTATTCCTATAAGTGGTCACTTAGGTGGGGTCACTGTGCATGTAGTCACGCTGCCTCCGTTCTTCTCCCAGATTATCCATCTTGATTGGCACTCAGTGTCGGGAACTTCATGCAAAGCCCAACACTCAGAGTGTCAATTAAGCATGAGAGGCTGGGAGGAGAACCTAGGCAGCGTGACTACATGCACTGCAGTCCCACCTAAGGGACTACTTACCTTGCGGTGAGCAGCGGGTAAAAAAGTAGTTTTTAACAACTTTCAGCATCTGAAACAGATTAATGGCACATTGTCCAAACACTGTCGGGGGGGGGGGGGGGGTGACAGGCTGGACAGTGACTCACCATGCACCACGATGCAGCCACTGACCCACACGTGCTTCTCTGTTGCTCCTCAGTCTGCAGTGCAGTCCACAGCTGAGCCTGAAAGGTAAATATTGAAATGTCAATATGATTGCGATATAATAAACAAATAGTGAAATTCCCCAATTTTATGTCCACACCCCCTCTTCACATCACTTTTCATATCAATCCCTCAATGTCACATTTCTCCTTCCCCCATGGTATATCACCCCCCTCCCCCGCCCGAACGGCCCTGGCCCCATCCATGATCACATCATTACCCCTACAACCCCCCCACGCCCGAACGGCCCTGGCCCCATCCATGATCACATCATTACCCCCTATTGACAATAGGGGGTAATGATGTGATCATGGATGGGGCCAGGGCCATCCGGGCGGGGGGGGGGGGTAATGATGTGCCATGGGGGGGGGAGAAATGTGACACACAATAGGCTATTGTGTCACATTTCTTCCCCCTCCCCTAGCCCCATCCATGATCACATCATTACCCCCCATTGTGTCACATTTTACACCCCCCCATCCCCATGGCACATCATAAACCCCCCCCCCCCCCCGGCCGACCCTTCCTGGCAGCCTGGCCCCATTCCCATACAGTGACATGCTCAGAGTACAGACATTTACATTGTCCCCCCCGGCCCTCCCTCCAGGCTCCATCATGTCAGTGTCACACAAACTAGCGCCAGAGCAGAGGCGCTCAGGATTGGCACGGCATCACCCTCTCCCATAAAAAAATGTTAACACATCATTGATGCTGTGCTAATCCTGAGCGCCTCTGCTCTGGCGCTAGTTTGTGTGACCGTGACACTGACATGATGGAGCCTGGAGGGAGGGCCGGGGGGACAACGTAAATGTCTGTACTGTGAGCATGTCACATGGGAATGGGGCCAGGCCGCCAGGAAGGGTCGGCCAGGGGGGGGGGAGGAGAAATGTGACACACAATAGGCTATTGTGTGTCACATTCTCTCCGCCCCCCGCCCGGCACATCATTCACACACCCCCCCCCCCCCTTCCCCGGCCAGCCCTTCCTGGCGGCCTAGCCCCATTCCCATGTCACATACAGTGACATGCTCAGAGTACAGACATTTACATTGTCCCCCCGGCCCTCCCTCCAGGCTCCATCATGTCAGTGTCACGGTCACACAAACTAGCGCCAGAGAAGAGGCGCTCAGGATTAGCACAGCATCCGCCCCCCCCCCCATACAAAAAATTTAACACATCATTGATGCTGTGCTAATCCTGAGCGCCTCTGCTCTGGCGCTAGTCAGTGTGTGCACCAGCTAGCCTAGCGCAGCGCTTTGCGCTCACATGGCCCTGGCGCTCATCTCTTCATTTTTAATTAATTTTAAATCAAATGATCATATTAATTATTATAAAATAACATTCAAAATTCAATTGGAACCTACCCTAACAAGTCCTGACCCGTGTCCAGTCCTGAAAGCCTGCCGAGTGCCGTCTCCTGCTGCTGGCTGCCAGAGTGTCAGTGTGCGTCTTCTGTCCGAATCCGATGATGGTCTGACTGACTCTGCTGACGCCTGAATATATATGACTGACTGAAGAAAGAAGAATCATGATCTGATCTAATCTGATGATAATTCTGATTTAATTTCTTGGCGGGCGTGGGCCACGGCTGCCGTCTGACTCTGCTGAGTATATTTATGTCCAATGTCTGAGTGACTGAATGAATTCTGATCTAAATTAGATCAGAATTCATTCAGTCACTCAGACATAATATATTCAGCAGTCAGCAGAATCAGACGGCAGCCGCAGCCCGCGCCCGCCAAGAAATTGAATCAGAATTATCAGATTAATCTGATTAGAGCGAGGCTGAGCTGCCTGACCTGCCTGACCTGTGTGTGACTGTCTAGTCTACGCCCCCCTGTGCAGGTCAGGTGACTTGAGTAAAGTTGTCAGTCACTAGTAGTGGCAGCCAGAGCGGCGCGCTGCTGACAGTCTGAGCCAATGAATGAAGAATATCATTCATCTGTGAGACTGATCAACTAGCTCTGCCTACTGCCTGCCTACTCCTAGCTCAATTGCTGCTGCTATCTATGTTGCCCTGACTACGAGTCCGGCCGGGCGGCCCAGCCAGCACACAGCCGCCCCGCCGCACACACAGGCTGGGGGGGGGGTGATATGTCTAACTTGCCCTGAGAGTCCCTGACTACTCTAGACTAGACAGACGAGCGCCGCGGCTGCCGCCGGCCGACACACGTGGGGCGGGAGCGGCAGGTTCAAATAAGTAAGTCCAAAAAAAAAAAAAAAAAAAAAGCATTCATCCATTCTTGCCGCCCTGCGCAGGGCGCGCCCTAAGGCGGCCGCTTGGCCTGCCTTATGGTAGCGCCGGCCCTGTCCGTACATGAGAAACTCCCAAAAGAGACCCCATTTTAGTAACCACAGGATAAGTTATCAGTTTTATTGGTACTATTTTGGGATACATATGATTTTTGATCACTCCATATTTTACTTTTTGCAAGGCGAGGTAACCAAAAAATGGCAGTTCTGGCAGTTTTTATTTTCTGTTTTATACAATGTTTTATACGATGTGCTATTTTTATAGAGTAGGTTGTTACTGAAGCAGTGATGCCTAATATGTATTTTTATTTATTTATTTTAGTTTTAAACATTAAAAGCATTTTAGAAAAAAATTATGTTTTTGTGTCTCCATTTTCTGATATTTATTTTTATTTTTTGGGTGATTATCTCATGTAGGGGCTCATTTTGTGTGGGATGAGGTAAAGGTTTGATTGGTACTATTTTGGTCTATATTTTACTTTTTGATCACTTAGTAATTCACTTTTTGTGATGTAAGGTGACAAAAAAAAAATTTTTGTCACTTTTTTTATTTTATTTTTTTACGTAATTTACCTTTTGGGGTAGATAAATACCTAATATGTCTATTTTTATTTATTTATTTCTGTTTTAAACAATAAAAGCATTCCTGGAAAAAAAAATCATGTTTGTTTCTCCATTTTCTAAAAGCCCTTTTTTTTTTTTTTGGGGGGGGGGGGACGATTGTCTCATGTAGGGGCTCATTTTTTGCAGGATGAGGTGATCGTTTCATTGGTACTATTTTGGGGTATATTTGCCTTTTTTATCACTTTTTATGACATGTTTTGGAAAGTGAGGTGGACAAAATTGTAATTGCATCATAGTTTTTCATTTTTTATGGCATTTTCTGTGCAGGAAAAGTATAGATCAGTCCATTATGGACGATGCAATAACAAACATGTGTAGTGTTTTTTTGTTTTGTTTTTAACCAATTATAAATATGCAAATATAGAAAGAAGTTAGATTTTTTTTGTTTTTACTATTTTCAATTTTTTTAACACTTTTTGTACCCAGACCCACTTGGATCTTGAATGTACAGTGGGTCTGATTGCTGTACAATACACTGCAATACACTGTTTAGAGCATTGCAGTGTATTTCCATTTACACTAAGCCTGATCAGGCTCCTGCCTCTGGCAGAACCTGTCAGGCGCAGAGATACCATGGCAAGCTGGGATTTCTGTGAAGGTGTCCGGTTTCCATAGTAACCATAGAGACACTGCCAAAGCTCCCTCTCTGTTAACCCCTTTCATACATCGGTCCGTGGACCCCGGCATTGATGGGGTTAAATGGCCGAGATTGGTGCACAGTGTCAGCTGTACTTTATAGCTGATCAGAACCTTTCAGCCAGCATTACTATGCTCTGATTGGCTAGTCTGTACAGACTAGCCAATCGGAGCCATCACTGGCCCGGCATTGGTCCCGGCCCGGTTAGCTGAGATCCCTGGCTGTGTGTAACAGCCGGGATCTCAGAACTGTTACCATGTCTGTAGACATGGTGACAGTTTTCAGCCATGAAAAACCTGTACGTCATGGAGGCTTAATGCAATGCAGTCCATAACGTACTGGTACGTCATGGTAGCTTAAGGGGTTAATTCACTTACTGTTGCATTCTCAACTATATCTACTGGAAGCTTTATTCAAGGATCTACTACTCTTGCAACACAATAATATTTCTGATATTGCTGATCACACTGAATTATTTTCAGATTGTACCCCTTAGTTGTTGCGTTCAGTTTCTTATTAAAAACACATCCCTCCTTAATCTTTTAAAAACCTTTTAAATAATGTTATTATGTTTAAAGGCTATGAACAAGTTTAGAGACATTTGTTATGATTGCATTTTACTCAATTTGGGCTAAAAATCATTTCTTCATTTGGTCTTTATTAAAAATGTTCAGTTGTTTCTTAGAAATAAGGGTTAAAAAAATCAGTCTGTTTGCAAGCTCTGACTTTGTTTCTTTGAATCTGTCAGCTGACAACTCATCTAGAGTAGGGATGAGCGAACCCGAACTGTATAGTTCGGGTTCGTACCGAATTTTGGGGTGTCCGTGACACGGACCCGAACCCGGACATTTTCGTAAAAGTCCGGGTTCGGGTTCGGTGTTCGTCGCTTTCTTCGCGCTTTTGTGACGCTTTCTTGGCGCTTTTTGAAAGGCTGCAAAGCAGCCAATCAACAAGCGTCATACTACTTGCCCCAAGAGGCCATCACAGCCATGCCTACTATTGGCATGGCTGTGATTGGCCAGAGCACCATGTGACCCAGCCTCTATTTAAGCTGGAGTCACATAGCGCCGCCCGTCACTCTGCTCTGATTAGCGTAGGGAGAGGTTGCGGCTGCGACAGTAGGGCGAGATTAGGCAGATTAACTCCTCCAAAGGACTTGATTAACTGATCGATCTGCAGCTGTGGATCATTGAGCTGCTGATCCTCAATTGCTCACTGTTTTTAGGCTGCACAGACCGTTTGTCAGTCTCATTTTTCTGGGGTGATCGGCGGCCATTTTGTGTCTTGTGGTGCGCCAGCACAAGCTGCGACCAAGTGCATTTAACCCTCAATGGTGTGGTTGTTTTTTGGCTAAAGCCTACATCAGGGTGAAGCTGTGACACCAAGTGCATTTAACCAGCAATAGTCTGTTCATTTTTTGGCCATATACAAAATCAGGGGCAAGCTGCGCCTGTCACCAAGTGCATTTAACCCTCAATGGTGTGGTTGTTTTTTGGCTAAAGCCTACATCAGGGTGAAGCTGTCACACCAAGTGCATTTAACCAGCAATAGTCTGTTCATTTTTTGGCCATATACAAAATCAGGGGCAAGCTGCGCCTGTCACCAAGTGCATTTAACCCTCAATGGTGTGGTTGTTTTTTGGCTAAAGCCTACATCAGGGTGAAGCTGTCACACCAAGTGCATTTAACCAGCAATAGTCTGTTCATTTTTTGGCCATATACAAAATCAGGGGCAAGCTGCGCCTGTCACCAAGTGCATTTAACCCTCAATGGTGTGGTTGTTTTTTGGCTAAAGCCTACATCAGGGTGAAGCTGTCACACCAAGTGCATTTAACCAGCAATAGTCTGTTCATTTTTTGGCCATATCCCAGTCTAATTCTGTCACTAAATCCATACCGGTCACCCAGCGCCTAAATACTAGGCCTCAAATTTATATCCAGCTAAATCTGTCCCTAGTGCTGTAGCTGGGCGAGTTATTTAGTGTCCGTTCAAGCACATTTCTTGTTCTGGGTTGAAATACAATTCCCAATTTAGCAATTTCATAATTTAGTGGTTCCTGCTATATCAGAGCTCTTTGAAATCTATCCCAAAAAGGGTATATAATATTGAAGGTGCACATAGGGTCATTCAGAGTAACTTCACACACACCCGCTACTGTGTATTTCCAAGTCTAATTCTGTCACTAAATCCATACCGGTGACCCAGCGCCTAAATACTAGGCCTCAAATTTAATTCCCTCTAAATCTCTCGTTACCCACCGCTGTACTGTTGTTGCTGGGCAAGATATTTAGTGTCCGTCAAAGCACATTTTTTGTTCTGGGTTGAAGTACAATTCCCAATTTAGCAATTTCATAATTTAGTGGTTTCTGCTATATCAGAGCTATTTGAAATCTATCCCAAAAAGGGTATATAATATTGAAGGTGCACATAGGGTCATTCAGAATAACTTCACACACACCCGCTACTGTGTATTTCCAAGTCTAATTCTGTCACTAAACCCATACCTGTCACCCAGCGCCTAAATACTAGGCCTCAAATTTAAATCCCTCTAAATCTCTCGTTACCGTTGTCCTGTTGTAGCTGGGAAAGTTATTTAGTGCCCGTCAAAGCAC
Organism: Bufo gargarizans; assembly: GCF_014858855.1. Classification (NCBI taxonomy): domain Eukaryota; kingdom Metazoa; phylum Chordata; class Amphibia; order Anura; family Bufonidae; genus Bufo; species Bufo gargarizans. The sequence goes on from NC_058080.1 coordinate 233,826,654, forward strand.
ATTTTTTGTTCTGGGTTGAAGTACAATTCCCAATTTAGCAATTTCATAATTTAGTGGTTCCTGCTATATCAGAGCTATTTGAAATCTATCCCAAAAAGGGTATATAATATTGAAGGTGCACATAGGGTCATTCAGAATAACTTCACACACACCCGCTACTGTGTATTTCCAAGTCTAATTCTGTCACTAAATCCATACCGGTGACCCAGCGCCTAAATACTAGGCCTCAAATTTAATTCCCTCTAAATCTCTCGTTACCCACCGCTGTACTGTTGTTGCTGGGCAAGATATTTAGTGTCCGTCAAAGCACATTTTTTGTTCTGGGTTGAAGTACAATTCCCAATTTAGCAATTTCATAATTTAGTGGTTTCTGCTATATCAGAGCTATTTGAAATCTATCCCTAAAAGGGTATATAATATTGAAGGTGCACATAGGGTCATTCAGAATAACTTCACACACACCCGCTACTGTGTATTTCCAAGTCTAATTCTGTCACTAAACCCATACCTGTCACCCAGCGCCTAAATACTAGGCCTCAAATTTATATCCAGCTAAATCTGTCCCTAGTGCTGTAGCTGGGCGAGTTATTTAGTGTCCGTTCAAGCACATTTCTTGTTCTGGGTTGAAATACAATTCCCAATTTAGCAATTTCATAATTTAGTGGTTCCTGCTATATCAGAGCTCTTTGAAATCTATCCCAAAAAGGGTATATAATATTGAAGGTGCACATAGGGTCATTCAGAGTAACTTCACACACACCCGCTACTGTGTATTTCCAAGTCTAATTCTGTCACTAAATCCATACCGGTGACCCAGCGCCTAAATACTAGGCCTCAAATTTAATTCCCTCTAAATCTCTCGTTACCCACCGCTGTACTGTTGTTGCTGGGCAAGATATTTAGTGTCCGTCAAAGCACATTTTTTGTTCTGGGTTGAAGTACAATTCCCAATTTAGCAATTTCATAATTTAGTGGTTTCTGCTATATCAGAGCTATTTGAAATCTATCCCAAAAAGGGTATATAATATTGAAGGTGCACATAGGGTCATTCAGAATAACTTCACACACACCCGCTACTGTGTATTTCCAAGTCTAATTCTGTCACTAAACCCATACCTGTCACCCAGCGCCTAAATACTAGGCCTCAAATTTAAATCCCTCTAAATCTCTCGTTACCGTTGTCCTGTTGTAGCTGGGAAAGTTATTTAGTGCCCGTCAAAGCACATTTTTTGTTCTGGGTTGAAGTACAATTCCCAATTTAGCAATTTCATAATTTAGTGGTTCCTGCTATATCAGAGCTATTTGAAATCTATCCCAAAAAGGGTATATAATATTGAAGGTGCACATAGGGTCATTCAGAATAACTTCACACACACCCGCTACTGTGTATTTCCAAGTCTAATTCTGTCACTAAATCCATACCGGTGACCCAGCGCCTAAATACTAGGCCTCAAATTTAATTCCCTCTAAATCTCTCGTTACCCACCGGTGTACTGTTGTTGCTGGGCAAGATATTTAGTGTCCGTCAAAGCACATTTTTTGTTCTGGGTTGAAGTACAATTCCCAATTTAGCAATTTCATAATTTAGTGGTTTCTGCTATATCAGAGCTATTTGAAATCTATCCCTAAAAGGGTATATAATATTGAAGGTGCACATAGGGTCATTCAGAATAACTTCACACACACCCGCTACTGTGTATTTCCAAGTCTAATTCTGTCACTAAACCCATACCTGTCACCCAGCGCCTAAATACTAGGCCTCAAATTTAAATCCCTCTAAATCTCTCGTTACCGTTGTCCTGTTGTAGCTGGGAAAGTTATTTAGTGCCCGTCAAAGCACATTTTTTGTTCTGGGTTGAAGTACAATTCCCAATTTAGCAATTTCATAATTTAGTGGTTCCTGCTATATCAGAGCTATTTGAAATCTATCCCAAAAAGGGTATATAATATTGAAGGTGCACATTGGGTCATTCAGAATAACTTCACACACACGCTTCTGTGCATTTCCAAGTCTAATTCTGTCACTAAATCCATACCGGTGACCCAGCGCCTAAATACTAGGCCTCAAATTTAATTCCCTCTAAATCTCTCGTTACCCACCGCTGTACTGTTGTTGCTGGGCAAGATATTTAGTGTCCGTCAAAGCACATTTTTTGTTCTGGGTTGAAGTACAATTCCCAATTTAGCAATTTCATAATTTAGTGGTTTCTGCTATATCAGAGCTATTTGAAATCTATCCCTAAAAGGGTATATAATATTGAAGGTGCACATAGGGTCATTCAGAATAACTTCACACACACCCGCTACTGTGTATTTCCAAGTCTAATTCTGTCACTAAATCCATACCGGTGACCCAGCGCCTAAATACTAGGCCTCAAATTTAATTCCCTCTAAATCTCTCGTTACCCACCGTTGTACTGTTGTTGCTGGGCAAGATATTTAGTGTCCGTCAAAGCACATTTTTTGTTCTGGGTTGAAGTACAATTCCCAATTTAGCAATTTCATAATTTAGTGGTTTCTGCTATATCAGAGCTATTTGAAATCTATCCCTAAAAGGGTATATAATATTCAAGGTGCACATTGGGTCATTCAGAATAACTTCACACACACACGCTTCTGTGCATTTCCAAGTCTAATTCTGTCACTAAATCCATACCGGTCACCCAGCGCCTAAATACTAGGCCTCAAATTTATATCCCGCTGAATTTGAATACAATACATTGGGCCAAATAATATATTTGTTGTTGTGGTGAACCATAACAATGAGAAAAACATCTAGTAAGGGACGCGGACGTGGACATGGTCGTGGTGGTGTTAGTGGACCCTCTGGTGCTGGGAGAGGACGTGGCCGTTCTGCCACATCCACACGTCCTAGTGTACCAACTACCTCAGGTCCCAGTAGCCGCCAGAATTTACAGCGATATATGGTGGGGCCCAATGCCGTTCTAAGGATGGTAAGGCCTGAGCAGGTACAGGCATTAGTCAATTGGGTGGCCGACAGTGGATCCAGCACGTTCACATTATCTCCCACCCAGTCTTCTGCAGAAAGCGCACAGATGGCGCCTGAAAACCAACCCCATCAGTCTGTCACATCACCCCCATGCATACCAGGGAAACTGTCTCAGCCTCAAGTTATGCAGCAGTCTCTTATGCTGTTTGAAGACTCCGCTGGCAGGGTTTCCCAAGGGCATCCACCTAGCCCTTCCCCAGCGGTGAAAGACATAGAATGCACTGACGCACAACCACTTATGTTTCCTGATGATGAGGACATGGGAATACCACCTCAGCATGTCTCTGATGATGACGAAACACAGGTGCCAACTGCTGCGTCTTTCTGCAGTGTGCAGACTGAACAGGAGGTCAGGGATCAAGACTGGGTGGAAGACGATGCAGGGGACGATGAGGTCCTAGACCCCACATGGAATGAAGGTCGTGCCACTGACTTTCACAGTTCGGAGGAAGAGGCAGTGGTGAGACCGAGCCAACAGCGTAGCAAAAGAGGGAGCAGTGGGCAAAAGCAGAACACCCGCCGCCAAGAGACTCCGCCTGCTACTGACCGCCGCCATCTGGGACCGAGCACCCCAAAGGCAGCTTCAAGGAGTTCCCTGGCATGGCACTTCTTCAAACAATGTGCTGACGACAAGACCCGAGTGGTTTGCACGCTGTGCCATCAGAGCCTGAAGCGAGGCATTAACGTTCTGAACCTGAGCACAACCTGCATGACCAGGCACCTGCATGCAAAGCATGAACTGCAGTGGAGTAAACACCTTAAAACCAAGGAAGTCACTCAGGCTCCCCCTGCTACCTCTTCTGCTGCTGCCGCCTCGGCCTATTCTGCTGCTGCCGCCTCGGCCTCTTCCTCCGCCTCTGGAGGAACGTTGGCACCTGCCGCCCAGCAAACAGGGGATGTACCACCAACACCACCACCACCACCTCCGTCACCAAGCGTCTCAACCATGTCACACGCCAGCGTTCAGCTCTCCATCTCACAAACATTTGATAGAAAGCGTAAATTCCCACCTAGCCACCCTCGATCCCTGGCCCTGAATGCCAGCATTTCTAAACTACTGGCCTATGAAATGCTGTCATTTAGGCTGGTGGACACAGACAGCTTCAAACAGCTCATGTCGCTTGCTGTCCCACAGTATGTTGTTCCCAGCCGGCACTACTTCTCCAAGAGAGCCGTGCCTTCCCTGCACAACCAAGTATCCGATAAAATCAAGTGTGCACTGCGCAACGCCATCTGTAGCAAGGTCCACCTAACCACAGATACGTGGACCAGTAAGCACGGCCAGGGACGCTATATCTCCCTAACTGCACACTGGGTAAATGTAGTGGCAGCTGGGCCCCAGGCGGAGAGCTGTTTGGCGCACGTCCTTCCGCCGCCAAGGATCGCAGGGCAACATTCTTTGCCTCCTGTTGCCACCTCCTCCTTCTCGGCTTCCTCCTCCTCTTCTTCCACCTGCTCATCCAGTCAGCCACACACCTTCACCACCAACTTCAGCACAGCCCGGGGTAAACGTCAGCAGGCCATTCTGAAACTCATATGTTTGGGGGACAGGCCCCACACCGCACAGGAGTTGTGGCGGGGTATAGAACAACAGACCGACGAGTGGTTGCTGCCGGTGAGCCTCAAGCCCGGCCTGGTGGTGTGTGATAATGGGCGAAATCTCGTTGCAGCTCTGGGACTAGCCAATTTGACGCACATCCCTTGCTTGGCGCATGTGCTGAATTTGGTGGTGCAGAAGTTCATTCACAACTACCCCGACATGTCAGAGCTGCTGCATAAAGTGCGGGCCGTCTGTTCGCGCTTCCGGCGTTCACATCCTGCTGCTGCTCGCCTGTCTGCGCTACAGCGTAACTTCGGCCTTCCCGCTCACCGCCTCATATGCGACGTGCCCACCAGGTGGAACTCCACCTTGCACATGCTGGACAGACTGTGCGAGCAGCAGCAGGCCATAGTGGAGTTTCAGCTGCAGCACGCACGGGTCAGTCGCACTACAGAACAGCACCACTTCACCACCAATGACTGGGCCTCCATGCGAGACCTGTGTGCCCTGTTGCGCTGTTTCGAGTACTCCACCAACATGGCCAGTGGCGATGACACCGTTATCAGCGTTACAATACCACTTCTATGTCTCCTTGAGAAAACACTTAGGGCGATGATGGAAGAGGAGGTGGCCCAGGAGGAGGAGGAGGAGGAGGAGGAAGAGGGGTCATTTTTAGCACTTTCAGGCCAGTCTCTTCGAAGTGACTCAGAGGGAGGTTTTTGGCAACAGCAGAGGCCAGGTACAAATGTGGCCAGCCAGGGCCCACTACTGGAGGACGAGGAGGACGAGGATGAGGAGGAGGTGGAGGAGGATGAGGATGAAGCATGGTCACAGCGGGGTGGCACCCAACGCAGCTCGGGTCCATCACTGGTGCGTGGCTGGGGGGAAAGGCAGGACGATGACGATACGCCTCCCACAGAGGACAGCTTGTCCTTATCCCTGGGCAGCCTGGCACACATGAGCGACTACATGCTGCAGTGCCTGCGCAACGACAGCAGAGTTGCCCACATTTTAACCTGTGCGGACTACTGGGTTGCCACCCTGCTGGATCCACGCTACAAAGACAATGTGCCCACCTTACTTCCTGCACTGGAGCGTGATAGGAAGATGCGCGAGTACAAGCGCACGTTGGTAGACACGCTACTGAGAGCATTCCCAAATGTCACAGGGGAACAAGTGGAAGCCCAAGGCCAAGGCAGAGGAGGAGCAAGAGGTCGCCAAGGCAGCTGTGTCACGGCCAGCTCCTCTGAGGGCAGGGTTAGCATGGCAGAGATGTGGAAAACTTTTGTCAACACGCCACAGCTAACTGCACCACCACCTGATACGCAACGTGTTAGCAGGAGGCAACATTTCACTAACATGGTGGAACAGTACGTGTGCACACCCCTCCACGTACTGACTGATGGTTCGGCCCCATTCAACTTCTGGGTCTCTAAATTGTCCACGTGGCCAGAGCTAGCCTTTTATGCCTTGGAGGTGCTGGCCTGCCCGGCAGCCAGCGTTTTGTCTGAACGTGTATTCAGCACGGCAGGGGGCGTCATTACAGACAAACGCAGCCGCCTGTCTACAGCCAATGTGGACAAGCTGACGTTCATAAAAATGAACCAGGCATGGATCCCACAGGACCTGTCCGTCCCTTGTCCAGATTAGACATTAACTACCTCCCCATAACCATATATTATTGGACTCCAGGGCACTTCCTCATTCAATCCTATTTTTATTTTCATTTTACCATTATATTGCGAGGCTACCCAAAGTTGAATGAACCTCTCCTCTGCCTGTGTGCTAGGCCTAAATATATGCCAATGGACTGTTGCAGTGGTGGGTGACGTGAAGCCTCATTCTCTGCTATGACATGCAGACTGATTCTCTGCTGACATGAAGCCAGATCCTCTGTTACGGGAGCTCTCTCCTCTGCCTGGGTGCTGGGCCTAAATTTATGACAATTGACTGTTGCAGTGGTGGGTGACGTGAAGCCTGATTCTCTGCTATGATATGAAGACTGATTCTCTGCTGACATGAAGCCAGATTGTCTGTTACGGGACCTTTCTCCTCTGCCTGGGTTCTGGGCCTAAATTTATGAAAATTGACTGTTGCAGTGGTGGGTGACGTGAAGCCTGATTCTCTGCTATGATATGAAGACTGATTCTCTGCTGACATGAAGCCAGATTGTCTGTTACAGGACCTTTCTCCTCTGCCTGGGTTCTGGGCCTAAATTTATGAAAATTGACTCTTACAGTGGTGGGTGACGTGAAGCCTGATTCTCTGCTATGATATGAAGACTGATTCTCTGCTGACATGAAGCCAGATTCTCTGTTACGGGACCTCTCTCCTCTGCCTGGGTGCTGGGCCTAAATTTATGACAATGGACTGTTGCAGTGGTGGCTGACGTGAAGCCTGATTCTCTGCTATGACATGCAGACTGATTCTCTGCTGTCATGAAGCCAGATTGTCTGTTACGGGACCTCTCTGCTCTGCCTGTGTGCTAGGCCTAAATATATGCCAATGGACTGTTGCAGTGGTGGCTGACGTGAAGCCTCATTCTCTGCTATGACATGCAGACTGATTCTCTGCTGTCATGAAGCCAGATTGTCTGTTACGGGACCTCTCTGCTCTGCCTGTGTGCTAGGCCTAAATATATGCCAATGGACTGTTGCAGTGGTGGGTGACGTGAAGCCTCATTCTCTGCTATGACATGCAGACTGATTCTCTGCTGACATGAAGCCAGATTGTCTGTTACGGGACCTCTCTGCTCTGCCTGTGTGCTAGGCCTAAATATATGCCAATGGACTGTTGCAGTGGTGGGTGACGTGAAGCCTCATTCTCTGCTATGACATGCAGACTGATTCTCTGCTGACATGAAGCCAGATTGTCTGTTACGGGACCTCTCTGCTCTGCCTGTGTGCTAGGCCTAAATATATGCCAATGGACTGTTGCAGTGGTGGGTGACGTGAAGCCTCATTCTCTGCTATGACATGCAGACTGATTCTCTGCTGACATGAAGCCAGATTGTCTGTTACGGGACCTCTCTGCTCTGCCTGTGTGCTAGGCCTAAATATATGCCAATGGACTGTTGCAGTGGTGGGTGACGTGAAGCCTCATTCTCTGCTATGACATGCAGACTGATTCTCTGCTGACATGAAGCCAGATTGTCTGTTACGGGACCTCTCTGCTCTGCCTGTGTGCTAGGCCTAAATATATGCCAATGGACTGTTGCAGTGGTGGGTGACGTGAAGCCTCATTCTCTGCTATGACATGCAGACTGATTCTCTGCTGACATGAAGCCAGATCCTCTGTTACGGGAGCTCTCTCCTCTGCCTGGGTGCTGGGCCTAAATTTATGACAATTGACTGTTGCAGTGGTGGGTGACGTGAAGCCTGATTCTCTGCTATGATATGAAGACTGATTCTCTGCTGACATGAAGCCAGATTGTCTGTTACGGGACCTTTCTCCTCTGCCTGGGTTCTGGGCCTAAATTTATGAAAATTGACTCTTACAGTGGTGGGTGACGTGAAGCCTGATTCTCTGCTATGATATGAAGACTGATTCTCTGCTGACATGAAGCCAGATTCTCTGTTACGGGACCTCTCTCCTCTGCCTGGGTGCTGGGTAGTGTTGAGCGCGAATATTCGAAAAGCAAATTTTTTTCGCGAATATCGCAACTTCGCGATTTCGCGAATATTTCGAATATAGTGCTATATATTCGTAAAAACGAATATTCGTTTTTTGTTTCCCCCCCCCCCCCACAAAATTACAGTACACATATAATTGATTGTTTCCCAAAGGTCCAACAGCTCAGATCTTACTCACATTGCCTAGAAAGTGATTGAGGCGCGAATCTTCGTAAGGCGATTTTATTAGCGCACATGCGAATATCGGCACGTCCCAGAACAGAGGCAAAGGGCTTTGCATTCATACATTAGTGAATTGAGTTGCGAATCTTCGTAAGGCGATTTTATTAGCGCACATGCGAATATCTACACTTGTCCCAGAACAGAGGCAAAGGGCTTTGCATTCATACATTAGTGATTGAATTGAGCTGCGAATCTTCGTAAGGCGATTTTATTAACGCAAATGCAAATATCTACACTTGTCCCCAGAACAGAGAGGCAAAGGCCTGTGCATTCATATAGTATAGCACCATATTCGCGAATACGTAGAACTTCGTAAAAGTCGATTTACGAATATTCGTATTTTTTATTTTACTTTCCACCTTACAGATTACATTGATCTGTACTCTGTCAACTACTGTCATCACCCCCCACTGTATCTCGATTGATTCCCAAAAGTCTCACATTCCCTAGAAAGTGATTGAGGTGCGAATCTTCGTAAGGCGATTTTATTAGCGCACATGCGAATATCTACACTTGTCCCAGAACAGAGGCAAAGGGCATTGCATTCATACATTAGTGATTGAATTGAGTTGCGAATCTTCGTAAGGCGATTTCATTAGCGCACATGTGAATTTTGCATAGCATATGTATTATGCGATAATTCGAATTATCGCATATGCGAAATAATAACGAATTTGAATAATCGCGAATATTTTACGAATATTCTTTCGAATATTCACAAAATTTCGCGAATTCGAATATGGGACATGCCGCTCAACACTAGTGCTGGGCCTAAATTTATGACAATGGACTGTTGCAGTGGTGGGTGACGTGAAGCCTGATTCTCTGCTATGACATGCAGACTGATTCTCTGCTGACATGAAGCCAGATTGTCTGTTACGGGACCTCTCTCCTCTGCCTGGGTGCTGGGCCTAAATATATGCCAATGGACTGTTGCAGTGGTGGCTGACGTGAAGCCTCATTCTCTGCTATGACATGCAGACTAATTCTCTGCTGACATGAAGACAGATTCTCTGTTACGGGACCTCTCTCCTCTGCCTGGGTGCCGGGGCCTAAATATCTGAGAATGGACTGTTCCAGTGGTGGCTGACGTGAAGCCTCATTCTCTGCTATGACATGCAGACTAATTCTCTGCTGACATGAAGACAGATTCTCTGTTACGGGACCTCCCTCCTCTGCCTGGGTGCTGGGCCTAAATATATGCCAATGGACTGTTGCAGTGGTGGCTGACGTGAAGCCTCATTCTCTGCTATGACATGCAGACTAATTCTCTGCTGACATGAAGACAGATTCTCTGTTACGGGACCTCCCTCCTCTGCCTGGGTGCTGGGCCTAAATATATGCCAATGGACTGTTGCAGTGGTGGCTGACGTGAAGCCTCATTCTCTGCTATGACATGCAGACTGATTCTCTGCTGACATGAAGCCAGATTCTCTGTTACGGGACCTCTCTCCTCTGCCTGTGTGTGTGCTGGGCCTAAATATATGCCAATGGACTGTTGCAGTGGTGGCTGACGTGAAGCCTCATTCTCTGCTATGACATGCAGACTGATTCTCTGCTGACATGAAGCCAGATTCTCTGTTACGGGACCTCTCTCCTCTGCCTGTGTGTGTGCTGGGCCTAAATATATGCCAATGGACTGTTGCAGTGGTGGCTGACGTGAAGCCTCATTCTCTGCTATGACATGCAGACTAATTCTCTGCTGACATGAAGACAGATTCTCTGTTACGGGACCTCCCTCCTCTGCCTGGGTGCTGGGCCTAAATATATGCCAATGGACTGTTGCAGTGGTGGCTGACGTGAAGCCTCATTCTCTGCTATGACATGCAGACTGATTCTCTGCTGACATGAAGCCAGATTCTCTGTTACGGGACCTCTCTCCTCTGCCTGTGTGTGTGCTGGGCCTAAATATATGCCAATGGACTGTTGCAGTGGTGGCTGACGTGAAGCCTCATTCTCTGCTATGACATGCAGACTGATTCTCTGCTGACATGAAGCCAGATTCTCTGTTACGGGACCTCTCTCCTCTGCCTGTGTGTGTGCTGGGCCTAAATATATGCCAATGGACTGTTGCAGTGGTGGCTGACGTGAAGCCTCATTCTCTGCTATGACATGCAGACTAATTCTCTGCTGACATGAAGACAGATTCTCTGTTACGGGACCTCCCTCCTCTGCCTGGGTGCTGGGCCTAAATATATGCCAATGGACTGTTGCAGTGGTGGCTGACGTGAAGCCTCATTCTCTGCTATGACATGCAGACTGATTCTCTGCTGACATGAAGCCAGATTCTCTGTTACGGGACCTCTCTCCTCTGCCTGTGTGTGTGCTGGGCCTAAATATATGCCAATGGACTGTTGCAGTGGTGGCTGACGTGAAGCCTCATTCTCTGCTATGACATGCAGACTGATTCTCTGCTGACATGAAGCCAGATTCTCTGTTACGGGACCTCTCTCCTCTGCCTGTGTGTGTGCTGGGCCTAAATATATGCCAATGGACTGTTGCAGTGGTGGCTGACGTGAAGCCTCATTCTCTGCTATGACATGCAGACTAATTCTCTGCTGACATGAAGACAGATTCTCTGTTACGGGACCTCCCTCCTCTGCCTGGGTGCTGGGCCTAAATATATGCCAATGGACTGTTGCAGTGGTGGCTGACGTGAAGCCTCATTCTCTGCTATGACATGCAGACTAATTCTCTGCTGACATGAAGACAGATTCTCTGTTACGGGACCTCTCTCCTCTGCCTGGGTGCCGGGGCCTAAATATCTGAGAATGGACTGTTCCAGTGGTGGGTGACGGGAAGCCAGATTCTCTGCTATGGAACCTCTCTCCAATTGATTTTGGTTAATTTTTATTTATTTAATTTTTATTTTAATTCATTTCCCTATCCACATTTGTTTGCAGGGGATTTACCTACATGTTGCTGCCTTTTGCAGCCCTCTAGCTCTTTCCTGGGCTGTTTTACAGCCTTTTTAGTGCCGAAAAGTTCGGGTCCCCATTGACTTCAATGGGGTTCGGGTTCGGGACGAAGTTCGGATCGGGTTCGGATCCCGAACCCGAACATTTCCGGGATGTTCGGCCGAACTTCTCGAACCCGAACATCCAGGTGTTCGCTCAACTCTAATCTAGAGCTCTTATCACTGCTCTCTTGACCTCCTAAACACTCATTATCTTATCAAGAATCACTGATAAGAATATGGCTTAAATAATTGTTTCTGAGATACTGATCCTTCAAATCATGAATACCTTTCCCTTCTTTCCTTAAGGCTACAAATTAAGTTCTTTAAGTAGTTTTTGACAAGTTTTTTTGTTTAAGGCTACTTTCACACTAGCGTTTTTCTTTTCCGGCGCTGAGTTCCGTCCTAGGGGCTCAAATCCGGAAAAGAACTGATCAGTTTTATCCTAATGCATTCTGAATGGAGAGTCCGTCCCTCAGGATGCATCAGGATGTCTTCTGTTCAGTCTTTTTGACTGATCAGGCTTTTCAGAAAAACGTAGCATGCAGTATTTTTACCTCCGGCCAAAAATCCTGAACACTTTGACTGAACGCCTGATCAGGCTTTTTTCCCATTGACTTGCATTAACGCCGGATCCGGCGCCGTGTGTTCAGTCAAAACGGATCCGGCTTTTGCATGTTAAACCCGAAAAATAGGAAAAAAAAGTTAAAGTCCATAAATGGCGGATCCGTTTTTTCCAATGATTTTTTCCATTGTGATCGAAAGCCTGATCAGGATTCAAATGTAATCAGTTTTCACACGTTTTTCCGGATCCGGCGGGCAGTTCCGGTGTCGGAATTGAACGCCGGATTCAAACAACGCTAGTGTGAAAGTAGCCTAAGACCCTCAAACTTTTTCTGGATGGGAAGCTACTGTATATGATAACTCTCTCCATGCCAACTAACAGCCTCAAATTAATTCCGGCAGAGCATGCTCCATATATGTACTGAACCTAGCCTATATGCTACCTCTGTTTGTGTTAGCCGGCCTCAAACAAATTAAGGGAAAGCTATATATTGCACGAATTAAAAACAGCCGTTGAAAAGATGGGTTTCATAGAAGTGCACAATATAAATGGAAACAGTTACACCTCAAAATGCATACTACAAAAATAAAATTTCAAATTAGTCAGCAAGTCATGTAAAATGAAATAAATGTTCAGGTGCACATCGCCATGGCTGAATATATTCAAGTACAAGAAAACACAATGCAACGGCACTCTGCAAACATAAAATATATGAACTAATGCTGTATACACTATAAAATGAATATGAGGTACTTATCAAATATATTTTGATCAAAATAATGTGTGCCCAACCTCCATGGCAAGGTGACCTCCTTCTTAATAGGAACCTACTCTATATGAGAGCTGTCCATACTGTTATTTGAATTCTACACCTCCTAAAATTTTACCCTCACAGCAGAAGTAAACTGACCATTTACATAGGAAGTTTTATGAATTGTGCTGACAGCTAAGGAAGGACAATGTTTTGTATTTAATTTTCAAATGCATAGTCCTGCCAAAATATAAAAGAAAGCGATAAAAAAAGATCAAAAAAATGTTTTCTATGGTATTAAGTTTAAAAAAAAAAAATACTACTTGAAACCTCTTGAAGTGTCCCTTGAAACGAACGCCTAGCGCAGGGGACTGGTGGGGGGAGGTTGGGGCAATTACAGCATAAGTGGGGGAGTTAATGTGGATAGCTACCCAGGGCAAAGTAATAAACCTGGGCAGGCAAGGGTTAGAATGAATAATATAATAAGAGTTTTGGAAAATCATATAACAAATCTGAGGGATTAGAATTTTATGTGAGAAGTGTAGATAAGTGAGTCAAGGCTAGATGATACCATATCTATGATTGGTTTGTAGGGTTACAGTCTGTTCAGAAATAATTATACTTGAGGAGAGGGGTTTGCTTATACGCATAATCCTGCCTAAAGCTCATCCTGGGTGACAATATATGTGGGGATAATTAATTTGTGGGGTCCCTATGGGTAGACATAAGGGGAGAAAAATAGTAAGAAAATACTCGTAGGGGTTTGCTATAAGGCTAACAGATGATGAAGTAATCATTTTGATTGGTTCAACTACGCTGATATAAATTGAGAAACTGAGACCTGCATGTGTCAAAAAGGAAATATATATTTGAGGATAATAAAAGTCTATTACCTTTTACAACTGACACAGGACTCAACAAGAATAAGAGGGCTTCTACACCTGATTCTAACCAATAAGCTGGACTTAAAAGTGTTCTCCTCAGGATAGGTCATCAATATCAGACTGGCGGGGGTCCAACACCGAGTACCCTCGCCGATCAGCTGTATGAAGAGACAGCACGCAGTGTGCACATGTAGACATAACAGCAGCAGTAAGAGAGACGGGAGACCCACCACCCCTGCCGATCTGATATTGCACCATTTTTTTTTATTTATTTTTTTTCATTCCTTTTTTTATTTTTATTTATACCTATTTTGATTTTCCTTATTTTCTACTTTTTCTTTCTTTTTTCTTCTGTTTCCTTTTTTCCCTCATTTGTCTATACTTCTGCTTACCATTCTTTTCACTCTCCCTTTTTTTCTCACTCAGTCCTCCACTCACACATTTTTTCACACACTTACTTTCTTTCTACACAATTTCTCCCCCCCTTTCATTTTCCTCCTCCTTCTTTCTTCTTCTCCCTGCTTTCCCTTTCTCTTTTCTTTCTCTCCCCTGTTTTTCCTTTTCTTTTTTTTCTCTTTACTCCTTTTTTTTCCTTTTTCCTCTCCTTTCCTTGCTTCCCACACATACACCATCACACACATTAGCCAACATGTACCCTTCTTTATTTCTCCTCACTTTTTTTTCCTTTCCCCATCTTTTCTAAAACTCACATACCGCCCACCAGTTTCACACTATCATGACACTCACTACAGTAATTTTCACCCTTCTCCTTTCCCACACTTAACATGACTGCACCAGTCTCAGTGAGTCTCCGCCTAGCCTCACGCCCAATCTATTCCAGTACACGCCTCCCCCCCGTAGCACGCCCCCCCCGTAGCAAGCTACTCCTGGTAAGCTTCTCTGCCGGCACTGGGGTTACCCCAGCAACATACCACTATTATTAACTAATTATTTATTGGTACTACTCTGTGCTATTATTTATTTATCTGTGCTACAAGACACTACTGTGCTATATGACAACTTTTATTTTTGTGCTACATGACAATATACTGCTGTGCTATACGACAACTGTGCTATCCGTGCTATATGACAACATACTACTGTACTATCTGTGCTACATAATAAGATGACTTTAATTCTCTATTACTTCATTATTCTTGGCTAGTCCATACCCTTTGTGGACACATACATTTTCTTTTGACATCCAACTTGATATATTTTGATATATACTTTTATGATAAATTTTATCTAAAAGTATTTTATTTGCATCATAACCCTGAGTGTGTGATGGTATCTCTCTTACTATTGTTTACCTGGATTACATCCACTCCACTGAAGCACCTTATAGATTGGACAATGAGTGCAGCCCAATCAACTTACCGATTTGATATTGATGACCTATCCTAAAGATAGGTCATCAATATCAAAAGCCCAAAGAACCCATTTAATATTAAAGGTACAAGTTGGGGTTCACCTTGTTAATAGTGATCACAACAAAATAAGTTTTCATGTGCCCCTTAAGCCTTTCCAGCAAAAGTCATGTTGGAGCAAACGCCAGAGACCCATTTTTCAAGTCTGACATGTGAGGTAATAACTTTGTAATGATTTTATTTATACATGTGATTCTGAGATTGTTTTTCATGACACATTGTACTAGAAGTTTGTGATAAATTTTGGTTGATATATTTAGTTTTATTTTATAAAGAAAACTCCAAAATTTGCCAAAATTTTGTAAAACAAATAACATTTTTAACATTCTCTGCATTTAAGACATAGTTGTACCTCATAAAATGTTTAATAAATAACATTTTCCAAATATCATTTTAAGTTCGCATCACTTCACAAATATACTGCTATTTTTCGGGGATGTTAGAAGGCTTATAAGTAGTGTTGAGCAAAATAAAGCATTAAAAGTAGAATTCAGTCTGAAGTTTAGAAAAACTTTGATTAAAAACTAATGCAAATTTTCTCTCGCTTCGTGGTAATGAGTAATACAACTACAGCATCAGGATTTGAATCGTGATGGTAGAGATTTTTTATTTAACATACGGCAATATTCAAGTGTGGGACGTTTCGGCGAGCAGGCCTTCCTCAAACACTATGCCGCAGTGATTAAATATGACAAGATGAAGTAGAATAGGAAGGACGCAATGTAAGTGTAATTATGTCAGATCACATGTGTACAGGAGAAGCGTCTCCTGTCAACTTCTGTCATCTCTACATAAGTTTAAAAAAAACTGAAGCTCATAAACATCCAATTTATGAAAAAATACTTTATTGTTACATATTAAATAATGTATATAGTACCATTAAAAAAAGGGTAGGGAACAGGAAAAACACCATCCCGGTATAATACAGACCACTAAATCCAAGTAAAGTGCATACAGACAGAAAATTCATCAGTTGCATTATATGATAATAGATTTTTAAAGATGAGCCCACAAAAATAAATGACATGAAAAAGTAGCAAATGACAAAACAGCCAGAGACTGCAAAAATCCTCATGTAAAACACCTGGTGGCTAGAGTATATGCCATCCAAATCACAATAAAGACTGGGGTCCAACAGACAGACTAATACTCTATACCAGTGATGGCTAACCTTGGCACTCCAGCTGTGGTGAAACTACGACTCCCAGCATGCTCCATTTATTTCTATAGAGTTCTGAGAGCAGCCAAGCAAGGGGGGCATCTTGGGAGTTGTAGTTTTACCACAGCTGGAGTGCCATGGTTAGCCATCACTGCTCTACACAGTGCGTAAATGCAAGGGACTCACCTAAGGATAATAGGGTCTGAGTGCCAGGATGGCATTACCCCTACATAAGTTTAGCAATATATTACATTTACAAGAACATTTCTAAAACCTATTTTTTTAGGGATCAATTCAGTTCTGAAGGGGTTTGAAGGGCCTATATAACCAAAAAAACAACAATCACCCCATTTTAAAATCTACACCACTTATAGTGTTCTATACAGCATTTAGGATATTTGATAATCCTTTAGGCGTGTCAAAGGAATTAATGCAAAATGGTGAAATTCAAACATTTCATTCTGAATACATTTTTTTTACGTGACAGAAGTTAAAAAGAGACATAAAACTCTACATTTATTGCTTGCTATTTGACTCAAATATCAACCTCATAAATCAAAGGTGCACCTTGTGGAGTCTGGGGCTCCAATTTTTTAAGTATCTTTTTCAAGCAGCATTTCAGGTTTGCAGAGATCTTGAGGTGCTGAAACATAAGAAAACAGTAAAAGGGCACTATCTTTACAGACCTTCCATGGTATATGCTGTGAATGTTGGAAAGGTAATCAACACAAGGCAAGAATATTGAATATTACAAAGAGATTTGGTGAAGTTGGGTGCTTGATTGGAAAGATGGCAAATGAAATTGAATGTGGATGTAAGGTTGTGCACTTGAGCAAGGAAAGTAAAATGTACTAAGTTTTAAAACACTAAGTAGAGCTGCCACTAAAACAGACATGGAGATATTGGTGAAAAGTAAATAAGTAACTTCACAGGCCAGTGCAAGGCAACTGCTGCCAAGTCGAATATAAAATAATAGAATGCATTGAAAGACAGGAACATGGTTTTGCCTCTATATGAATCACTATTTATATGAATAGACCATGCATGGAATATTGTTTACTATTGTTTTGGGCACCTGTGTATAAGAAGTGCCAACATACTGCACTCTTGCCATTCTGCTGTAGCTTTAGTGTTGGAAGTGCATGAACTACACAGCTCCATCCATTGGAGTAGTGGATGGAGCTGGTTGCTTCAGTGCTGATCCCATTGAACTGAATGAGAGCAGTGCTGCCATAATCATACTGACCCACATTAATTAGGCTAAAATGTCATGGACAACCCAAAAAAATAAAAATAAAATTAGAATTGCTTTTTTGGCCACTTGACCTCCCAAAATTAAATAAAAATTGATATAGCTCACTAAAGAAAAAAAAAAAAAAAAAAGGTATGGCCTTTACAATATAATTTAAAGGATAACTGTCACACTTAGACCCTAATTTCAATTTTTATATATGTAGTTACTAATAACATGATATTCCAGAATCCGTTACTATTACACTGACTTACCCCATATTTAATAAGATTCAGCCCTTAGCAACCAGTCTGCATAAAACTGCAATTTCACTATTCAGTTAAGATGGCCGCCACTGCCCTCACCCTGAGGCTAATCCCGCCTGCCCTCACTAGCCAGTAACAATAGCCCCCCAAAAGTGTCAGTAACCAGAGCCCTCCCCCCTAAAGGGTTAATCTCCTGCAGCACAAAGGGGTCCTCTTACCACATGTTGCAGTCATTTAAACACTGAGCAGACGGCAGATCTCCCTTCCCTGGTCTGCGCTGCTTCAACTCTACTTCTCCAGCTCTGCTAAGTGAGGGAGCGTCTGCCAAGCGCAGGGACAGGGAGAAGTGCACACAGCCCAGGCACTGTTATCAGCTGCTGGGGAGGACCTGGATTTAAAGGGAACCTGTAATCTGGATTTTGTGTATAGAGCTGAGGACATGGGTTGCTAGATGGCCGCTAGCACATTCACAATACCCAGTCCCCATAGCTCTGTGTGCTTTTATTGTGTCAAAAAAATGATTTGATACATATGCAAATTAACCTGAGATGAGTCCTGTACATGAGATGAGTCAGGCACAGGACTCATCTCTGGTTAATTTGCATATGTATCAAATCATTTTTCTTACACAATAAAAGCACACATTGCTATGGGGACTGGATATTGCGGATGTGCTAGCGGCCATCTAGCAACCCATGTCCTCAGCTCCATACACAAAATCCCGGTGACAGGTTCCCTTTAATAATTTACTTAGTCCCTGGCTGTCTGTAATCTGACCTTGCACGCAGCCTGCTTCTGCGTCCTCCATCCTTCAACACATAGACGGACCCTGCATAGCAACCTGATTTTAGGCACAGGTAAAAAAAGGCAGTACAGGGAACTAAACTGTGGAATTAAGGGGTAATTGAGTACACACTGAAAAGTTGAAATAGGGCCACCAAGGAGATATTAATCACCACAATCCAATACTCAAAAAAACAAACATATATGACAGTTATACTTTAATCAAAATCCATTATCCCAGTGGCACTCCTCTCTCCCTTTCCCCACTAACGGCCCTGGGGTAGACAGGCTGGCGGGCCAATCTCATTCATCATTTTCTACGTCTGTTTTAGGTGTAGAAAATGGTCTAAATGTAGACCTACAAAGTAGCTGGCTTACATTTAGACTGGCGCTGGATACGCCAAAGTTATGTAGAGGCCGGTGCGAGCTATAGGGGTTATTAAGACCAGCGTCTAAAATGCCGTACTTAATAAATGACCCCCATGCATTGGAGCATATGAGAGAAACAATCTGATGATTGCTTTTTATAGTTACAGTATATGGAAACTATGAAAAGTATTAAAAATATATATTTTAAAATAAAAAAATATTAAAATCACCGACCTTTCCCCAAAATGTACCGTATTTTTCGCCGTATAAGACGCACCGGCCTATAAGACGCACCTAGGTTTTTGAGGAGGAAAATAAGAAAAAAAATATTTTGAACCAAAAAGGTGCACTTTTGGTGGGTTTTGAACTAATTGTGGTCTGTGGGTGACGCACTGTTATGGGGGATCTGTGGGTGGCACTGTTATGGGGGATCTGTGGGTGACACTTATGGGGGATCTGTGGGTGACACTTATGGGGGATCTGTGGGTGACACTTATGGGGGATCTGTGGGTGACACTTATGGGGGATCTGTGGGTGACACTTATGGGGGATCTGTGGGTGACACTTATGGGGGATCTGTGGGTGACACTTATGGGGGATCTGTGGGTGACACTTATGGGGGATCTGTGGGTGACACTTATGGGGGATCTGTGGGTGACACTTATGGGGGATCTGTGGGTGACACTTATGGGGGATCTGTGGGTGACACTTATGGGGGATCCTCTCTGGATGGCACTGTTATGAGGATGAGGATCTGTGAATGACAGTTATGGGGGGGATCTGTGGATGACACATATATAGCATCTTATGCTGTCATCCACAGATCCCCTCCATAAGTGTCCCTGTAGTGAATGACAGGGGGTGGGGGTCGCATCTGCTTTAATGACAGCGGGGCCCGTGCAGTGACTATTCTACTACACGGGCCCCGCTTACTGTATAATCATATCTCTCTAATAGTTAATTGTTCTATGCATGTAATTGCATAATGAGCGCTAATGAGCGCTGTGTATTACCGTACTTAAAACTAGCAGCGCTCGCCGTTCGGAGCAGAGAGGAGGGAGGAGGCAGGCCGGGAGGACGGGCGCTTGCAACGTGAGTCATACGTCACGCGCCTGCGCCGCCTGCTTCATTCATAAGTGGGCGGTGCAGGCGCGTGACGTATGACTCACGCTGCAAGTGCCCGTCCTCCCGGCCTGCCTCCTGCCTCCTCTCTGCTCCGAACGGCGAGCGCTGCTAGTTTTAAGTACGGTAATACACAGCGCTCATTAGCGCTCATTATGCGATTACATGCATAGAACAATTAACTATTAGAGAGATATGATTATACAGTAAGCGGGGCCCGTGTAGTAGAATAGTCACTGCACGGGCCCCGCTGTCATTATAAATGCAGATGCCGCCCCCAGCCCCTCCTCCCTCACAGCTGATACACCCGCCGCGCGGCGGGTGTATCATTGAAAACTGGGCAAAATAAGCTACATTCGCCGTATAAGACGCACTGCTATTTTCCCCCCACTTTTGGGGGGAAAAAAGTGCGTCTTATACGGCGAAAAATACGGTAAATACATTTTTTCCCCAATTTTTTTTTTTTCAGTATCAAAAAGTAAAACTATAAATATGTGGAATGGCCATAATACTCACTTGGAGAATGAAAGTAAAAAGTCAGTTTTACCATATAGGGGACGCCGTAAAAATGAAACCTTTAAAACTGTTGGAGAATTGTGTTTTTTTTCAATTTTACCCCATTTGAAAAAAAATATTCCAGCTCCTCACTATATTGTATGCAATATTACATGGTGAAATTAGAAAGTTCAACTTGTCCCAAAAAAAAACAAGCCCTCATCCGGCTATGTTAATAGAAAAATAATAGTTAAGGCAGGGAATGAAAAAGAAAAATGCAAAAACGAAAAGCCCGATAGGAATGAATGGATTAACTTCTTATTATACAATTAATTTGCTGAAACCATACCTGGGTGAAGTAATTGATCATATCACAAATTATGGGTAGTAGACTGTTGGAGATGGGTAATTGATTATAAATACCTTTATTGGATTCAGTAAGGAATTTTAACTCTAATATGATGCAACTGGCCAATGTGTTAAAGAGATTTTGCAGTTTGTGTCAAGTTCATTTAAAATAAGGTAGCTGTAATTTTATAATATATTGCTTTTACCTTTATTGCTCCTATCTTCCGTTCTGGGCTGTGGTCATACGTCCATCCAGCTCTTTATTTCCTGTGATGTTTTATGTCCATGAGCATGTCAAAGCAGCAACAGCGGCAGTGATAGGGGAATGTCTATGTAGCTTGCTGGGTCGGATGAGTTATACACTAGCAGGGCAATTCTGGAGCTAATATTCTGGAGCTGTGGCAGAGAAAGGAGAAGTGCCTCATGGGTTTGGTTGGATACAGCAGCAGGAAATGCTACATGTAACATGTGAATAAACCAGAGTTATTGGTTTACATGGTAAAAACAGGTCAGGACTAGAGATAAGCGAATTTCTAAAAATAAATATTTGTTCGGTTAGCCGAATTTTCCAAAAATCTGATCCAAATTTATTCTTGGCGAATCTCGTGAAAAAAAAAAAGCTATTTCCTGGCTACAGAGAGCCTGTATAGTGGTGTAGAACACTGTACCTTGCAGAAACACGCATAGGAAATCTATAAATAGTATAAATGTGGCGCACAGGATCCCACACTGACCAAATAGAGGTGCACTCAGTAAAGTGGACTAACCCTGCCCACTCAAAATGAACTAAGGAATGTAATAAAAGAACTGGGCACTCTCAAGGTATTGGAACCATACAGAAATTTATTTCTCTAAAAGACAATTGGTAAAACAACATAAAGGAGGGATTGGGCCCTCCTGTTGGCACTCTAGACACTAATCAAATTTACATAAACTATAATCAATAGCACTCAAATGTACATAAATACTAAAATCCACATGGCATATTCATCAAATAAAAGGCAGTTCTAAATAATAAGATTGATTAATAATTCACATGAAATTCGCAAAAATAATCAATTGAAATATTCCCAAAAATATTGATTACAAATATGATGCACTGTATATTCGCTGGGAATGCAATAGCTCTGATTGTTCATCTATTTCACTATTTCGAATTACTCCCAAAATAGAAAGAATGTCGATAAAGTGCTGCAGCTTCAAAGTGACACTATTAAAGGCACCGTTGGTTGATAGTCCCACAACGACCAAGTTTAAGCTATATGTTCAAACAGTGGTGTCCCACTGGGCTAATAGCAATACAGTCTTACTGAATATCCTGTCGGCAAATATTCGACAATAGTTCGAAGATAGTCTTACCGTGAAACTTTCCTCACCACTTTTCTGCAAAAGCCGCTCTGATGGTTCGTTCTTTTGTAATACCACCTGAAAATTTTCGAGTGATTAAGATGTTCACTTCTCACGTAGGCAAATGTTTGGCACGTGCAGTCCGGTCTTTGCTGTAGACTGTCACGGTTTTCTTATCTTTTACCCTTTGCGTGGTGTTAAGCAGAATGATGCAAGGTTTTCGGCACTATCTTTTTAGTCTCCACTCTTTAGAGATTCAGGGTTCTGTATGAGCTAGATGCGTTTCGGGGCATTTGATCGTCCCTTCCTCAGCATAGGAAATCTGCTGTGGTAGTGAAATAATACTGTGTCAGTATGACACACAGATGACAGGTGTCGCTCTTAGAATCACTGCACACTTCATGGGGCCAAAACTGACTAAATAAATCAAGTGTGAACTCAGCCTTACAGGTCAATATTAGTGCTAGGTACAATAAACCTTGCAGAGGCCCCAGATCCTACTATAGCATGAAAGAGTGTACTCCTTTTATGTCAGCTGATTCCACATAGATTTCTACAGAACCTGTTTTATTGTTCTATTGTGTTGACGTCACTGATTTTGCCCTTCCTCTGATCCGTCAAAACAATAACCCCCCAAAAACAGATCCTGTCTGTTGAGCATCTGCCTTCACTCAGTTAGAATTTGGTCAGTAATCCATCAGTATTGCTAAAAGCAAAAAACAAAAAAACAAAACAGGAGTGGATCCAAAACAGAAATGATACGTGAATGGTATATTTGCATGTCTTCTGTGTTTTGTACCCACTCTGCTACAAAATCATAAGCCAATTCTGATACAAAATAGGGACTATGTCATACAGGCCTATCAGCTGCTACATAGAGAGGATCCGTTGTGTGTCTAATTTTTCCTTCCTTCTGACAGATCAGAAGAAGGGTCAAATAAATGGTGATGTCATCCAGACCAAAAAGGTCGCCCAGTCATGGAGTGGGGAAAGTGGGAACAGCATGAGAAGTCCACAGAGTGGTTCAGTCAGGTAGCAGCAGCATGAGGAGACCACAGAGTGGTGAGGTGGCAGCAGAATGAGGAGACAACAGAGTGGCCCAGTGACATAGTGTTGAGGTGGCAGCAGCATGAGGAGACCACAGAGTGGTGCAGTGATATGATGGTGAGCTGGCAGCAGCATGAGCAGAACACAGAGCAGCCCAGTGATATAGTGGTGAGGTGGCAGCAGCATAAGGAGACCAAAGAGGGGTCCAGTGACATAGTGATGAGGTGGCAGCAGCATGAGGAGACCACAGAGTGGTGAGGTGGCAGCAGCATGAGGAGACCACAGAGTAAACCAGTGACATAGTGTTGAAGTGGCAGCAGCATGAGGAGACCACAGAATGGCCAAGTGACATAGTGGTGAGCTGGCAGCAGCATGAGGAGACCAGAGAGTGGCTCAGTGACATAGTGATGAGGAGGGGGCAACTCCAGTACCAGCTGAAGATGGTGGGTTGCATCAGGCAGGTGGCAGCATCAGAATAGTAGCTGAAGCAGGTAACCAGAAGAAATAGGTCTCTTTTGAGAAAGTTTAGATCTGGCACCATGGATGATCTAGTCTGATGCATCCGACACTGGTGTGTGGAAATCCTGGCTTATTCACACCTGATTCCTCTTCACAAAAGTCAGTTTCTCTACATTTTGGGTGGACAGACTAGTTCTCCTTGGGTAACTACTGCCCCAGCCGCACTAAACAACCGCTCTGAAGCCACACTGGCAGGAAAGCTTGTCCAGGGAAAACTCGGCTAGTTGAGGCCACAAATCGAGTTTGGTTGCCCAATTCCAGGGGATCTTTGATGTGGGGTGGCATGGTGCTCTTCAAGTATGCCACAACCTGCTGGTTCAGGTTCTGCTCTGTCTACCTGCTGCTGCTGGTGAGTAGTTTCTTTAGTAGGTGGGTGAAGAAAACTGCTCATCAGTGACTCTAGACTAAAATTGCTGCTGATGGAGCTGGTACTGCTCCTGCCCCCTCCCCCCAGCAGCCATGGCAGTGGAACATGAGCGCAGACCTGTGTCCGAATTGGCGATGGCACATAGGCAGTGGCGAACTGTCTACATAGGATGTCTTGATAGTAGTTCGGTTTGTCCTCCCTCTCAGTCCCCCATTTTGGACCGGTAGTGAGGGTCTAACATAATGGAGAGCCAGTAGTCATCCATCTGCCAAATGGTGACAATTCAGCTGTCACTACGCAAGCAATTGCGCATGCATCGGGCCATTTGCGGAAGTGACTCGTAGGGGCTCCCTTCCTCCATCTCCACTGCATACTGCCATGGAGTGTCTGGGTCATCTGTCTCATCTTCCTCATCGCCCTGGAGCTCTTCCGGCTGCTCCTGCTCCTCCTCTCCTGTCACCTGTGTAGAAAAAACACCCATTTCTCTACGCATTGATGGCTCGAATGTCCTCCTCCTCCTCCTCTAGCTCAGCCCCACAGGGCTCATGTGGCTGTAAGATATAATTGCCACATCTCCTGTACCCTGGCGAGCCAGATTTAGGCTACTTTCACACTTGCGTTCGGAGCGGATCCGTCTGGTATTTGTACAGACGGATCCGCTCCTATAATGCAAACGATGGTATCTGTTCAGACGGAACCGTTTGCATTATATTTCACTTAAAAAGTCTAAGTACAATTTGTATTCAGACGGATCCATCCAGACTTTACATTGAAAGTCAATGGGGTGGCGGATCTGTTTGAAAAATGCACCATATTGTGTCACCTTTCGAACAGATCCGCCCCCATTGACTTCCATTGTAACTCTGGACGAATCCGTTTGCCTCCGCGCGGCCAGGCGCTGCTGAGCGGAGCGGAGGACAGACGGTGCCAGACTGATGCATTCTGAGCGGATCCGCATCCACTCAGAATGCATTAGGGCTGGACGGATCCGTTCGGGGCCGCTTGTGAGAGCCTTCAAATGGAACTCACAAGCGGAGCCCCGAACGCTAATGTGAAAGTAGCCTTAGCAGCATCTGTTCCGGGACATGAATCAGTGGAATGAAGTTGTTCATCCTGTATTCCTGGCGACTAACAAATAAAGTGGCCTCCGCAAAGGGCTCAAGCAAACGCCAGGTGTCACGCATGAGCTGCCACTGACTAACATCGAAGTTACACAGGGGAGTACCTCTGTCCGCCTGTATGATCAAGAAATCGTTGATGGCCTTTCTCTGTTCATATAATCGGTCCAACATATGGAGGGTGGAATTCCAATGGGTGTAAACGTCACATATCAGCCTATGTTGGGGGACGCTGTTCTGCCTCTGCAGCTCAAGGAGGGTGTGCTTTGCGGTGTAGGAGTGGCTGAATTGTATGCAAAGCTTCCTGGCTATTTTCAGGATGTATTGCAGATGGGGTGAAGACTTCAGAAACTGCTTTACAACCAGATTGAACACGTGTGTCATGCAGGGCACATGGCTCAGCCCTCCTTGACGCAGAGCCGACACCATGTTCTTCCCGTTGTCGGTCACCATGGTTCCAACTTTGAGTTGTCGAAGAGAAAGCCAGGATTAGATTTCTTGATTAAGGCTGCGGAGCAGTTCCTCCCTTGTGTGACTCTGTTCACCCAGGCAAACTAGGAGCAGAACAGTGTGACACTGCCGTGCCCTGCACATGTGGTATGATGGAGGAGCACTGTTAATTATCCCTGGAGTGGAGGCTGAGGACATGGTGGAGGAAAAGGAGACAGAGGCGGACATTGTCGCAGGACCAGCGGTGTGAGAATGTGGAGGTGGAAGCGGAGTCACCTGGTCAAGTTGCGGGTGTGGCTGGAAAGGAACCACATTTACCCAGTGGGCCGTAAAGGACATATATTGTCCTTGAGCATATTTACAGCTCCACACGGCAGTGCTGCCGTGCACTTTGAAGACACCAACAGCTAGGCTCAAGAACTGGCCCACCTTCTGTTCTACATATGTGTGCAGGGCTGGTAATACCTTTTTTGCAAATAAATGACAGCTTGGGACTCTGCACCTCGGCTCGACACAAGCCATCAGTTTGCTGAAAGGTGCAGAGTCCACCACTTGGAAAGAGCGAGATTGCAGCAACTTCACCAAGAGCACGTTCAGATTCTGTGCCGTTGGATGAGTGCACGCATACTGTTGTCTCTTGGCAATCTCTTCATTGATTAATTGCTGAAGAAATGACTGATGAGGAGTAGGAGGACGCGGGACAGGAGCATCAGGACCAGTAGATGTTGGGAAGTACAGACAGCTCCCTTCAGCTGAGGTGGTGTAGCCTTGACTGCATGAAATCGGGTGCGTGCCACTGGTTGATGCAACGGTTGCTGCGGCAGGCTGGACCACTACATCGGATCCACAGTTCTCCCAGGACAATTTATGGTGACGCTGCATGTGTTGACGCAGGTGCCAACATTGTTACCCCTCACCTTCTACCCACTAATTCGGCAAATGGCCATCTTCACCTCCTACGGCGGCTTAACAAAAGATTGCCACACTGCCGAGTATGTCATTTTCCCCCCAACACTCCACGCTGACTTCCTGCCACCGCTGCCTCTGTGAACCCCTGCACCACTACTTTCCAGGCAAGTAGGCTCCTGCGAATTAGGTGGTATACCCCGGGCACGTTTGGCTCCCGACCTCCCACTGCTGCCACCCTGCTGACTCTCAGCCATGCTACCACCTTGCTGGCTCAGCCGCTGCCTCACGTGCAAGCTGCCACCCTCTTCTCCTGATGATGAAGCCCCTTTTTCACCCGGCTCTCAAGTGTGATCGGCTACATCATCATCATTATTATCCGCTGCTCTCTGCGCATCGCTGATCTCCCCCTTAACGGTCTCAGTGCCAGAAGCCTGACTGCTTACAACACCAGCTTTCACGCGACTCTCATCATCACTACTTGCCTGCCTACCAGAGGAAGCGGCGGATGTCTCCTCCAGATCTTGGCTGGGCAGTAGCTGCTGACTGTCCTCTAGTAGCTCGTCCTTGCTGAAAAGTGGAGCCGAGCCTACATATAATACTTCTCACACGGAGGGAACAGAAAATGACAGAGAGAGGTTCAGGACAGTTGGGGGCACAGGGTCTGCTCCCGGGGCGTGCCAACTAAGCATCCTGTTAGAGGAACCCGCTGACTCTTGGCTGGGGGTGTCTGATGTCACTTTCGATGAAGTCAAAGACAGATTCAACCATTCAAGCACTGCTGGGTTGCTGGTCAAGACACGACCGCTAGATGACACTGTGAGCTCAGGCCTCTCGCTGCGACTCCTGCTGCCACTTCTCCTTCTTCTGATGCTACTTCTGCCTGCAATAGAAACATTTTGGCCATTACCCGTTTCTTTTGAAGGGCCTGTCACTTACTGTCAAATAAAATAATTAAATTAAAATTAAAATACACCCCAAAAAAGGCTGTACAATGTAAATTCACTGCAGAACGGCAATTAAGACGTATTTTTTTCCTAGTAATACACCCCCCCCAAAAAATGTATAACAATCTAAATTCACCACAGAACGGCTAATAGGACGTACGTATACTTCCTATTAAAACACCTCGCAAGTGGCTGTAGTGCAATGTAACTTCACCGCAGAACAGCAATTAAAACATATTTTTTCCTATTAATACACCACCAGAAAAATGTATAGCTATGTAAATTCACCAGAGAACAGCTAATAGGACATACGTATATTTCTTATTAATGCACCCTGTAAATGGCTGTAGTACAATGTAACTTCACCGCAGAACGGCAATAAAGACTTATTTTTTTCCTATTAAAACACCCCCCAAAAAATGTATAACAATCTAAATTCACCACAGAACGGCTAATAGGATGTATGTATATTTCCTATTAATACACCCCGTAAATGTCTGTAGTACAATGTAACTTCACTGCAGAATGGCAAATATGACGTACGGATATTTCCTATTAATACACCCCATAAATGGCTGTATCAAACAACACTTGCACCCCAATCAGGTTTGCTGGAATTACTGAGCTATCATATAGTGCAATTTGGATCCCCAGTTAGTGCAGAAAGGTGTAAAAGAATAGCTCCTATTACCCAGGCTGTACTCTCCCCTATCGGACCCTGTTCTCCTTTTATAGTGTAGATGATGCTTCCCTATCCTTTCCCTACACTATTAATAATCTTTCCCTGAACTTCTAAATTATTTTTTCAGCACAAAGAAAGTCTTTCCTATCGCCTGTCACATCTCTCCCTGCACTACAGTACACTGGAAAATGGCTGAATCCAAGATGGTTGAGGCTATTTATAGGGCTGTGACATCAAAGGGGCTGGTTGGCTGCAGATTGGCCGCATGCATGGCATTGTGAGTGATCCCTCGTTACCAGAGTTCTTTGTACCATGTCCTAACATATGCAGCAGCGATTTTAGGAAAAAATGTGATTCGTTACCACATAGCGTGATGAAATTCGACTTCGGTGGAAATCAAATTTTTCCTGAAATTCGGATTGAATTCCACTTCGTCAACTTTGATTTGCTCATCTCTAGTCAGGACATTCCAAATTGTAAAAAGCATGGGGGAGAGATGTACACGAGATAAGCAACTACACAAGTATATTTGTTAAAAACTATAGTAATCCCAGAAAACCATTTTAAAGCGGTTCCTGTCTTCCTCTGGATCAATATTATAGACTTATATGTTGGACTTGAAGGACCTGTGTCTTTTTTCAACCATATCAAGTATACAACTATGTAAAAACTAATGTATATAATGGTGTTAGATGGAATCTAAAAATAATAAAAGATAAGCAGCACTACAGATTCCAGCAATTGAAAAAGATGTATCTACCTTTGATAGGAGAGGTGATGCTCGCGGGTAGAGATCCTGGCTGAGGGTCCAGGCATGTACCAATAATACGTAAAAATCCGCAGCACTCTTCCATTTATGCAAAATCCAAACCTGTTTATTTTAAATCCGCAGCATAGTGACAGCGATGTTTCGACCATCTCTGGTCTTGATAAAGACCAGAGATAGTCGAAACGTCGCTGTCACTATGCTGCTGATTTAAAATAAACAATTTAGGATTTTGCATAAATGGAAGAGTGCTGCGTATTTGTACGTATTATTGTTAAATGGAATCTGTCACCAGTGACCTCCCTATCCAACTCTCTGCAAAGACACATAGCTGTGGTTCACCTAATTAAAGCAGTGTTTTATTTTCTTGATCTGAGGCTCTTTTTCTGAGTTATGATTAGTGTTGAGCGAAACTTGCTTTGGATCATAGATCCGAAGTTGCTTCGTTCAAAACTTAATTTGAATGCTGTACGGAGACCCATCTCCGTATAGCATTCAAAAGTATAGGCTTCGCAGAGGTGAAATTGGTTATGTCCAAAGTCTCACAAGACTTAGTTGAATAACTTCTGGATTTAATTTTTTGACTTGAAAACTGGGATCATAAGCCGACTTCGGACCTCAGTTTTAAAATTGTTTTCAAGTTGAATAATTGAAGTCTGAAGTTATTAAATGAAGTCTTGCAAGACTTTGGACATGAAAAATTTCACCTCCGCGAAGCCCCTATATTTAAATGCTGTATAAAGACGGATCTCCGTACAGCATTCAAACTAAGTTTTGAGCTAAGCGAGTTTGGATCTATGAACTGAAGCAAGCAAGCTTCACTCAACGCTAGCTATGATACTTTTTTGAAATACGCAAATTTGGCTTTTGGTGCAAGAAGGACATCATTGCTTTCCTGGCACCCGAGCTCCAGTCCTTTCTGTGGCTAGCCCCTCTTTGGCCAGGATGGGCTGGCCACAGAAAGAAGTGGAGCTTGGGTGCAAGGAAATCAACGATGATGCTTTATTGCACTACAAGCGTAATTTGCACATTACGAAATAGTAATGTGCAAATCATAACTCAGATCAAGAAAAGATAAACATAATTTTAATCAGGTGAACTACAGCTATGTGCCCATACAGAGAGTTGGATAGGGAGGTCTTTGCTGACAGACTCGTTTTTGGCTAGCCAACAGTTGTACTGACCTGCTAGACTGCCAAAGGCTCCTATGCGGGCTTATGTTCTAAAACAATAATGAGCCTATAGGCCCAACCAAAGATAATCCTGTTCAGAGCCAATCAAAGTTCTGGATTTTCTATTTGGAGCCAATTAACTTGGGTACATTTCTTATTAGCTGTTTCACAAATGACATTTGTTGGTGATGTCCTGTGTGGGCATTAATAAAAAAAATTCACAATGCACTTACTGGTTCTGTATAAATAAAGGATGGAGCCTATAGAACATTTCTTCTGCTGGACCCAAAGAAGTTGTCATGTTCTACCAGGGGTCAAATGGACCCCTTAGAACATCTCTCAGGCATACATCACCAAGGAAAGCACACATACAACAAGGCAAGGACTAAAAACAAGTACTTTATTAACATAAGATACGGACATGATAGGAACATGTACCAGCAGATAAGGGACTACTGGTTGGTAATACCACTGGACCAAGTGCACCGGTTTGACTTGGGGCCAAAACCAGAGGGCATAGACTCAGTGAGCCCTGTTCTTTGCAGAGCCCCTGATGGTGGAGATGAACTTAGCCAAGGGCTCACTGGTCGCACCTCCTGGATGGTCCCGGTGTACTTGGACACTTACCTGCCAAGCGTGACGTTGGTGCAAGATCTAGCGGTCCAGATAAACAAGAGATAGACTGGAACCTAGGCACAAGAACAGGAACCAAACATAAACACATGACACAGTTCATACAAGACATAATGTGAACCAAAAAACAAGACAGATGCCTGGACCCCATGTGGAACGAATGCATCGTGGTCACAGACAGAACTGCTAAGACTAGACAGGCATATGTCTGAATCCTATGTGAAACAGATGCATAGCGGCCACATACAGAGCTGCTAAGACAAAACTGAAAAAGCATATGACTAGACCCTATGCAAACTCTGCTACATAGCGGTCCTAGTCAGAGCTGCACACATAGACTAAATGTCCTTCTTCTGGAGAACCCAGGAGCCCTCTCAACAAAGGCCAAGCAAAGACAAAGTACTACAGACTAAAACATGAATGCGAGGGAAACAACCAAGCAGGGACCAATCAGGAGACAATGGCAAGGACAATGACCTTGATGTTTCACTAGGTGACTACACAGACAGGGCAGATGGCAATAACCTAGATCAGGTACATAGATCCTGCACCCAGCAAAGCTCAAGACAGACTGACCCCCAAACCCACAGCTCACAGGAAAATATAGCAGGTTAATGAGATTATCTGAGAAACCACACCCAGCCCCAGACCAGGGAATGTTAACCCCACAAGAACTGGACAAACAGGGAGAGGAGCAAGAGTATACAGGGACCTAATCACACACAGGCCACCACAACTACATTTTGCCCAAGGCAAGCAGCCTACACAAGAAGCCTTTAGCCCGTACGCCAGAGAAACAAACGTGAGCAACATGGCAACCCGTGTCAGAGTGAACCACACTGTGACAGAAGTCCAGTCTGAAAATGTTTGCCAGTAGATGAATAGCAACAGTTAACAGTAATGCTGTCCTAGACACTGAAACCTACTGATTTGGTTCAGTGGAAATCTGCTCTATATTTCAGAACAAAAAATTAAAAATGTTAGCATAAAAAAAAGCATCTATAAAATTCTGTACTTTACTATTATCAGATCCATTTAGAAAAATTGAACAATATAATATTTCCCATTCTATGAATGAAGGGAAAATTGTTTATACTGGGGTAAGATGGCAATATTTACTATTGCATGTCACAATTGCAAAAATTTACCTAGATCTATGACCAGCTCTAAAGCCAATCCTTATTCAGACATAATGTAATCGGCCAATGCCTGCTCGCTCCACTGACTGAAATGACCACTTCTTGTGAAGGAAGCCATTCCTGCAATACAATGTCTATGGCTACAAGGTGGCATTTCACTTAATAATAAATAAAAAAATTTGCACAGAAATATTATTTTACTGTGGGACGTACTGTATAATGTAATATGAAAAACATACATGCTGTAAAACCACAATATATCACCAGGTCTCCTCTTAAAATGATTGTGCACTTGCATTAAACATTTTCACAGTGATATTTTGTTCCGCAGTAACACTGAAAATAAATCTACTTTCCCTGGCCTCAGGTTCCTCAAACACTTTAAACTCTGCTTTAATGCACAATAAACTTGCACGCACACCAAGCCCTGTTCTCCATGTTAATGTGACAAAGTGATGCGAAATCTACTGCTTGGCCTGTCAGAACTTGATAGCTCTGTAAACAGAGAGCGCCTGTTACCATAGCACAAGGAAAAATAAGATGAGATCCTGCTTATAAATGAAACAGAAGCCTGGAGGAATGGGAACATTGCAGAATGACTCTAACATATTTCACCAAATCATCTTTCATGAATAAACTAGAGCATTACACACGCTGGATATCTGTCTGCAAGGTTCTGATTTGTTCTGAAGTTTAGACAAATGTCCTTATCCGGTTTAAAGCAACCTCCAGTCACTACATGAAATTTACTATATAGTCTGTGAATATAGTATTTAAAAATGAATAATTAGAGATGAGTGAATTGATTGTAAAGGAATCGGATTTGTCATGAATTTCACAAAAATTCTTCTTCTTAGTGAATTTACTTTGGCAAAGCGCCTAATTCAGTAAACGGGGTATGGAAACAGGGAAGGAAGGATAAAGAAGGAGAATCACATGACCCCAGGCAACGCTCCTGCAAACGAGCTTGCCCACAATGCTTTGCAGTGAGACCGACAGCCAATCAGGAAAGAGGTCTGTCAGGCTGTGTGTTAGCTCTGAAGCACAGTCGCCACTGATGTAATAGATGGGATGTATTTTGATAAATACCTATTACCGTAGTTATACAAGACAGTGTATTGATTGTGAAGAAGATACATTTAGTTAGGTAGATTGAATTACTAGGTAGAAAGTCAGGTTTTATCATTAGGGACGTCTGTACCGAATTTTGGGGTGTCCGTGACACGGACCCGAACCCGAACATTTTCGTAAAAGTCTGGGTTCGGGTTCGGTGTTCGTCGCTTTCTTGGCGCTTTTTGAAAGGCTGCAAAGCAGCCAATCAACAAGCGTCATACTTCTTGCCCCAAGAGGCCATCACAGCCATGCCTACTATTGGCATGGCTGTGATTGGCCAGTGCAGCATGTGACCCAGCCTCTATTTAAGCTGGAGTCATGTAGCGCCGCACGTCACTCTGCTCTGATCAGTGTAGGGAGAGGATGCAGCTGCTGCTGTTAGGGCGAGATTAGGCACTAGGCAGGGATTTACTCATCAAAAACACTTAATGAAGTGATCGATCTACAGCTGTGAATCATTCATCTTCTGCTAGTTAATTGCTCACTGTTTTTAGGCTGCCCAGAGCAGTACCCTAAATCTGGTGTTTCAGCTGTGGCTAGCCAATTGTAATACTGTCTGCTGTCTGGCAAAGGA
The DNA here is from genome assembly GCF_014858855.1 of Bufo gargarizans. Taxonomy (NCBI): domain Eukaryota; kingdom Metazoa; phylum Chordata; class Amphibia; order Anura; family Bufonidae; genus Bufo; species Bufo gargarizans. Next base: position 233,860,197 of record NC_058080.1, read on the forward strand.
TATATTTTTTTCTGGGTTGAAATACAATTCCCAACTTAGCAATTCCCTAAATCATTGTTTTCTGCTGTATCAGGCCAAGTTTAAATCTATCCATAAAAGGGTATATTAGATTGAAGGTGCTGATAGGGTCATCCTCAATAACTTCACACGCTACCGTGCATTTCCAAGTCTAATTCTGTCCGTAAACATATACCTCTCATCCAGCGCCTAAATAATAGGCCTACAATTTATATTCAGCTAAATCTGTTGTTACTGCTGTGGCTGGTCAATTTATTTAGTGTCCGCCAAAGCACAGTTTTTGTTCTGGGTTGAAATACAATTCCCAACTTAGCAATTCCCTAAATCAGTGGTTTCTGCTGTATCAGGCCAAGTTTAAATCTATCCATAAAAGGGTATATTAGATTGAAGGTGCTGATAGGGTCATCCTCAATAACTTCACACGCTACCATGCATTTCCACGTCTAATTCTGTCCGTAAACGTATACCTGTCATCCAGCGCCTAAATACTAGGCCTACAATTTATATTCAGCTAAATCTGTCGTTACTGCTGTGCCTGTATTAGTGTAATACGGTACCTAAATAGATAGCCAGATAGTGTTAGGTGCCTGTAAAAAAAGGCCTGAATTTAAATTCAATACATTGGGCCAAATAATTTTTTTCTTATTGTGGTGAACGGTAACAATGAGGAAAACATCTAATAAGGGACGTGGACGCGGACATGGTCGTGGTGGTGTTAGTGGACCTTCTGGTGCTGGGAGAGGACGTGGCCGTTCTGCCACAGCCACACGTCCTAGTGAACCAACTACCTCAGGTCCCAGTAGCCGACAGAATTTATAGCGATATTTGGTGGGGCCCAATGCCGTTCTAAGGATGGTAAGGCCTGGAGCAGATACAGGCATTAGTCAATTGGGTGGCCGACAGTGGATCCAGCACGTTCACATTATCTCCCACCCAGTCTTCTGCAGAAAGCGCACAGATGGCGCCTGAAAACCAAGCCCATCAGTCTGTCACATCACCCCCATGCATATCAGAGAAACTGTCTGAGCCTCAAGTTATGCAGCAGTCTCTTATGCTGTTTGAAGACTCTGCTGGCAGGGTTTCCCAAGGGCATCCACCTAGCCCTTCCCCAGCGGTGGAAGACATAGAATGCACTGACGCACAACCACTTATGTTTCCTGTGCCATCAGAATACCACCTCAGCACATCTCTGATGATGACGAAACACAGGTGCCAACTGCTGCGTCTTTCTGCAGTGTGCAGACTGAACAGGAGGTCAGGGAGGAAGACTGGGTAGGAAGACGATGCAGGGGATGATGAAGTCCTAGACCCCACATGGAATGAAGGTCGTGCCACTGACTTTCACAGTTCGGAGGAAAAGGCAGTGGTGAGACCGAGCCAACAGCGTAGCAAAAGAGGGAGCAGTGGGCAAAAGCAGAACACCCGCCGCCAAGAGAGTCTGTCTGCTACTGGCCACTGCCATCTGGGACCGAGCACCCCAAAGGCAGCTTCAAGGAGTTCCCTGGCGTGGCAGTTCTTCAAACAATGTGCTGACGACAAGACCCGAGTGGTTTGCACGCTGTGCCATCAGAGCCTGAAGCGAGGCATTAACGTTCTGAACCTTAGCACAACCTGCATGACCAGGCACCTGCATGCAAAGCATGAACTGCAGTGGAGTAAACACCTTAAAAACAAGGAACTCACTCAGGCTCCCCCTGCTACCTCTTCTGCTGCTGCCGCCTCGGCCTCTTCTGGAGGAACGTTGGCACCTGCCGCCCAGCAAACAGAGGATGTACCACCAACACCACCACCTCCGTCACCAAGCATCTCAACCATGTCACACGGCAGCGTTCAGCTCTCCATCTCACAAACATTTGAGAGAAAGCTTAAATTCCCACATGATGCCAGCATTTCTAAACTAATGGCCTATGAAATGCTGTCATTCAGGCTGGTGGACACAGACAGCTTCAAACAGCTCATGTCGCTTGCTGTCCCACAGTATGTTGTACCCAGCTGGCACTACTTCTCCAAGAGAGACGTGCCTTTCCTGCACAACCAAGTATCCGATAAAATCAAGTGTGCACTGCGCAACGCCATCTGTGGCAAGGTCCACCTAACCACAGATACGTGGACCAGTAAGCACGGCCAGGGACGCTATATCTCCCTAACTGCACACTGGGTAAATGTAGTGGCGGCTGGGCCCCAGGCGGAGAGCTGTTTGGCGCACGTCCTTCCTCTGCCAAGGATCGCAGGGCAACATTCTTTGCCTCCTGTTGCCTCCTCCTCCTACTCGGCTTCCTCCTCCTCTTCTTCCACCTGCTCATCCAGTCAGCCACACACCTTCACCACCAACTTCAGCACAGCCCGGGGTAAACGTCAGCAGGCCATTCTGAAACTCATATAATTGGGGGACAGGCCTCACACCGCACAGGAGTTGTGGCGGTGTATAGAACAACAGACCGACGAGTGGTTGCTGCCGGTGGGTGCTGGGGCCTAAAAATATCTGACAATGGCCTTTTCCAGTGGTGGGTGACGTGAAGCCTGATTCTCTGCTATGACATGAAGCCTGATTCTCTGCAATGGGACCTCTCTCCTCTGTCTGGGTGCCAGGGCCAAAATATCTGACAATGGCCTGTTCCAGTGGTGGCTGACGTGAAGCCAGATTCTCTGCTATGACATGAAGCCTGATTCTCTGCTATGACATGAAGCCTGATTCTCTGCAATGGGACCTCTCTCCTCTGTCTGGGTGTCAGGGCCAAAATATCTGACAATGGCCTGTTCCAGTGGTGGGTGACGTGAAGCCTGATTCTCTGCTATGACATGAAGCCTGATTCTCTGCAATGGGACCTCTCTCCTCTGTCTGGGTGCCGGGGTCTAAATATCTGTCACGGACGGTGTACAGGAAACAAGGCAAAGCAACATGTATAAACGACTCGCTGGATCCAAAAACTAAGGAACCAGACGCTTGGCTGACTCCAAGTAGGCCAGATTTTTATGATCAGTAAATACGGTAATAGGGTGTCTGGCTCCCTCTAGCCAATGGCGCCATTCCTCAAAAGCCAACTTTCCCACATCGTAATTTCTCTCTGCGGAGGAGAGTTTTCTTGAGAAAAAGGCACACGGTCGCCATTTGGCAGGAGAGGAACCCTGAGACAAGACCGCCCCCACACCCACCTCAGAAGCATCAACCTCAACTATGAAGGGCAAAGAAACATCAGGTTGCACCAAGATGGGAGCGGAAGCAAAACTCTCCTTGATATCAGAAAAAGCCTTACGTGCCTCTACTGACCAAGAAGAAAAATCTACCCCCTTTCTGGTCATATCAGTGAGTGGTTTAACAATAGAAGAATAATTCAAAATGAACTTCCTGTAATAATTGGAAAGCCCAAAAAACGCATCAGTGCCTTTTGATTCTCAGGAAGCTCCCACTCAAGCACAGCGCGGACCTTCTCGGGGTCCATGCGAAAACCAGAAGCGGAGAGAAGAAACCCCAGAAATTGAATTTCTGGAACCGCAAACACACATTTTTCCAGTTTCGCATATAATTTATTCTCCCGCAGGATGAGCCAGACCTGACGTAAATGTTCCTTATGAGTTTTGAAATCGGGAGAAAAAATCAAAATGTCATCCAAATACACCAATACAAATTTTCCCATCAAATGATTAAAAATGCTGTTCACGAAATGCTGAAAAACGGCTGGGGCATTCATCAAACCAAAAGGCATAACCAAATTTTCAAAATGGCCCTCAGGGGTATTGAAGGCCGTCTTCCATTCGTCCCCTTCTCTGACCCTGACCAGGTTGTATGCCCCTCTTAAATCTAATTTGGAAAAGACTTTAGCCCCAACAACCTGGTTAAATAGGTCCGGGATCAGAGGAAGCGGAAAAGGGTCACGAATTGTGATATTGTTCAGCTCCCTGAAATCCAGACAAGGTCTTAAAGAACCATCTTTTTTCTTAACAAAGAAAAAACCAGCGGCAACAGGTGACTTCGAGGGTCGTATGTGTCCTTTTCTCAGACTCTCAGAGATATAAGCACGCATAGCGATCGTCTCAGGTTGGGAAAGATTGTATAAACGAGATTTAGGCAGCTTGGCGTCTGGGATGAGATTAATAGGGCAATCGTACTCCCTGTGCGGGGGCAAATCCTGAACTCCACTCTCAGAGAAGACATCCGAAAATTCAGAGAGAAAAGATGGTACAGTCTTAGTAGCAACCTCAGAAACAGATGTCATGAGGCAATTCTCTCTGCAAAAGTCACTCCAACCATTTATTTGCCTCGCTTGCCAATCAATGGTGGGGTTATGCTTAGTGAGCCAGGGCAGCCCCAACACCAGGGGGGTGGGTAAACCGCTAAGGACGAAACATGACACATCCTCAACATGAGCATCACTCACAATTAAACGGATATTGTGAACTATGCCCTTTAATGATTTTTGTGAAAGTGGAGCGGAATCGATAGCAAAAACAGGAATATCCTTTCCCAAAGTGCACACCTGGAAACCATGAGTTATCGCAAATTGATTATCAATGAGATTAACCGCTGCTCCACTATCCACAAAAATCTCACAAAAAATGTTCTTGCTCTCTAGCTTCCATTCGTCCCCTTCTCTGACCCTGACCAGGTTGTATGCCCCTCTTAAATCTAATTTGGAAAAGACTTTAGCCCCAACAACCTGGTTAAATAGGTCCGGGATCAGAGGAAGCGGAAAAGGGTCACGAATTGTGATATTGTTCAGCTCCCTGAAATCCAGACAAGGTCTTAAAGAACCATCTTTTTTCTTAACAAAGAAAAAACCAGCGGCAACAGGTGACTTCGAGGGTCGTATGTGTCCTTTTCTCAGACTCTCAGAGATATAAGCACGCATAGCGATCGTCTCAGGTTGGGAAAGATTGTATAAACGAGATTTAGGCAGCTTGGCGTCTGGGATGAGATTAATAGGGCAATCGTACTCCCTGTGCGGGGGCAAATCCTGAACTCCACTCTCAGAGAAGACATCCGAAAATTCAGAGAGAAAAGATGGTACAGTCTTAGTAGCAACCTCAGAAACAGATGTCATGAGGCAATTCTCTCTGCAAAAGTCACTCCAACCATTTATTTGCCTCGCTTGCCAATCAATGGTGGGGTTATGCTTAGTGAGCCAGGGCAGCCCCAACACCAGGGGGGTGGGTAAACCGCTAAGGACGAAACATGACACATCCTCAACATGAGCATCACTCACAATTAAACGGATATTGTGAACTATGCCCTTTAATGATTTTTGAGAAAGTGGAGCGGAATCGATAGCAAAAACAGGAATATCCTTTCCCAAAGTGCACACCTGGAAACCATGAGTTATCGCAAATTGATTATCAATGAGATTAACCGCTGCTCCACTATCCACAAAAATCTCACAAAAAATGTTCTTGCTCTCTAGCGCCACCCTAGCCGGCAGGACAAAACGGGAACTACAAGCAAATGGAAAACCTTCAATTTCCGCCTCAACCCTGCCAATAGTAACAGACGGAACATTTTTAAAAGATTTTTTCCTGTTTGTTTCTTTATTACTCCCAGAAAACTGCCTGAATCTCCTAGAGGGACAAATATTTGCCAAATGATTTATACCTCCACAACAAAAACAAACCCTCCCATGCGAGCTGAATCTTCTATTGTCAGAAGCAATCAACCCCAGCTGCATGGGCTCCTGCTCAGAAGGGGCTGACGGCGACTGAGACCCCTGCGCACAGAGCGGGGCCGCTGCACTGTCCTGGGACTGCGTATGACAGGAAGGAGACATCTCTCCTCTCTCTCTAAGACGCCTGTCAATACGAACGGCCTGAGACATAGCAGAGTCCAAAGAAATAGGCCTCTCATGAAAGGCAAATGCATCTTTCAATCCCTCTGAAAGACCATGGCAAAATTGACTTCGGAGCGCAGCATCATTCCAACCAGTATCAACTGCCCATCTCCGAAATTCTGAGCAGTATATTTCTGCGGATTGTTTACCCTGGCATAATAGACGTAGTTTAGACTCAGCCAGAGCAATACGATCCGGATCATCATATATCTGACCCAGGGCTAAAAAGAATTCATCCACTGAACGGAGAGGCCGTGCCCCCTCCGGCAGCGAAAAGGCCCAGGACTGAGCGTTACCTCTGAGCAGCGATATAATGATCCCCACCCTCCGTTCCTCATCACCAGAAGAATGGGGAAGAAGGCGAAAATGGAGTTTGCAAGCCTCTCTAAAACGCACAAAATTCTCACTACCCACGGAAAACGTATCCGGGAGCGAGATCTTAGGCTCAGAACAAACTCCATGAACACCAGCTGAACCGGTCACTTGAAGCTGAGAAAAAGTCCTGCGGAGATCAGCTACCTCCAATGAAAGACCCTGAAGGCGTTCAGCCAAAAGTGAAACCGGATCCATGCTTGAGACGGTTACGGCGGCTTATAATGTCACGGACGGTGTACAGGAAACAAGGCAAAGCAACATGTATAAACGACTCGCTGGATCCAAAAACTAAGGAACCAAGGGAGACCCCTGCAGAAGACCTGGCGCTTTCCCTGGCTGCTCAGCCTATGCAAAGATCCGAATGGTGGAGGTTTGCATATCCACGAACCTTGACTATTAAAGCCCTGAGCACCCTACAATAGTGAGGGGACACGATCACCGGCTCCCTACACAAGATACGGAGGGAGTCAGGGTCACCTGGGATCCAGCAAACAGATAATAACAGATAAAGGTACAACACTTAGCTTTGAAGCAAACAGGAGGACAGAGTCAGCGTGCACACACACTCCAGGAAGTAGTATAAGCCGCCCAGAAAAGCCTTCTGGAGAAGAATTTAAAGGGAAGCAATTAGTCCAACACATGACAGCTGAGAGAGGCTGACGAGAGGAGGAGCTGAATACCACAACACAGAAACTCAAGGAGGAGGTTCTGAAAGGCCTCTGTCAGAGCTTCTCAGCTGTCTGGTTGTGACAATATCTGACAGTGACCTGTTCAAGTGGTGGGTGACATGAAGCCTGATTCTCTGCTATGGGACCTCTCTCCAATTGATATTGGTTAATTTTTATTTATTTTAATTAATTTCCCTATCCACATTTGTTTGCAGGGGATTTAACTACACTTTGCTGCCTTTTGCAGCCCTCTAGCCCTTTCCTGGGCTGTTTTACAGCCTTTTTAGTGCCGAAAAGTTAGGGTCCCCATTGACTTCAATGGGGTTCGGGTCGAGTTCGGATCCTGAACCCGAACATTTCCGGGAAGTTCGGCCGAACTTCTCGAACCCGAACATCCAGTTGTTCGCTCAACTCTATTAGGGACAGCATAGGATGAGTTAGTGTTGTGTATCAGGGTGTGTCATGTATATAGGGTGCTGCATTTCTGCACAGATGTCCTTACAGAGACAGTACACTATTTGTTTTTATGTGCAGGTGGAGGACCCAACTTTTCCACCAAAAAACATGTTGCAACTTTTCTACAGTTTGTATGTGTGCAATAAGCAGAATTTAGTCCGTCAACAGCATCCTAATAGCATATATTTTTATCGCTCCCAAGGTACATCCTTTTTCTGTTTCCCAAACTTGTTGCAATTTTACTCCCATTTATTAGTGCCCAAATAAATACATGTACAGTCCTAAAGTTTAGGGCCACATGCCTTTAAAAGGCCAAATCTGTGCAAAGATGTGGATTCATTGTCATTTTCTGTCAGGTAGTCAGACGTTGTGATGGTAAAGGCAAAAGAACTCTCCCTTTTTTAAACGTGGTCGGGTTGTTGAACTGCATAAGCAGGTTCTCTCACAGTGCACCATCGCTGCTGAGGTGGGACGCAGTAAGACAGTCATTTGGAATTAAATTGATCCTGAGGGTTATGGAACAAAAAAGTCAAGTGGAAGACCCAAAATAATTTCATCAGCACTGAGCCGGAGGATCCAATTGGCTGTCTGTCAAGACACTGGACGATCCTCGACCCAAATTAAGGCCCTTACTGGTGCTGACTGCAGCCCCATAACCATCAGACGGCATCTGAGACTGAAGGGCTTCAAAAACAAAACACGTCTTCAAAGACCTCGTCTCTTTGAACGCCACAGAACTGCTCATTTGGACTTTGCAAGAGAGCACCAAACATGGGACATTCAAAGGAGGAAGAAAGTTTTATTCTCTGATGGTCCTGATGGTTTCGAACGTTACTGGCATGACAAGCAGATCCCACCTGAGATGTTTTCTACGCGCCACAGTGGAGGGGGCGCCATAATGGTCTGGGGTGCTTTTTCCTTCAGTGGAACAATGGAGCTTCAGGAAGTGCAGGGGCGTCAAACGGCCGCTGGCTATGTCCAGATGTTGCAGAGAGCATTCCTCATGACTGAGGGCCCTCGTCTGCGTGGTAACAACTGGGTTTTTCAACAGGACAACGCTACAGTACACAATGCCCGCAGAACTTCTTCCAGGAGAATAACATCACTCTTTTGGACCATCCTGCGTGTTCCCCTGATCCAATTGAGAACCTTTGGGGATGGATGGCAAGGGAAGTTTACAAAAATGGACAACAGTTCCAGACAGTAGATGGCCTTCGTGTGGCCGTCTTCAACACTTGGAGAAATGTTCCCACTCACCTCATGAAAACGCTTGCATCAAGCATGCCGAAACGAATCGGGCGGAGCTACTCATTACTGAGTTCATGTTTGGAAGTTGGATTTGTGTTTTGGGGGGGGGGTTAGTTTTTTTTGGGAGGTGTGGTCCAAAACTTTTGATCAGCTGAAAAACAGCCTGTTTCAGTTTATTCGTTGTTTTCATCAAATTGAATGCTCAAAAAATGTTTTGTCTCACTCCCATTTCTTCTTGTTGCATGTTGAAGCTCTACTTGGAACCTTGTTAAGATCCAGCCATGCTAAATATGATTTTTTTGCAATTTTTCAAGTGGTCTTTTGATCAGGACTGTATTTTAGTGTAGCAATAATAGTGTATATTTTTGTCACAGCCAGGAGACATCCCATTTCACCTTTTTCTATTTCCCAAAAACCTGTTGCAATTTATAAGTGTACAAATAAACATATTTTAGTGTGTCAATAGCAGTGTGTATTTTGCTTGCACACAGGAGGACTTTTTTTTTTTTACCAAATAAATGTATTTTCCGGCAAACTGTTGAAAATGTAATTACAAAAATTCTATTTAGCACAGCCTAGTGTACCGAACCTGATATATTGGTCTCTGTTGCCATATATCATAATAGTGGACTTTGTTGGTGCAGGCTGAAAAGCTGTGTCAGGCCTAGTGAAAGCTTGAGTGGTAGGAGAGGTCATGTAGTCCTATGTGGTCATTTTTCTCCAGAGTGCTGGCCATTGTTGCAATGTCCAAGTACAATTTTTTTCTAACAAATTCATGAAAATTTCCAAAAACTCCATGTATAATTCGTGTACCTGACCTAATGTACATTGTATTGGACTCTGTCCAAGTACCATAAAAAATAAAAAAAGTTATGAAAATAGTTTTCTAAGAAATCCATATATAAGTATTGTACCTGACCTGTCATATATAGTACTGTAGTTTGTCCAGTTGCAATTTTTTGTTCTAAAAAATATAGAAAATTGTCTTGTCTTGCAAAAAAATTGGATGCCTTGATACCAAATTGTTGCCACATTATTGCCATCTGTAAGCTCTCTGTAAACTCGCCAGGCAGAGCGTAAAATATGTCCATTTAGGCACAAAGGTACGCACTATGGCTCTTCTACATGAAACGGCATTACAGGCTCTCAAGGGAAAATCCATTTAACGGAGTTGAGTGCCTGACCTGATGTTAATTGCATTGATGAAAATTGTCCTTGATTTTCAGGTATTCACAAAAAAGCAGCATGAGGAGACCACAGAGTGGCAAGGTGACATAGAGTTGAGGTGGCAGCAGCATGAGGAGGCCACATAGTGCCAAGGTGACATAGTGTGGAGGTCGCAGCAGCATCTGGAGGCCAAAGAGTGGCAAGGTGACATAGTGAGGAGGTAAGTTTGAATTTTTTTTTTTTTATACTATCTCAGGTTAAATCCATTCGCTGACACAAAACACGAGGAAATTCGGCTTCTAGGCGAATCAAATTTATCCTGAAATTTGGATCTAATTCCACTTCGTGGGATTCGATTTGCTCATCTCTACTAGACATGCCTCTACAACACATTTGAAGACATTCTGCGCAGATGACAGACTTTGAGGGGAGGGGGTGCATCATTAGACTCATGGAAGCATGATGGTTATTTTGACGAATTGCTCGCTATAAAAGCCAATTTGACCTAGCTGTTAGGATATATTGAGAGAATTGGTAATGTGAGGGCATGCACTGGAACTGTATCATCATTAGTGACAAATACCGGTTCTGTTTGGGATCCAATGACAGTTGGTATTGATGGGAAAAACTTTTCTGTGCCTTTTCTGTGGAGAGACACATTCCCCCAACTTCTGGTATGGTGATCTGGGGAGCCATATGCCACTTCTATTAGTAATATGAGGGACAGTAATAGCTCATCGACATATGCAGGACATCCTCTACCTCATGTGTTGCCTCTCATGGCATCACTTCCAACTGGCATTTTTATTATTTATGTATTAATACTTATATTAGTATTTATATATTAATACTTGATATTTTATATCAATAATTGATTACTATTTCAAATCACATTTTCAATCACCTCAGAAAATCACTGCATGTGATGCAAAAGGTGCTTGTTGTGCATTTTGTAATACTTTATGGATATTTCTTTCAGCAAGTCTCTCAGCACAGCTGTTCGAGAATCAACTCTTCACCTCAAACCAGCGAAGCTCTAATGCTTATGTTCACCTATGGGAGTATTTATTTTTGCCCTTTCAGCGTCCAGTGGAATATATGGTAGGTATAAAGTTACAGTAAGCTGATTACAGTTCCTTAGTAACCCTAATGCTTACATGTGTTTTTATATTGTTCCCATGATGCCATTTTTCCTTATTGTACATCTGGAGATGCTAGTTTTTGTTCACAAACATCTTTGTGACCCATTCCTGGGAAGGCCAGACATAAAGTGTGTGACTTATGAGAAATCAAACCTGTTGTATGTAATAACACAACTGCAGTGGAATATAACCTAACAGTATGTTTTCTAAACCTAATTATTATAGATGAGCGAATAAAAAAAAAATGTAATTTGCTGATTTGGAGAATTTTTTTGAAAAAATTTGGTTTGATCTGAATTTATTTCCTGCGAATCGAGTTAAAAATGTCTGTTTCCTGGCTGCAGAGAGCCTTTATAGTGGTGTAGAACACTGTGCCTTGTGGTAACACGCATAGGGATTCTGCTTTGGTAGTGAAATAATACTGTGAGTCCGTATGACTGCAGATGACAGGCGTCGCACTTAGAATCACTGCACACGTCACTTATATGGGCAATCACGGGGCCAAAACTGACCAAATAAGTCAAGTATGAACTCAGCCTTACAGGTCGATGTTAGCACCAAGAAGAACTGCACACCTTTTACACAGTCGGCAGCTGATTCCACATAGATGTCTACAGAACCTGTTCTATTAAACGCTTATGCAAGTAGAGCAGTAAGTTTCTGCTGACATCACTGATTATTTTGCCCTTCCTCTGATCTGTCAGAGCAATAACCCACACAAAACGGATCCTGTCTGTGGAGCATCCGCCAATTCTGATGGGACCATACAGGCCTTACAGCTGCTACACAGACAGGATCCATTGTGCATCTCATTTTTCCTTACTTCTGACAGATCAGAAAAAGGGTGAAAAAAAATTATGTCAGCCAGGCCAAGAGGCAAAATAGTGGCCCAGTCATGAAGTGGGGAGGGTAAAAAAAGCATGAGGAGGCCACAGAGTGGCACAATGACAGTGTGAAGGTGGCGGCAGCATTAGGAGGACATAGAGTGGCAAGGTGACATAGAGTGGAGGTGACAGCAGCATGAAGAGGCCACAGAGTGTCAAGGTGACATAGTGTGGAGGTGGAAACAGCATGAGGAGGCCACAGGGTGGCAAAGTGACATAGTATGGAGGTGGCAGCAGCATGAGGATGCTGAAGAGTGGCAAGGTGACATAATGTGGAGGTGGCAGCAGCATGAGGAGGCCACATAGTGCCAAGGTGACATAGTGTGGAGGTCGCAGCAGCATCTGGAGGCCACAGAGTGGCAAGGTGACATAGTGTGGAGGTGGCAGCAGCATGAGGAGGCCACAGAGTGGCAAGGTGACATAGTGTGGAGGTGGCAGCATCATGAGGAGACCACAGAGTGATAAGGTGACATAGTGTGTAGGTAGCAGCAGCAGCTGGAGGCCACAGAGTGGCAAGGTGACAGTGTGGACGTGGCAGCATCATGAGGAGGCCACAGAGTGGCAAGGTGACACAGTGTGGAGGTGACAGCAGCATGAGGACACCATAAGGTGACATAGAGTGGAGGTGGCAGTAGTATGAGGAGGCCACAGAGTGGCAAGGTGACAATGTGGAGGTGGCAGCAGCATGAGGAGAGCACAGAGTGGCAAGGTGACATAGTGTGAAGGTGGGTGCCAATACCAATTCCCGCTGAAGATGGTGGGTGAAAGAAGGAGCACTTGGCATCAGATGTGTGGCATCAGGCGGGTGACAGCATCAGAATAGTAGCTGAGGCAGGTAGCCAGAAGAAACTGGTCCCTTTTGTCAAAGTGTTGGTGTGGCACCATAGTTGATCTAGTCTGATGCATTAGCCATTGGTGGGTGGAAATCCTGGCTGATCCACGCCTCATTTATCTTGACAAAGGTCAGTCTCTCCACATTTTGGGTGGACAGGCGAGTTCTTCTTGGGGTAACTATGGCCCCAGACGCACTAAACACCTGCTCTGATGCCACACTACTGGCCGTGCAGGACAAATTTTCCAGGGTAAACTCGGACAGTTGTGGCCAAAAATCCAGTTTAGCTGCTCAGTAGTCCAGCGGATCTTTAATGACGGCTGGCAGGGTGCACTCCTAGTATGCCACCACCTGCTGGGTCAGGTTCTGCTCCAGGTCTAGATGCTGCTGCTGGTGAGTAGTTTCTTCACTAGGCGGGTGAATAAAGCTGCTCATCAGCGACTCTAGACTCAGGCTGCTGCTGATGGAGCTGGTACTGCTCCTGCCACCCCACCCCTCCCCAGCAGCCTTGGCAGTGGAACTTGAGCGCAGAGGGCCCCCCTGGTCAGACCTGCAAGAGGATGGACGATGGGACAAATAGGCAGCGGCCAACTGACTACATAGGTAGTCTCTATAGTAGTTCAGTTTGGCGTCTCTCTTAGTGGGTGTAACAAGGCCCCCATTTTGGACTGGTAGTGAGGGTCCAACAAGGTGGAGAGCCAGAAGTCATCCCTCTGCCGAATGGTGACAATTTGGCTGTCGCTACGCAAGCAGGAGAGCATGCATCGGGCCATTTGTGCAAGTGACTCTGAGGGAATCCCTGCCTCCATTTCCACTGCATACTGCCACTGTGTGTCTGGGTCCTCTGCATTGTCTTCCTCATTTCCCTGTAGCTCCTCTGCATGCTTCTGCTCCTCCTCTCCTGTCACCTGAGTAGAAAAACCAACCATTTTGCTACACATTGCTTGTGCTCGAATGTTCTCCTCCTCCTCCAGTTCAGCCCCCACAGGGCTCATGTGGGCTGGCCATGAGATCTAGCCGCCATGTCTCCAGTCCCCTGACCAACCAGATTTACCAGCATCTGTTCCAGGACATGAATCATGGGAATGACATTGTTCATCCCATAGTCCTGGCTAATGACAAATAACTTGGCCTCAAAGGGCCTGAGCAAATGGCAGGTGTCACGCATGAGCTGCCACTGGCTGACAGCGGAATTACACAGGGGAGTACTCCTGTCTACTTGGATCATCAGGAAACCGTTTATGGCCTTTCTCGGTTCGTATAGTCAGTCCAACATATGGAGGGTGGAATTCCAACGGGTGGAAACGTCTCAAATCAGCCAATGTTTGGGGGATGCTGTTCTGCCGAATGCAGCTCAAGGAGGGTGTGCTTTGCGGTGTACGAGTGACTGAAGTGCATGAAAAGTTTCCTGGCCATTTTTAGGATGTATTGTAAGGGGGCAGTAACTAAGTAAAATATCACTTTTAATCGTATGAAGGATAAAAAGGCCCCTACAGACAAACAAACATGTAAGAAAAGGTAATATAGAAACCCGTGTGGTCAAAAAATTTATAAAACCACAAAGGCTACGATAAGACCATCAGGTGGAAAGAGTAGCCACACAGTGCATAGTGCAAAGTGAGCGCTCAGCTAGGTATCTACAGAAGGAATACCATGAGAAGCTGGAATGTCACCGTGGGCACTGGTAATGGACTAGCAAATAATATGTATCAAGTCAGGGAAGTGGAGGGTAATGGTATGGTGTATACACTGACCCTAATAGATCCCTACTTGTCCTAGTCCACCCTACTAATGTATCCTTGGAACAGGGTCCCAAAAAAAAACCTGCAAGGGGTCGGGGCCACCCCTTGCAGGTTTTTTTGGGACCCCGCTGCCTTCGTGAACCTGTGGACTGCTACTTTCTGGGCAAGTAGGCTTTGTCAAATCGGGTGGTCTATCCCAGGAACATTTGGCTCCTGACCTCTGCTGCCACCCTGTTGACTCCCAGCCACGCTAGCGACTTGCTGGCTCTGCTGCTGCCTCACGGGTAAGCTGCCACCCTCTTCTCCCGATGATGATAAAGCCCTTTTGTGACCCTGCTCCCAAGTGCGATCAGCTACATCATCATCGAGTACTTTCTGCATGTCACTGATGTCCTCCTCAACCGTCTCAGGGTCAGGAGCCTGACCGCTCACAACACCAGTTCCCACTCCACTCTCCTCATCACTACTTGCCCGCCAACCGGAGGAAGCAGCGGATGTCTCCTGCAGATATTGGCTAAGCAGTAGATGCTGACTTTCCTCTAGTAGCTCGTCCTCACTAAAAAAGTGGAGCCGAGCCTACGGCATATAATACTTCTCGTGGTGAGGGAACTGAAAATGACAGAGGAAGGTTTAGGACAGGTGGGGGCACAGGGTCTGCTCCCAGGCCATGTCAACTAAGCGTCGTGTCAGAGGAACCCACCGACTCTTGGCTGGGGGTGTCTGATGTCACTTCGGACGAAGTGGATGACCGAGTCAGCCATTCAAGAACCGCTGGGTTCCTTGTCAAGACACGACCGCTAGATGACGGGAGCTCAGGACTCTCGCTGCGATCCCTGCTGCCACGTCCCCTTACTCTGCTGCGACCTTTGCCTGCGGCAGAAACATTTAGGCCTCTACCATTCCCCTCAGCAGGGCCTCGCACTTCTCTGTCTGACATACTGTTAAATCAAATAAGTAAAAAGGAAATTAAAACACCCCAAAAAAGTCTGTAATTTTCTCACTTCAGCACACAACGTCTAATAAGCCCATCTTGGTTTACCACTAATACACGCCACATATAACTGTACCGCTGAAAAGCAAATAGGCCCTTATTTTTTCCCCACTTATACACGACACAAAAGGCTTTAAAACAGATAACTGCACCTCTGACCAGCAATATATATACAGGTCCTTCTCAAAAAATTAGCATATTGTGATAAAGTTCATTATTTTCTGTAATGTACTGATAAACATTAGACTTTCATATATTTTAGATTCATTACACACCAACTGAAGTAGTTCAAGCCTTTTATTGTTTTAATATTGATGATTTTGGCATACAGCTCATGAAAACCCAAAATTCCTATCTCAAAAAATTAGCATATCATGAAAAGGTTCTCTAAACGAGCTATTAACCTAATCATCTGAATCAACTAATTAACTCTAAACACCTGCAAAAGATTCCTGAGGCTTTTAAAAACTCCCAGCCTGGTTCATTACTCAAACCCGCAATCATGGGTAAGACTGCCGACCTGACTGCTGTCCAGAAGGCCATCATTGACACCCTCAAGCAAGAGGGTAAGACACAGAAATAAATTTCTGAATGAATAGGCTGTTCCCAGAGTGCTTTATCAAGGCACCTCAGTGGGAAGTCTGTGGGAAGGAAAAAGTGTGGCAGAAAACGCTGCACAACGAGAAGAGGTGACCGGACCCTGAGGAAGATTGTGGAGAAGGACCGATTCCAGACCTTGGGGGACCTGCGGAAGCAGTGGACTGAGTCTGGAGTAGAAACATCCAGAGCCACCGTGTACAGGCGTGTGCAGGAAATGGGCTACAGGTGCCGCATTCCCCAGGTCAAGCCACTTTTGAACCAGAAACAGCGGCAGAAGCGCCTGACCTGGGCTACAGAGAAGCAGCACTGGACTGTTGCATGTAATTCGGAAATCAAGGTTCCAGAGTCTGGAGGAAGACTGGGGAGAGGGAAATGCCAAAATGCCTGAAGTGCAGTGTCAAGTACCCACAGTCAGTGATGGTCTGGGGTGCCATGTCAACTGCTGGTGTTGGTCCACTGTGTTTTATCAAGGGCAGGGTCAATGCAGCTCGCTATCAGGAGATTTTGGAGCACTTCATGCTTCCATCTGCTGAAAAGCTATATGGAGATGAAGATTTCATTTTTCAGCACGACCTGGCACCTGCTCACAGTGCCAAAACCACTGGTAAATGGTTTACGGACCATGGTATTACTGTGCTCAATTGGCCTGCCAACTCTCCTGACCTGAACCCCATAGAGAATCTGTGGGATATTGGGAAGAGAAAGTTGAGAGACGCAAGACCCAACACTCTGGATGAGCTTAAGGCCGCTATCGAAGCATCCTGGGCCTCCATAACCCCTCAGCAGTGCCACAGGCTGATTGCCTCCATGCCACGCCGCATTGAAGCAGTCATTTCTGCAAAAGGATTCACGACCAAGTATTGAGTGCATAACTGAACATAATTATTTGAAGGTTTACTTTTTTTGTATTAAAAACACTTTTCTTTTATTGGTCGGATGAAATATGCTAATTTTTTGAGATAGGAAATTTGGGTTTTCATGAGCTGTATGCCAAAATCATCAATATTAAAACAATAAAAGGCTTGAACTACTTCAGTTGGTGTGTAATGAATCTAAAATATATGAAAGTCTAATGTTTATCAGTACATTACAGAAAATAATGAACTTTATCACAATATGCTAATTTTTTGAGAAGGACCTGTATATATTTTGTTTTTCCACTAATACAGGCCACAAAAGGCTTTAGAAAAGATAACTGCACCGCTGACTGACAAATATATTTTTAGTTTTTTCACGAATACACTCCACAAAAGGCTTTAAATAGATAACTGCACTGCTGAGCTGCAAATATATTTTTAGTTTTTCCACTAATACATGCCACAAAAGGCTTTAGAACAGATAACTGCATCGTCAAACGGCATATATATTATTTATTTTTTCACTAATAAAAGCCACAAAAGGCTTTAAAACAGATAACTAGGGTTGAGCGAACCTGAACTGTAAAGTTTGGGTTCATACCGAACTTTAGGATTTTTGGACCCCGGACCAGAACCCAAACTTTTCAGTAAAAGTTCGGGTTCGGTGTTCGGCGAGTTAATGTCACTTTTTGATAGGCTGGAGAGCAGCCAATCAACAAGCGTTTAACTCGTGTGCCCTTAGAAGCCATCACAGCCATGCCTACTAATGGCATGGCTGTGATTGGCCAGCGCAGCATGTGACCCAGCCTCTATATAAGCTGGAGTCATGCAGCGCTGCACGTCACTCTGCTCTGATTAGTGTAGAGATAGGATGCTGCTGCTGTGAGGGAGAGAATAGGAAAGAATCTTTAATCAGAAGTGCTTGTTAATTCAGCGACCAATTTTGGGCAAGAAACGAAGTTTGCAGCCTTTGCTGCATCTTTCAGTGTGAGATACATGCGTTAGATACTGCTGCTATATTCTATTATTAAAAAAAAACACCCATTTTGGGCAAGATCCTAAATTTGAGATATATGAGGAGAGCGTCAAATTAGGGACCTGGCCCCGATCGTGGATGCTTGTGGAGCTCCTGTTGCAGGGAGAGGACGTGGTCGATCTGTGCCAGCTACACGCACAAGTGAAACACCTTCCTCAGGTGCGAGTAGGTGACAGAACCTTCACTGTTATTTGGCAGGGCCAAATGCGGCTCTACCAATGGTGAGGCCAGAACAAGTACAGGCGATAGTAGATTGGGTGACTGACAGTGCCTTCAGTTCCTTCACATTGTCTCCCACCCAGTCTCCTGCTGAAAGATCAGAGTTGGCACCTGCAGCCCATGTCCATCAGTCCTGCTCCTCACCCCCTTGCAAATCAACCAAGCAGTCTGAGCCCCAAGTCATGGAGCAGTCTCTTCTGCTTTTTGATAACTCTGCTAGCAGGGTTTCCCAGGGCTATCCACCTAGCCCTGCCACCCAACCACTTATGTTTCAAGATGAGTACATGGGAGGACCACCGCTGCACGTCTCGGATGATGACGAAACACAGGTGCCAACTGCTGTGGCTTTCTAACGTGTGCAGACCGACAAGGAGGGCAGGGGTGAAGACTGAGTGGAAGATGATGTGGAGGACCCCACATGGAATCAAGGTCATGCGAGTGACCTGTGTAGTTCGGAGGAAGAAGCGGTGGTCGCACAGAGCCACCAACACAGCAGAAGAGGGAGCAGGGTGCAAAAGCGGAGCGGCCGTCCCTTAGACGGTACGCCTGCTACTGCCCACCGCAGCAAGGGACCGAGCACACCAAAGCAAGCTCCAAGGAGTTCCCTGGCGTGGCAGTTCTTCAGACAATGTGCTGACGACAAGAGCCTGAAGCGAGGCATAAACGTTCTAAATTTGAGCACAACCTGCATGACCAGGCATCTAAGTGCAAAGCACGAGCTGCAGTGGAGTAGATCCAAAAAGTACAGGAAAGGTCTCTTTCTCCTCCTGCTTCCTCTTCTGCTGCAGTCTTGGCCTCTTCATCCAACTCTGGAGTGACAGTGGCACCTTCCACCCCGCAAACAGAGGATCTGCCAGCAACACCACCACCTGGGTCACCAAGCATCTCCACAATGTCCCACGGAAGCATTCAGCTCTCCATCTCCCAAACACTGGAGCGGAAGAGGAAGTAACCCCCCCCCCCCCTACCCACCCGTGATTCCTGGCCCTGAATGCCAGAATTTCAAAATCCCTGGCCTTTGAAATGCTGTCATTCCGTATGGTGGAGACGGAGAGCTTTAAAAGCCTTATGGCGGTGGCTGTCCCATAGTCGCCACTGCTTTTCCAGGCGAGCCATGCTTTCCCTGCACAACTAAGTGAGGGACAAAATCAGGTGTGCACTGCGCAACTCCATCTTTGGCAAGGTCCACCTAACTACGGATACGTGGACCAGTAAGCATGGTCAGGGACGTTATATCTCCCTAACAGTGAGATATAACCCCGGCCTGGTGGTGTGCGATAATGGGCGAAATCTCGTAGGAGCTCTGGGACTAGCTGGTTTGACGCACATCGCTTGCCTGACGCATGTGCTGAATTTGGTGGTGCAGAGGTTCCTTAAAAATAACCCCGATATGTCAGAGTGGCTTCATAAAGTGTGGGCCGTCTGTGCGCGCTTTCGGTGTTCTCACCCTGCTGCTGCTCGTCTGTCAGCGCTGCAGCATAACTTCGGCCTTTCCACTCACCATCTCATATGCGACGTGCCCACAAGGTGGAACTCCCCCTTGCGAATGCTGGCCAGACTGTGCGAGCAGCAGCAGGCGATAGTGGAGTTTCAGCTGCAGCACGCACGGGTGAGTCGCTCTGAGGAACAGCACCACTTCACCACCAATGACTGGGCCTCCATGCGAGACCTGTCTTCCTTGTTGCACTGTTTTGAGTACTCCACTAACATGGCCAGGGCTGATAACGCCGTTCTCAGCATTACTATCCCACTTCTATGCCTCCTTAAAAAAACGCTGCTGGCTATGATGATAGAGGATGTGGCACAGGAGGAGGAGGAGGAGGAAGAGGAGTTCACAGCAGGGTGGCACCCAAACCAGCTCATGGCTATCACTAGTGCATGGCTGGGGGGATACAGATGACACAGACGATACACCTCCCACGGAGGACAGCTTGTTGTTGCCTCTGGGCAGCCTGGCACACATGAGCAATTACATGCTGCAGTGTCTCTGCAACGACCGCCAAGTTGCCCAAATTCTAACTTGTGCTGATTACTGGGTGGCCACGCTGCTGGATCCCCGTTACAAGAACAATGTACCGTCCTTAATTGCATCACTGGAGCGTGATCGTAAGATGCACGAGTACAAGCGCACCTGACAACAAATTCATGCCACAGAAGGACCTATAGTGCTAGCGTGCCAGTGGGCCGCATTAGCACAGTGATGTGCTGCTAGGAGGCGAAACACGGTCCCTGTGGGGCCCAAAGCATAGGGTGCATACTGTTGGGCTGTCGACTGGCACGCTAGCACTATAGGTCCTTCTGTGGCATGAATTTGTTGTCAGGTCCCACTGGCCCGACCACCGCACTCTGAGTCCGATTGGTCCCACTGGCTCCTCTCAGTGCCCGTTTTTTGAGCCTTATTGGCCTGAACGGCCTGGCTCATAGTTTCTAGCCTGCCAGGCTCTAACTTTCAAGGTTTCAGCCTGCTTGGCTCTTAACTGTTGCTTAATTTTTTTTCTTAAACTACAGGCGTGGTTTTGCCTGTTACCCTCAAGCTTACATTCCCCTGATGAGTTTTATGCAAATGAAACGTGACACGTCGGGATTTTCTTAGGGTTTACTAGGGATACCGGCCGGACCAGGGACAGGTATCCGGACGGGCTCGCTCCTTCCGGGGCAAGTACTCCGTATAGGTAGGCAGGGCCTTACTAGCCCCTTCCTGGCTTTAGGGCCTAATCAGGGAAACCGTTCCTGACTTCTGCCTTGCCTATAGCAACATATTGATTTACATCCTTTTCGCATGGTATCCAGTTATCACCAGCTCAAAGTATTGGAAGACTCATCCCATGGAATCCTGAAATGGTACCCTCCTGATGAGATCCATTCACCACGACCATTCCGCGTGAGAACGTTCCTTTCCTTGTCCTTACTGGCAATACCCTGCATTTGTCTAGGCCCACATGGGCTGGTCTTATTTATATGTATTTTTTCTTTTTTGCGCCATTTATTCTAATTAATACCTATTAAATGTTAAGTTTTATTCCCTCTGTCCCCATTTAAGGGGTTCAGTTCATTTGCCTTCTCAATATTTGGGAGTAAACTGGTTTAGCCTTTTGAGCTAGACCTTGTACATTGTTCTTCAATGGGGTTCGGTTTCAGGGTTAAGTTCAGGTCCCGAACTCAAACTTTTTTGTGAAGTTCGGCCAAACCTGTCGAACACGAACATCCAGGTGTCTGCTCAACTCTAGCTGTGACATCACAGGGCTGGCTGGCTGCTGAATGGCTGCATACATGGCCTTATGGGTGATCCCACCTTTCCAGAGTTCATTTCTCCATGTCCTCACACATGCAGCAGCCATTTTAGGAAAAAATTAATCTTAGCACAGAAGATTTTGAATCATAATTTCAGTTGTCACCAGAAAACTATCTACGGTATATCCATCTTTTATCTCCAGTGCTTATTTACAAAATATTAGAATAGTTTTGATCTTAACCACAATTACAATATCAATTAAAATGAAATTACAGTATTCAATTTATGGATAAAAACTGATTTGACAGTTTTGTCCATCCCTTTTATTTATTTATTTACTTATTAAATATGAACTTTAGTGCCTATTTGGGTAATGACTAGTGTTGAGCGAATCAAAGTTAACGAAGTGGACTTCTATCTTAGTTTCAGGAAAATTTTATTAGTTATGAAGCTGAATTTCCTTTTGCTTCGTGGTAACTAATTCATTTTTCCTGAAATTGCGGCAAAACCAAAAAAATACATACTCCATTTGCTCCAGGAGAGGCCGTTGCAGCCATCTTGATTGAAGAAAATGCGCCAAATCATGTCAGTGCGCATGAGATTTTGCGCTTTTTCTTCAATCAAGATGGCCTCTCCATGAGAAAATGGATGAGGTGAGTATGTATTTTTGGTTTTTAACCCTTGATTATCCCCTGAAAGGCCTGAATGTGACTGTCAGATGCCACAATCAGTGTTCAACACCTCTGAGGGGTTCAATGACGGGGGTGGCTGATCACTGTTCCCCATCATTGCACCCTGTACATACAATGGAATGTGATTTGTGACCAAATAATTAGCAATAAATTTAATTTCTTTGTGAACTTCGGCGAAACAGCTAAATCGTATTTTAGTTCACTCATCTCTAGTAATGACATTCTAATTCTGAATATTTTGAGATTAGTTTTGATTCAGTTTCTTGGTTGATTACACTTTTTATAATTTATTCAGTGATTTATTTTATAGGTATCGTGGAAGGATATTTTTTCAAAATTGTTTAATTTCATATGTACAGCATCATAAGTAAAATAATGGTAGCACTTTTAGGCCAAGCAGCCTGCTCACAGTAGCATGAGCAACATGTTGTCCTGTTGAAAATGGCTCCTAAGACACTTTGGATAAATGGCAAATCAATGTAACACTAAGCTGTTATTGTACTAAAAAAAAAAAGACTAGCGGGGTATAGCAACAGAATATTATGCCACTTCACACCATCCTAGTCCGACCCACAGCCACCATCTAGGTACATAACAATCTGAAGCTCTCAGCACTAATTAATGTAGGAGCATCAGGTACTTTTGCACCTGTCCGGTGGTCACAGCTGCCTTCCTGAATTCAATTACATTACTATCCTCAGGGGAGTGATACAGTTGAATACTGTGGTGGTATTTTGTGCTGCACTGTGGTATTTGGTTCTGCTGGGGTGGTATTTTGTGCTACACTATGGTATTGCTGGCCCTGCTTGCTTCTGTTGTCCCTGCCTACTCATGTTGTCCTGCCTTCTGTCAATTTGTACCTGCCAACATGAGGGAACTTTTAGTTTTTTTTTCCAGGCCTACTTTAAGTTCCTAGTCCACCCCTTTGTACATTCATATTCTATAAAAGGAAATAGTAAATTTTCTAAAAATGTCTCTTCATATCATTTAAAAACTTATGCAGTCTATAGACACATTTCATCAAACCAACAATGAAATCTATTATAAAATTGTAGATTTTTGGATTGTTCTTGGCGGGCATGGCTGTTCTACTAGTGAATCTACAAAAAAAATGCAGACTGCTTTATCCTGAGCAGGTTAATGATGAACCTTTTCCAAATATTTGCAAACTGTCCCCATCCTGGTTACAAGGATCAACAAGTTAGAAAGCCTTAGGTTTCATAGAAGTTAAATATTAACTAGCAGCATTCTCAAAAACACTGTCTCTCTCATTCACAAATCTAAAGAATTATACAGCATTATTTATGTGAGATGGCTACAAATTAACCCACTCAAAAACAAGGTAATTGTTTTTATTTTTGGAATCTGCACGTGCTTCAGTACATGGAGGCATGGAGGCAGAGCTGTACACTTTGACCTGGTACATTTATAGAAAGTGATCTGTGCACTAGAAGATGTTTTGTGTTAAGTTCTGTAATTGATGGTGTTCTTATGAAACTTCCAAGGTAAAAAGAGACATGAAGACATGCAATCCATTGTTAGACAAGTTATCTCCAAATGTAGAAATGTAAGGAATGATACTTTAACTAGTGGTGGGTATCCTGTTCAGTCCAAAAGCACAACAAGCAATCCTGAAAGAGTTGAGAAAGAGCCCAAGGGTGCCAGCAAAATATCACAGAGCAAACTGTAAAAAAAACCTCTATTCACGTGTCCAGTATAAAAAATAAAATAAAAACACTGAACAAGAATAGTGTTCACAGGAGGACAGTACAAATGAAGCAGCTGCTGTAAAAAAATAAAAAATAAATAAATAAAGGGGTATTACTTTTTTTTTTGTATTATTTAATACATTATACAACTTTTAAAGGGAACCTGTCACCTGGATTTTGGGTATAGAGCTGAGGACATGGGCTGCTAGATCGCCGCTAGCACATCCGCAATATCCAGTCCTCATAGCTCTGTGTGCTTTTATTGTGTCATAAAACCAATTTTATAGATATGTAAATTAACCTTGTATTTTTGACACAATTAAAGCACAGAGAGCTATGGGGACTGGGTATTGCGGATGTGCTAGCGGCGATCTAGCAGCCCATGTCCTCAGCTCTATACCCAAAATCCAGGTGACAGGTTCCCTTTAAATATATGTACATTATTATATACGTATATTCTTATATCAAGTTGTTGACCCTTGATATAAGGTATAGCCCATGAATCAGTTAGTCCTGTGTAATCCATCCATGACCTAACTGAAAATGGCATCAATCATGTGATATCCCACTCACATTCACTAAGCAACAGTGTTACATGACATATACACTCACCTAAAGAATTATTAGGAACACCATACTAATACGGTGTTGGACCCCCTTTTGCCTTCAGAACTGCCTTAATTCTATGTGGCATTGATTCAACAAGGTGCTGATAACATTCTTTAGAAATGTTGGCCCATATTGATAGGATAGCATCTTGCAGTTGATGGAGATTTGAGGGATGCACATCCAGGGCACGAAGCTCCCGTTCCACCACATCCCAAAGATGCTCTATTGGGTTGAGATCTGGTGACTGTGGGGGCCATTTTAGTACAGTGAACTCATTGTCATGTTCAAGAAACCAATTTGAAATGATTCGAGCTTTGTGACATGGTGCATTATCCTGCTGGAAGTAGCCATCAGAGAATGGGTACATGGTGGTCATGAAGGGATGGACATGGTCAGAAACAATGCTCAGGTAGCCCCATTCTGACATTCAGTTTGGAGTTCAGGAGATTGTCTTGACCAGGACCACAACCCTACATGCATTGAAGCAACTGCCATGTGATTGGTTGACTAGATAATCACATTAATGAGAAATAGAACAGGTGTTCCTAATAATTCTTTAGGTGAGTGTATGTGCTGAGTGATCACGCAGGACACTTCCATGGGATAAATACATAGGACTATTATGGATATTACAACTACGTCACTGTATGTGTGTTTTCATGGCTGCATGTTTTCAGGTGATATGTAAAATGGCTGCCTGTCTCTAGGTGATATTGTAATGTTGTTAATAAAGTAAACTGTAAATTAAAAAAATAACACATACAGCGGAGACAGGAAGAACAATGTTAGATGTGCCTTTACACTGACAGACATGATGAAATGCTGCTGGAGGCAGTCATACCATATATACTGTATACATATGGTCTGAATCTCAATAAACTACTATTACCTGTTAGATATTTGGACAGTTAACTGAATACCAGATGTGTTATGACAGGATTGAGGGTCACATGACTGCCGCCATCTTTAGTCCTATTCAGATCTCCTAATGATGCATTTTACAGGACTAAAATGGGCCATACTCATTTTATTTTTAGAGAGAGGCTATTGTGCAGAAATAGTAAAGGTATGTGAGTAACTTTTTAAATAAATCTATATAAAAAATTGCATAATTACCTATTCTCTAAACAAATAAATATAGTCATTAAAACCAGAATACATCTTTAAGTTTGCCTAAAAACATTTGAAAAGTGATGGACGAACATCGGCTGGGACGACAAATGCTCGCAAAGCGCGCTTTCGCAGCAGGCCCCATTTACTTTAATGGCAGGCGAACTTGAAAAACCTTCAGCTCATATTTGCAGCCAGCAAACACTTCCTAGAAGTACACAAATAGTCCCACAACATGGACAGTGATATACCAGAAGGGGATCATTAGCAAAAATTCCCACAAAAAATATGTATTTTATTCAGGGGACATTTTTATGCGTCTTAAAGGGAAACTCTTAAAAATGTGCCCTGCTTGAGCCTAGAAAAATGTTATTTCCTATTGGTTTGATGTATACAAATTTGCAGCACTCCACGTTTTTGTATCCTGCAGAGACCATTAAAAAAATGCATACGTTAACGTATTTTTTTTTTTCTACCATGGAACTGTATGGTGAACGGACACCATTGTACGGCATCAGTCTGAGGCATCTGTTAATGATGTGAACCCAGCCCTAGTGTCAGAGTAAGCACCAGTATACAGCGGAGCAGCGTGGCGGAGAGGGGAGGCCGCCATGTACTGACAGAGCGCTACCTGGTCCTGCTGGTCAGGGATGAGGACTGTGCTTCCCAAGGATCACTTTCTACTGGGAAATATAGGGCACAGTGTAATACACTAGAATCTATACAATATAAAGATATTAGCCCTACCCCCGAATAATAATACAATTAGGGGTCATTTATTATATAGAAATACATATATGTTAGGCTACTTTCACACTGGTGTTTTGAATTCCGTTTGTGAGATCCGTTTCAGTTCAGCCCCAATGCATTCTGAATGGATAAGGATCCGTTCAGAATGCATCAGTTTGGCTCTGTTCCGCCACCATTCCGCTCTGGATGCGGATCGCTTTGGTGTCCGCCTGGCGATGCGGAGCCAAACGGATCCATCCTGACTTACAATGTAAGTCAATGGGAGCGGATCCGTTTTCACTGACACAATTTGGTGCAATTGAAAACTGATCCGTCCCCTATTGACTTTCAATGTAAATCAGGACGGATCAGTTTTGACTTTGTTCTTCATAATGCAAACGGATCCGTTCTGAACGGATACAATCGTTTGCATTATAGGTGCGGATCCGTCTGTGCAGATACCAGAAGCCTTAGGCGTATTTCTGACACAGATTGTGGCGCAAAGGTCCTTATCATCAATCTGCATATTTTTCTCGCTCATGTCAGGTCTAAAAAAGGATGGCGTGGGCAGGGAAAGAGATACAGTTATGGCCATCCAGTTATTGGATACCACCGCCATACATTGACCGGTCAACACCTCTGTACAGTGACCGGATAACATCGCCATACCGTTCGGCGCTATGCAAAAAAATATGGTGCGTGCGAATATCGCCATATGTTCGCCATATGCGAAACAAACGTCGGGTGAACCGCAAGGCAATCTCTACATTTGGATGTTTCTCAATACTTCGGGGAAAATGTTCTATGGACAGATAAGACAAAGGGGGAACTGTTTGGCAGTAATAAACAATGATATGTTTGGTGGGAAAAGAATACAGCATAGCAACACTAAATCTTCGTTCAAACTGTGAAATATTTTGGAGAAAGCATCATAGTTTTCAGCTGCTTTGCTATCTCAGGGTCTAGACAATTTGCAATCATTGATGGAACAAGGGATTCTAAAGTGTATGAAAGCACTGCACAGTAGTGTTGAGCACAAATATTTAAAAAGCAAATTTTTAACTCAAATATCACCACTTTGAAATTTGTGAATATTTAGAATATAGTGCTATATATAAGTTTTTGGAATATTCATCATTTTTTCTATCTGAACACATGATTCCTCCCTGCTTCTTACTTGTGGGACAATGAGTCATTGACCCACAAGCAACTTAAGCAGGGAGGAATCATGACTTCAGATGGAAAAAAATGACGAATATTCTAAAATACGAATATATAGAACTATATAGAATATAGTGCTATATATCCGTTTTTTTAAAAAATATTATTCATTTTTTTTCCATCTGAAGTCATGATTCCTCCCAGCTTAAGTTGCTTGTGGGCCAATGACACATTGGCCCACAAGCAAGAAGCAAGGAGGAATCATGTGTTCAGATGGAAAAAATGACGAATATTCTAAAAACGAATATATAGCACTATATTCTATAGTGCTATAGTATATATTTGTTTTTGACCCACACCTGTATCGATTGCGTAATATTCGCATATTACGCGATCATTACCTTGCCGATTTTCGAGTAAAAAAAATGAATGTAGAATTCACGAATATTCGACAAAAATTCTAAGAAATATTTGCTAAATATCACTAATTCGAATATGACCCCTGCCGCTCATCACTACTGTACAGGAGAAGGCAAAGGAAGCAGTCCATGGCCTCCTCTTAAAGAGACATTGGGTGATCCAACAAGACAATGAACCAAAACACACAAGTAAATCTTCTAAAGCAGGGCTTAGCAACCCTTGGCACTCCAGCTGTTGTGAATCTACAGTACAACTTTCAGCATGCTCCATTCACTTCTGTGGAAGCTGCAAAAACAACCTACTAAGTCTGCATTTTGGCAGTTTTAGCTTTACAGCGGCTGGCTTGCTGGAGGTTACTGACCCCTAAACTAAAGAATAGTTGCAAAAAAAAATGAAGTTTTCTGTTTTGGAATGGCCAAGTCTGAATCCTGCCCTTAACCCTATCGATATGCTGTGACAGCCTGAAGAGGGCCATGCATGCAAGGAACCTCAGAAATATTGATGAACTGGAACATATTTTCAGGGAGGAATGGTCCAAAATTCCTGTTCAATATTGTACAAATCTTCTTTGCAGCTACAGTTAGTGTTTACAGGATGAGATTGTTTCTAAAGAAGGATCTACAGGTTATTAAATTCAAGGATTTTTACTGGCATGCAAAATAAAGACTTGAATGGGCAATGGTGTTATGATTAAAGTGGAACCACTGTGCTGACCGAGACACTACTGACCGGGTAAATTCCAGATAGAAGATAGCTGACCGAGACAGACTAGGAATACATGCAGACAGAGATGGCTTTTGGAACCCAGACACACAAAGACATACCAGATAATAGTAGACAGACATGGAAATTCAAGAACCCAGGCATATCTCAGAAGACCAGTCCAAACTGTAACAACTGCAGGGACCAGTGCAAACATGGCAGTACCTTCAGGAAGCCAAACAGGACCAGTGCAAACATGGCAGTACCTTCAGGAAGCCAAACATATTGGGATGGCACAGGCTAACATAGAGCTTCAGGAACCCGAGCTTACTGTAATGACACAGACAGAAATGGAGCTTTAGGAAGCCACAGTTAGCAGGAACCTGCACACACAAGGCAAGACTATAGGAACCAGGCTTCAGGATACCGGCTTCAGGATACATGCTTCGGGATATAGGCTTCAGCATACAGGCATGGGCCTTTGGAACAGGCTTTAGTACACAGGGGCAGGCTTCGTTGCACAGCTAGGGTCTGAACACACACTTGAGACAGACCAAACTGAATTCCAGACCCAAAACTGACCCCACTCAGAAACTAAATAGCAGACTAACGAGCACATGGGCAACAGGTGCAGATTCAGACACAAACTGGGGAAATTAACCCGTAAGATTCAGAAAACTTCAGACACAGACTGGGGAAAAACTACTGAGGAAACAGTCACAATAGAGCTATTTACACCCACCCAATACACACAGAACAGAGAGTAATGTGCTGAAAGATGAAGTTCCTCTTCATGTTCAACTTTCTAGCAGAAGACTGAAGGTTTTGTGCCAATATTGACTGGTATTTGGAAGTGTTTATATTCCCTCTAGCTTAAAGGGGTTCTGTACTTTGTTTAAACTGATGATCTATCCTCTGGATAGATCATCAGCTTCTGATCGGCAGGACCAGCGACGTCACGACTAGTATCACTGGCCTGGGCGAGACTAAGCTCCATTCAAGTGAACAGTGAACTGTCTTTACTGTGTTCCATGGTATATCTAATGCTTTAGAAATTCTTTTGTACCCTTCTCCTGACTGATACCTTTTAAAAATGAGATCCCTCTGATGCTTTGGAAGCTCTCTGTGGACCATGGCTTTTGCTGTGGAATGCGACTAAGAGAATTTCAGGAAAGACCAACTAGAGCAGCTGAAATTTATTTCGGGTTAATCAGAGGCACTTTAAAAGATGGAAGGTGTATGCTAACTTCTGTTTAGGGTTCATTCACACGTCCGCAAAACACGGACACCTGCAATGTGTGATCCGCAATTTGCGGACCGCACATCACAGACACTATAATAGAAAATGCCTTTTCTGGTCCGCAATTGCGGACAAGAATAGGACATGTTCTATTTTTTTCAGGAACGGAATTGCGGATCCCAAAAATTTGCATCCGTTCCAGCCCCATTGAAAGTTAATGGGCATGCAAATTGTGGAACGAATGCGGACCCAAATTACAGACGTGTTACCCAAATTACAGACGTGTTACCCAAATTACTTACTTCTGAACACAGCTACATCCCCAGTTATAAGAGGGTGTGCACACTTGTGCAACCACATTATTTTCATTTTTTTGCTTTCTTCCCTCTACCTAAAAGATTTCAGTTTGTTTATCTTTGTCTAATTTTAGACAAACCTGACATTTTAACAGGGGTGTGTAGACTTTTTATATCCACTGTATATATAGTATGAAAAATTCCACGGCACCTCCAAGGCAGTAAAATCAGAAAATACTTTTATTCACCAGACAGCTCGTTTCGATCCTCCTCCTGGGATCTTTCTCAAGCAGTGACAAACATTACTAGTGCTCAGCATATATTTATACAACTTACATCCTTGTTCAATCAAATTATAACAAGTATCAATTAACAGAGCCATCAGGAAAAATCTAAATCTAACCCTCAAAATATATCAAATATAAAGTGTAAATAGTGACATTGTAAGTGTATCATACAATAAGTGTACTGCAGATATATATATGGTTAAAGTGTACCCATAAATACCATATTTAAACATACGGTCATCATAATTCATCAATTCCTAAACAACTAGAGATGACCATATAATTACATACAGGTGTACCTTTAAAAACCAAAACAGGACAGGTCCTAGAGAGAGCGTGGAAGGAGATCAGTGAGGAGTTTGGCGTGCCGGTCTTTCATCTGCGCATGTCGCAGGACCTTAGAAGACTTCCGGATCACGTGACTCAAAGTCCGATCACATGATCGCTATATGTATGTGAATCCGACGTTCTGCGTTCCAGCGTGGAGCGCAAAGCATCAGTGTACGTCACCTCGTCTGTGTATTGGAGCTTGCGTTCCACAGATCGTAAGGAACGCAAGCAACTTCAGAGCAATCTGACGTTCAGTCATATGGGAGGGCAAACTCCAGTATATGCACCCGGTCCGCATTAAGGCACAGCATACAGCATGAGTCCAAAGTGGCAGTGCAGGGTACACTCCACGATCGGAGGCCACCTGGAGTAAGGCAGATGGAATAACTGACTATACACACATCAAGGATGTATATAGTAAATACCTAAAGAGATTTAATTAGTCGTAGAAATCAGATCATCTATATCAGACCAATGCATCAATGTATGATGACTCCAATTGGTCTATATTAATTGTAAAGATATATAGACAGTATCCATGTGATAGACATAACCCCTAGTCATACGAGGAGTCTGACCAGAGTATCCCTGTTGTTCACACAGGGAAACTCGTCAAAGCGCTATCGCCGTCAGTAGATTGTCACTCCTGGCAGTCAATCTGACTGGTCGACAGTCTCATCCTCTAGATTACGGGGATATTGTCCCTACTCTATAGGTCAAACCAATTAAATAGACCATCCACCATCTCCAGGTAAGACCCCAACATAAGTGGGGCACCCACCGGTGCCAATCGGACAAAGAGTCAATGACTCACATGCTGTCACAGTGTCCAACACGGAACCTGTGCACCGACCAGAGAAGCCCAAACCCACAGCAAACGACATATGGCTATGAAGTATATATGATGAATCACTGGCGATCGGGACAGTATAATAATTACAAATGTATATACAGGACAATAAGTTTATTCTTGTAGAAGTTAGATTGTTGTATTCTAATTTCAGTGCTTCCTCCTATCTATCCATCTCACTCCAACGCTCCCCCTTCACATTAAGGACCACTCCTGAATGATGAACTGCAAGAGAGTAAAAAGCAAAACAAACAATTGATTAATTCTATACAACCACTGTATAAAACAGAGGGCACTAGTACATGTGCCCAAGAGCAAAAGGCCAGCAACATCCGAAATAACCCAATCAGGATAATATCCAAGGTCTATAGTCTACATAAAGTCCCTGGGGTTTTAGTGTGTTCAATTTGGAGATCCATTGGATCTCACATTTTTTTTAAAGTAACTGTCTATTTCCACCCTGCCGAGGAGTGGGAATGTGATCTATTAACATAAATCTCATGTCTCTTTCCTGATGTCCAAGGTCAACAAAATGTTGGGGACTGGGAGATCTAAGCGTTTCTTTTGAATCGTATATCTATGTTGATTGATTCTCGATTTAAAATCTAATGATGTTTCCCCAACATATAGCAGTTGACACGGGCACCAAAGTATATATACAACAAACCCCGAATCACATGTCAGGAAATGTTTAATCGGATACTTCTTTTGTGTCATGGGATGCAGAAAGAAGCTACCTTTATGCATGTAGTGGCAATTTACGCAGTTTAAACAGGGAAAACTCCCTAGTTTAGGACAGCGTAAAAATGTTTGGCCAATTAGACGTTGTGGACCTATATCGGTGTGCACCAATTTATCCTTCAGATTTCTTGCTCGTTTGAAAGACATGAGGGGAGGAAGTTTCAATTCTTCAATCTCATCATGTCCACTTTTCAGAATAGACCAATGTCGTGAGACAATCTGTCGAATATGCATGCTATCCTCAGTGTAAACAGTGACCAGTGGGATCCTGTTGCTGCTCTTCCTAGTTAATTTCCTCCTATTTAGCAACTCAGTGCGGGACCTTTTTTGTATAGTATCTAGATGTTCATGTAGTAACGGCGAGGTAAAGCCTCTATCCTTGAACGATTGTGACATAATGTCCAGTGTATCAGTTAGTTCCTGGTCATTACTCACAATATGTTTAGCACGCAAAAATTGACTAAGTGGCAAGGATTTTACCATTGCTCTGGGGTGTGCACTATTAAAGGTCAATAGTGTATTCCGATCTGTTGGTTTACGGTACAACGTAGTGGAAAGTGACTGTTCTGTTACTGTAATCAGAGTATCAAGAAAATGTATCTGTTTATTAGAGTGTTCCAAAGTGAATTTAATATCCACATCTATGGTGTTTAGAAAATTAAAAAAATTCCAAGAGTTGATCCTCAGATCCTGTCCAAATCAAAAAAATATCATCTATGTATCGCCACCACCTCAGCACATGGCGAAAGTGGGGCGATACATAGATGTGTGTCTCTTCGAGGAAGGAGACCACCATGTTGGCGTAAGTCAGCGCCACTTTAGACCCTATGGCGGTCCCCTTCCTCTGG
Source organism: Bufo gargarizans (assembly GCF_014858855.1). Taxonomy (NCBI): domain Eukaryota; kingdom Metazoa; phylum Chordata; class Amphibia; order Anura; family Bufonidae; genus Bufo; species Bufo gargarizans. Next base: position 233,893,204 of record NC_058080.1, read on the forward strand.
AGATAAAAGTAGTCACCAAAAAGAAAATAATTGCATGTGAGCACTAGGTGTAATAATTGTAAGATAAAGTCCTGACAACCCGCTGAAAGAGCAGAGTTAGTCAGGGCTTTAGTTACTATCTCCAATCCAAAATCATGTCTGATTGAGGTGTAAAGGCTGGTTATGTCAAGAGAAGCCAAAATAGCACCAGAGGGCAATGTAACGTCAGTCAATTTATTCAGGAAATCTGAAGTGTCCTGAATATAAGATTGAGCACAGATCGCATACTGTCTCAACACTCTATCTAGGAAAATAGATATGTTACACAGTAGTGAACCCCTCCCTGAGACAATAGGTCTCCCTGGTGGAGTATTTAAGTTCTTATAAATCATGGGTAAAAGATATAAGAAGGATATAAGAAAATCTCTGAGCTTGTCAATCAATGAAGCCAGCAGTAACTGCCTCATGTAACACACTCTGAATTTTCCTCTCTATCTCCCATCTAGGATCAGTGTTTAACCTCTGATAAACCTCATGGTCTTCAAGTTGTCTATGTGCTTCTGCTATATACTGATGAGTGTCCATGACCACAATCGCACCACCCTTATCCGCAGATTTTATGGTGAGACTGTGGTCATGGACTAACTCATCAATAGCACGCCACTCTAGTTCAGTCATATTGGGATGTCTAAACCTCTTTTTGTCACTAATTTTTAAAGCATTCACATCCTTCATCACTGCCTCAATAAACAAATCAATGGCAGGCGAGGATACAGGTGGTATAAATTCACTTTTGTTAAACAAATCGTAATCACAAAGCCTCATTTCAGTAATTTTAGTACACATATTGTTTTTAGATGGGTGAGTCGTGAACCAGGTTTTGAGTTTTAGTCTACGGAAAAATTGGTATAAATCTGCTTCAAGTTGCAACCAATTAGTGCTGCTATTAGGACAAAAACTCAATCCCTTGCCCAGGACTTTCAATTGAACATCAGATAGTACATGTGATGAAATATTTACCACAATATCGGAAATCAATTCCACTTGTTCACAGGTGGTCTCTTGCTCCTGGTCTTTGTGTAAGCGGTGCTGTCGGCGTTTTCTGCCTCCACGTCGTATTGGCCTCTTGATGCTTGACTGGTTGTATGGTCTAAAAAAGACTCAGGGGTAATGTTATTATGTTGTGAAACAATAGAGTCCTTATTGAAAGTCTTTTTACCCAATCTTGAATTGCGTATTTGAGATGGAGATTGGTAATTAGTAGACCAATTGTATACAGTCCCTGTATTATAATCCGCAGCATCACGTTGCCATTTACTGCTTTGTATCTTGTATTTCCCCTTTTAATTTATCCAAAAAGGGATTAACTTTGGATATATGGTCATGGTACTCATCAGTGGAAAGTAAAGACGATAAGGTGGCTTGCAATGCATCTCTTTTACATAGTTTACCCTGACTTTTATTTCTACATCGTCTCAAATATGTAGTAGTTATTTTCTGAGTTCATTAGTGACATTTTTCCAATTATTAGGAAAGACCTTAGCAATTACATTGCCTTAAAGAGTAACTAAACTTTTCTAGAAGATTCCTTTGAAATGTTCTATGTAGCCTAAAATATTTTTGTAATATACTTTATTAATATGTGATACCGTTTTCCTGCTCAAATAGGGACCCAAAGTCCTAGGTGCTATTGCGACTTACAATCAGTATTCTAGTACAGTGCTGGTATATGGATTTCACTGGGGGCCACAGCAAACACTGCTCCTGACTGTGTGCCCCTGAAGCTTGGCTAGATTTGGCATAGCACAGCTCATCGGTACCCAGGACAGGCAGTGAAATACGTATTCCAGTACAGCACTGACATGTCAGCACTAATAATGATTTTAAAATGCATTTTTTAGGCTATTTAGAACATTTAAAGGAAGGTTGTAGAAACGTTTATTTAATCTTTAAATTGCCATATCATATTCAGGTTCCCAACTAATACTGTAAATAATTTATATGGAATGTTGCGAAAAACCTTGTATCAGAGTAATTTTCCAAGTTTAGCTCATATTTCATAATAAGCCTTCTAAGTGTGATACATGGAACTCTTGGAGATATCTACAAGTCCCAACCTACTGTACATCACAAGTGGATGAAGGATACATAGATAATTGGAATAAATATTTGGGAATCAACAGTTGGAAATCAATATCCTAATTTTCCAGATTTAATTTCATGCTTTTATTTCATACAGTTTACTTTTCACTTTCTTTTAAAAAACATGTTAATATTTTTCAGGATTGCTCCCTAGAGAAGTGGAAGCGATAAGCTTTTCTTATCTTCATCGCTTTTTATTGTAAATGTTAAAGTACAAAGCTTGCATATAGTAAATATCCAGGCATGCCTTTGATGTGGACAACAATACAAGTTATCAAGATGGTAGAAAACAAACATAAAATGCCCATAAAGTCACAGATAGCAAAACAATAATCAGCTATTACAATGAATGTTAACAAATGCAAAATGAACATAGCAGAGCTGTGGGAAGAAATTTTGCGCAGCCCTGGCAAAAGGGTGATATTACAAAGATTCAAGGATAGACAAGAAATAGGTTAATGAAAAGAATAGATGTATGAAAGTCATTTAGTTAGGACAACCTGCAGAGAACTTCAAAGTGAGTCACCTAGAAATCTAAAATGCCATAAATAGACAGGTGTGCAAGAGTGGTTTAGCATCTATATTGCTGGGAGTGTATATATGATGTCCTCACAGCTCTCATAAGCTCATAACTCAGATAGCCAATTCTTTCTGTTGGGAACAGATGGGGTCTTAGGTATTGTTGAAAGTTCTAAGGAATACTTGCATAACACCTTTTAATTTGAATTAGTTTTTATTAAATGCCTAAATAGTTACCGTATTTTTTGCCGTATAAGACGCACCGGCATATAAGACGCACCCAATTTTAAAGGAGGAAAATCTAGAAAAAAAAGATTCTGAACCAAATACTGCAGTAAAATATTTTATATCAACTGTATAAAGTTAACAGCAGTTTAAGAACAATTTTATGTCAACCATGTAACATATTAAGAACTATCTTTACTCTCATTAACAGTCAGAAAAGTCAGTAAACAGTGAAAGTAACAAAAATAAGGCTGTAATGCTTTTATTCGAACCCCAAGAATTCCTCTTCTTCACTGCTATCAGAAATGTGGAAGGACAGATCCACGCAGTCATTGTCATCACTTTCTTCCTCACTGATGTCAAATAAGACGTCGTCTTCTATTCCATCCAAGGCATTACTAATGCCACACTTCTTGAAGGATTTTACAACAATGTCCTCCTTCACGGAGTCCCATGACCTTTTAACCCATTCACACACTTGTGTGATAGTGGGCCTCTTCATCCGCCCAGTAGGCGTCAGATCATGGTTCCCAGCTGACATCCAGGTGTTCCACTCCTCTCGCATCAGAACTTTGAACGGTTTGTTAATGGAAACGTCCAGAGGTTGCAGCTGGCTGGTAAGACCACCAGGAATCACAGCTATTTGGGTCTTAACTTCCTTAAAGTTATTTTTAATAGTTTCTGTAATGTGCGCTCTGAACTGGTCAAGCACCAACAAGGAAGATTTCTTCATAAGCCCGCCAGGACGTTTGGACCACACTTTGTCAATCCACAGCCTCATGCCATTTTCGTCCATCCACCCTTTATCATGAATGTGCACGACGACTCCCCGTGGAATTTCTTTTGGTAATGTTTTCCTTTTAAAGATCAACATCGGAGGCAGTTTGGTACCATCTGCACAGCAGGACAGCACAACTGTGTAGTGGGTTTTCTCATGCCCTGAGGTTTTTACGGTTATGGTTTTGGCTCCTTTGTTATCTACGGTTCTGTTAGATGGCACATCAAACGTTAGCGGGACTTCATCCATGTTGCCAATCTGGCTAATTTCAAAGTTATTCTTCTTCCTCGCATCAATAACAAACTTATGAAAAGACAGAATCTTTGATTCATATTCCTTTGGCATTTTTTGTGCAATCCTGGTTTTGGTGCGCATAGAAAGGCCAGATCTCTTCATAAATCTAAAGCACCACGATGGTGATCCGGTGAAATCCTGAATGCCTTTCTCCACAGCAATGCGTTTGGCCTCATAGATTATCATTTTAGTTGAGACAGAAAGTCCATTTTGCCGGTGACGGGTGATCCACTCCTTCACTTCTACCTCTAACTCTGGCCACTTTGCAGTTGGTCCACGTAAGGTGTGCTTGCTTTTATCCAACTTTTGGAGCTGATCCTCCTGTTTCCTCCACTCTCTTATCATTTTCTCAGTTGGAGGTGGCCCGAAGTGTCTCTCCGCTGCTCTGTTTCCATGCTCCTTAGCAAATTTGATTACTTCCAGCTTGAAAGCAACTTTATATGCCAGTCTCTTCTGCTTAGACATCTTGAAAAGGATAACGGTACCGTAATTTTCTACAAGAAATCCAGAAATTACCAATATGTTCTTCATTTCCCCTCCCCCCTTATATATCATCTGGTGCTTTCTTATCCAGCCATATTTCATCTGGTGGTCTCCTACCCCCCATATTTCATCTGGTGGTCTCCTACCCCCCATATTTCATCTGGTGGTCTCCTACCCCCCATATTTCATCTGGTGGTCTCCTACCCCCCATATTTCATCTGGTGGTCTTTTACCCCCTCATATGCCATCTACAGTAGTTTGAGTGAATGCTGCTGGAGAGAATGTTGTGGGATAGTCTGCAGCATTGGTTTACAGACTGTTACACTGACCATGCAGGAGTCATGGGAACAGCTATTCATCACACTGACAACATATGGGGAGACTTTATCATCATATGGGGGAACAGGAACAGCCATACTGCAACTTTTGTAATCAGTAAAATCAGCCAATACTTGGCTTTAAATGTTCATTATGCTCTAAGCTCTGTGTGTGGGCATGTATGCACATTTTACATTTCATTTACCCTGTAGTTGGTCCGCCTGAACACTTTCTCTCCATACACCATACACGCTGCCTGGCAACAGTATGATGTAGGGAGGGGGGTGTGTCTTCTCCCCGTGATTCGGGGGCAGAGCTTGTGGAGCCATTCTTCTGCCCATCAATCATGGGCATCCAATAGAGTACAGTTGTAGGCGAAGTGGGGGCGGAGCAGGAGCAGCAGTATGAGGTAGGGAGGGCGGTGTCTTCTCCCCGGGATTCGGGGGGCGGAGCTTTGGCGGATCAATCAATCACGGGCATCAAATCAAGGAGGAGCGGGGCGGAGCAGAGCACGGACAGCACACAGTAATCTTGGCCGGAGGAGGCGGAACTTATGGAACAGAAGGGGCAGACGTGCAGACATTTCAGGGCAGCGGGAGATATGCCCAGTGCCCGGGAGATATGCCCAGAAGCGGATTCCGCCCACACTGCCCAGCAAGGAGTGAGACTGCCCGGGAAGACATAAGGAGGCACAGCCCGCACTGATGGAGGGAAAGGTAAGCAGCTCAGCAGAGCGTTGACATGGTGCCCGAGCACGTGGTTAGACTGTCGGGAGGGGGGGGACAAGGCGCGCTTTAGGAGGAAGAGGGAAGCCCGAACACACACAGCCTGGCCGTGCAGGGAGGGTCAGAAAAGTCTCCACAGCCTGCAGTACATGCCACAAATCCAGCCTGCAGCACACACAGCATAAAAAGAGGACTGCGAGCAAGCACCACACAAAGTTAGGGGCAGTTTTAATGCAGGTAAAATGTGTATTCGCCGTATAAGACGCACCAACTTTTCCCCCCCAGTTTTGGGGAAGAAAAAGTGCGTCTTATACGGCGAAAAATACGGTAAATTCTATGGTCGTGATTGTGTCTGCTAGAGCCACTTTGATCCTTTTATTCTTAAAATTACGCTTGCCCTAAATACATTCAATTCCTTGCAATAATACCAAAAAAGAACATTGAAATGGTAATTGTCATTGGTCACAAAGTGAGGAAGGGGACAGATGTTTCACCTGCAACTTGCATTGTAACTTTATCATCATCATCAACATCATAATTACAAAGGCATACAATAGCAAGTTGTCCTGTTCATAATTCCCACAAATAATTTAGGCACAGTTTAGGTGCTCTTGTTATGATGCAGAAGCAATGTTCCTGTCCTTGATTTGAGGTACTAGCACTCCCTATGTATTATTCATAATTTGCTGCACAATTATATACCATAAATCAGAAGACTCGTGAGCTTTGACTAGTACAAGTTTTCTGTGATGCTTAGTGCTGTGTAATAATAGGATTATGTGTTCCATGATGTCTTCTTACTTCCCTCAGGCTCATTGTCTGAGAATTTTTGATCCATGGGGAACATATTTTAAGTTATTCAGAATGGCTGATAGTCTCTTATTCATCCTTCATTGTTTTAGGTTAACACAAATAGAGGTGTTATTCCACAATGGAGCATGAGTTATAACTACTTGCATGTGGGTTTGTGGACCAAAAGTAAGGTGTTATAGACTTTGTTGAACCACTGTTCCGAAAACTGGAAAACACAGCAAGAGTGGAATTCGAATAGAAGGAAGATGACCTACAGGACCGGACAAACAGAGACATGGAATTGGAACTTGTTCAGACCTAGATTAAGACTTCTGGAACCCAAACAGAGAGATGGAACTTGTTCAGACTTAGATCAAGACTTTTGGAACACAGACATATAGAGACATGGTTTTGGAACTTGTTCAATCTTGGATGAAGACTTTGAAAACCCAGACATACAGAGACCAGTCCAAACAGTAACCACTGCAAGGACCAGTGCACACATAACACTAACTTCTGGAACCTGAACATAGCAGAGATAGCATGTAATCATGGGACTTCAGGAACCCAGACACACTTGGCAGGATTAATAGCAGGACAAACGAGCACATGAACAACAGGTGCAGATTCAGACACAGATTGGGGAATTTACCCCTACGGAACCATATTGGAGAGACACAAACATTAGGCATTCACCAGACAGAAAAGAACAAGTGATAATATGGCTGGAGGTACATTAGTCGGTAACTAAATAACAACTTTACTGTAGGCCAGTGGAGTACAGTCCCGAAAAATTAGGCATTCACCGGACAGAAAAGAACAAGTGATTATGCGGCTAGAGGTACATTAGGCGGTCACTGGATAACAATTTTACTATAGGCCAGTACAGGCCACAAAAATCAGGCATTTACCCGACAGAAAAGATCAGGTGATTATGTTGTTGGAGGTATATTAGACTGTCACTGGATAACTATTTTATTGTAGGCCAGTACAGGCCCCAAAAATTAGGCATTCATCTGATAGAAAAGAACAAATGATTATGTGACTATAGGTACATTAGGCGGTCGCTGAATAACAATTTTATTGTAGGCCAGTGGAGTACATGCCCTAAAAATTAGGCATTTACTGGACAGAAAAGAACAAGTGATTATGTGGCTGGAGGTACATTAGGCGGTCACTGTATAACAATTTTACTGTAGGCCAAAACAGGGCCCAAAAATTAGGCATTCACCTGAGAGAAAAGAATAATTGATTATGTGGCTAGAGGTATATTAGGAAGTCAGTGGATAACAATTTTACTGTAGGTCAGTGGAATATTGGCCCCAAAAATTATGCATTCACTGGACAGAAAAGAACAAGTGATTATGTGGCTATAAGTACATTAGGCGGTCACTGTATAATAATTTTACTGTAGGGCAGTGGAATACATGCTCCAAAAATTATGCATTTACCAGACAGAAAAGAACAAGTGATTATGTGGCTGGAGGTACATTAGGCGTTCACTGGATAACAATTTTACTATAGGCGAGTACAGGCCCCAAATATTAGGCATTCACCTGATAGAAAAGAACAAGTGATTATGTGGCCATGCACTGCACATGTCATTTTGCACTGTTTCAGTGCGCTCAGCACATTGGCACCATTGTCGCACACCACTTTACTAGCTGTCAAATTGAGCGGGGTTAGCTAGAGATGGCCTTGCGGTTCACCCGGCGGTTGTTTCGCGACGAACTTTGCTAGTTCGCCGAACATGTGAACATATAGCAATGTCCGCTGGCACCATATTCCTTTGCATTGTGCCGAACTTTGACCCATGAAACATCCATCAGGTGGGACAGGACAGCCAATTAAGACGTTTCAACACAAGGACACACCCCTACCCTATAAATAAACCCAATCTGGCCGCCATTCAGTCTTTTGCCAGTGTAGGGAGAGGTTGCTGTGTGGAGTAGGGACAGACTGTTAGAGACACTAAACACTAGCGAATAGGGCAACAAAAGTCCTTTTAAGGACTGGTATAAGTGTGCTATTGATAGGTGTGACATACTGAGGGGTGTGATATACTTATGATATACTTACTAACATAGAAAGTATATTATATTGTATTTGTATTGTGTAGCAGTTATGTGCCTTTCTGCCGCGATACCGCAACTTAGCAGAGGGACAAACGCTATTGGCACAACTAATTGCAACTGGTGTGATACGCCAGTTTCCTCCCAAAACAACTGATTGAGGCAAGGGTGTGATATACCTACGACATACTTCCTATATAGTGCATTTGTATTGTGCAGCATTTGTGTGCGGTTCGGCTGAGATACCGCAGCTATACAGAGGGACAAACGCTATTGGAACAACTAATTGCAACTGGTGTGATATACCAGTTGCCCCCCCAAAAAACTGATTGAGGCACGGGTGTGATATACCTATAATATAATTTCTATATAGTGCATTTATATTGTGCAGCATTTGTGTGCGGTTCTGCTGAGATACCACAGCTATACAGAGGGACAAATGCTATTGGAACAACTAATTGCAACTGGTGTGATATACCAGTTGCCCACAAAAAAAACCTGATTGAGGCAGGAGTGTTATATACCTATAATATACTTCCTATATAGTGAATTTGTATTATTTAGCATTTCTGTCACGGTAGGTAAGATAAGGGAAGGAAACAAGAAATGGCAAAGCAAACAAAACAACTGACTAGGCCCTAAAGCTAGTGAACAAAGGGGTCACCTCCTAGCAATCCCTAAAAAACTTTCCCTGCGATGCTATGCCCATGTGCATATCTCGATGGTAGATATGCACATGCCCACACACCTAAGCTGAAACACACTGGACCAAACCCTCAGCAGTAGGGAAAAGAGAAAGAGACTACCAGCTCCTTCAACCACTGAAGGAGCTAGCGTCACTCTAGGGGCCTATTAAAAACAGACACAGAAGGGAAAAGGGAAAAGGACTTATCTTTAGATAACCAGTTGCCCCCCCCCCCCCCCAAAAAAAAACAACTGATTGAGGCAGGGGTGTGATATGCCTATAATATAATTTCTATATAGTGCATTTGTATTGTGCAGCATTTATGTGTGGTTCCTTAAGATACCGCAGCTATACAGAGGGACAAACGCTATTGGAACAACTAATTACAATTGGTGTGATATAGCAGTTGCCCTAAAAAAAAAAATATTGAGGCAGGGGTGTGATATACCTATAATATGCTTTCTATATAGGGCATTTGTATTGTGCAGCATTTGTGTGCGGTTCTCCTGAGATACCGCAGCTATACAGGGGGACAAACGCTATTAGAACAACCAATTGCAACTGGTGTGATATAGAAGTTGCCCCCAAAAAAACTGATTGAGGCAGGGGTGTGATATACCTATAATATACTTTCTATATAGTGTATTTGCATTGTGCAGCATTTGTGTGCGCTTCTGCTTAGATGCCGTAGCTATACAGAAGGACAAACGCTATTGAAACAACTAATTGCAACTAGTGTGATATACCAGTTGCCTCAGGAAAAAACAGATTGAGGCAGGAGTGTTATATGCCTATAATATAATTTCTGTATAGTGCATTTGTATTGTGCAGCATTTGTGTGCTGTTCTCCTGAGATAGCACAGCTATACAGAGGGACAAGCGCTATTGGAACAACCAATTGTAACTGCTGTGATATAGCAGTTGCCCCCCAAAAAAAACAATTAAGGCAGGGGTGTGATATACCTATAATATACTTTCTATATAGTGTATTTGTATTGTGCAGCATTTGTGTGCGGTTCTGCTTAGATGAGGTAGCTATACAGAAGTACAAACGCTATTGAAACAACTAATTGCAACTGGTGTGATATGCCAGTTGCCCCTAAAAAAACTGATTGAGGCAGGGGTGTGATATACCTATAATATACTTTCTATATAGTGAATTTGTATTGTGTATGCAGCATTTGTGTGCGGTTCTGCTGAGATACCCCAGCTATACAGAGGGACAAACACTATTAGAACAACTAATTGCAGATGGTGTGATATACCAGTTGCCCCCCAAAAAACTGATTGAGGCAGGGGTGTGATATACCTATAATATACTTTCTATATAGTGCATTTGTATTGTGCAGCATTTGTGTGCGGTTCTGCTGAGATACCCCAGCTATACAGAGGACAAACGCTATTGGAACAACTAATTACAATTGGTGTGATATAGCAGTTGACCTAAAAAATAAATTATTGAGGCAGGGGTGTGATATACCTATAATATACTTTCTATGTAGTGCATTTGTATTGTGCAGCATTTGTGTGCGGTTCTGATGAGATACCGTAGGTATGCAGAGGGACAAACGCTATTGAAACAACTAATTGCAACTGGTTTGATATACCAGTTGCCCCCCCAAAAAACTGATTGAGGCAGGGGTGTGATATAACTGTAATATATTTTCTATATAGTGCATTTGTATTTTGCAGCATTTGTGGGTGGTTCTGCTGAGATACTGCAGCTATACAGAGGGACAAACACTATTAGAACAACTAATTGCAGATGGTGTGATATACCAGTTGCCCCCCAAAAAACTGATTGAGGCAGGGGTGTGATATACCTATAATATACTTTCTATATAGTGCATTTGTATTGTGCAGCATTTGTGTGCGGTTCTGCTGAGATACCACAGCTATACAGAAGGACAAATGCTATTGGAACAACTAATTGCAACTGGTGTAATATACCATTCCCCCCCCCCCCCCAAAAAAAAAAAACGATTGAGGCAGGTGTGTGATATGCATATAATATAATTTCTATATATTGCATTTGTATTGTGTAGCATTTGTGTGCAGTTTGGCTGAGATACACCAGCTATACAGAGGGACAAACTCTATTGGAACAACTATTTGTAACTGCTGTGATATACCAGTTGCCCCCCCCAAAAAACTGATTGAGGCAGGGGTCGCTTTCATCTGGCAAAAGGAAGGCTTCCGTGGTTCAAACGTAAAAAGTTGATGACTCGGATAACCGTCTTGCCCAATGGCTGATTGCCGGCTTGTCGGAACTGCTAGCCCGCCAACTGCTGCCATATAAACTGGTGGAGTCGGAGACCTTTAGAAAATTTGTGTCCATTGGCATACCACAATGGAAGTTATTTGGAAGGAAATATTTCTCCCAGAAGGGCATCCCAGAGCTATATAGTCATGTTCAGTGGCAAGTGAATGTATCTCTGGCACACAGTGTCGGTGCAAAGATACATCTGAAGTGACCACAGACACGGGGTCTAGCAAACACTGGCAGGGAAGGTGTATAACTTTTACTGCCCACTGTGTGAACCTTCTGACGCCTGTGAAGCATGCAACCCAGTCCTTATGCCTTATTTCTGGAGCGTGCATTGCGTCCTGTCATTGATCACGCCGTCGAGGAGTAGGAGCAGGAAGATGACAAAGTCGCAATGCTGAATGAATTCCCAGGGGGAACTACTCCATCTGAGACAAGTCAGCACGAGTCTGAAGAGGAGTCAGGGGAGGATGGTGCCTGGGGGGAGGAGGAGGAGGAGGAGCAAGAAAAGCAGGCTTTAAACTTTTCTGGGATCCCTGGTGTTGTCCGTGGATGTGGGAAGGGCGATAAGCAGGAGCCAGGCCATTCCACCGTTTCCAATTAAGTGCAAATGGGGGCCTTCATGCTCCAGTGTTTGAAGAGGGACCCCTGTATAAAAAGCATAAAGGGCAAAGACCATTAATTGGTGGCAACGTACTTAGACCCCTGTGGGAATGCACCTACAATGTGAATTTCAGACCCCTCCATGATTTTTAAGTGGGGGAACTTGCAAAATCGCAGGGTGTTCAAATACTTCTGTTCCTCACTGTACCTCCAGCCACATAATCACTTGATGTTTTCTGTCCGGTGAATGAATAATTTTTGGGGCCTGCAGTCCACTGACCTGCAGTAAAATTGATATAAAATGATAGTCTAATTACTTGATCTTTTATGTACGGTGAATGCAACATTTTTGGGGCCTGTAGTCTACTGGCCTGCAGTAAAATTGATATTCAAGGACAGTCTAATATACCTCCAGAAGCATAATCACTTGATGTTTTCTGTCCAAGGAATGAATAATTTTTAGGGCCTGTAGTCCACTAGCCTGCAGTAAAGTTGATATCCATTGACCGTCTCCAGCCACATCATCACTTGATCTTTTATGTACGGTAAATGCATAATTCGCCTAATGTACCTCCAGCCACATTATCAATTGTTCTTTTCTGTCCAGCGAATGAATAATTTTTGGTGCCTGTACTCCACTGGCCTGCAGTAAAATTGATATTCATTGACCGTCTGATATACCTTCAGCCACATAATCACTTGATCTTTTATGTACGGTGAATGCATAATTTTTGGGGCGTGTAATCTAACTGGCCAACAGTAAAATTGTTATACGGTGACTGCCTAATATACCTCCAGCCACATAATCAGTTGTTCTTTTCTGTAGATTGAATGAATAATTTTGGGGGCCTCTACTCCACTGGCCTGAAGTAAAATTGTTATCCAATGACCATCTTATATACCTCCAGCCACATAATCACTTGATGTTTTCTGTCCGGTAAATGCCTAATGTTTGAGGCCTGTACTCCTGTGGCCTAAAATAAAAATTTTCTAGGCTCCAGCAAGCCCTATTTTTGACAATTTGCCTTTAAAGAGGACCTTTCATCGGTCCAAACATTGTGAACTAAGTATCATGACATATACAGCGGCGCCCAGAGATCTCACTGCACTTGCTATTATCCCTGGGTGTCGCTCCGTTCACCCGTTATGTCCTCCGGTATGTTTGGGGACTTGGTTATAGTAGGCGGAGACTTAGGGGACTTGGTTATAGTAGGCGGAGTCTGCCCTTGTTCTGCTGGGCGTCTCCTTCTCCTAGGTTGTAGCGCTGGCCAATCACAGTGCAGCGCTACAGCCTAGGAGAAGGAGACGCCCAGCAGAACAAGGGCAGACTCCGCCTACTATAACCAAGTCCCTGAACATACCAGAGGACATAACGGGAGAACAGAGCGGCGCCTAGGGATAATAGTAAGTGCAGTGAGATCCCTGGGGCCGCTGTATATGTCATGATACTTAGTTCACAATGTTTGGACCGATTAAAGGTCCTCTTTAAGACACATAAAAATGGCCCCTGATGAAAAATACATATTTTTTGCGGGAATTTCATCCCCCCCTGGTATGTCACTGTCCATGTTGTGGGACGATTTGTGAACTTCTTGTAAGTATTTGGTGGCTGCAATAATGACCTGAAGGTTTTTCAGGTTCGCAAAACACGGACACCGGCAATGTGCATTCCGCAATTTGTGGACCGCACATCGCCGGCACTATAATAGAAAATGCCTAATCTTGTCTGCATTTGCCAATCAGCTGTTTGAGAAGGCAGCAGCGCTCCAGGCCTTCTCACTGTTTACCGCTGGCCCAGTGACGTCACGACTAGTATCAACTAGCGTGGGTGGGGCTAAGCTCCATTCAAGTGAACTAAGCTTAGCCCAAAGTGCAGAACCACTTTAAGCAAAAAGCATAGATGTGGTAGGCAATAACAAGTTCTCGGCGGCACTAAATCAGGTGCTCGGTGGCACCAAATCAGAAATTATCTCTACCACAATTCGGGGGGTTCCAGTGCACATCCATGAATCCGGATGGGAAAGCAAAAACCATCTATCCCTGGGCTAGATGATGATGTGGTATTGAAGGACAGGGTGGGCAAAGAACTGTCCCTGATATTGCCCTACAGCGGGGTGCTATTCTGGCCCTGATAGCCTAACCACAGACCACCCACCCTGATAAGAGCGACCCCATCCGGAACCTTACCCTATATAAAAATGGCCCTAGTAAGCCCTTAGCCCCTAGGCTCCTGACTTCCAGGTGATCACTATATAGATCTATGTGTTTTTGACTCATTATAAAAGTATAAGTATATCGCACCCCTATACTAGTCCTTAAAATGACTTTTGTGGCCATATTAGCTAGCGTTTGGTGTCCCTAACAGCCTGTCCCTGCTCCACACAGCAACCTCTCCCTACACTGGCAAAACAGTGAATGTAAAATGGCAGCCAGATCAGGTTTATTTATAAGGTAGGGGGTATGTCCATGTGCTGAAATGTCTCAATTGGCTGTCCTGTATCACCTGATGGATGTGTTATGGGTCAAAGTTCTTCATAATGTAAAAGAATATGGCTGGCTCGAATTTCTCCATATGTTCGATGTTCGGCGAATCGCGAACATGCAAAGTTCGCCGCAAAACAACCGCCGGGCGAACTGCAAAGCCATCTCTACTCACGAACACGTTTGTGAATCGTCCTGGCCGATGTTCATCCATCACTATTGTTAGCCACTGATCGGCCTGTGACGGCAGAGCTGAAAGCAGTGCAGGAACAGTGTGGCTCTTGGCCTCCAGGCACAACAGCCGCAGCACAGCATCCAACGTCTCACCTGGCACATTGAATAGGTTCTAGGGAGCTTTGGGGGGTGCAGTGGAAAGGCGGTAACAGTGGAAAATGAGGAGTCAGTCGAGGAGGAGACGGAGGATGGAGTAGGAGGAGGAGAAGAAGAGGCAGGCCTGCATGCAAGCTGTGGCAGTAACACCAAATCCACATGGGTGCCATGGGTTACATGCTTGATGGCTTTCAGAAGGTTCACCCAGTGGGCAGTAAAAGTTATGTACCTTCCCTGCCTGTGTTTGCTAGACTACATGTCTGTGGTCAGATCTTGGCACTGACACTGTGTGCCAGAGATATATTCACTTGCCGTTGAACGTGGCCATATAGCTCTGTGATGCCCTTTCTGGGAGATATTTCCTTCCAGGGACCTTCCATTGCGGTGTGCCAATGGCCACAAATTTTCTAAAGAGTCCACCAGTTTATATGGCAGTAGTTGGTGGGCTAGCAGTTCCGACAAGCCGGCGGTCAGCCATTGGGCAAGAGGGGTATCCGGCGTCATCAACTTTTTCCACTCAAACATTTGGGCCACGGAAGCCTGTCTTCTGCCAAATGAACGTGACGGCGGAAGGTGGAGTGGAGGCCAAGTGGGAGGAGAGAGGAGAAGGAGAAGAGGCAGGACCTGGAGAGCCGGGAGTGTGGCTCTGTGGGTTCTGACAGGGTTGCTCCCTCTGGGCTCGGTGATGGGAGGCCAGGTGCCTTCTTAAGGCAGTCGTCCCTAGGTGAGTGTTGGGCTTACCACGACTTATGAGTTGACAGCACAGGCTGCAGATGGAAACACTATTGTCAGCAGCCAGCATCCTGGGAGCGCCAGATGTGACCTTGCATGGTGGATGGCTCGCTCCAGATACGCATGTTTTCAATTGCCATTGAAAAGCAATTGAAGGTGTTTGCTTAATGCAGTAAGCATATGTATTAACTCTACTACATCTGTCCATTTACAGTTTGCTTTTTTCTTCCAGTGCACTTTGAGTTCTACCTGCTTCTCCTCCTTCTCCACCCTATCTGCTGCTCAGTCTCTCTCTCTGAACTCCCCTCCTCTTCCTCTCTTGTGGGCACTCACGTGACGTCCATCGACACGTCATTATTGTCACCTTCACCACCACTGACATTAGAGATCTCAGAGTAGGCAGCAACAGCTGGAACCACCCTCCTTGGGCTGATCTGGGTACTGTCGTCAGACCTCTAGATGGCGGCCATTGCTACCTCCTCTTCCTCATGCCAAGAATGGCTGCGCATCAGTAAGGTCTGGGGATGGATGGGAAAATAATTCCTCTGACTCGAGTGGAGGGGCAATGGTGGTGGTATTGGTGTCTTTGGGGGGTGCACACAGCAGAGAGTGAGGAGGGTGCTGATACAGAGAATGAGGAGGGTGCAGAAGCAGAAGGCTGAGTGAGCCACTCAACCAACTCTGGTGCATCCTTTGACCTAATCGCAAGCACCTTCTCCAACTTCCCACTTAGGCTCCGGCCTGGTGCACCTGCCCGACCCATACCACCCATGCGGCCTGCCTCTTACCATGCCTGTCATTTTCAAAATGACCCTGTGCAAAGTCCCTAGAGAAGAGCAGTATTTGTGGAAGCAGGTATATCGCAGGCCTCATTCAGTATTTGGTGGAAGCCGGTGTATCGCAGGCTTTAATCAATACTTGGTGGAAGCAGGTATATCGCACCCCTTAATCAGTATTTTGTGGAAGCAGGTATATAGAACCAATTTATTAAATAGATTTGGGGGGCATGTACTGGAGGTGTATGGACACAATGCACAATTTGGTATATAGAACCCCTTAATCAGTATTTTGTGGAAACAGGTATATAGAACCCCTTAATTAATATTTGGTGTAATCGGTATATTGCACCCCTCAATCAGTATTTTGTGGAAGCTGGTATATCGCAGGCCTCAATCAATATTTGGTGGAAGCAGGTATACTGCACCCCTCAATCAGTATTTTGTGGAAGCAGGTATATAGAACCCCTTAATCAGTATTTTGTGGAAGCAGGTACATCGCACCCCTCAATCAGTATTTTGTGGAAACCGGTATATAGAACTCCTGAATCAATATTTGGTGGAAGCAGGTATATCGCACCCCTCAATCAGTATTTTGTGGAAGCAGGTATATAAAACCCCTTAATCAGTATTTTGTGGAAGCAGGTATATTGCGCCCCTCAATCAGTTTTTTTTTGGGCAACAGGTATATCTCACCCGTTGCAAATATTTGTTCCAAAACCGCTTGTCCCTCTATATGCCTGCGCTATCGCAGCAGAACTGCACACAACTGCTGCACAATACAAATGCACTATAATATACTTTCTATGTTGGAAAGTCTATTATAAGTATACCACACCCCTCAGTATATCACACTTATCGATAGCACACCTATACCAGTCCTTAAAAGGACTTTTGTGGCCCTATTAGCTAGCGTTTTGTGTCCCTAACAGTCTGTCCCTGCTCCACAAAGCAACATGTGTCATGGGTCAAAGTTCGTCGCAATGCAAAAGAATATGGCACCGGCGGACATTGCCATATGTTCGCATGTTCGGCGAATCGCAAACGAGCAAAGTTCGCCGCAAAACGACCGCCGGGTGAACCGCAAGGTCATCTCTAGTTATTATACCTAGGCCTCTTTCACACAACCATTTTTTTTTTCTGTTTACGGGCCATTTTTTGTGTTCTGTATTCAATCCGTATATGGAACCATTCAACTTGACATATGACAAAATCCTACCCACCCTAGAAGAACACATCAGTAAAATCGACTTTAAATTGCCCTGCGAGAAACTCACATTACAATTTGACGACATCGTCAAAAAAACGGCGGACCAACATGCCCCCTTGAGACTGGTAAAGAAATCAGGGAAAAAAGCACCGTGGTATACAAGAGAACTAAAAACAGTGAAAATAGAATGCAACAGACTAGAGAGGGCATGGAGAAAAAATCCGAAAGAAGAATCACAGCTAAAATATAAGACCCAACTGACGATTTACCACAAAGCAATTTTTGAGGCCAAACAAGACCATTTTGCTAGCGAGATCGAAAACGCTGCTCAAAAGCCTAAAAAGATCTTTCAGATCATTTTCGATCTGGCTAACCCCGATGGCCTTAAAACCACCATCCCCGAATCCCAAGACCTCTGCAACGACATTTCGAAATTTTTTAAACAAAAAGTCGACGATATCCAAAACGACATCCTGCTAGCTCAACAGGCAACTGTCCCCCCCATAGAGAACAAAGTGACAAACCCTACTCACACCTTCACCCTTTGCCCATTAAAACTTAAGACCTAACAAAAAGCATGAAAAACATGTCCAAAGCAACTTATCCCCTCTCCAATATCCAAACTAAATCTCTTATTGAATGCACGACCACCATTGCCCCGTTAATTCTAACAATCATAAATGACTCCTTTCTCAGTGACAACGTCCCTGAGACTCTCAAGTTAGGAATCATAACTCCCCTCCTCAAGAAACCAGGAGCAGACATAAATATAATGGCCAATTTCAGACCGATTACCAACATCTAGGGATGAGCGAACTCGAACTGTATAGTTCGGGTTCGTACCGAATTTTGGGGTGTCCGTGACACGGACCCGAACCTGGACATTTTCGTAAAAGTCCGGGTTCGGGTTCGGTGTTCGTCGCTTTCTTGGCGCTTTTGTGACGCTTTCTTGGCGCTTTTTGAAAGGCTGCAAAGCAGCCAATCAACAAGCGTCATACTACTTGCCCCAAGAGGCTGTCACAGCCATGCCTACTATTGGCATGGCTGTGATTGGCCAGAGCACCATGTGACCCAGCCTCTATTTAAGCTGGAGTCACATAGCGCCGCCCGTCACTCTGCTCTGATTAGCGTAGGGAGAGGTTGCGGATGCGACAGTAGGGCGAGATTAGGCAGATTAACTCCTCCAAAGGACTTCACTTGATTAATCGATCGATCTGCAGCTGTGCATCATTGAGCTGCTGAAATTCAAATGCTCACTCACTGTTTTTAGGCTGCCCAGACCGTTTGTCAGTCACTTTTTTCTGGGGTGATCGGCGGCCATTTTGTGTCTTGTGCGGTGCTGCGACCAAGTGCATCCAAGCTGCGACCAAGTGCATTTA
Source organism: Bufo gargarizans (assembly GCF_014858855.1). Lineage (NCBI taxonomy): Eukaryota > Metazoa > Chordata > Amphibia > Anura > Bufonidae > Bufo > Bufo gargarizans. The sequence goes on from NC_058080.1 coordinate 233,911,993, forward strand.
ACCCTCAATGGTGTGGTTGTTTTTTGGCTAAAGCCTACATCAGGGTGAAGCTGTCACACCAAGTGCATTTAACCAGCAATAGTCTGTTCATTTTTTGGCCATATACTAAATCAGGGGCAAGCTGCGCCTGTCACCAAGTGCATTTAACCCTCAATGGTGTGGTTGTTTTTTGGCTAAAGCCTACATCAGGGTGAAGCTGTCACACCAAGTGCATTTAACCAGCAATAGTCTGTTTATTTTTTGGCCATATACTACATCAGGGGCAAGCTGCGCCCGTCACCAAGTGCATTTAACCCTCAGTAGTGTGGTTCGTCAAGCTGTGACACCAAGTGCATTTAACCAGCAATAGTCTGTTCATTTTTTGGCCATATACTACATCAGGGGCAAGCTGCGCCCGTCACCAAGTGCATTTAACCCTCAGTAGTGTGGTTGGTCAAGCTATCACACCAAGTGCATTTAACTAGCAATAGTCTGTTCATTTTTTGGCCATATACTAAATCCGGGGCAAGCTGTGCCCGTCACCAAGTGCATTTAACCCTCAGTAGTGTGGTTGGTCAAGCTATCACACCAAGTGCATTTAACCAGCAATAGTCTGTTCATTTTTTGGCCATATACTAAATCAGGGGCAAGCTGCGCCCGTCACCAAGTGCATTTAACCAGCAATAGTCTGTTCATTTTTTGGCCATATACTACATCAGGGGCAAGCTGCGCCCGTCACCAAGTGCATTTAACCCTCAGTAGTGTGGTTCGTCAAGCTGTGACACCAAGTGCATTTAACCAGCAATAGTCTGTTCATTTTTTGGCCATATACTACATCAGGGGCAAGCTGCGCCCGTCACCAAGTGCATTTAACCAGCAATAGTGTGGTTATTTTTTGGCCATATCCCAGTCTAATTCTGTCACTAAATCCATACCGGTCACCCAGCGCCTAAATACTAGGCCTCAAATTTATATCCCGCTAAATCTCTCGTTACCGCTGTCCTGTTGTGGCTGGGAAAGTTATTTAGTGTCCGTCAAAGCACATTTTTTGTTCTGGGTTGAAGTACAATTCCCAATTTAGCAATTTCATAATTTAGTGGTTCCTGCTATATCAGAGCTATTTGAAATCTATCCCTAAAAGGGTATATAATATTCAAGGTGCACATACGGTCATTCAGAATAACTTCACACACACGCTACTGTGCATTTCCAAGTCTAATTCTGTCGCTAAATCCATACCGGTCACCCAGCGCCTAAATACTAGGCCTCAAATTTATATCCCGCTAAATCTCTCGTTACCGCTGTACTGTTGTGGCTGGGAAAGTTATTTAGTGTCCGTCAAAGCACATTTTTTGTTCTGGGTTGAAGTACAATTCCCAATTTAGCAATTTCATAATTTAGTGGTTCCTGCTATATCAGAGCTATTTGAAATCTATCCCTAAAAGGGTATATAATATTCAAGGTGCACATAGGGTCATTCTGAATAACTTCACACACACGCTACTGTGCATTTCCAAGTCTAATTCTGTCGCTAAATCCATACCGGTCACCCAGCGCCTAAATACTAGGCCTCAAATTTATATCCCGCTAAATCTCTCGTTACCGCTGTACTGTTGTGGCTGGGAAAGTTATTTAGTGTCCGTCAAAGCACATTTTTTGTTCTGGGTTGAAGTACAATTCCCAATTTAGCAATTTAATAATTTAGTGGTTCCTGCTATATCAGAGCTATTTGAAATCTATCCCTAAAAGGGTATATAATATTCAAGGTGCACATAGGGTCATTCAGAATAACTTCACACACACGCTACTGTGCATTTCCAAGTCTAATTCTGTCACTAAATCCATACCGGTCACCCAGCGCATAAATACTAGGCCTCAAATTTATATCCCGCTAAATCTCTCGTTACCGCTGTCCTGTTGTGGCTGGGAAAGTTATTTAGTGTCCGTCAAAGCACATTTTTTGTTCTGGGTTGAAATACAATTCCCAATTTAGCAATTTCATAATTTAGTGGTTTCTGCTATATCAGAGCTATTTGAAATCTATCCCTAAAAGGGTATATAATATTCAAGGTGCACATAGGGTCATTCAGAATAACTTCACACACACGCTACTGTGCATTTCCAAGTCTAATTCTGTCACTAAATCCATACCGGTCACCCAGCGCCTAAATACTAGGCCTCAAATTTATATCCCGCTAAATCTCTCGTTACCGCTGTCCTGTTGTGGCTGGGAAAGTTATTTAGTGTCCGTCAAAGCACATTTTTTGTTCTGGGTTGAAGTACAATTCCCAATTTAGCAATTTCATAATTTAGTGGTTCCTGCTATATCAGAGCTATTTGAAATCTATCCCTAAAAGGGTATATAATATTCAAGGTGCACATAGGGTCATTCAGAATAACTTCACACACACGCTACTGTGCATTTCCAAGTCTAATTCTGTTAGTAAATCCATACCGATCACCCAGCGCCTAAATACTAGGCCTCAAATTTATATCCCACTGAATTTGAATACAGTACATTGGGCCAAATAATATTTTTGTTGTTGTGGTGAACCATAACAATGAGAAAAACATCTAGTAAGGGACGCGGACGTGGAAATGGTCGTGGTGGTGTTAGTGGACCCTCTGGTGCTGGGAGAGGACGTGGCCGTTCTGCCACATCCACACGTCCTAGTGTACCAACTACCTCAGGTCCCAGTAGCCGCCAGAATTTACAGCGATATATGGTGGGGCCCAATGCCGTTCTAAGGATGGTAAGGCCTGAGCAGGTACAGGCATTAGTCAATTGGGTGGCCGACAGTGGATCCAGCAGGTTCACATTATCTCCCACCCAGCCTTCTGCAGAAAGCGCACAGATGGCGCCTGAAAACCAACCCCATCAGTCTGTCACATCACCCCCATGCATACCAGGGAAACTGTCTCAGCCTCAAGTTATGCAGCAGTCTCTTATGCTGTTTGAAGACTCCGCTGGCAGGGTTTCCCAAGGGCATCCACCTAGCCCTTCCCCAGCGGTGAAAGATATAGAATGCACTGACGCACAACCACTTATGTTTCCTGATGATGAGGACATGGGAATACTACCTCAGCATGTCTCTGATGATGACGAAACACAGGTGCCAACTGCTGCGTCTTTCTGCAGTGTGCAGACTGAACAGGAGGTCAGGGATCAAGACTGGGTGGAAGACGATGCAGGGGATGATAAGGTCCTAGACCCCACATGGAATGAAGGTCGTGCCACTGACTTTCACAGTTCGGAGGAAGAGGCAGTGGTGAGACCGAGCCAACAGCGTAGCAAAAGAGGGAGCAGTGGGCAAAAGCAGAACACCCGCCGCCAAGAGACTCCGCCTGCTACTGCCCGCCGCCATCTGGGACCGAGCACCCCAAAGGCAGCTTCAAGGAGTTCCCTGGCATGGCACTTCTTCAAACAATGTGCTGACGACAAGACCCGAGTGGTTTGCACGCTGTGCCATCAGAGCCTTAAGCGAGGCATTAGCGTTCTGAACCTGAGCACAACCTGCATGACCAGGCACCTGCATGCAAAGCATGAACTGCAGTGGAGTAAACACCTTAAAACCAAGGAAGTCACTCAGGCTCCCCCTGCTACCTCTTCTGCTGCTGCCGCCTCGGCCTCTTCTGCTGCTGCCGCCTCGGCCTCTTCCTCCGCCTCTGGAGGAACGTTGGCACCTGCCGCCCAGCAAACAGGGGATGTACCACCAACACCACCACCACCACCTCCGTCACCAAGCGTCTCAACCATGTCACACGGCAGCGTTCAGCTCTCCATCTCACAAACATTTGAGAGAAAGCGTAAATTCCCACCTAGCCACCCTCGATCCCTGGCCCTGAATGCCAGCATTTCTAAACTACTGGCCTATGAAATGCTGTCATTTAGGCTGGTGGACACAGACAGCTTCAAACAGCTCATGTCGCTTGCTGTCCCACAGTATGTTGTTCCCAGCCGCCACTACTTCTCCAAGAGAGCCGTGCCTTCCCTGCACAACCAAGTATCCGATAAAATCAAGTGTGCACTGCGCAACGCCATCTGTGGCAAGGTCCACCTAACCACAGATACGTGGACCAGTAAGCACGGCCAGGGACGCTATATCTCCCTAACTGCACACTGGGTAAATGTAGTGGCAGCTGGGCCCCAGGCGGAGAGCTGTTTGGCGCACGTCCTTCCGCCGCCAAGGATCGCAGGGCAACATTCTTTGCCTCCTGTTGCCACCTCCTCCTTCTCGGCTTCCTCCTCCTCTTCTTCCACCTGCTCATCCAGTCAGCCACACACCTTCACCACCAACTTCAGCACAGCCCGGGGTAAACGTCAGCAGGCCATTCTGAAACTCATATGTTTGGGGGACAGGCCCCACACCGCACAGGAGTTGTGGCGGGGTATTGAACAACAGACCGACGAGTGGTTGCTGCCGGTGAGCCTCAAGCCCGGCCTGGTGGTGTGTGATAATGGGCGAAATCTCGTTGCAGCTCTGGGACTAGCCAATTTGACGCACATCCCTTGCTTGGCGCATGTGCTGAATTTGGTGGTGCAGAAGTTCATTCACAACTACCCCGACATGTCAGAGCTGCTGCATAAAGTGCGGGCCGTCTGTTCGCGCTTCCGGCGTTCACATCCTGCTGCTGCTCGCCTGTCTGCGCTACAGCGTAACTTCGGCCTTCCCGCTCACCGCCTCATATGCGACGTGCCCACCAGGTGGAACTCCACTTTGCACATGCTGGACAGACTGTGCGAGCAGCAGCAGGCCATAGTGGAGTTTCAGCTGCAGCACGCACGGGTCAGTCGCACTACAGAACAGCACCACTTCACCACCAATGACTGGGCCTCCATGCGAGACCTGTGTGCCCTGTTGCGCTGTTTCGAGTACTCCACCAACATGGCCAGTGGCGATAACACCGTTATCAGCGTTACAATACCACTTCTATGTCTCCTTGAGAAAACACTTAGGGCGATGATGGAAGAGGAGGTGGCCCAGGAGGAGGAGGAGGAGGAAGAGGGGTCATTTTTAGCACTTTCAGGCCAGTCTCTTTGAAGTGACTCAGAGGGAGGTTTTTGGCAACAGCAGAGGCCAGGTACAAATGTGGCCAGCCAGGGCCCACTACTGGAGGACGAGGAGGACGAGGATGAGGAGGAGGTGGAGGAGGATGAGGATGAAGCATGGTCACAGCGGGGTGGCACCCAACGCAGCTCGGGTCCATCACTGGTGCGTGGCTGGGGGGAAAGGCAGGACGATGACGATACGCCTCCCACAGAGGACAGCTTGTCCTTACCCCTGGGCAGCCTGGCACACATGAGCGACTACATGCTGCAGTGCCTGCGCAACGACAGCAGAGTTGCCCACATTTTAACGTGTGCGGACTACTGGGTTGCCACCCTGCTGGATCCACGGTACAAAGACAATGTGCCCACCTTACTTCCTGCACTGGAGCGTGATAGGAAGATGCGCGAGTACAAGCGCACGTTGGTAGACGCGCTACTGAGAGCATTCCCAAATGTCACAGGGGAACAAGTGGAAGCCCAAGGCCAAGGCAGAGGAGGAGCAAAAGGTCGCCAAGGCAGCTGTGTCACGGCCAGCTCCTCTGAGGGCAGGGTTAGCATGGCAGAGATGTGGAAAACTTTTGTCAACACGCCACAGCTAACTGCACCACCACCTGATACGCAACGTGTTAGCAGGAGGCAACATTTCACTAACATGGTGGAACAGTACGTGTGCACACCCCTCCACGTACTGACTGATGGTTCGGCCCCATTCAACTTCTGGGTCTCTAAATTGTCCACGTGGCCAGAGCTAGCCTTTTATGCCTTGGAGGTGCTGGCCTGCCCGGCAGCCAGCGTTTTGTCTGAACGTGTATTCAGCACGGCAGGGGGCGTCATTACAGACAAACGCAGCCGCCTGTCTACAGCCAATGTGGACAAGCTGACGTTCATAAAAATGAACCAGGCATGGATCCCACAGGACCTGTCCGTCCCTTGTCCAGATTAGACATTAACTACCTCCCCTTAACCATATATTATTGGACTCCAGGGCACTTCCTCATTCAATCCTATTTTTATTTTCATTTTACCATTATATTGCGAGGCTACCCAAAGTTGAATGAACCTCTCCTCTGTCTGGGTGCCAGGGCCTAAATATATGCCAATGGACTGTTGCAGTGGTGGCTGACGTGAAGCCTCATTCTCTGCTATGACATGCAGACTAATTCTCTGCTGACATGAAGCCAGATTGTCTGTTACGGGACCTCTCTCCTCTGCCTGGGTGCTGGGCCTAAATTTATGAAAATGGACTGTTGCAGTGGTGGGTGACGTGAAGCCTCATTCTCTGCTATGACATGCAGACTGATTCTCTGCTGACATGAAGCCAGATTGTCTGTTACGGGACCTCTCTCCTCTGCCTGGGTGCTGGGCCTAAATATATGCCAATGGACTGTTGCAGTGGTGGCTGACGTGAAGCCTGATTCTCTGCTATGACATGCAGACTGATTCTCTGCTGACATGAAGCCAGATCCTCTGTTACGGGACCTCTCTCCTCTGCCTGGGTGCTGGGCCTAAATTTATGAAAATGGACTGTTGCAGTGGTGGGTGACGTGAAGCCTGATTCTCTGCTATGATATGAAGACTGATTCTCTGCTGACATGAAGCCAGATTCTCTGTTACGGGACCTCTCTCCTCTGCCTGGGTGCCGGGGCCTAAATATCTGAGAATGGACTGTTCCAGTGGTGGGTGACGGGAAGCCAGATTCTCTGCTATGGGACCTCTCTCCAATTGATTTTGGTTAATTTTTATTTATTTAATTTTTATTTTATATCATTTCCCTATCCACATTTGTTTGCAGGGGATTTACCTACATGTTGCTGCCTTTTGCAGCCCTCTAGCCCTTTCCTGGGCTGTTTTACAGCCGTTTTAGTGCCGAAAAGTTCGGGTCCCCATTGACTTCAATGGGGTTCGGGTTCGGGACGAAGTTCGGATCGGGTTCGGATCCCGAACCCGAACATTTCCGGGAAGTTCGGCCGAACTTCTCGAACCCGAACATCCAGGTGTTCGCTCAACTCTACCAACATCCACTTAATAGCTAAAATCATGGAGACAGCAGTGGCAAGCCAACTCCAGCTGCACGTAGAAAAGCATCGACTTCTAGATGATCACCAGTCGGGCTTTAGGCCAACACACAGCACGGAATCAGCCCTGGTCAGCCTATGGGATGAAGCCCTAGGGGTTGCAGACGAGGGAGGGGGGACCTGGTTGGTCCTCATAGACATGTCGGCAGCCTTTGACACTATCAGTCATCCCATCCTCCTAAATAGATTAAAAGCTGACATCGGAGTAGATAGCCATGGACTTGCCTGGTTTGACTACTTTCTGAAAAACAGAACTCAGAGAGTCAAACTGGGTTTATTCTTTTCCCCAGTTGAGAAGGTGGAGTGGGGAGTCCCTCAGGGATCTCCCCTCTCGCCATTACTCTTTAACATTTATGTCCGACCTCTGCTCGCTATTCTGAAGGAGTATAACATCAGCTATGAGTCTTATGCGGACGATACACAGATTCTTTTGAGAGTATCGAAATCCGCTGATGACTATAAGCTCACGCAAGAAGGACTAAATAAGGCCAGGAACTGGCTAGCATATAACCACCTCAAACTCAACCCGACCAAGACTGAGCTTATTGCACTACATAAAACACCTGAGGCTGCCGCCCCGTCTATCTTCGGGGAAAATGTTGCCATTGCCACACAAGGAAAGAGTCTGGGGATAATCTTGGATCAAGAAATGAGCCTCCGTCCCCAGATTAAAGAAGTAATACGGAAAGCAAACTTCGCCCTATTCCTTCTAAAAAAAAGCCCTACCGTTTCTTCCCAACACATGCAGACAGGTCGTGGTGGGAGCTCTAGTCAACTCCCACCTGGACTATGGTAATGCAATGTATGCGGGGCTGCCAGAGAAAGATCTGGGAGTTCTACAACACTGTCAAAACAGAGCCATCCGGCTCATCAAGAAACTAGACTGGACAGATTCTGTCACAAAAGCACGCAGGGAACTCCACTGGCTCTCAGTGAAAGAGAGAGTGCAGTTTAAGCTGTGCTGCTTAACACACAAAGCTCTCTACAAAACAGGTCCCATCTACCTGCAAAAGAAGATAACACGTCACCATCCTCCTAGAGAACTGAGATCCACCTCAGCCTCCCTTTTGTCGGTGCCAAGAACCCGCCTCAAGACAAGGGGGGACAGACGTTTCTCAGTAATCGCCCCCAAAATCTGGAACTCCCTCCCAGAACACATTAGAACAACATCAGATTACCTGGAATTCAGGAGGTTGGTTAAGACCTGGCTTTTTGTGTAGGATGACGAGGGGCCCACCGATATAGCCGTCGACAAGCGCTTCGATCGGATTGAGTTCCTCTAGAGCGCTATATAAGGACATAACATAACATTTAATTTTTTTGTTTTTCGTACTATTGAAAGAACATGTCCTATTATTGCCCGCAAATCACGTTCCGTGGCTCCATTCAAGTGAATGCGTCTGCAAAAAAATATAATACTCATACAGAAATGCATGTATGTCTTCCGTATCTGTTCCGTTTTTGCGGAACCATCTATTGAAAATGTTATGCCCAGCCCAATTTTTTCTATGTAATTGCTGTATACTGTATATGCCATATGGAAAAACGGAACGGAAAAAATGGAACAGAAACGGAAACACAGCAGGAACAACAGATCCGTAAAAAACGGACAGCAAAACACTGAAAAAGCCATATGGTCATGTGAAAGAGGCCTTACAGTGCACCTAAAGAGTTCCTAATCTGGATCCAACATGAGTCAGAAGAAAGTCTCAACCCCTAGTTCCTTGTTTAGGAATACTTAGCAGACATAAATGAGAGTGGAAGGTGCACCTCCTGACTTCAATTAAACTGGCAGTTTAGTTCAGTCTGGGACAGCACCCAGAAGAAAACATCACCCGTCTGAAAGAAGCCTTAGCGTTCCTTATGATCTGTTCTGTATTTTGGATTTAAACTTGTGGCTAAAATAACCTCATCACTGGGTTTTGGAGGGGCCTGTTTGCCAGCCTCTTGCCTCAGGATTATGGCCCATATACTAACTTAGAAGGAGAAGATAGACCGGCCGCACAGCCTAAATCTGTGGAACTGTTTTGGGCAGGAAAGCCATGCTTGCGGCCAATCAAATATGACCTCCATGGAATCGGGAAGCCCTTCTCGGATCGGAGTGATTTTTGGATATGTTGCTCGCCCAGATCAGAGCTATCCATGGATGTATAATTTATCGGGATATGTGGGGTTTTGAGGTGTTTTCTGTGTTTTGGGAAAATGTGTGTTTTCTGCCTGTGAGTGATTAAGTTAATTGTGTTTGGTAATTGTGTCACAGGCAATGCCCATTGTATTTGTTGATTGCGTCACAGACAATACCCATTGTATTTTGTTGATTGCGTCACAGACAATGACCATTGTATTTTGTTAATTGTATCACAGGCAGAGGGGGGTTTGTGTATATTACCTGGGAGTGTTTAACTATACAATACTGTGTTGATTGGCGGTTGTGACTTTGTGTCCTGTGCTCCACAGGGTCCATGTGAGTGGACCCTGTATATACAGGTCCTTCTCAAAAAATTAGCATATTGTGATAAAGTTCATTATTTTCTGTAATGTACTGATAAACATTAGACTTTCATATATTTTAGATTCATTACACACCAACTGAAGTAGTTCAAGCCTTTTATTGTTTTAATATTGATGATTTTGGCATACAGCTCATGAAAACCCCAAATTCCTATCTCAAAAAATTAGCATATCATGAAAAGGTTCTCTAAACGAGCTATTAACGTAATCATCTGAATCAACTAATTAACTCTAAACACCTGCAAAAGATTCCTGAGGCTTTTAAAAACTCCCAGCCTGGTTCATTACTCAAAACCGCAATCATGGGTAAGACTGCCGACCTGACTGCTGTCCAGAAGGCCATCATTGACACCCTCAAGCAAGAGGGTAAGACACAGAAAGAAATTTCTGAACGAATAGGCTGTTCCCAGAGTGCTGTATCAAGGCACCTCAGTGGGAAGTCTGTGGGAAGGAAAAAGTGTGGCAGAAAACGCTGCACAACGAGAAGAGGTGACCGGACCCTGAGGAAGATTGTGGAGAAGGACCGATTCCAGACCTTGGGGGACCTGCGGAAGCAGTGGACAGAGCCACCGTGTACAGGCGTGTGCAGGAAATGGGCCACAGGTGCCGCATTCCCCAGGTCAAGTCACTTTTGAACCAGAAACAGCGGCAGAAGCGCCTGACCTGGGCTACAGAGAAGCAGCACTGGACTGTTGCTCAGTGGTCCAAAGTACTTTTTTCGGATGAAAGCTAATTTTGCATGTCATTCAGAAATCAAGGTTCCAGAGTCTGGAGGAAGACTGGGGAGAGGGAAATGCCAAAATGCCTGAAGTCCAGTGTCAAGTACCCACAGTCAGTGATAGTCTGGGGTGCCATGTCAGCTGCTGGTGTTAATCCACTGTGTTTTATCAAGGGCAGGGTCAATGCAGCTAGCTATCAGGAGATTTTGGAGCACTTCATGCTTCCATCTGCTGAAAAGCTTTATGGAGATGAAGATTTCATTTTTCAGCACGACCTGGCACCTGCTCACAGTGCCAAAACCACTGGTAAATGGTTTACTGACCATGGTATTACTGTGCTCAATTGGCCTGCCAACTCTCCTGACCTGAACCCCATAGAGAATCTGTGGGATATTGGGAAGAGAAAGTTGAGAGACGCAAGACCCAACACTCTGGATGAGCTTAAGGCCGCTATCGAAGCATCCTGGACCTCCATAACACCTCAGCAGTGCCACAGGCTGATTGCCTCCATGCCACGCCGCATTGAAGCAGTCATTTCTGCAAAAGGATTCCCGACCAAGTATTGAGTGCATAACTGAACATAATTATTTGAAGGTTGACTTTTTTTGTATTAAAAACACTTTTCTTTTATTGGTCGGATGAAATATGCTAATTTTTTGAGATAGGAAATTTGGGTTTTCATGAGCTGTATGCCAAAATCATCAATATTAAAACAATAAAAGGCTTGAACTACTTCAGTTGGTGTGTAATGAATCTAAAATATATGAAAGTCTAATGTTTATCAGTACATTACAGAAAATAATGAACTTTATCACAATATGCAAATTTTTTGAGAAGGACCTGTAAGAACTGCCTTTGTGCTCATTGAAGAGACCTGCTTTACCCCTTCATGAAGTCTTGGCTCATGTTTGGGGGATGGGATAACTACACTCTTTGGGATTGCTATATCACAATACTCCCCTGAGTATAAGCTCTTGTAAGAGCTTGTTCCTGATTTCTGCTCTCTGGATTTAGGAGAGGTTCACCCACTGGAAGCTGAAGCCCGGTCTTAGGTCCAGTGTGGATGGAGGATGGAGAGACTCCAACCAAGCTGAGGCGGTTTGTGGGGTCTATGGTGGATATGGTATCAAGTGGAGTGCTTGGAGCCCTCAGGAAGCACAAGGAGCCTCCATCAATGGAGGTACGCAGTCAGGGTGCCAGGAGATCTGTTACAAAACTGATAAAAGAAAATTAAGAATCACATGTAGGAAACTATGGGAGGAATGAAGACTGGTGTTTCTTATGACAGCCTTAACAAACCCTGGTGGTATAAGATGTGCCAGAATTATAAAGTAATAATAATTCTAGTACATCTTTGGGTGTTACATGCAGCAAAAAAATTGAATCTACACAAGCAAGGGAGCTGGCATAGATCGCAGATGTAATGTGAACCAGTTTTCAGGTCCATCCCCTCCCACCCATGTCCCACACACTTTTTGTAAAAGTGTCGAGAGTGGTGGTAAAAAGTGAAAAGTCACAAATTTGCTAGAAAACTAAACCAAAATTTGTAACTTTTATATGCCAGAAAACTGGCATACAAGAATGGTGCAGTAACCTTTAAGCTGTGTGATTAAAGAATTAAATTGCTGTTTGGCTCATATACTATCTACCGTATATACTCGAGTAGAGCCGACCCGAATATAAGCCCAGGCCCCTAATTTTACCCCCAAAAAATGGGAAAAATTATTGACTCGAGTATAAGACTAGGGTAGGAAATGCAGCATATGTGGGGGATCTGTGGAGGACAGTGTTATGGGGGATCTGTGGAGGACACTTATGGGGACCTGTGGATGGCACTGCTATGGGGTGGATCTGTGGAGGACGCTGTTATGGGGTGGATCTGTGGAGGACGCTGTTATAGGGGATATGTGCTATGACACATAGGGACATGAGGGGGGGGGGGCAGCATAAGACATATAGCATCTTATGCTGGTCCCCCTCATGGCCCTATGTGTCCCCTCATGTGTCCTAAACTGCGCACATAAAATACTTTGTGTGTAAAGTATTTTACTAGTGTGTAAAACAAGCTCTCTCCTATTGATAACAGGTCCGGCCTCTGTACTCACTGTCATGATGAATGCACTGCAGCGAGCTGGCCGGCCGGCGCGTGACTGACGTCACTAAGTAACGCTCCTCCCACTTCAGGAAGCAGGAGCGTTACTAAGTGACCCGGGCCGCTCGCTGCAGTGCATTTTCGGGTCGGCCAAATCAAGACTCGAGTATAAGACGAGGGGGCTTTTTGAGCACAAAAATATGTGCCAAAAAACTCGTCTTATACTCGAGTATATACGGTACTTTTCTTTTAATTTGAATTTCTTGTTGGTCTTTAAAATTTTTATGACTTGAAAGTACAGTAATGCCACACCAGCCACAGTGGTTTGCAGGTCCACTAATGATGCTCTTTGCTAGATTTCTTTGGAGTTTCCTTCAAAACAAATTTTTGGGTCCTGCTAAATGTGTTTCTTCAGCGGCACCTGAAAACTTTTCTCAGTATTTGTTATATATGAAAGTCCCAACAGTGCTTTTGCTTTAAGAGCTGGCTTGGTAAGATATCAATAGCAACTGACAAAGCATTGTGTAAGCTGTTATATCGGTTAGTGGGGCATAAAGGGGGGAGAATATGACTTAACAGAAAAATAGTGCAGCAAGGGACTTTTACAGTACACCTAACCTAAATAAAAACGTGCATTCCCCCCAAAAAAGAGCCAGAGAAAATGAACAACAGTAATGAATGGAACTCTCTTAGCCAATGTTCCAGAAGGTTTAGCTGTTAGTTATTGGAAGCACAAAGTAAACATTGAGTGGGAGAGGCAAGGAAATGTGCCCACTCATTAACTAGCCACAAAAGAGATGCCGGTAAAATACATTTTTAATAAGGACATATGATAGAGTTGCTTACACAAGGGTCATTTAATAAGCAGCCAAGCAGCATAAACTATGATATCTCTCATGATAACTATCAACATGACTCACATGAGACTCCACGGAAGTCACTACAGAGAATATTAATAGAGATGGGGCAGCAAACATCTGCTTTGTCAGTCACAGTAATAATTTCCTATATTTAGTGTCTCTATCTTCTCTAAAATTCTGTTGTTTTTTTCACTTCCAATGCAGCATTTTAGATGATGTATTTATTACATTGCATTGCTTCATATACAGAGACTTTTCTGAATACACTACAGTATGTGCCTCCATATTGTTCTCCAGCTACCTACTTTGCAATTCCAAGTATAATTTAATTTACCTTATGCATTTTACCGTATAGGTTGAATCATTGTTTAGCACTGATCCTGAGAGTGCATGGAGATCTCTGACCACTTCTGTATTAGGAGGCACACAATAGCATATTTCCCTAAATACTACATGGTTTCCAAAAATAAATTTAGGTGCAGTTTTGATGCTACTGTGATGATGCTGAAGCAATGTTCCTAGCCGCGTTTGACTTCTTCTTGGGACAATCTGTTGCATATTACATGGCCCACTAATCCCTTTTTGATGGCAGGTTATTTGCAGTGAATCAAGCAGTACAAATGGCCAATTCCTCAAAAATTTAAATGCAGCCACAAAATGGGATATTTTTAAAAGCATCCTAAAATCTAATTGTGAGAGGTACATACCTTATGGGAATAAAAGGTTAAGGAACAAGAAAAAAAAAACTATGTGGATAAAAAGAACTGTAAAGAAAGCAATAAATTACAAAAAGAAAGCATTTAAATCACTAAAACAGGAGGGCAGCAGGGAAGCATTGAAAAACTATACTGAAAAAAATAGAATAGATAAAAAAACTAATAAAAGCAACCAACTAACCCTAAAATGTTCTTCAATTATATAAATGGTAAAAAGTATAAATCTGAAGGTGTCAGCCCTCTACAGAGCAATGAGGGGGAGTTGCAGAGAGCGATGAGTAAAAAGCAAAACTATAAAATATTTTTTTCTCCACTGTATTCACTGAAAAAATAAACTGTCAAATGAAATGCAGAATGTAAAAATAAATTCCCCATTAAAAGTGCCCTGTCTGACCCAGGAAGAAGTACAGCGGCGTCTTAAAAAGATTAAAATAGACAAATAGCCAGGACCAGATGGCATACACCCCGTATCCTAAGATAATTAAGTAATGTCATAGCCAGACCCTTATTTCTGATATTTAAGGACTCTATATTGACAGGGAGTGTTCCACAGGATTGGTGCATAGCAAATGTGGTGCCAATATTCAAAAAGGGTCCAAAAACAGAGCCCAGAAACTATAGGCGGGTAATTTTAATATCTGTCATGGGCAAACTGTTTGAAGGTTTTCTAAGAGATGCTATCTTGGAGTACCTCAATGAAAATAAGCAAATAACGCCATATCAGCATGGCTTCATGAGGGATCGGTCATCTCAAACTAATTTAATCGGTTTCCATGAGGAGGTAAGTTCTAGACTTGACAGCGGCAAATCAATGGATGTCGTATATCTGGACTTCTTGTAGAAGGATTGCACAGTAAAATAATTTTTTTTGCAGATGACACTAAACTGTGTAAAGTAATTAACACAGAAGAGGACAGTATATGGCTACAGAGGGATCTGGATAGATTGGAGGCTTGATTGGAGAAGTGGCAGATGAGGTTTAACACTGACAAATGTAAGGTTATACACATGGGAAGGAATAATCCAAGTCACCAGTACATACTAAATGGTAAAACACTGGGTAACACTGACATGGAAAAGGACCTAGGAATTTTAGTGAACAACAAGCTAAGCTATAGAAACCAGTGTCAGGCAGCTGCTGCCAAGGCCAATAAGATGCCCATGATGAGAACATAGTCCTACCACTTTATAAATCAGGAGTCAGACCACATATGGAGTACTGTGTACAGTTCTGTGCTTCTGTGAACAAGGCAGACATAGCAGAGCTGGAGAGGGTTCAGAGGAGGGCAACTAAAGTAATAACTGGAATGGGGGGACTACAGTACCCCAAAAGAATATCAAAATTAGGGTTATTCACTTTAGAAAAAAGACGACTGAGGGGAGATCTAATAACTATGTATCAGGGTTCAGTACAGATATCTATCCCATCATCTATTTATCCCCAGGACTGTGACTGTGACAAAGGAACATCCTCTGCGTCTGGAGGAAAGAAGGTTTGTACACAAACCTAGAAGAGGATTCTTTACGGTAAGAGCAGTGAGCCTATAGAACTCTCTGTCCTGAGGAGGTGGTGATGGTGAATTCTCTAAAAGAGTTCAAGAGGGGCCTGGATGTATTTCTGGAGTGTAATAATATTACAGGCTATAGCTAGTAGAGAGGGGTCGTTGATCCAGGGAGTTATTCTGATTGCCTGATTGGAGTCGGGAAGGAATTTATTTCCCCTTAAGTGGGGAAAATTGGCTTCTACCTCAGAGTTTTTTTTTTGTCTTCCTCTGGATCAACTTGCAGGATAACAGGCCGAACTGGATGGACATATGTCTTTTTTCGGCCTTATAAACTATGTTACTATGTTACTGTAAAAGCATCAGGTAGAATAGTGGCATAGATGATTTTATGTATATGCTAAATTCAGCTGGCAATGCTTGTAGGGACTTTCCTGTGTTTTTTTTTTACACTAAATGGAAATTGATGGATGCTTTAATTTGCAATTATCTATTTTGCATGGAAATTTTCTTTACAGGTTATTAAAGACCAAAGATCTGCTGACATTTTTCCCAACCCATATCTCTTATGGCAGGCTGCAACGTATGCCACACCAAAACATTTTTTACTGAGTGAAAAAAAAGCCATAACAATGCACACTGGCATGTGCTATGGGAAAAGGGACACCCTTTTGGCATACACCCAGTGCATGGGTGTTCACATACTGAACCTAAATTTGATTACAAACCATCGCAAAAAGTAACATATTTTTTGACCAATACGTACATTTGCATGATACATTTTCTCTTTGTGTGCCTTCTCTGTGAACACTGTTTATGCTCCATGAACCATGGTTATAATTGACACAATAATTTTATCAGGTCAATAGCAACACAACAATAATTAATACAACAATAGCACAAAAAAAGTATCAGAAGGAAGAGAAAAAGAAGCAAAAAAAACAAAAAAATAAGAATTATACAAGAAGCCACTTTCACAAAGTTAAGCCTCATTCACACGTCAGTGTTTTGGTCAGTGATTTCCATCAGTGATTGTGAGCCAAAACAGGTGCAAATCTTTGCATTACTCCACTTCTGGTTTAGGCTATTCATTTACACATAGCAAATAGAAGAAACTAGACCAGTGCTCCTCAAACTATAAGGCAGCCTTGCCAGTAAGATGACCTCTAGTTGTTGATGAAACCCAACAGATGGGGAGTCAGCTTTGACGGAATGGACCATAAGCTGCACAGTCATCTCTTGTCTGAAGCACTCTCTGATGAAAGGGGTTGTCCAGGATGAGAAAAATATGATTGATTTCCTCCAAAAAACAGCACCCCTCCTGTCCACAGGTTGTGTTTGCTATTGCAGCTCATCCCTATTCACTTCAGGGGAGCTGAGAAGTAATTCCAGACACAGCCAATGGACAGGGGTGGTGCATTTTCTAGCAGAAAGCAGCCATATCTTTCTAATTCTGGACAACGTAATTAAGTTTGACAACGTAATTGAGTTTGTTAGAGCTAGAAGGGAAAGTTTAGCAATATTTTAAATTTTTTGCATAGACTTTGACCATGCGTGCTGAGTTATGTTTTGGTGAAGCCCCAGTAGAAAAGTTTTGAGAAGCCCCAAACTAAACAAGGAGGCCAGGTCAAGAGGAGAGAAAGAATATTGCAATTTAATTGGATTTTTCACCTAGAACAAAAAAAGATTTCTAGCCACTTTATAATATAGTAACATTTACTGAAAGTCTCCTCTATTGCACTGTTGAAGAGTTTGCATGAGGTTGAGTTATTGGCAGAGACAGGTGCTAAACAATGTAACAATGAACATTATTGTATTCCAGCACTGATTGATGGGATTAAAATGATAGATTTTTACTGTATACAGCCTTATAAAAGTCTCTAAAAAGATATGCTATATTAAACTAATAGCTGAATTACGGTGCCCTTTGTTTGATTTTCAAAAGTCACTCTTTAACTTCAATAGCATAAAAATACTGAACATTTTGTGTGTAGTTGATTATTGCCTCTTATTGAGTGTTATCTAATATCTTTATGTTTTTCCTAAGTTATTACAAAGGTGTGTGATCCATTTTCATTAATTACAGCCCAGAACTAAAAGCTGTATTACACAGCCCGTTGTGGCAGATGATCGTCAGGAGGGAAGCGTTCCCTCCCGGCAATCGCCTGTTTTCTAGCGCAGGAGACATCTGCTATTAAATGCAGCGATCTCCTCCTCAGCATAGGGAAGAGCGGTCGCTATGCCATCGCATATCCCCATGCTGTATAATGGTTTGCCGGCAGCAGATCGTGATTAGACAGCATGATCTGTCACCTGCAAACGATAATTTTTTTGACACGTCAAAAGATTTGGATTGCCTGGTGAATAAGCATTTGCTCGATCATCGGCAATCGGCGGCAGTATTACACTGCAAGATGATCGCTAACGAGTATTCTAGTGATCATCTGCTGAACAATTGGCAGGTGTAATACAGGCTTAAGAATAAAGGATAAAATTAATATTGAACTTCATGTAGGGTATCACTGATATTTATACCTTACCCCCAGTGATCTACTTAAAATCCACTTAGCGTATGCACTGTAAATTCAAGTTCTTAAAGGGGTCCTCCAGGGCTTTGTCTAAATTCGAGCTTTCATACAACCTGTGGAAGGAAGATCAATTCACAACTACTTACTATTCTGTCACACTGCTGATTCCACAACCTTAGAGCTCGTTCACACGACCGTATGTCTTTTTCAGTGTTTTGCGAGCCGTTTTTCTCTGATCCGTTTTTCAGTGTTTTTGTTTTTGTAGTGTTTCCGGTTCCGTTCCATTGCTCCATATGGCATATACGGTATACAGTAATTAATTGAGCTGGCCATAACATTGTTCTATTTTTTTACGGACCCATTGGCTTGAATGGAGCCACCAAACGTGATTTGTGGGCAACAATAGGACATGTTTTATCTTTCAATGGAACGGAAAAACAGAAATACAGAAACGGAATGCATACGGAGTACATTCCATTTTTTTGTGGAACCATTGAAATGAATGGGTCCGTATACGGACCATATATGGAACGCAAAAAACGGCCCGTATAAGGAAGGTAAAAAAACTTTTGTGTGAACGAGCCCTTAGCTGTGGTCAAGTACCGTCCTGACTGGCTGCGGGCTCTTGTTTTTCGACTGGATATGCTCCTATGTCTTCCTGTTCAGCTGCATAATGTACATTTTTTAGTCTACACTAAAATATTAGCTGAAATATGATTGGTTACTATGGGAATCTTAACTGAACACAAAAAGAGGAAATGGGTAGTTTGGAACAATGTAGCTAAAGGATATTTAACTATTACTATACTAATAATTAGTGCTGAGTGAAGAAAAGCGTTTGAAGTGGAATTCGGTCCGAAGTTTAGGAAAACTTCAATTCGCAACAAAGCCGAATTTACTCGCACTTCATGGTACAGGATCAGTTTTTTCTAAAAATGGCTTAACATGTTACAAAGTGAAAGTAAGAAAACCAGGAACACAAGATCAGCCATAATGCCGTGCAGCCAGCCAATCCGCAGGTAGCCATCCCCTGTGATGTCGCAGCCCTATAAAAGCCTCATCCCGCGTGGTCTCCGCCATTGTCCTGTGAGCTGAGCCTAGGGAAAGAGGTGGCAGGTGCTCATACGCTAAGGACAGTGTTTCTGCAATAATCCAGCAGCCATGCTTGATCCATCCACCATGTTTGGCTGGTCCATCTGGTTTTAACACAAATAATTTGGTATTATGGTCATCCCTGTTGTGAATCCCTCAATTTTATTGCTTTGAGGAAGGTTTTCCCTCCTCAATGCTGTGTATCATCTGTGGTACCATCACACAGGTGGACAGGGACTGCTGCAAACACAAACCGCCCCCCCCCCCCCCCATCCCTGTCAGGGGGAGCCAGAGCACACCCAGATGACCACGGCATCTGAAGAGTTAAAAGTCTGTGACGGCATTACCGCCCGGTGTCTGCTCTTTAAAACAGCACTTGCCAGCGGGCCCCATTTTTAAATGCCTGGCTCAGCCCAGTCGGGAAAGGGTTAACTTCCAAACCTTCGCACTGAGATTGGGCCACCAAATTGGAAGAATATGATTAGGCAAATTGGCCTGAGTATACCTGATTTATAGCGATTCGGGATTTATAGCGAATTGAATTTCTTGGTGAACTTAGGCGAATCGGCCAAATAAAATTTTTCAAAACTTCTCTCATCTCTGCTAATAGTAATAATTAATAAAACAATATTACTAATATATAGCAGTGAACAGTCTGCATCAATGCCCATAAAGGTTGTATTATGCTACTACTATTACCTCCATTGATCCAGCATGTGATAAATCACAATTCCCAAACAGGAATAAGGGTACTTTCACGCTAGCGTTTTTGTTTTCCCGTATTGAGTTCCGTCACAGGAGCTCAATACCAGAAAAAAATGATCAGTTTTATCCCAATGCATTTTGAATGGAGAACATTCCGTTCAGCATGCATCAGGATGCATCAGTTCAGTCCCTTTTATGTTTTTTGGACGGAGAAAATGCTGCAGCATGCTGCAGTTTTATCTCCGGCCAAAAATACTGAACACTTGCCGGAATGCCGGCATTAATTTACATTGAAGTGTATTAGTGCCGGATCCAGCATTACGTGTTCTGGCAAAACGGATCCGGCTTTTTGGTCTGCACATGCGCAGACCTTTAAAAATGCAAAAAAAATACTAATACCGGACCCGTTTTTCCGAATGACACCGGAGAGATGGATCCGGTATTTCAATGCATTTGTCAGACAGATCCGCATCTGGATCTGTCTGACAAATTCCATCAGTCTGCGTCTGGATTGCCGGACCTGCCTGCTGGAATCCTCTGCTGCAAGTGTGAAAGTACCCTAAAATAGTCCCAAGCTGAATTACTATTTAAATTGCTCAATAACCTGGCATAAATGGTTTTGTATAGGTGTGTCCCAGAACTGTACACTCTGGGCCTCAGGGTCTGATGGAGTCTTTTTTTGGCCTATGCACACACACAGACACAGTTTACGCTGCAGTTTCCACCCAAAAACCATGGTAAGAAATTGCACTTCAATTCCATGTGTGGTAAGAATGCACTGTATGCACTAACATCATGTTTTCCCATTGAAAAGAAGTATATTGTACTGTAAGCATAGTGCCTATCCTAGGACTACACAGATAGCTTTGTAGACCTCACATTGGACCACAGAACACAGATACCCCAACCTGCCAATGCAAGTCAGACACCCTAAAGAGGAGATAGCCACCGTCTGTCAGAGGACCATCAGTCACCACTATTTATGTATGTAGTTATTAGAAAAATTCTAGTAGTTTAAAATTTCCTGATGAAATGCCAGATTATTATGTAATAATAACATTAACATACAAACACGAAACAACTGAGACAATTTTGTTTTACTGAAAGAAAATCACAAGGGGACCATAATTATATATTTTGTGCAATACATTTAATACCATATATAACGGGGGATACAGTTTGACAGGCAGAACAAACTTAAAGGTTTGCGTGTTGATTCTTATGCCATTTACAATTTCGATGAGGATGCAGAGTTTAACAAATGTACAACAATAAGCTCCAGTAGGGTTTAGGATCAAATAACGGTCTTGTGAAGGATTAAGAGAAATTCTATCCCTTTGGCATAGACTGAGGAATTTTCATTAAAATGACCCTGGCCACAGTCAGGAAATAAAATAAAAAACCTACACACAAATAAAACAACATGTAAGATAACAAATGTTTGAAATGAGTCAACAAAAATGTCAACCTTTTAATGACATCTTTTTTAGGTCCAGTATTTTGTGCTGAATTATTAAAATATCAATATTAGACTTTTATTTTTCGGATACAGCGCTCCAAATCCTCTGAATGGCTAATATTCTGTCTGCTGCGGCAGTCACTGGAGGAAGCTTACTGCATACTGTGTTATTATCAACACTATGGGCCAGATTTATCATTAGCTTAGGTCAGAATAATGGAGTGAAAAAGTCCCAAAAAAGTCACAAACGCTAAAACTGCGCACAAATTTGCGACTTTTTTCTGCTCTGCACTATGCTCGCCAGTTTTCTGAAAGTGGGCGTGTTTTCTTATGTAAATGAATCTCTAGACAGATTTACTATTGGGACTATTTAAAAAGTCGCAAAAAAGTCGCAAAAAAGTCGCAAAAAAGTCTCAATTTCACTCCAGTGAGGACTATGCTTATCTTATGAGACTTTTTAATAGAACATGCAACTTTTTCATAAAAACGTGCGACTTTTTCATAAAAACGTGCGACTTTTGTAAAGCTGCTTACTGACGGATAAACTGCTACCATCAAACCACATTTATTACAGTCTTAAAGGGCCGATCATAAATCTGACTTGGCTAAAACTGACTTTAGCCATATGTGAAAGTGGAATGAGCTGTCAGAGTCATGATAAATCTGGCCCTATGTGTTATCTGCCCCTTTACATGGGACGACAGAGCAGCAGATTGTTGGGAAGGAAGCGTTCCTTTCCGAGAATCGGCTGCTCACTGGTGGAGGTGACTGCTGTTTTTACATGCAGCGATCTCCTCAACAGTATAGGGAGGAGCAATCATTGTTTGCCGCAGCAGATGCTGTTTACACAGTACCAAAACATTTGGTGACCGTACAAATGAGCTATCATCCAATGAATGTAAATGGCAGTATATTTACGCCGCCAGATAATTGCTAACGAGCGTTTTTATTTATGCTCGTTAGCGATTCTCGACCAGTGTAAAGGGCCCTTTATGCACCTAAGCCTCAGTGACATTTATCATTAAGCTTAAAATAAACAATAAAGATATTTTTCACTGCCATGTTCCAAAATGCCCATAGTATGAAAATATAAATATATTTATCGTGTACAGTGAACACTGTAATGGAGAAAAAAAAAGGCGGATTTGCCATTTTTTATTTGCTTAACAGTCAAACAAATTGGAATAAAAAGTGCTTAAAAAAAGCATACACACTCCAAAATGGTATTACTGAAAACCATAGATTGCCTCGCAAAAAATTAACTTTCACACAGCTCAATAGACATAAATATAAATGAAGTTATGGGGTCAAAATATAGAAATGCAACTCCAACATTTTTTTTTTTTTCAGCATTAAAACACAAGAAAGGCTATAAAATGCTGCATCGCTGTAATTGTAGTGACGCAGAGGATAAAAGCAACAGGTCAGTTTTACTGCATAGGGAACACCCACAGGGTGCTGGTGCCTGACAGAGGAAGATTTCTCCCTTTAAACCACTTAGATGCGGCTGTTTCTACTGACTTCAGCTCTAAGGGGTTAAACAGCCTTGATCAAGACCAATGTTCTGCCAATTTGGACCGTAAGCACAGGAGCCCGGCTGTCATATGAGAGCTGAGCTCCTGTTATCCATTGCACGAGAGACCCATGCAGAGCTTATTCTAGGTCACCCTAAAAAGTTGGCGGCCCAGAATAAAGCTCACTAGTGACTGCCATCAAAACACGTATCAGCAGTCATTAAGGGGTTAAACAGAATAACTATAACATTTACCATATAATTACCAATTTGCTTCTCCATTGTTCTCCTGCTGCCCCAGTAATTATGTACCAGCATAACAAACACCTCTTCATATCTTTTTTAACTGAAGTTTTTCTTTTATAATGCTTTTTACTTGCATGTACTAGTTAAATGTTTTTTTTTTTCCCTAAGCCTCATGAACTGCATGCGTGCTTATTTCCACTGTTCCGTTGACACTATACATATTTGCATGTTCTCCTGTATGTTTATCTATAGTCTTTGCTTACATTGCTTGAAGCAGCATGGGTTCTATGAAGGAACCAGAGTAGAAGGAATGCTCAGGATGTTTTTAATCTTCGATAAAAAGATGATTTTGAGAGTAAATTTGTAGAAGGATACAGACGATTCCAAAAGATTGCACGGTGCACACATGATGATATTATAATGAAAGAATATCAATTATATGCTTTGATTGTAGTTAATTAGGAACGTTAATTGGATGTAAATGTCTAGTAGTGTTGTGGTTCACCTCTGTTTCCCATTATAAAAGCAATCGATTTGTACAAATCATTCTAGTCATTGTCACAGTTTAGCAGGAATTAAATCAAATGGTTAAAACAGGTAACATTTATGTATGATAGAAAACTCACAAAACCAGACAGGTTTGAGAATAATTTGAAAATCATTCTACTATGGCTGTCTGAGTTTTAGGAGAATTGCTGTGTATCTTATAAAACAAAATCTCAGCTGAACAAGTACGTGTAAAACAACCAATCTGGACTAGTGTCACTTTTTATGTCAATACATGGTTCCAGAAAATTGTAAAAGTACTAGACTCATGCAGATGGTAGATTTTCTTGTATATCACCTCTCAGACTTTTCTTGGATAAACTATACAGCGGTGCCTCAAGTTACAATACTAATTGGATCCTGGTTGACCATTGTATCTTAAAACCATTTTACGTATGGAAAACTAGTGATTGGTTCTAAAGCCCCAAAATGTCATCCAAGATAAGAGAAAATAAAGATTTAAGAAAAATAAGCAGACAAAGAGAGTCCTTATATTAACCAGTCAAGACTAGATAAGATGTAAATCAATTTCTATGAGGAGGACAGGAGCTTCTTCAGGGTCCTGTACAGTACACAGCATACCAGAAAAGTAGAATTGAACCACACTCGCTAGGGTTGAGCGAATCGAAGGATCCTAAGTGGACTTCGATCCAAATTTCAGGGAAAATTTAAGTCAAAGTAAAGCCAAACTTGCTAGTGCTTCGTGGCAACTAATTAATGTTCCCTGAAATGGCATTAAAAAAAAAACATACTCACCTCATCCATTTGAGCCACCACGGCCATCTTGATTGACGATCCTTTGCGAAATCTTGTGCGCGGTGATGTATGACATCTCCACGTTAGCCAACGTGATGACATCATCATGTACCAAGCAAGATTTTGCACCGGAGCTGATTTGATGTTATTATATCAAATATCCTATACAGGGAAAAATATGCAAATGACAAATAACCACATGGTATTCCCTAAATAAGTGTTAAAATTAGAACTTATAAGCAGAGCAATCTCATACAGACCCAGATCAGTACCTCCCAATAAAAGCACACACCCCAAACAACCCTAGTTCCTAGTTTTAAAGTGAAGTAGCAATGATCATTGGGTCTGAAGGGTCATATCTGAGGTCTTAATTTAGCCATTCGGAAGAGCCATCATGGCTGTCTGGCAAAAACAAAAGGAAAGAGAAAGTCTACAATCATAGAAGATGTCCCATGTAAGTCATCAGATTTACTGACTGACAAGTTTTTAATTTTCTTATACATTCCAAAGAAAAACAACAAAGGAACTACACAATATAGAGTCCGAAGAAAAGATGCTCCAGACTTGTTATGTCATGGGCAATATAAGCATTTACTAAAACAGACAGGTCAGCAGAGCTGATATATCTATTTTAATAATATATCCTGCCTTTAATTGCATTCTCTTCTATAGACTACACTGTGCTATTACTATGCAGAGCATCTACTGTATGTAGAACTGGTATGTGACCACGATATGGTCAGTGTATTGAGTAGTGTTGGTCGAGCACCAAAGTGCTCGGGTGCTCGAGTTGAATACCTCGGGATGCCGAGCACCCGAGCACAATAGAAGTCAATGGAGTAACCGAAGTATTAAACCAGACACTCCCTGCTCTGAAGAGGGAAGGGTGTCTGGTTCATAGGAAAAGGTCAGAAATTGATGGAACCACCACTGAAATGGTTCCGGAACAGCATGAGAGGATGTCTGGATGCATCTTGGACTCCCAGTTCACTGCTTTGAATGATGTTGTCCGAGTAGTACGCCACTTTTACAGACTTACAATAATAGGCACAAAACCGATGATAAAATCGATTTTAGAGGAAAAATTGTTAGGAAACATTCTTTCCTGTATATTTACTTGTATATAAAGTGCAAGTGCTGCCAAAAAATACAAGGAAGAGGCACTCCGATACAACCTGTATATCACATAAAGGAGGGCCTCATTCACATTGTGGTACAATTGTTCAGGTAGTGGGACTCCTCCTTTACAAATAAAGGAGGGCATCATACACACCCTTGAAAAATTATGATTGCTGGCCTGCTGGCGACTCTCAAAAACATTAGGAGCAAGGACCCGCTGGTGACCCTCTAAAACATTGAAGGCGTGGGCCTACTGCTGTTCTAACCATCTAAAACATTAGGGGTGAGGGTTTGCTGCTGATCTGACCATCTAAAACTCAACGGGTGAGGGCCTGCTACCGAGCTGACCATCTAAAAGATTTTGTGGGCGACGGCCTGCTGACGAGATGACCATTTAAAAATCTTGTGGGCGAGGGCCTGCTGCCAAGCTGACCATCTAACAATTTAGGGGTGAGGGTCTGCTGCTGATCTGACCCTCTAAAACATTATGGTTGAGGGCCTGCTGGTGACTGTCAAAAACATTATGGGTGAGGGCCTGCTGGTGACCCTCTAAAACATTATGGGTGAGGGCCCGCTGCTGAGCTGACCCAATGAAACATTAGGAGCGAGGGCAGCATAATAAGCATGTTGATATGATGGAGGAGGACGAAAAAAGGGAGATTGAACCATATACCCTTTTTAGTGGTGTAAGGGGTGCATGGGAATACAGTGTATTATTCAATACACGATAAAAGCCAGATTTAGAGTGCCTTTATGTTCAGCCGCTTTCCTCTGGTGGAGTAGAGAATTCCTCGGCAATCCAGGACTTGTTCATTTTTATGAGTCAACCGGATAGCATTTTCAGTTGACGCATTTTGTCAAGGCGTAGAGCGCCAGTTCATGACACGTGTCCAGCTTGGACACCCAATAGTTGTATGGCACACAGGGAACACTGAGGACGCTGACAAGGTCTGCTACGTACTCCTTCACCATCTTCCAAAATTTTTCCCTCCTTGTGACACTATGCCGCGCATAAGGTTGAGGGTGCTGGCGTGGTGTTATAAAACTGTCCCAGGCCTTGGCGAGTGTTGCCCATCCTCTGTTGGAACTGCTGTGTTCCCCTCTAGAGTTGAGCGGACACCTGGATGTTCGGGTTCGACGGGTTTGGCCAAACTTCACAAAAAAGTTCGAGTTTGGGACCCGAACTTGACCCCAAACCCAAACCCCATTGAAGTCAATGGGGACCCGAACTTTTGAGCACTAAAATGGCTGTAAAAATGTCATGGAAAGGGCTAGAGGGCTGCAAATGGAATCAAAATGTGGTTAAGAGCATGGCAAGTGCTCTGCAAACAAATGTGTATAGGGAAATGACTTTAAAAAACATAAAATATGTAAAAATAAAAAATATTAATCTTGATCTAGAAGGACGAGGTCCATATTGAGTAGGAGGTTGAGGTGGCGGTGTAGGTGGAAGAGGCGGTGGAGGAGGAGGAGAGAGCCTACACGGCTTTATTTTTATTATTTTTAAATTAGGGTACACCCCAAAACATTGGGAAATATAACCTGTGATAACCCCCTCCAGTCATGCTAAATACACGTTCAGATAATACACTGGCTGCAGGGCAGGCCAGCACCTCCAAGGGCCATGTGCCCAATTTGGAGACCCAGAAGTTGCAGGGGGCAGAACCATCAGTCAGTTCATCTAGCCATGTGCAAACATACTGCCCCACCATGTTGCACGCCCCCGTGATGTTCACGATCCAATTGGATATCTGCTCTGTCAACTTTCGATGTTCTTTTCTGCGCCTACCATGTTGATCGCGGTTAGCTGCGAATCAGGGTTCCACGCCAGAGAGGGAGCGTGAGAAAGAGAGACCACATCCAAGGGAGATGAATAGATGAAATTTAATTGTGATTGAGTGGAAATGTGGGACAAATTATTAAAGCAGAATTGAAGGAAAGGAGGGGACGCGCGGCAATTACCCACTCCTGACTCGGGGAGGTAGTGACGATAAATAACAATACAGGACTCTTAAGATGCCCTGTTATTGGAATGATTAATAAAAAAATATAGGGAATGTCACTATTTTGGATTTGGAAACGTTAGACAGGTGAGGCCTTGCTGCCACTTTGTTGACTCTAGAATAACTTCTGCCTGATCGCACGTCCCTGTGACGTCCACGATCCATTTGGATATCTTTTCTATCAACTTTTGATGTTCTTTTCTGAGCCTACCATGTTGATCATGTTTATCGGTGAATCAGGGTTCCACGCCGGAGAGGGAGCGTGAGAAAGGGATATCACATCCAAGGGAGGTCAATGGCTGCAATATGATTGAGCTGAAATGTGGGACAAGTTATTAAAGCAGAAGGATCGAATGAAAGGGCCAATTAAAGACGAATTTTACAAATTTAATTCCCTGTCACCTATGCAGAGCAGGGGATTTTCATCGCCAGAAATGGGTTAATGTCACCCACCAATGGAACAGATGATTTTTTTTAAATTTAGGTCCCTGTCACTTATGCAGAGCAGGGGTTTATTCATAGCAAAAAGGGTAAAATGTCACCCAAGTATGTAACAGAAAAATTGTGAAAGTGAAATTTATTAACCTGTCTACTAGGTATAGCAGTGGTATATCACATCCAAAAATTTGTGAATTACACACGAATATGTAACAGACAAATTAGTGAAATGTTACCTGTCTACTAGGTTGAGCACTGGTATATCACAGCCAAAAATTTGTGAATTTCACCCGAAAATGTAACAGACAAAATAGTGAAATGTTACCTATCTGTCTGCTAGGTAGAGCAGGGGTATATCACACCCAAAAATTGGTGAATTTCACCCGAATACGTAGCAGACAAATTAATGATTTTTTTTTTAGCTGTCTACTAGGTATAGCAAGGGTATATCAAAGCAAACAATTTAGTGAATTTCACCCGAAAATGTAACAGACAAATTAGTGGAATGTTACCTGTCTACTAGGTAGAGCAGGGGTATATCACACCAAAAAATTGGTGAATTTCACCCGAATATTTAACAGACAAAGTAGTGAAATGTTTTTACCTGTCTACTAGGTACAGCCGGGGTATATCACAGCCAAAAATTGGTGAATTTCACCCGAATATGTAACAGACAAATTATTGATTTTTTTTACCTCTCTACTAGGTATAGCAGTAGTATATCACAGCCAAAAATTGGTGAATTTAACCCGAAAATGTAACAGACAAATTAGTGAAATGTTACCTGTCTATTAGGTAGAGCAGGGGTATATCACACCCAAAAATTGGTGAATTTCACCCGAAAATGAAACAGACAAATTAGTGAAATGTTTTTACCTGTCTACTAGGTACAGCCGGGGTATATCACAGCCAAAAATTGGTAAATTTCACCAGAATATGTAACAGACAAATTAATGATTTTTTTTTAGCCTGTCTGCTAGGTATAGTAGTGGTATATCACAGCCAAAAATTGGTGAATTTCACCTGAAAATGTAACAGACAAATTAATGATTTTCTTTTACCTATCTACTAGTAGAGCAGAGGTATATCACACCCAAAAATGTGTGAATTTCACCTGAATATGTAACAGTAGAGTTGAGCGGACACCTGGATGTTTGGGTTCGAGAAGTTCGGCCGAACTTCCCGGAAATGTTAGGGTTCGGGATCCGAACCCGATCCGAACTTCGTCCCGAACCCGAACCCCATTGAAGTCAATGGGGACCCGAACTTTTCGGCACTAAAAAGGCTGTAAAACAGCCCAGGAAAGGGCTAGAGGGCTGCAAAAGGCAGCAACATGTAGGTAAATCCCATGCAAACAAATGTGGATAGGGAAATGAATAAAAATAAAATAAATAAAAATTAACCAATATCAATTGGAGAGAGGTCCCATAGCAGAGAATCTGGCTTCACGTCACCCACCACTGGAACAGTCCATTCTCAGATATTTAGGCCCCGGCACCCAGGCAGAGGAGAGAGGTCCCGTAACAGAGAATCTGGCTTCATGTCAGCAGAGAATCAGTCTGCATGTCATAGCAGAGAATCAGGCTTCACGTCAGCCACCACTGCAACAGTCCATTGTCATATATTTAGGCCCAGCACCCAGGCAGAGGAGAGAGGTCCCGTAACAGAGAATCTGTCTTCATGTCAGCAGAGAATCAGTCTGCATGTCATAGCAGAGAATCAGGCTTCACGTCAGCCACCACTGCAACAGTCCATTGGCATATATTTAGGCCCAGCACCCAGGCAGAGGAGAGAGGTCCCGTAACAGAGAATCTGGCTTCATGTCAGCAGAGAATCAGTCTGCATGTCATAGCAGAGAATCAGGCTTCACGTCAGGCACCACTGTAAGAGTCCATTTTCATAAATTTAGGCCCAGCACCCAGGCAGAGGAGAGAGGTCCCATAACAGACAATCTGGCTTCATGTCAGCAGAGAATCAGTCTTCATATCATAGCAGAGAATCAGGCTTCATGTCAGCCACCAGTGCAACAGTCTATTGGCATATATTTAGGCCCAGCACCCAGGCAGAGGAGAGAGGTCCCGTAACAGAGAATCTGGCTTCATGTCAGCAGAGAATCAGTCTTCATGTCATAGCAGAGAATCAGGCTTCACGTCACCCACCACTGTAACAGTCCATTTTCATAAATTTGGGCCCAGCACCCAGGCAGAGGAGAGAGGTCCCGTAACAGACAATCTGGCTTCATGTCAGCAGAGAATCAGTCTGCATGTCATAGCAGAGAATCAGGCTTCACGTCAGCCACCACTGCAACAGTCCATTGGCATATATTTAGGCCCAGCACCCAGGCAGAGGAGAGAGGTCCCGTAACAGAGAATCTGGCTTCATGTCAGCAGAGAATCAGTCTGCATGTCATAGCAGAGAATCAGGCTTCACGTCAGGCACCACTGTAAGAGTCCATTTTCATAAATTTAGGCCCAGCACCCAGGCAGAGGAGAGAGGTCCCATAACAGACAATCTGGCTTCATGTCAGCAGAGAATCAGTCTTCATATCATAGCAGAGAATCAGGCTTCATGTCAGCCACCAGTGCAACAGTCTATTGGCAAATATTTAGGCCCAGCACCCAGGCAGAGGAGAGAGGTCCCGTAACAGAGAATCTGGCTTCATGTCAGCAGAGAATCAGTCTTCATGTCATAGCAGAGAATCAGGCTTCACGTCACCCACCACTGTAACAGTCCATTTTCATAAATTTGGGCCCAGCACCCAGGCAGAGGAGAGAGGTCCCGTAACAGACAATCTGGCTTCATGTCAGCAGAGAATCAGTCTGCATGTCATAGCAGAGAATCAGGCTTCACGTCAGCCACCAATGCAACAGTCCATTGTCATAAATTTAGGCCAAGCACCCAGGCAAAGGAGAGAGGTCCCGTAACAGACAATCTGGCTTCATGTCAGGAGAGAAACAGTCTTCATATCATAGCAGAGAATCAGGCTTCACGTCACCCACCACTGTAACAGTCCATTTTCATAAATTTATGCCCAGCACCTAGGCAGAGAAGAGAGGTCCCGTAACAGAGAATCTGGCTTCATGTCAGCAGAGAATCAGTCTGCATGTCATAGCAGAGAATCAGGCTTCACGTCAGCCACCACTGTAAGAGTCCATTTTCATAAATTTAGGCCCAGCACCCAGGCAGAGGAGAGAGGTCCCGTAACAGAGAATCTAGCTTCATGTCAGCAGAGAATCAGTCTTCATATCATAGCAGAGAATCAGGCTTCACGTCACCCACCACTGTAAGAGTCCATTTTCATAAATTTAGGCCCAGCACCCAGGCAGAGGAGAGAGGTCCCGTAACAGAGAATCTGGCTTCATGTCAGCAGAGAATCAGTCTGCATGTCATAGCAGAGAATCAGGCTTCACGTCAGGCACCACTGTAAGAGTCCATTTTCATAAATTTAGGCCCAGCACCCAGGCAGAGGAGAGAGGTCCCATAACAGACAATCTGGCTTCATGTCAGCAGAGAATCAGTCTTCATATCATAGCAGAGAATCAGGCTTCATGTCAGCCACCAGTGCAACAGTCTATTGGCATATATTTAGGCCCAGCACCCAGGCAGAGGAGAGAGGTCCCGTAACAGAGAATCTGGCTTCATGTCAGCAGAGAATCAGTCTTCATGTCATAGCAGAGAATCAGGCTTCACGTCACCCACCACTGTAACAGTCCATTTTCATAAATTTGGGCCCAGCACCCAGGCAGAGGAGAGAGGTCCCGTAACAGACAATCTGGCTTCATGTCAGCAGAGAATCAGTCTGCATGTCATAGCAGAGAATCAGGCTTCACGTCAGCCACCAATGCAACAGTCCATTGTCATAAATTTAGGCCAAGCACCCAGGCAAAGGAGAGAGGTCCCGTAACAGACAATCTGGCTTCATGTCAGGAGAGAAACAGTCTTCATATCATAGCAGAGAATCAGGCTTCACGTCACCCACCACTGTAACAGTCCATTTTCATAAATTTATGCCCAGCACCCAGGCAGAGAAGAGAGGTCCCGTAACAGAGAATCTGGCTTCATGTCAGCAGAGAATCAGTCTGCATGTCATAGCAGAGAATCAGGCTTCACGTCAGCCACCACTGTAAGAGTCCATTTTCATAAATTTAGGCCCAGCACCCAGGCAGAGGAGAGAGGTCCCGTAACAGAGAATCTAGCTTCATGTCAGCAGAGAATCAGTCTTCATATCATAGCAGAGAATCAGGCTTCACGTCACCCACCACTGTAAGAGTCCATTTTCATAAATTTAGGCCCAGCACCCAGGCAGAGGAGAGAGGTCCCGTAACAGAGAATCTGGCTTCATGTCAGCAGAGAATCAGTCTTCATATCATAGCAGAGAATCAGGCTTCACGTCAGCCACCAATGCAACAGTCCATTGTCAGATATTAAGGCCCAGCACCCAGGCAGAGGAGAGAGGTCCCGTAACAGACAATCTGGCTTCATGTCAGCAGAGAATCAGTCTGCATGTCATAGCAGAGAATCAGGCTTCACGTCAGCCACCAATGCAACAGTCCATTTTCATAAATTTAGGCCAAGCACCCAGGCAGAGGAGAGAGGTCCCGTAACAGACAATCTGGCTTCATGTCAGGAGAGAATCAGTCTTCATATCATAGCAGAGAATCAGGCTTCACGTCAGCCACCAATGCAACAGTCCATTGTCAGATATTTAGGCCCAGCACCCAGGCAGAGGAGAGAGGTCCCGTAACAGACAATCTGGCTTCATGTCAGCAGAGAATCAGTCTGCATGTCATAGCAGAGAATCAGGCTTCACGTCAGCCACCACTGTAAGAGTCCATTTTCATAAATTTAGGCCCAGCACCCAGGCAGAGGAGAGAGGTCCCGTAACAGACAATCTGGCTTCATGTCAGCAGAGAATCAGTCTGCATGTCATAGCAGAGAATCAGGCTTCACGTCAGCCACCACTGCAACAGTCCATTGTCATAAATTTAGGCCAAGCACCCAGGCAGAGGAGAGAGGTCCTGTAACAGACAATCAGGCTTCACGTCAGCCACCAGTGCAACAGTCCATTGGCATATATTTAGGCCCAGCACCCAGGCAGAGGAGAGAGGTCCCGTAACAGAGAATCTGGCTTCATGTCAGCAGAGAATTAGTCTGCATGTCATAGCAGAGAATCAGGCTTCACGTCACCCAACATTGGAACAGTCCATTGGCATATATTTAGGCCCCGGCACCCAGACAGAGGAGAGGTTCATTCAAATTTGGGTAGCCTCGCAATATAATGGTAAAATGAAAATAAAAATAGGATTGAATGAGGAAGTGCCCTGGAGTACAATAATATATGGTTATGGGGAGGTAGTTAATGTCTAATCTGGACAAGGGACGGACAGGTCCTGTGGGATCCATGCCTGGTTCATTTTTATGAACGTCAGCTTGTCCACATTGGCTGTAGACAGGCAGCTGCGTTTGTCTGTAATGACACCCCCTGCCGTGCTGAATACACGTTCAGACAAAACGCTGGCCGCCGGGCAGGCCAGCACCTCCAAGGCATAAAAGGCTAGCTCTGGCCACGTGGACAATTTAGAGACCCAGTAGTTGAATGGGGCCGAACCATCAGTCAGTATGTGGAGGGGTGTGCACACGTACTGTTCCACCATGTTAGTGAAATGTTGCCTCCTGCTAACACGTTGCGTATCAGATGGTGGTGCAGTTAGCTGTGGCGTGTTGACAAAACTTTTCCACATCTCTGCCATGCTAACCCTGCCCTCAGAGGAGCTGGCCGTGACACAGCTGCCTTGGCGACCTCTTGCTCCTCCTCTGCCTTGGCCTTGGGCTTCCACTTGTTCCCCTGTGACATTTGGGAATTCTCTCAGTAGCGTGTCTACCAACGTGCGCTTGTACTCGCGCATCTTCCTATCACGCTCCAGTGCAGGAAGTAAGGTGGGCACATTGTCTTTGTAGCGTGGATCCAGCAGGGTGGCAACCCAGTAGTCCGCACACGTTAAAATGTGGGCAACTCTGCTGTCATTGCGCAGGCACTGCAGCATGTAGTCGCTCATGTGTGCCAGGCTGCCCAGGGGTAAGGACAAGCTGTCCTCTGTGGGAGGCGTATCGTCATCGTCCTGCCTTTCCCCCCAGCCACGCACCAGTGATGGACCCGAGCTGCGTTGGGTGCCACCCCGCTGTGACCATGCTTCATCCTCATCCACCTCCTCCATATCCTCGTCCTCCTCGTCCTCCAGTAGTGGGCCCTGGCTGGCCACATTTGTACCTGGCCTCTGCTCTTGCCAAAAACCTCCCTCTGAGTCACTTCGAAGAGACTGGCCTGAAAGTGCTAAAAATGACCCCTCTTCCTCCTCCTCCTCCTGGGCCACCTCCTCTTCCATCATCGCCCTAAGTGTTTTCTCAAGGAGACATAGAAGTGGTATTGTAACGCTGATAACGGCGTCATCGCCACTGGCCATGTTGGTGGAGTACTCGAAACAGCGCAACAGGGCACACAGGTCTCGCATGGAGGCCCAGTCATTGGTGGTGAAGTGGTGCTGTTCCGTAGTGCGACTGACCTGTGCGTGCTGCAGCTGAAACTCCACTATGGCCTGCTTCTGCTCGCACAGTCTGTCCAGCATGTGCAAGGTGGAGTTCCACCTGGTGGGCACGTCGCATATGAGGCGGTGAGCGGGAAGGCCGAAGTTACGCTGTAGCACAGACAGGCGAGCAGCGGCAGGATGTGAACCCCGGAAGCGCGAACAGACGGCCCGCACTTTATGCAGCAGCTCTGACATGTCGGGGTAGTTGTGAATGAACTTCTGCACCACCAAATTCAGCACATGCGCCAAGCAAGGGATGTGCGTCAAACCGGCTAGTCCCAGAGCTGCAACGAGATTTCGCCCATTATCGCACACCACCAGGCCGGGCTTGAGGCTCACCGGCAGCAACCACTCGTCGGTCTGTTGTTCTATACCCCGCCACAACTCCTGTGCGATGTGGGGCCTGTCCCCCAAACATATGAGTTTCAGAATGGCCTGCTGACGTTTACCCCGGGCTGTGCTGAAGTTGGTGGTGAAGGTGTGTGGCTGACTGGATGAGCAGGTGGAAGAAGAGGAGGAGGAAGCCGAGAAGGAGGAGGTGGCAACAGGAGGCAAAGAATGTTGCCCTGCGATCCTTGGCGGCGGAAGGACGTGCGCCAAACAGCTCTCTGCCTGGGGCCCAGCTGCCACTACATTTACCCAGTGTGCAGTTAGGGAGATATAGCGTCCCTGGCCGTGCTTACTGGTCCACGTATCTGTGGTTAGGTGGACCTTGCTACAGATGGCGTTGCGCAGTGCACACTTGATTTTATCGGATACTTGGTTGTGCAGGGAAGGCACGGCTCTCTTGGAGAAGTAGTGCCGGCTAGGAACAACATACTGTGGGACAGCAAGCGACATGAGCTGTTTGAAGCTGTCTGTGTCCACCAGCCTAAATGACAGCATTTCATAGGCCAGTAGTTTAGAAATGCTGGCATTCAGGGCCAGGGATCGAGGGTGGCTAGGTGGGAATTTACGCTTTCTCTCAAATGTTTGTGAGATGGAGAGCTGAACACTGCCGTGTGACATGGTTGAGATGCTTGGTGACGGAGGTGGTGTTGGTGGTACATCCCCTGTTTGCTGGGCGGCAGGTGCCAACGTTCCTCCAGAGGCGGAGGAAGAGGCGGCAGCAGCAGAAGAGGCCGAGGCGGCAGCAGCAGAAGAGGCCGAGGCGGCAGCAGCAGAAGAGGTAGCAGGGGGAGCCTGAGTGACTTCCTTGTTTTTAAGGTGTTTACTCCACTGCAGTTCATGCTTTGCATGCAGGTGCCTGGTCATGCAGGTTGTGCTAAGGTTCAGAACGTTAATGCCTCGCTTCAGGCTCTGATGGCACAGCGTGCAAACCACTCGGGTCTTGTCATCAGCACATTGTTTGAAGAAGTGCCATGCCAGGGAACTCCTTGAAGCTGCCTTTGGGGTGCTCGGTCCCAGATGGCGGCGGTCAGTAGCAGGCGGAGTCTCTTGGCGGCGGGTGTTCTGCTTTTGCCCACTGCTCCCTCTTTTGCTACGCTGTTGGCTCGGTCTAGACACTGCCTCTTCCTCCGAACTGTGAAAGTCAGTGGCACGACCTTCATTCCATGTGGGGTCTAGGACCTCATCGTCCCCTGCATCGTCTTCCACCCAGTCTTGATCCCTGACCTCCTGTTCAGTCTGCACACTGCAGAAAGACGCAGCAGTTGGCACCTGTGTTTCGTCATCATCAGAGACTTGCTGAGGTGGTATTCCCATGTCCTCATCATCAGGAAACATAAGTGGTTGTGCGTCAGTGCATTCTATGTCTTCCACCGCTGGGGAAGGGCTAGGTGGATGCCCTTGGGAAACCCTGCCAGCAGAGTCTTCAAACAGCATAAGAGACTGCTGCATAACTTGAGGCTCAGACAGTTTCCCTGATATGCATGGGGGTGATGTGACAGACTGATGGGGTTGGTTTTCAGGTGCCATCTATGCGCTTTCTGCAGAAGACTGGGTGGGAGATAATGTAAACGTGCTGGATCCACTGTCGGCCACCCAATTGACTAATGCCTGTACCTGCTCAGGCCTTACCATCCTTAGAACGACATTGGGCCCCACCATATATCGCTGTAAATTCTGGCGGCTACTGGGACCTGAGGTAGTTGGTACACTAGGACGTGTGGATGTGGCAGAACGGCCACGTCCTCTCCCAGCAACAGAGGGTCCACTAACACCACCACGACCATGTCCACGTCCGCGTCCCTTACTAGATGTTTTCCTCATTGTTATCGTTCACCACAACAACAAAAATATTATTTTGCAACAGAAGAATGGGCACTCTTATAACTGGTTCACAGAGTTAGTAAAGCGACACCAATGTATTAATAGCAATTCGTACATATACAAATGGTCACCATACACAGATAATATTGTATAGCCTAAGTAGATTTATCCCTAAAAATACTATAGTATAAAATATCGTAATATAAAATATCAAATATCAAATAAAATGTCAAATGTATCAGTCCACTGATATAGCTAATAGATGAAGGAAAAAAAGGGGGGGTAAGGACCTGATAATCCGGCCGAAAATTGCCCAAGCTGGATAGGAATTAGCGGACCAGGTGTCCTCTGTTAGTTATAGCAGTGACTAATACCGAGTTGTTCTCCAAAGAAAAAATATAATACAAATGTGATTCAATTATAATTCAAAATGGGCTGGGCGCCTTCGGCCCATGGGGGGTACTAGTCTGGCTGTTTAGCGGCACTATGACCCCCCTGGACTGGAGGTCTCCACCCCTATTCCATCATTACCATCCTTCTACCTACTCTTGCCCGAACCATTCCAGGGGATGAGCCCCATTGGTTTCCGAATGCTGCACATCAAGGGAGTTCGGCCATCTGGCCTCCCATTTTTGACTATCTCCACGAACTATACTATGTTCGTCTATCTACAGATGGGTATATACCCTGCGACTAAGGCTGTTATAATACCCTATAAAAATGTTTTTTACATAAATTTCATATTTATATTAATATTTTTATATTTTTATATTTCTTAATTCACCAAAGATACCCCCCAACATTTAATTAATCTTTTATTCAATTTTTATTAATAAAATAAATTTTAAACATTAAATTTTAACATACAATTGAATTATATATATATATATATATATATATATATATATATATATATATCTGTTGATAGACAAATCAGATAATGAA
This sequence comes from Bufo gargarizans, assembly GCF_014858855.1. Classification (NCBI taxonomy): domain Eukaryota; kingdom Metazoa; phylum Chordata; class Amphibia; order Anura; family Bufonidae; genus Bufo; species Bufo gargarizans. Next base: position 233,949,642 of record NC_058080.1, read on the forward strand.
TGTCAAATATTTAGAATGAAATATCAAGGGACTCTAATTCATAGATTATAGCATGTTTTTTATATATTCTATATTATATGTAGAAACATCAAGTAATGCATTATGACATTTTGATCCAATTATCTACATAAGAGTAAAATGCAATCAGCTATAACAAAAATTGGAGATGTCTGATACTTCTGATGGACTTAGGATTACACAACACAAAAAACGCATGTGTACATAGAAAACCGCAGAGGAATCGCATGAATACCGCAATACATGAAAATGGTATCTGTGAAATCCAGATCCTTTAGATTCATCTCAAGTTTAATATAGAGCCCCTTTGGATGGGAAAACGAATAAATAGCCGGCAAGTCAGTCAGTTCTAATAGAGCCACTGAGGAAGAAGGAGGACAACCTTCGAAACGCGTCTGGCGTGGAGGAATTGAACTTGACAAAAACCGGCTTTTTCAACTATATAACAGTTTGACATAATTGTTAGACTAAGAAAGCGCTTTTCAAGGAAAACCAAAACTGCGGCCTCTTTTGGATACTGTGTAACGAACGACTGGTGAGACTGAACCACCTATGCCGACTAAGACAAGTGGAACACCTTTTCCAATTAAGGAAACCCAATGTGAACTTGTAGCGTGATAGAACAAGCGCTCTCATTTACAGTCGGATCTGCAAAATTGTAAGACCTATCTGCACAGCACCTCTATCCAGCAGTAAGGCAGCTTCTTAACTCGCTGCCCAGAGGGAAAGTCTATCCTGAATCTACACCACGTGGGACGCCACGGTGGGACTTGCAGGACTGTACGTGAGTAACAAACTAAATACTGCTGTATTCATATGCACCGTTACATAACCGATTTATCCATACTACATCGCCGCTTTGGAACCCAAAGTTTGCTCAATCAGCTACTTTGTTGGATTGCATTTCTGTGAAACACAGTATACCCCTAGGAATTGTGTCGATCGAACATTGCAACATAAAACCGATTCCTACAAGATCTGTGCTACTAACAGAAAGACTGATTTCCAGGAATATAACCACCAGTGAGACCAACTGTCCACTATTATTGCCGAGTCTCCAGAGACAACTTTTTCACATAGGCATTTTTTCACTTGATGATTTAAGCACCATTATATATTGAGTTATATACATTTACAGGCATTTTCACTATTTTTACTAATATTGTTCTGCTAACACCTGATTTTCACATTTACATACGTATTTTGAATTATAATTGAATCACATTTGTATTATATTTTTTCTTTGGAGAACAACTCGGTATTAGTCACTGCTATAACTAACAGAGGACACCTGGTCCGCTAATTCCTATCCAGCTTGGGCAATTTTCGGCCGGATTATCAGGTCCTTACCCCCCCTTTTTTTCCTTCATCTATTAGCTATATCAGTGGACTGATACATTTGACATTTTATTTGATATTTTATATTACGATATTTTATACTATAGTATTTTTAGGGTTAAATCTACTTAGGCTATACAATATTATCTGTGTATGGTGACCATTTGTATATGTACGAATTGCTATTAATAAATTAGTGTCGCTTTACTAACTCTGTGAACCAGTTATAAGAGTGCCCATTCTTCTATTGCACAATTGTTTTTTGGTGACTAGGGTACGTTATCCGGTTGGTGCACCTTGCCATCCTGAGCCAGAGGTGAGCCGTCCTTTATCTCTTTATACAAAAATATTATTTGGCCCAATGTATTGAATTCAAATTCAGGCCTTTTTTTACAGACACCTAACACTATCTGGCTATCTATTTAGGTACCGTATTACACTAATACAGGCACAGCAGTAACCACAGATTTAGCTGACTATGAATTTGAAGCCTAGTATTTAGGCGCTGGGTGACAGGTATACGTTTTACGGACAGAATTAGACTGGGATATGCACAGTAGCGTGTGTGTGAAGTTATTGAGAATGACCCTATCAGCACCTTGATTCTGATGTACCCTTTTAGGGAAGTATTTAAAGTAGGCCTGATACAGCAGAAACCACTAAATTAGGAAATTGCTAAATTGGGAATTGTATTTCAACCCAGAACAAAAAATGTGCTTTGACGGACACTAAATAACTTGCCCAGCCACAACAGTACAGCAGTAACGACAGATTTAGCTGAATATAAATTTGAGGCCTAGTATTTAGGCGCTGGGTGACAGGTATAGATTTACTGACAGAATTAGACTTGGAAATGCACAGTAGCGTGTGTGTGAAGTTATTCAGAATGACCCTATGTGCACCTTGAATATTATATACCCTTTTAGGGATAGATTTCAAATAGCTCTGATACAGCAGAAACCACTAAATTAGGAAATTGCTAAATTGGGAATTGTATTTCAACCCAGAACAAAAAATGTGCTTTGAAGGACACTAAATAACTTGCCCAGCCACAACAGTACAGCAGTAATGACAGATTTAGCTGGATATAAATTTGAGGCCTAGTATTTAGGCGCTGGGTGACAGGTATAGGTTTACTGACAGAATTAGACTTGGAAATGCACAGTAGCGTGTGTGTGAAGTTATTCAGAATGACCCTATGTGCACCTTGAATATTATATACCCTTTTAGGGATAGATTTCAAATAGCTCTGATACAGCAGAAACCACTAAATTAGGAAATTGCTAAATTGGGAATTGTATTTCAACCCAGAACAAAAAATGTGCTTTGATGGACACTAAATAACTTGACCAGCCACAACAGTACAGCAGTAACGACAGATTTAGCTAGATATAAATTTGAGGCCTAGTATTTAATCGCTGGGTGACAGGTATAGGTTTACTGACAGAATTAGACTTGGAAATGCACAGTAGCGTGTGTGTGAAGTTATTCAGAATGACCCTATGTGCACCTTGAATATTATATACACTTTTAGGGATAGATTTCAAATAGCTCTGATACAGCAGAAACCACTAAATTAGGAAATTGCTAAATTGGGAATTGTATTTCAACCCAGAACAAAAATTGTGCTTTGACGGACACTAAATAACTTGCCCAGCCATAACAGTACAGCAGGAACTACAGATTTAGCTGGATATAAATTTGAGGCCTAGTATTTAGGCGCTGGGTGACAGGTATAGGTTTACTGACAGAATTAGACTTGGAAATGCACAGTAGCGTGTGTGTGAAGTTATTCAGAATGACCCTATGTGCCCCTTGAATATTATATACCCTTTTAGGGATAGATTTCAAATAGCTCTGATACAGCAGAAACCACTAAATTAGGAAATTGCTAAATTGGGAATTGTATTTCAACCCAGAACAAAAAATGTGCTTTGACGGACACTAAATAACTTGCCCAGCCACAACAGTACAGCAGTAATGACAGATTTAGCTGGATATAAATTTGAGGCCCAGTATTTAGGCGCTGGGTGACAGGTATAGGTTTACTGACAGAATTAGACTTGGAAATGCACAGTAGCGTGTGTGTGAAGTTATTCAGAATGACCCTATGTGCACCTTGAATATTATATACCCTTTTAGGGATAGATTTCAAATAGCTCTGATACAGCAGAAACCACTAAATTAGGTAATTGCTAAATTGGGAATTGTATTTCAACCCAGAACAAAAAATGTGCTTTGACGGACACTAAATAACTTGCCCAGCCACAACAGTACAGCAGTAATGACAGATTTAGCTGGATATAAATTTGAGGCCCAGTATTTAGGCGCTGGGTGACAGGTATAGGTTTACTGACAGAATTAGACTTGGAAATGCACAGTAGCGTGTGTGTGAAGCTATTCAGAATGACCCTATGTGCACCTTGAATATTATATACCCTTTTAGGTATAGATTTCAAATAGCTCTGATACAGCAGAAACCACTAAATTAGGAAATTGCTAAATTGGGAATTGTATTTCAACCCAGAACAAAAAATGTGCTTTGACGGACACTAAACAACTTGACCAGCCACACCAGTAACGACAGATTTAGCTGGATATAAATTTGAGGCCCAGTATTTAGGCGCTGGGTGACAGGTATAGGTTTACTGACAGAATTAGACTTGGAAATGCACAGTAGCGTGTGTGTGAAGTTATTCAGAATGACCCTATGTGCACCTTGAATATTATATACCCTTTTAGGGATAGATTTCAAATAGCTCTGATACAGCAGAAACCACTAAATTAGGAAATTGCTAAATTGGGAATTGTATTTCAACCCAGAACAAAAAATGTGCTTTGACGGACACTAAATAACTTGACCAGCCACACCAGTAACGACAGATTTAGCTGGATATAAACTTGAGGCCTAATATTTAGGCGCTGGGTGACGGGTATACGTTTACTGACAGAATTAGACTGGGATATGGCCAAAAAATAACCACACTATTGATGGTTAAATGCACTTGGTGTGACAGCTTGACCAACCACACTACTGAGGGTTAAATGCACTTGGTGACAGGCGCAGTTTGCCCCTGATGTAGTATATGGCCAAAAAATAAACAGACTATTGCTGGTTAAATGCACTTGGTGTGACAGCTTGACCAACCACACTACTGAGGGTTAAATGCACTTGGTGACAGGCGCAGCTTGCCCCTGATGTAGTATATGGCCAAAAAATAAACAGACTATTGCTGGTTAAATTCACTTGGTGTGACAGCTTCACCCTGATGTAGGATTTAGCCAAAAAGCAACCACACCATTGAGGGTTAAATGCAGTTGGTGACAGCTTTCCCCTGATGTAGTATATGGCCAAAAAATAAACAGACTATTGCTGGTTAAATGCACTTGGTGTGACAGCTTCACCCTGATGTAGGCTTTAGCCAAAAAACAACCACACCATTGAGGGTTAAATGCACTTGGTGGCAGCTTGTGCTGGCGCAACACAAGACACAAAATGGCCGCCGATCACCCCAGAAAAAAGTGACTGAAAAACGCTCTGGGCAGCCTAAAAACAGTGAGCAATTCAATATCAGCAGTTCAATCATCCACAGCTGCAGATCGATCACTGGATGGAGTCTTTTGGAGCAGTTAATCAGCCTAATCTCGCCCTACTGTCGCAGCTGCAACCTCTCCCTACGCTAATCAGAGCAGAGTGACGGGCGGCGCTATGTGACTCCAGCTTAAATAGAGGCTGGGTCACATGGTGCTCTGGCCAATCACAGCCATGCCAATAGTAGGCATGGCTGTGACGGCCTCTTGGGGCAAGTAGTATGACGCTTGTTGATTGGCTGCTTTGCAGCCTTTCAAAAAGCGCCAAGAAAGCGATGAACACCGAACCCGAACCCAGACTTTTACGAAAATGTCCGGGTTCGGGTCCGCTCATCCCTATGTAACAGACAAATTAATGATTTTTTTTTACCTATCTACTAGGTATAGCAGTGGTATATCAGAGCCAAAAATTGGTAAATTACACCCGAATATGTAACAGACAAATTAGTGAAATGTTACCTGTCTACTAGGTAGAGCAGGGGTATATCACACCCAAAAATTGGTGAATTTCACCAGAAAATGTAACAGACAAATTAGTAAAATGTTTTTACCTGTCTACTAGGAACATCCGGTGTATATCACACCCAAAAAGTGGTGAATTTCACCCGAAAATGTAACAGACAAATTAGTGAAATGACATAAAATAAAATACGTACAAATAAAAAAAGATAAACTTGATTTAAGAGGTGGAGGTCCATATGGAGTAGGAGTTTGCGGAGGCGGTGGACGTAGCAGTGTAGGTGGAAGTGGCGGTGGAGGAGGACGAGGTAGCTAACACTGGTTTTTGGTTTTAATTTTTTTATTATTATTTTTTATAAGTGTACACTCCAAAAGAGTGTGAAATATCCAAAATACAACAATGAGCAATTGCGCTGTAGTATATCAATGGCTGGTTAAGGCCGGTATACATGTCAATTCTGCACAAGGTATGGACAAGTCCTGTGGGATCCATGCCTGGTTCATTTTAATGAACGTGAGCTTGTCCACATTGGCTGTGGACAGGCGGCTGCGCTTGTCTGTGATAACGCCCTCTGCTGTGCTAAACACACGTTCAGACAATACACTGGCTGCAGGGCAGGCCAGCACCTCCAAGGTGTAAAGGGCAAGCTCAGGCCATGTGCCCAATTTGGAGACCCAGAAGATGGAGGGGGCAGACCTGTTATTCAGTACGTGTAGGCGTGTGCACACATACTGCTCCAACATGTTGCTGAAATGCTGCCTCCTGCTAAGACGTTCCATATCAGCTGGTGGTTCTGGATGTTATGGCGTTGCTGACAAAGCTTTTCCACATTTCGGCCTAACCCTGGCTTCTGAGGTGCTGCCCTAGCTGCGTTGGCGACCTCTTCCACCTCCTCTGCCTTCGCCTTATGCTTCCACTGTGCTCCCGGTGTCAGGTGGGAATGCCACCAGCAGTGCGTCTACCAGCGCGCACTTGTACTCGCACATCTTACGATCACGCTCCAGTGACGGAAATAAGGACAATATGTTGTCCTTGTAACGGGGATCCAGCAGTGTGGCCACCCAGTAATCAGCACAAGTTAGAATGTGGGCAACTCGACAGTCGTTGCGGAGACACTGCAGCATGTAATCGCATATGTATGCCAGGTTGCCCAGAGGCAACAAAAAGCTGTCCTCTGTGGGAGGTGTATCGTCTGTGTCCTCTGTATCCCCCCAGCCACGCACCAGTGATAGCCAAGAGCTGGTTTGGGTGCCACTCTGCTGTGAACACGGTTATTCCTCCTCCATCTCCTCCTCCACCTCGTCAACCTCCAGAACTGTGCCCTGGCTGGACAATTGTGTACCTGGCGTTTGTGGGTGCAGGAACCCACCCTCAAAGCGACTTGTGAATCACTGGCCAGAAACCCTATGAAATGATCCCTCTTCCTCCTCCTCCTGTGCCACATCCTCTTCCATCATCGCCAGCAGCGTTTTTTCAAGGAGGCATAAAAGTGGGAAAGTAATGCTGAGAACGGCGTTATCGGCACTGGCCATGTTACTCGAAACAGCGCATCAAGGAACACAGGTCTCGCATGGAGGCCAAGTCATTGGTGGTGAAGTGGTATTGTTCCACAGAACGACTCACCCGTGCGTGCTGCAGTTGAAACTCCACTATCGCCTGATGCTGCTCGCACAGTCTGGCCAGCATGTGCAAGGAGGAGTTCCACCTTGTGGGCACGTTGCATATGAGGTGGTGAGCTGGAAGGCCGAAGTTACTCTGCAGCGCTGACAGGAGGGCAGCAGCAGGGTGAGAACACCGAAAGCACGCACAGACGGCCTGCACTTTCTGCAGCAGCTCTGACATAATTTTTAAGGAACCTCTGCACCACCAAATTCAGCACATGCGCCAGGCAAGGGATATGCGTCAAACCGGCTAGTCCCAGAGCTGCTACGAGATTTCGCCGATTATCACACACCACCAGGCCAGACTTGAGGCTCACTGGCACCAACCACTGGCAAACTGAAGCGCCCTGCAATCCTCTGTGGTGGAAGGACATGCGTCAAACTGCTATCTGCCTCAGGCCCAGCCGCCACTGCATTTATCCCCGGGCCAGGGATCGCGGGTGGGTAGGGGGGTACTTTCTCTACCGCTCCAGTGTTTGGGAGATGGAGAGCTGAATGCTTCCGTGGGACATTGTGGAGATGCTTGGTGACCCAGGTGGTGGTGTTGCTGGCAGATCCTCTGTTTGCGGGGTGGCAGGTGGCACTGGTACTCCAGAGGTGGATGAAGAGGCCGAGACTTCAGCAGAAGAGGAAGCAGGAGGAGCCAGAGACCTTTCTTGGTTTTTGAGGTGTCTACTCCACTGCAGCTTGTGCTTTGCACTTAGATGCCTGGTCAAGCAGGTTGTGCTCAGGTTGAGAACGTTTATGCCTCGCTTCATGCTCTGATTGCACAGCGTGCAAACAACTCTAGTCTTGTCGTCAGCACATTGTCTGAAGAACTGCCACGCCAGGGAACTCCTTGGAGCTGGCTTTGGTGTGCTCGGTCCCTTGCTGCGGTGGGCAGTAGCAGGCGTACTGTCTAGGGGACGGCTGCTCCGCTTTGCATCCTGCTCCCTCTTCTGCTGTGCTGGTGGCTCTGTGCGACCACCGCCTCTTCCTCCGAACTACATAGGTCACTCGCATGACCTTGGTTCCATGTGGGGTCAAGGACCTCCTCCATATCATCTTCCACCCAGTCTTCACCCCTGCTCTCCTTGTCGGTCTGCACACTTTCTAAAGCCACAGCAGTTGGCACCTGTAATTCGTCATCACCCGAGACCTGCTGCGATGGTCCTCCCATGTAGTCATCTTGAAACATAAGTGGTTGGGCATCAGTGCACTCAATCTTTTCCACTTCTGGGCCAGGGCTAGGTGGATGGCCCTGGGAAACCCTGCTAGCAGAGTAATCAAAAAGCAGATGAGACTGCTGCATGACTTGGGGCTCAGACTGCTTGGCTGATTTGCAAGGGGGTGAGGTGAAAGACTGATGGACATCGGCTGCAGGTGCCAACTCTGATCTTTCAGCAGGAGACTGAGTGGGAGACAATGTAAAGGAACTGGAGGCACTGTCAGCAACCCAATCTACTATCGCCTGTACTTGTTCTGGTCTCACCATTCGTAGAGCCGCATTAGGTCCGACAAAATACCGCTGAAGGTTCTGTCGCCTACTCGCACCTGAGGAAGGTGTTTCACTTGTGCGTGTAGCTGGCACAGATTGACCACGTCCTCTCCCTGCAACAGGAGCTCCACCAGCAGCACCATGACTGGGGCCACATCCCTTATTTGAAGCTCTGCTCATATTTCTCAAATTTAGGGTCTTGCCTAAAATGTTTTTTTTTTTTTTTAAATAACAGAAATGAACAATAGTATCTAACACGTGTATCTCACAATGACAGATGTAGCAAGGGCTGCAAAATCATTTTTTTTGCCCTAAATAGTTTTTTTTTTTTTTTTATAGCAGAATGGAACAGTATCTAAAGGGTGTATCTCACAAATGCAGCAAAGGCCACAAATTAAGATTTTTGCCCAAAATATGTTTTTTTTTTTTTTTAATACTAGAATAGCACAGCAGTATTTAAAGCGTGTATCTCACACGTACAGATGCAGACAAGGCCGCAAATTAAGATTTTTGCCCAAAATGGGTGCTTATTTAATACCAGAACAGCACAATAGCACAGCAGTATCTAAAGGGTGTATCTCACAATGACAGATTCAGCAAAGGCTGCAAAATTAAGATTTCTGCTCTAAATGTTTTTTTTTTATACCAGAATAGCACAGCGCAGTATTTAAAGGGTGTATCTCACAATGACAGATGCAGCAAAGGCTGCAGAATTAAGATTTTTGCCAAAATGGGTGTCTTTTTAATAACAGAATATGACAGCAGTATATAACGCTTGAATTTCACACGTACAGATGCAGCAAGGGCTGTAAAATTTAGTATTTTGCCCCCAAAATGGTGTTGTTTAAAACCCAGAAAATTATTGCTGTATTTCTAGCTTAAATTGCACACTGACTATTGCGGCAGAGGCCCCAGATGGAGGGTATTGCAAAAAAATGGGTGTTTTTTAAAACCCAGAAAATTATTGAAGTATTTCAAGCTTGTTTTAACAATAACAGATGCAGCAAATGCTGCAATATTAAGTATTTTGCCCAAAAAGTGTTTTTTTTAAATAACAGAATATGACAGCAATATAACATAGTAACATAGTACATAAGGCCGAAAAAAGACATTTGTCCATCCAGTTCGGCCTGTCATCCTGCAAGTTGATCCAGAGGAAGGCAAAAAAACCCTGTGAGGTAGAAGCCAATTTTCCTCACTTTAGGGGAATAAAAATTCCTTCCCGACTCCAATCAGGCAATCAGAATAAATCCCTGGATCAACGATATCTCTCTAGTAGCTATAGCCTGTAATATTATTACGCTCTAGAAATACATCCAGGCCCCTTTTGAATTCCTTTATTGTACTCACCATCACCACCTCCTCAGGCAGAGAGTTCCAAAGTCTCACTGCTCTTACCGTAAAGAATCCTCTTCTATGTTTGTGTACAAACCTTCTTTCCTCCAGACGCAGAGGATGTCCCCTCGTCACAGTCACCGTCCTGGGAATAAATAGATGACGGGATAGATCTCTGTACTGACCCCTGATATATTTATACATATTAATTAGATCTCCTCTCAGTCGTCTTTTTTCTAAAGTGAATAACCCTAATTTTGATAATCTTTCAGGGTACTGTAGTTGCCCCATTCCAGTTATTACTTTAGTTGCCCTCCTCTGGACCCTCTCCAGCTCTGCTATGTCTGCTTTGTTCACTGGAGCCCAGAACTGTACACAGTACTCCATGTGTGGTCTGACTAATGATTTGTAAAGTGGTAGGACTATGTTCTCATCACGGGCATCTATGCCCCTTTTGATGCAACCCATTATCTTATTGGCCTTGGCAGCAGCTGCCTGACACTGTTTTTTGCAGCTTAGTTTGCTGTTTATTAAAATTCCTAGATCTTTTTCCATGTCAGTGTTACCGAGTGTTTTACCATTTAATAAGTACGGGTGACTTGCATTATTCCTTCCCATGTGCATAACTTTACATTTGTCAGTGTTAAACCTCATCTGCCACTTATCTGAACAAGCCTCCAATCTATCCAGATCCCTCTGTAGTAGTATACTGTCCTCTTCAGTGTTAATTACTTTACACAGTTTAGTGTCATCTGCAAAAATTGATATTTTACTATGCAAGCCTTCTACAAGATCATTAATAAATATATTGAAGAGAATAGGGCCTAATACTGACCCCTGAGGTACCCCACTAGTGACAGTGACCCAATCTGAGTATTTACCATTAATAACCACCCTCTGTTTTCTATCATTGAGCCAGTTACTTACCCACTTACAGACGTTTTCTCCCAGTCCGAGCATTCTCATTTTATATACTAACCTTTTATGTGGTACAGTGTCAAATGCTTTGGAGAAGTCCAGATACACGACATCCATTGATTCGCCGCTGTCAAGTCTAGAACTTACCTCCTCATAGAAACTGATTAAATTTGTTTGACATGATCGATCCCTCACAAAGCCATGCTGATATGGCGTTATTTGCTTATTTCCGTTAAGATGCTCTAACATAGCATCTCTCAGAAAACCTTCAAACAGTTTACCCACAACAGATGTCAAACTTACCGGCCTATAGTTTCCAGGCTCTGTTTTTGCACCCTTTTTGAATATTGGCACCACATTTGCCATGCGCCAATCCTGTGGGACATTCCCTGTCAATATAGAATCTGCAAATATCAGAAATGAGGGTCTGGCTATGACATTACTTAATTCCCTTAGGATACGGGGGTGTATGCCATCCGGTCCTGGCGATTTGTCTATTTTAATCTTTCTAAGTCGCTGTTGCACTTCTTCCTGGGTCAGACAGGACACTTTTAATGGGGAATTTATTTCAACATTCGGCATGTCATCTGACAGTTTATTTTCCTCAGTGAATACATTGGAGAAAAAAATATTTAACAGCTTTGCTTTCTCCTCGTCGCTCTCTGCGACTCCCCCCTCATTACTCTTTAACGGGCCGACACCTTCAGATTTATACTTTTTAACATTTATATAATTGAAGAACATTTTAGGGTTAGTTTTACTCTCTTTGGCAATTAATCTCTCAGTCTCTAGTTTGGCCGCTTTTATTTGTTTTTTGCATGTTCTATTTTTTTCCTTATAGTTTTTCAGTGCTTCCGTGCTACCCTCCTGTTTTAGTGTTTTATATGCTTTCTTTTTGTCATTTATTGCTTTCTTTACAGTTCTGGTTATCCACATTGGTTTCTTTTTGTTCCTTAACCTTTTATTCCCATACGGTATGTACCTCTCACAATGAGATTTTAGGATGCTTTTAAAGATATCCCATTTTGTGGCTGTATTTTTATTTGTGAGGACTTTATCCCATTTAGTTAGGCCTATGGCCTCTCTTAGTTGGCTAAATTTAGCTTTTTTGAAGTTTGGTATTTTTGTTCCTCCCTGTAGAAACGCTCTTTTGAATGATAATTGGAAGGTTATTACTTTGTGGTCACTATTTCCCAGGTGTCCCCCAACCTGCACGTCTGTTGTTCTGTCAGGCCTATTGGTTAATACTAATAACGCTTGAATTTCACATGTACAGATGCAGACAAGACCACAAATTAAGAATTTTTTTAATACCAGAATAGCACAGCAGTATCTAAAGCGTGTATTTCACACTGACAAATGCAGACAAGGCCGCAAATTAAGTATTTTGCCCAAAATGGGTGTTTTTTAAAACCCTGAAAATTATAGCTGTATTTCTAGCTTAAATTGCACACTGACTAATGCGGCAGAGGCCCTAGATGGAGGGTATTGCCAAAAATTTGTGTTTTTTTTTAAACCCAGAATATTATTGAAGTATTTCAAGCTTGTTTTAAGAATAACAGATGCAGCAAATTCTGCAATATTACAAAGTACTTTGCCCAAAAATTGTGTTTTTTTAATACCAGAATATGACAGCAGTATATAACGCTTGAATTTCACACGTACAGATGCAGACAAGGCCGCAAATTAAGTATTTTGCCCAAAATGGGTGTTTTTTTAATACCAGAATTTCACAGCAGTATCTATAGCGTGTATCTCACATTGACAGATGCATACAAGGCCGCAAATTAAGTATTTTGGCCAAAATTGGTGTTTTTTAAAACCCTGAAAATTATAGCTGTATTTCAAGCTTGTTTTTAACAATCAAAGATGAAGAAAAGGCTGCAATATTAAGTACTTTGCCCCAAATGGGTGTTTTTTTTTATAAAAGAATATGACAGCAGTATATAACGCTTGAATTTCACATGTACAGATGCAGCAAGGGCTATAAAATTGAGTATTTTGCCCAAAACTGGTTTTTTTTAAAACCCAGAAAATTATAGCTGTATTTCCAGCTTAAATTGCACACTGATATAATGGGGCAGAGGCCCAAGATGGAGGGTATTGCCAAAAATGGGTGTTTTTTAAAACCCCAAAAATTTTAGAAGTATTTCAAGCTTGTTTTTAACAATCACAGATGCAGCAAAGGCTGCAATATTAAAGGGAGCCTGTCACCAGGATGTTGTGTATAGAGCTGAGGACATGGGTTGCTAGATGGCCACTTGCTCATCCGCAATACCCAGTCCCCATAGCTCTGTGTGCTTTTATTGTGTAAAAAAACCGATTTGATACATATGCAAATTAACATAAAAGAGTCATATCTTACTTGTGTGACCAGAGAAGAGTCATATTTACAAGCTCTGACTCATCTCAGGTTAATTTGCATATGTATCAAATCGGGTTTTATACACAATAAAAGCACACAGAGCTATGGGGACTGGGTATTGCGGATGGGCTAGCGGTGATCTAGCAACCCATGTCCTCAGCTCTATACACAAAATCCCGGTGACAGGTTCCCTTTAAGTACTTTGCCCCAAAATTATTGTTTTTTCAATAACAGAATATGACAGCAGTATATAACGCTTGAATTTCACACATACAGATGCAGCACGGGCTGTTAAATGGAGTATTTTGACCTAAAAGGGTGTTTTTTAAAACCCAGAAAATTATAGCTGTATTTCTAGCTTAAATTGCACACTGACTAATGTGGCAGAGGCTCCAGATGGAGGGTATTGACAAAAATGGGTGTTTTTTCAAAGCCAGAAAATTATTGAAGTATTTCAAGCTTGTTTTTAACAATCACAGATGCAGCAAAGGCTGAAATATTAAGTACTTTTCCCAAAATGGGTATTTTTTTTTACTAACAGAATATGACAGCAGTATATAACGCTTGAATTTCACACGTACAGATGCAGCAAGCCTGCAAAATTGAGTATTTTGTCCAAAAAGGGTGATTTTTAAAACCCAGAAAATTATAGCTGTATTTCTAGCTTAAATTGCACACTGACTGATGTGGCAGAGGCCCAAAATGGAGGGTATTGCCAAAAATGGGTGTTTTTTAAAACCCAGAAAATTTTTGAAGTATTTCAAGGTTGTTTTCAACAATCACAGATGCAGCAAAGGCTGCAATATTAAGTACTTTTCCCAAAATGGGTATTTTTTTTACTAACATAATATGACAGCAGTATATAACGCTTGAATTTCACACGTACAGATGCAGCAAGGTCTGTAAAATTTAATATTTTGCCCAAAAAGGGTGTTTTTTAAAACCCAGAAAATTATAGCTGTATTTCTAGCTTAAATTGCACACTGACTGATGTGGCAGAGGCCCAAAATGGAGGGTATTGCCAAAAATGGGTGTTTTTTAAAACCCAGAAAATTTTTGAAGTATTTCAAGGTTGTTTTTAACAATCACAGATGCAGGAAAGGCTGCAATATTAAGTACTTTGCCCAAAATGGGTGCTTTTTTTTTTTACTAACAGAATATGACAGCAGTATATAACGCTTGAATTTCACACGTACAGATGCATCAAGGTCTGTAAAATTTAATATTTTGCCCAAAAAGGGTGTTTTTTAAAACCCTGAAAATTATTGCTGTATTTTCTAGCTTAAATTGCACACTGACAAATGCTGCAAAGGCACCAGATATAGGATATTGCTACAAATGGGTGGTTTTTTTAAACCCAGATTATTATTGCAGTATTTCAAGCTTGTATTTGAATGTCACAAAAGCACATATGCTGTGCTGGTGCACTGAGCTTGCATAAAATGGCCGCCACGGCCCACCTAACTAAAAGACGGATAAAAGTTATTTTTCTCTATCACTGGGCTCAGGGCAGGGTAAAAAGATTGTGCACTGCACCCACAAAAATAAATCTAGGTAGATCGCTGAGTTAACAAGCACTCTTGATTAAAGATTATTTCCTATTCTCTCCCTCACAGCAGCAGCATCCTCTCCCTACACTAGTAACAGCAGAGTTACGTGCAGCGCTACGTGCAGTGCTACGTGACTCCAGCTTATATAGAGGCTGGGTCACATGCTGCACTGGCTAATCACAGCCATGCCTTTAGTAGGCATGGCTGTGATGGCTTCTAAGGGCACAGAGTTAAACGCTTGTTGATTGGCTGCTCTGCAGCCTTTCTAAAAGCGCCATAAAATAGCCAAACACCGAACCCGAACTCAAACTTTTACTGAAATGTTCGGGTTCCGGTCCGGGGTCCAAAGATCCTAAAGATCGGTACGAACCCGAACTTTACAGTTCAGGTTCGCTCAACCCTATTCCTCTCGTCTCCCCCTCCTCGGTTGGCCAAGGAACTACAGATTCTGCAGCCAGCGTTGTCAGCTGGAAATTTTGGGAGCAATTTTTCCACAAGGACTTTCTGGCATTGCACCATTTTGCTTGTCCTCTCCACCACAGGAATGAGAGATGAGAAGTACTCTTTGTAGTGGGGTCGGGAAGGGTGAACAACCAGTAATCGGTGTTGGCCAAAATGCGTACAATGCGAGGGTCACAGGAAAGGCAGCCGAACATAAAGTCAGCCATGTGTGCCAGAGTTCCAACAGACAAAACTTTGCTGTCCTCATCAGGAGAATGACTCTGAATCTCCTCATCCTCTTCCTCCACTCATCCACGCTGAACAGTAAAATTGTAAGGCAGCTCTCACCTGTAGTAGTTGAATCACCTGCTGTGCACGGATGCCGCACCTGGATGCGGTAAAGTCCAGAAAATAGTGAAGAAATATCCAGCTCAGTTCAGGTGAAGTATTGTAACTTTATTCCAGCGTTATAAAATCCGTATACAAGTGTAAGTCTACGCGTTTCAGACCTCTTAGATATGTGGGTCATTCCTCATGACAAACATACATATGAAATGGGAGCACCTCCAGATATATCCCAAACTAACCCCAAGTTGATAGATATCACCTGGGAGGAGGAGACATCAGGAGGTGTTCCCATACAAATCAACCAAGTTAAAAGAACCCCTTACATGCCAGAAACAAAAACAAACATGAAAAAGAGGCTTAGGTATAAATCCTGACACTAAAACAATAGTGATAAATGGAATTCAGTGTTCAAAGAATAGCAATAATCAAAGGGTAAATACATATAGATAAAAGAAAAGGAAATACTATAATCTCATGTCAGTACTGTAAGATGGGATTGTGGCGTTTATTAAGCCCATAAGGCTGACGGGATCCCAGCTGGAAGATCCAGAAGGCCTCCCTGTTTAGGAGCTTCCTTCTATGACCCCCCCTTCCCCCTTGGCGGTAGATGGACCCTTTCTATGCCTTTAACCTTTAAACAGGACACATCTCCCGCATGTGCAATTGCAAAATGCAGGCTGGCTGCAGAGACATTACGGTATCTATAATGTGGCACATCAGATATGTGTCTACGTATCCGATTTTTTAGCGGATTAACAGTACAGCCTACGTATTGCAAAGAGCACATGGTACATGTGATAAGATAAACCACATGTCTGGTATTACAGTTAATGTAAGACTGAATATTATATTCCTTTCCACTTTTTCTCAGTGGTCATATGGTGGCAACAAATGCATTTTTTGTGTCCACATTTAAAACTACCTTTATAGTGTAGCCATGTGGCTTGTGATCTCTTCCCATCTGAGAAAAAACTCGGGCTGATAATATTACCCAAGGTGGGTGCTCTCTTGGCCACACACTTTATTCCGTTAGACACAGTTTCAGACCAATCGCCATCAAAATTAAGAACATAGAAATATTTTTTCATGATTCTACATAGGGCAGAAAATTCTTGGCTGAATTGTGTAACGAAATAGGTGGCCTGTTTGCTGCTGTCAGTATCTCCCAGTTGTTTGGATATTGCAGACTGCTTGTGAAAAACTAGGGACTGTCTATTCATATTTGAGACCTATGATGGCCCGCTCAATATTAGTGCGTGAATAGTCCCTGCGCAGCAGTCTATCAGTTATGTTGGAGGCTTCCCTCTCAAAAGCTTTTTGGTCGGAACAGTTCCGACGGGCACGTATCAGTTCGCCCTTAGGGATACTATGGATGGTATGGGGGGGGGGGGGGGTGGCATGACTGAGCTAGTAATATAGTATTCCCAGCAAGTTGTTTCCGATATGTAAACGTATTGACTCTGTTGGTGGAAACATTCCCCCTCAGGTATACGGATTTTATAACGCTGGAATAAGGTTACAACACTTCACCTGAACTGAGCTGGATATTTCTTCACTATTTTCTGGACTTTACCGCATCCAGGTGCGGCATCCGTGCACAGCAGGTGATTCAACTACTACAGGTGAGAGCTGCCTTACAATTTTACTATTTCGTACTACCTGGTGGCGTGCACTCCCTGTACAGGGGGAATGTTTCCACCAACAGAGTCAATACGTTTACATATCGGAAACAACTTGCTGGGAATACTATATTACTAGCTCAGTCATGCCACCCCCCCCCCATACCATTCATAGTATCCCTAAGGGCGAACTGATACGTGCCTGTCGGAACTGTTCCGACCAAAAAGCTTTTGAGAGGGAAGCCTCCAACATAACTGATAGACTGCTGCGCAGGGACTATTCACGCACTAGCCAAACAACTGGGAGATACTGACAGCAGCAAACAGGCCACCTATTTCGTTACACAATTCAGCCAAGAATTTTCTGCCATATGTAGAATCATGTAAAAATATTTCTATGTTCTTAATTTTGATGGCGATTGGTCTGAAATTGTGTCTAACAGAATAAAGTGTGTGTCCAAGAGAGCACCCACCTTGGGTAATATTATCAGCCCGAGATTTTTCTCAGATGGGAAGAGATCACAAGCCACATGGCTACAATACAAAGGTAGTTTTAAATGTGGACACAAAAAATGCATTTGTTGCCACCATATGACCACTTAGAAAAAGTGGAAAGGAATATAATATTCAGTCTTACATTAACTGTAATACCAGACATGTGGTTTATCTTATCACATGTACCATGTGCTCTTTGCAATACGTAGGCTGTACTGTTAATTCGCTAAAAAATCGGATACGTAGACACATATCTGATGTGCCACATTATAGATACCGTAATGTCTCTGCAGCCAGCCTGCATTTTGCAATTGCACATGCGGGAGATGTGTCCTGTTTAAAGGTTAAAGGCATAGAAAGGGTCCATCTACCGCCAAGGGGGAAGGGGGATCATAGAAGGAAGCTCCTAAACAGGGAGGCCTTCTGGATCTTCCAGCTGGGATCCCGTCAGCCTTATGGGCTTAATAAACGCCACGATCTCATCTTACAGTACTGACATGAGATTATAGTATTTCCTTTTCTTTTATCTATATGTATTTACCCTTTGATTATTGCTATTCTTTGAACACTGAATTCCATTTATCACTATTGTTTTAGTGTCAGGATTTATACCTAAGCCTCTTTTTCATGTTTGTTTTTGTTTCTGGCATGTAAGGGGTTCTTTTAACTTGGTTGATTTGTATGGGAACACCTCCTGATGTCTCCTCCTCCCAGGTGATATCTATCAACCTGGGGTTAGTTTGGGATATATCTGGAGGTGCTCCCATTTCATATGTATGTCATGAGGAAGGACCCACATATCTAAGAGGTCTGAAACGCGTAGACTTACACTTGTATACGGATTTTATAACGCTGGAATAAAGTTACAATACTTCACCTGAACTGAGCTGGATATTTCTTCACTATCCACGCTGAACAGATGGAATAAAATTTCCATTGGTTCTACCCTCTGTAGCGGAGGCAACCGTATCCTGCTCCTCCTCCTCATCATCCAATTCGCGCTAATAAGACAAATTGAGGGTGGTCTGGCTATCAACCTGTGTACTTTCTTCTTCCATGTCCACCTCTTCCACATGCAAAGTGTCCGTCATAATTGTTAGCAGCGAGCTTTTGAGTAGACGCAGAAGTTGGATGGTTACGCTATGTTTATTCCTCAAAGTTGTGTAAAACCTCACAGAGGTTAGACATCAATGCCCACTCGTTGCTTGTGAAGAGCGGAAGCTGACTGGAAAGGTGATGACCATGTTGCAGCTGGTATTCCACTACTGCCCTCTGCTGCTCACAAAGCCTGGCCAACACGTGGAATGTGGAGTTCCAGCGTGTGCTCATGTCGCACAACTGTTGATGAGCTGGCAATTGTAAGCGCTGCTGCAGCGTTGCCAGACCGGCAGAAGCTGTCGATTACTTGCGGAAATGGGCACACACGTGGTGCACCTTCACCAGTAGCTCAGGTAAATTGGGGTAGGTTTTGATAAACCGCTGAACCACTAGGTTCAACACGTGGGCTAGGCATGGGATGTGTCTGAGCTTGCCGAGCTCCAAAGCCGCCACAAAGTTACGGTCATTATCAGACACAACCATGCCTGGTTCTAGGTTGAGTGGTGAGAGCCACAGCTCAGTCTGGTCCCTTATCCCCTGCCACAGCTCTGCGGCGGTGTGCTGTTTTTCACCTTAGTAGATCAGTTTAAGCAAGGCCTGTTGCCTCTTCCCCACTGCAGTGCTACACTGCTTCCAGCTACTGACTGATGGTCTGACTGGTGCTGCAAGAGGAAAATTCAGAGGTGGAAGTGGAGGAGTAGGCGGAGGAGGAGAAGGGGATGTTGCAGCTACTAACGTAGGTGGTGGCAGAAACCCTGATGGAAGTAGGGCCCCCAATCCTTGGTGTCGGTAGCACCTGTGCCTTTTCAGGGTACGACTCGCTCCCAGCCTCCACAACGTTCACCCAGTGTGTCGTCAGGGAAATGTAGCGTCCCTGGCCAAAAGCACTTGTCCATGTGTCAGTCGTTAAGTGGACCTTCCCAGTAACTGCGTTGGTCAGGGCACGGGTGATGTTAAGGGACTCATACTGGTGTAAGGCTGGGACTGCACACCGTGAAAAATATTGGTGGCTGGGGACATCAGGCTGCGGAAATTCTCAGTGTCCATAAGCCTAAATGGCAACATTTCCAGGGCCAGCAATTTGGAAAGGTGCACATTTAATGCTATGGTCTGTGTGTGGGTAGCTGGGTATTTGCACTTTCATTCAAAGGCCTGGGGTATAGACATCTGTACGCTGCGCTGGGACACTGAAGTGGATGTGCTAGCTGATGGTGCTTGCGAAGGTCCAGGTGCATGGCGGGAGGCATCCGGGCCTGCGTCTTGGACAGGGGATTGGCCGTCACATAACACAGGGGAAGAGGAGGCAATGGTGTGACCCGCAGACACAGATTGTGGACCCAGGTGTTCAGCCTACCTATTAGGGTGCTTTAATACCATGTGGCAGATCATGCTGGTGGTGGTGAGGTTGCTAATGATCACGAGCCTGCTCATTTTGATACGGCACAGTTTAAAAATGAAAATTATTTTATCTTCCGCACCTTCCTCAAAAAGCACCAGACTGCGGAACACCTACCCCTTGGCAAGTGAGATTGTTGCAAGGGGGTGCTCCGGGGAAAAGTTGAGGGCCTGTTTGGTGTGGCCCGCCTTCTCCCTTTTGCTGTCTCTTCCAGCCTGTTGCGGTGCTTTGGATTCCTCCCCCTTATGTACTGCTGTCCTCGCTTGGCTTGCCACCTTCCCAGGTTGGGTCAGTGACTTCATCGTCCAGCACCTCCTCTTCCACTTCCTCACTCTGGTCATCCTCCTGACTTGTTGACCTAACAACAACCTCAGCTATTGACAACTGTGTCTCATCCCCTCATCGTGAACCTCTTGAGACACTAATTGTGGTTGACTTATTGGCAACTGTGTCTCATCATTATCATCCACCTTGTGAAACACTAATTGCCGTTCCCCACTGTCATCTTCTGACTGTGGATGCTGCAGAGTTTGGGAATCAGGGCACAAGATCTCCTTATGTCCCTCTTCAAGCGGGCTTGGCGAGAGGCCCAAATTAAGGAATGGCGATGAAAACAGCTCCTCGGAATATCCAAGTGTGGGATCACTTGTTTGCCAAGAATCTCCATGGTGGGTGGAAGGAGTATCAGGGTGAGGATTCTGTTGACCAGACTCTTGGCTGCTGAGACTGAACTTTGTGGAAGACAGGGTGGTGCCTAACTGACTGGAAGCTTTATCTGCGGCAATCCAACTGACCTGGTCGCACTTAGAGTTGAGCGAACACCTGGATGTTCGGGTTCGAGAAGTTCGGCCGAACTTCCCGGAAATGTTCGGGTTCGGGATCCGAACCCGATCCGAACTTCGTCCCGAACCCGAACCCCATTGAAGTCAATGGGGACCCAAACTTTTCGGCACTAAAAAGGCTGTAAAACAGCCCAGGAAAGGGCTAGAGGGCTGCAAAAGGCAGCAACATGTAGGTAAATCCCCTGCAAACAAATGTGGATAGGGAAATTAATTAAAATAAAAATTAAATAAATAAAAATTAACCAAAATCAATTGGAGAGAGGTCCCATAGCAGAGAATCTGGCTTCCCGTCACCCACCACTGGAACAGTCCATTCTCAGATATTTAGGCCCCGGAACCCAGGCAGAGGAGAGAGGTCCCGTAACAGAGAATCTGGCTTCATGTCAGCAGAGAATTAGTCTGCATGTCATAGCAGAGAATGAGGCTTCACGTCAGCCACCACTGCAACAGTCCATTGGCATATATTTAGGCCCAGCACACAGGCAGAGGAGAGAGGTCCCGTAACAGACAATCTGGCTTCATGTCAGCAGAGAATCAGTCTGCATGTCATAGCAGAGAATGAGGCTTCACGTCAGCCACCACTGCAACAGTCCATTGGCATATATTTAGGCCCAGCACACAGGCAGAGGAGAGAGGTCCCGTAACAGACAATCTGGCTTCATGTCAGCAGAGAATTAGTTTGCATGTCATAGCAGAGAATGAGGCTTCACGTCAGCCACCACTGCAACAGTCCATTGGCATATATTTAGGCCCAGCACACAGGCAGAGGAGAGAGGTCCCGTAACAGACAATCTGGCTTCATGTCAGCAGAGAATTAGTCTGCATGTCATAGCAGAGAATGAGGCTTCACGTCAGCCACCACTGCAACAGTCCATTGGCATATATTTAGGCCCAGCACACAGGCAGAGGAGAGAGGTCCCGTAACAGACAATCTGGCTTCATGTCAGCAGAGAATCAGTCTGCATGTCATAGCAGAGAATCAGGCTTCACGTCACCCACCACTGCAACAGTCCATTGTCATAAATTTAGGCCCAGCACCCAGGCAGAGGAGAGAGGTCCCGTAACAGACAATCTGGCTTCATGTCAGCAGAGAATCAGTCTGCATGTCATAGCAGAGAATCAGGCTTCACGTCACCCAACATTGGAACAGTCCATTGGCATATATTTAGGCCCCGGCACCCAGACAGAGGAGAGGTTCATTCAACTTTGGGTAGCCTCGCAATATAATGGTAAAATGAAAATAAAAATAGGATTGAATGAGGAAGTGCCCTGGAGTCCAATAATATATGGTTAAGGGGAGGTAGTTAATGTCTAATCTGGACAAGGGACGGACAGATCCTGTGGGATCCATGCCTGGTTCATTTTTATGAACGTCAGCTTGTCCACATTGGCTGTAGACAGGCGGCTGCGTTTGTCTGTAATGACGCCCCCTGCCGTGCTGAATACACGTTCAGACAAAACGCTGGCCGCAGGGCAGGCCAGCACCTCCAAGGCATAAAAGGCTAGCTCTGGCCACGTGGACAATTTAGAGACCCAGAAGTTGAATGGGGCCGAACCATCAGTCAGTACGTGGAGGGGTGTGCACATGTACTGTTCCACCATGTTAGTGAAATGTTGCCTCCTGCTAACACGTTGCGTATCAGGTGGTGGTGCAGTTAGCTGTGGCGTGTTGACAAAAGTTTTCCACATCTCTGCCATGCTAACCCTGCCCTCAAAGGAGCTGGCTTTGACACAGCTGCCTTGGCGACCTCTTGCTCCTCCTCTGCCTTGGCCTTGGGCTTCCACTTGTTCCCCTGTGACATTTGGGAATGCTCTCAGTAGCGCGTCTACCAACGTGCGCTTGTACTCGCGCATCTTCCTATCACGCTCCAGTGCAGGAAGTAAGGTGGGCACATTGCCTTTGTAGCGTGGATCCAGCAGGGTGGCAACCCAGTAGTCCGCACAGGTTAAAATGTGGGCAACTCTGCTGTCGTTGCGCAGGCACTGCAGCATGTAGTCGCTCATGTGTGCCAGGCTGCCCAGGGGTAAGGACAAGCTGTCCTCTGTGGGAGGCGTATCGTCATCGTCCTGCCTTTCCCCCCAGCCACGCACCAGTGATGGACCCGAGCTGCGTTGGGTGCCACCCCGCTGTGACCATGCTTCATCCTCATCCTCCTCCACCTCCTCCTCATCCTCGTCCTCCTCGTCCTCCAGTAGTGGACCCTGTCTGGCCACATTTGTACCTGGCCTCTGCTGTTGCAAAAAACCTCCCTCTGAGTCACTTCGAAGAGACTGGCCTGAAAGTGCTAAAAATGACCCCTCTTCCTCCTCCTCCTCCTCCTCCTCCTCCTCCTGGGCCACCTCCTCTTGCATCATCGCCCTAAGTGTTTTCTCAAGGAGACATAGAAGTGGTATTGTAACGCTGATAACGGCGTCATCGCCACTGGCCATGTTGGTGGAGTACTCGAAACAGCGCAACAGGGCACACAGGTCTCGCATGGAGGCCCAGTCATTGGTGGTGAAGTGGTGCTGTTCTGTAGTGCGACTGACCTGTGCGTGCTGCAGCTGAAACTCCACTATGGCCTGCTGCTGCTCGCACAGTCTGTCCAGCATGTGCAAGGTGGAGTTCCACCTGGTGGGCACGTCGCATATGAGGCGGTGAGCGGGAAGGCCGAAGTTACGCTGTAGCGCAGACAGGCGAGCAGCAGCAGGATGTGAACGCCGGAAGCGCGAACAGACGGACCGCACTTTATGCAGCAGCTCTGACATGTCGGGGTAGTTGTGTATGAACTTCTGCACCACCAAATTCAGCACATGCGCCAAGCAAGGGATGTGCGTCAAATTGGCTAGTCCCAGAGCTGCAACGAGATTTCGCCCATTATCACACACCACCAGGCCGGGCTTGAGGCTCACCGGCAGCAACCACTCGTCGGTCTGTTGTTCTATACCCCGCCACAACTCCTGTGCGGTGTGGGGCCTGTCCCCCAAACATATGAGTTTCAGAATGGCCTGCTGACGTTTACCCCGGGCTGTGCTGAAGTTGGTGGTGAAGGTGTGTGGCTGACTGGATGAGCAGGTGGAAGAAGAGGAGGAGGAAGCCGAGAAGGAGGAGGTGGCAACAGGAGGCAAAGAATGTTGCCCTGCGATCCTTGGCGGCGGAAGGACGTGCGCCAAACAGCTCTCCGCCTGGGGCCCAGCTGCCACTACATTTACCCAGTGTGCAGTTAGGGAGATATAGCGTCCCTGGCCGTGCTTACTGGTCCACGTATCTGTGGTTAGGTGGACCTTGCTACAGATGGCGTTGCGCAGTGCACACTTGATTTTATCGGATACTTGGTTGTGCAGGGAAGGCACGGCTCTCTTGGAGAAGTAGTGGCGGCTGGGAACAACATACTGTGGGACAGCAAGCGACATGAGCTGTTTGAAGCTGTCTGTGTCCACCAGCCTAAATGACAGCATTTCATAGGCCAGTAGTTTAGAAATGCTGGCATTCAGGGCCAGGGATCGAGGGTGGCTAGGTGGGAATTTACGCTTTCTCTCAAATGTTTGTGAGATGGAGAGCTGAACGCTGCCGTGTGACATGGTTGAGACGCTTGGTGACGGAGGTGGTGGTGGTGGTGTTGGTGGTACATCCCCTGTTTGCTGGGCGGCAGGTGCCAACGTTCCTCCAGAGGCGGAGGAAGAGGCCGAGGCGGCAGCAGCAGAAGAGGCCGAGGCGGCAGCAGCAGAAGAGGTAGCAGGGGGAGCCTGAGTGACTTCCTTGGTTTTAAGGTGTTTACTCCACTGCAGTACATGCTTTGCATGCAGGTGCCTGGTCATGCAGGTTGTGCTCAGGTTCAGAACGTTAATGCCTCGCTTCAGGCCCTGATGGCACAGCGTGCAAACCACTCGGGTCTTGTCGTCAGCACATTGTTTGAAGAAGTGCCATGCCAGGGAACTCCTTGAAGCTGCCTTTGGGGTGCTCGGTCCCAGATGGCGGCGGTCAGTAGCAGGCGGAGTCTCTTGGCGGCGGGTGTTCTGCTTTTGCCCACTGCTCCCTCTTTTGCTACGCTGTTGGCTCGGTCTCACCACTGCCTCTTCCTCCGAACTGTGAAAGTCAGTGGCACGACCTTCATTCCATGTGGGGTCTAGGACCTCATCGTCCCCTGCATCGTCTTCCACCCAGTCTTGATCCCTGACCTCCTGTTCAGTCTGCACACTGCAGAAAGACGCAGCAGTTGGCACCTGTGTTTCGTCATCATCAGAGACATGCTGAGGTGGTATTCCCATGTCCTCATCATCAGGAAACATAAGTGGTTGTGCGTCAGTGCATTCTATGTCTTTCACCGCTGGGGAAGGGCTAGGTGGATGCCCTTGGGAAACCCTGCCAGCGGAGTCTTCAAACAGCATAAGAGACTGCTGCATAACTTGAGGCTGAGACAGTTTCCCTGGTATGCATGGGGGTGATGTGACAGACTGATGGGGTTGGTTTTCAGGCGCCATCTGTGCGCTTTCTGCAGAAGACTGGGTGGGAGATAATGTGAACGTGCTGGATCCACTGTCGGCCACCCAATTGACTAATGCCTGTACCTGCTCAGGCCTTACCATCCTTAGAACGGCATTGGGCCCCACCATATATCGCTGTAAATTCTGGCGGCTACTGGGACCTGAGGTAGTTGGTACACTAGGACGTGTGGATGTGGCAGAACGGCCACGTCCTCTCCCAGCACCAGAGGGTCCACTAACACCACCACGACCATGTCCACGTCCGCGTCCCTTACTAGATGTTTTCCTCATTGTTATGGTTCACCACAACAACAAAAATATTATTTGGCCCAATGTATTGTATTCAAATTCAGCGGGATATAAATTTGAGGCCTAGTATTTAGGCGCTGGGTGACCGGTATGGATTTACTGACAGAATTAGACTTGGAAATGCACAGTAGCGTGTGTGTGAAGTTATTCTGAATGACCCTATGTGCACCTTCAATATGATCTACCCTTTTAGGGATAGATTTCAAATAGCTCTGATACAGCAGAAACCACTAAATTTTTTAATTGCTAAATTGGGAATTGTATTTCAACCCAGAACAAAAAATGTGGTTTGACGGACACTAAATAACTTTCCCAGCCACAACAGGACAGCGGTAACGAGAGATTTAGCGGGATATAAATTTGAGGCCTAGTATTTAGGCGCTGGGTGACCGGTATGGGTTTAGTGACAGAATTAGACTTGGAAATGCACAGTTGCGGGTGTGTGAAGTTATTCTGAATGACCCTATGTGCACCTTCAATATGATCTACCCTTTTAGGGATAGATTTCAAATAGCTCTGATACAGCAGAAACCACTAAATTTTTAAATTGCTAAATTGGGAATTGTATTTCAACCCAGAACAAAAAATGTGCTTTGACGGACACTAAATATCTTTCCCAGCCACAACAGGACAGCGGTAACGAGAGATTTAGCGGGATATAAATTTGAGGCCTAGTATTTAGGCGCTGGGTGACCGGTATGGATTTAGTGACAGAATTAGACTGGGATATGCACAGTAGCGTGTGTGTGTGAAGTTATTCTGAATGACCGTATGTGCACCTTGAATATTATATACCCTTTTAGGGATAGATTTCAAATAGCTCTGATACAGCAGAAACCACAACATTTTTCAATTGCTAAATTGGGAATTGTATTTCAACCCAGAACAAAAAATGTGCTTTGACGGACACTAAATAACTTTCCCAGCCACAACAGGACAGCGGTAACGAGAGATTTAGCGGGATATAAATTTGAGGCCTAGTATTTAGGCGCTGGGTGACCGGTATGGATTTAGTGACAAAATTAGACTGGGATATGCACAGTAGCGTGTGTGTGTGAAGTTATTCTGAATGACCCTATGTGCACCTTCAATATGATCTACCCTTTTAGGGATAGATTTCAAATAGCTCTGATACAGCAGAAACCACTAAATTTTTAAGTTGCTAAATTGGGAATTGTATTTCAACCCAGAACAAAAAATGTGCTTTGACGGACACTAAATAACTTTCCCAGCCACAACAGGACAGCGGTAACGAGAGATTTAGCGGGATATAAATTTGAGGCCTAGTATTTAGGCGCTGGGTGACAGGTATGGGTTTAGTGACAGAATTAGACTTGGAAATGCACAGTAGCGGGTGTGTGAAGTTATTCTGAATGACCCTATGTGCACCTTCAATATGATCTACCCTTTTAGGGATAGATTTCAAATAGCTCTGATACAGCAGAAACCACTAAATTTTTAAATTGCTAAATTGGGAATTGTATTTCAACCCAGAACAAAAAATGTGCTTTGACGGACACTAAATAACTTTCCCAGCCACAACAGGACAGCGGTAACGAGAGATTTAGCGGGATATAAATTTGAGGCCTAGTATTTAGGCGCTGGGTGACCGGTATGGATTTAGTGACAGAATTAGACTGGGTTATGGCCAAAAAATAACCACACTATTGCTGGTTAAATGCACTTGGTGACGGGCGCAGCTTGCCCCTGATGTAGTATATGGCCAAAAAATGAACAGACTATTGCTGGTTAAATGCACTTGGTGTCACAGCTTGACCAACCACACTACTGAGGGTTAAATGCACTTGGTGACGGGCGCAGCTTGCCCCTGATGTAGTATATGGCCAAAAAATGAACAGACTATTGCTGGTTAAATGCACTTGGTGTGATAGCTTGACCAACCACACTACTGAGGGTTAAATGCACTTGGTGACGGGCGCAACTTGCCCCTGATGTAGTATATGGCCAAAAAATGAACAGACTATTGCTGGTTAAATGCACTTGGTGTCACAGCTTGACCAACCACACTACTGAGGGTTAAATGCACTTGGTGACGGGCGCAGCTTGCCCCTGATGTAGTATATGGCCAAAAAATGAACAGACTATTGCTGGTTAAATGCACTTGGTGACGGGCGCAGCTTGCCCCTGATTTAGTATATGGCCAAAAAATGAACAGACTATTGCTGGTTAAATGCACTTGGTGTGATAGCTTGACCAACCACACTACTGAGGGTTAAATGCACTTGGTGACGGGCGCAGCTTGCCCCTGATGTAGTATATGGCCAAAAAATAAACAGACTATTGCTGGTTAAATGCACTTGGTGTGACAGCTTCACCCTGATGTAGGCTTTAGCCAAAAAACAAACGCACCATTGAGGGTTAAATGCACTTGGTGACAGGCGCAGCTTGCCCCTGATGTAGTATATGGCCAAAAAATAAACAGACTATTGCTGGTTAAATGCACTTGGTGTGACAGCTTCACCCTGATGTAGGCTTTAGCCAAAAAACAACCACACCATTGAGGGTTAAATGCACTTGGTCGCAGCTTGTGCTGGCGCACCACAAGACACAAAATGGCCGCCGATCACCCCAGAAAAATGTGACTGACAAACGGTCTGGGCAGCCTAAAAACAGTGAGCAATTGAGGATCAGCAGCTCAATGATCCACAGCTGCAGATCGATCAGTTAATCAAGTCCTTTGGAGGAGTTAATCTGCCTAATCTCGCCCTACTGTCGCAGCCGCAACCTCTCCCTACGCTAATCAGAGCAGAGTGACGGGCGGCGCTATGTGACTCCAGCTTAAATAGAGGCTGGGTCACATGGTGCTCTGGCCAATCACAGCCTTGCCAATAGTAGGCATGGCTGTGATGGCCTCTTGGGGCAAGTAGTATGACGCTTGTTGATTGGCTGCTTTGCAGCCTTTCAAAAAGCGCCAAGAAAGCGTCACAAAAGCGCCAAGAAAGCGACGAACACCGAACCCGAACCCGGACTTTTACGAAAATGTCCGGATTCGGGTCCGTGTCACGGACACTCCAAAATTCTATACAGTTCGAGTTCGCTCATCCCTAGTCGCACTGGTGTGACTTCAAACTGGGACATGATGCTAGGTATTATGGATGAGTGTGTTTCTTGTGCACAGTTTCAGCAGCATGGCCACTTTCCCATCCCTTACTGCTCGCCTTGCGCGTATTAAATGGTATATATGCTTGCAAGTATGTCACACGTACAGTTGCGCAGGTTTTGTAAGTGTATGTGCAAATGAAGTACACAGAATATCACAGATATTTTTTTGATGCGCACACGTTAAACAGGAGGTATAGCACAAGTAATGTCACTGTCACCACCGCCTAAATAAAAATAACACTGAATGAATCTCACTGATATTTAGGATGCGCACACATTAAACAGGAGGTATAGCGCAAGTAATGTCGCTGTCACCACTGCCTAATAAAAAATTACACTGAATGAATATCACTGATATTTAGGATGAGCACACGTTAAACAGGAGGTACAGTGTAAGTAATGTCACTGTCACCACCACCTAATAAAAAAATCACTCATATTTCGGATGGGCAAACGTTATACAGGAGATGTAGCAGAGGTAATATCGCTGCCACCAGCAGAAAAAAAAAATTAGACTGAATGTCACTGACATTTTGGATACCCAAACGTTATACAGGAGATGTAGCGCAGGTAATGTAACTGTCCGCAGCGGACACTCTCTACGGAAAAAGTACACTGGATGTCACAGATTTTTTTAGGCTGCGCACACATTACACAGGAGATGTTCGCAGATAATGTCGCTGTCACCAGCGGCTCTTGGGTTTTTACACCCTAGGTGCATTATCTTGAACTTATCAACATTAAATTTTAGTTGCCAGATTTTTGACCATTCCTCTAGTTTTCCTAAATCCTTTTCCATTTGGTGTATCCCTCCAGGAACATCAACCCTGTTACAAATCTTTGTGTCATCAGCAAAAAGACACACCTTACCATCGAGGCCTTCTGCAATTTCGCTGCTAAAGATATTAAACAATATGGGTCCCAGAACAGATCCCTGAGGTAGCCCACTGGTAACAAAACCATGGTCTGAATATACCCCATTGACTACAACCCTCTGTTGTCTGTCCCTCAGCCACTGCCTAATCCATTCAACAATATGGGAGTCCAAGCACAAAGACTGCAATTTATTGATAAGCCCTCTATGTGGGACAGTATCAAAAGCCTTACTAAAGTCTAGATAGTGATGTCTACTGCACCTCCGCCATGTATTATTTTAGTCACCCAATAAAAAAAACAATAAGATTAGTTTGACATGATCTCCCTGAAGTAAACCCATGCTGTTTTTCATCTTTCAATCCATGGGATTTTAGATGTTCCTCAATCCTCTCCTTAAGTATGGTTTCCATTAATTTCCCCACTATTGATGTCAGGCTTACTTGCCTATAGTTGCCCGATTCCTCCCTACTAACTTTCTTGTGAATGGGAACGACATTTTTCTAATTTCCTATCTTCTGGGATGACTCCTTTTACCACTGATTGGTTAAATAAATCTGTTAATGGTTTTGCTAGTTCACCGCTAAGCTCTTTTAATAGCTTTGGGTGTATCCCATCAGGCCCCTGCAACTTATTTGTATTAATTTTAGACAGCTGACTTAGAACCTCTTCCTCTGTAAAGACACATGCAGCAAAAGATTAATTAGTCTTACTTCCTAACTGAGGTCCTTTTCCTTCATTTTCCTTTGTTAAAACTGAACAGAAGTATTCATTGAGGCGGTCAGCTAGTTCTTTATTTTCTTCCATATATCTTCCTTTTGTTTTTAATTTTCTAATTCCTTGTTTTAGTTTCCTTTTTTCATTTATGGATCTGAAGAATATCTTATCGCCTTTTTTTCACTGACTGAGCTAATTTCTCTTCTGCCTGTGCTTTAGAAGCTCTTATAACTTTCTTGGCCTCTCTCTGCCTAATCCTATAAATTTGCCTGTCATCCTCTTTTTTTTTTATAATTATTAAATGCTATCTTTTTGTTTTTAATGATTTTGGCTACTTCTGCTGAGTACCACAGTGGTCTCTTCCTTTTTTTGCTTTTACTGACAAGCCTAATGCAATTATCTGTTGCCTTCAATAGTGCCACTTTTAAGTAGTCCCATTTCTCCTGGACTCCATTAAAATGGTTCCAATCTGATATGGACTCGTATAGCAATAATCTAATTTTAGAAAAGTCAGTTTTTCTAAAATCTAAAACTTTTGTTTTTGTGTGGTGTGACTCAGTCACTGCACTTATAGTAAACCACACTGACTGGTGATCACTAGATCCCAAGCTTTCCCCTACAGTAATATCAGATACCAAATTCCCATTTGTGAATACTAAATCTAAAATGGCCTCCTTCCGGGTTGGCTCCTCCACTACTTGCTGTAGAGATAATCCCAGTAGGGAATTTATAATATCTGTACTCCTGGCAGAACTAGCTATTTTGGTTTTCCAGTTTACATCAGGAAGATTAAAGTCTCCCATAATGATAACTTCCCCTTTCAATGTCATTTTAGCTATTTCCTCAACTAGTAGATCATCTAATTCTTTGACGTGGTCTATATATCACACCTACACGAGTTACCTTATGATAATCAAGCTGCAAGGTAAACCAAACTGACTCTAAATTGGTCTTGCTAACTTGTATTAAATAAGATTTTATGGTATCTTTCACATAGAGGGCCACCCCTTCCTCTTCTTGCCTTCTCTGTCTTTTCTATATAGAGAGAACCCTGGTATTGTTATATCCCAGTCATTACTCCCATTGAACCATGTCTCAGTAACGGCCACTAAATATATATTCTCAGATGCCATTATAGACTCAAGTTCATTGATCTTATTCCCTAAACTGCGAGCATTTGTAGACAAGACTCTGAGCTTGTCATTTCTTAACCTATGAGCTACTGGCATCCTCTGGCATGTTCCAAAGGGCAGTTGGACTGCTGGATTATCACTATTTTGCCCCCTTTCCTAGTTTCCTTAGCAAATACTTTGAACTGTTCACTGAGGACATTCGTTCCCTTGAGAGAAAAATGCAAACCATCTTTCTTGTACAGTTCTTTTCCATTCCAACGAGAGCTAACATGAGACACAAAGCCAAACCCTTGGTTCAGACACCATTCTCCAACCCATACATTGAATTCCTTAATGCACATCTTCCTGTCATGCTGAAGGTTATGCACAGGCAAAACTGCAGAGAATGAAACAGTTGATGCAACCTCCCGTATATCATTTCCAAGGGTGTGAAAAGCTTCCTTCACCTTTGAAACCTCATTGCAAGCCAGATCATTTGTCCCAAGATGGACAATAACATCCTCCTACCTTTCCTGCTTTGCTTGCCTAACAATAATAAGGATGTGTCGTCTGTCCCTGCTTGCGGTAGCACCAGGGAGACATCTCACAAAACAATTTTCCTCAAACTTCACACCTCTTATGATAGACTTGCCCACCAACAGCTGCTTACTATCAATCCTCACATTATCCTTTTTGTCTTTGGCTGCAGTCTTACATACTTTAGGCATGGGAGATGATTGTTCCTCACCCACTGTGCCTGAGCCATCCTCCATGTTGCTCTTGCGCTCTGAAAGTGCTGCAAATGAATTATGGAGAGCCACAGGCTGTAGGACATGTCTTCTATCAACAACTCTCAGTCTACCAGAACCTGTAGTAACCCATCTTCCATTTCTAGGGGGCCTCTGTGGCAGCAGCATTGCAACATTCCCAGTCTGAGTTTGCTTAACAGTTAATTTATAAATCTCAGATTTCAAAAATGCGATTTCCTGCTGCATTATGGAGAGCTGTCTACAGATCAGACAACATCCTAACTTCTGAAGAGTGGAACCTGAAATAAAAGCACAACAATTCCTGCACAGAACCAGGTCTGCCATTTTAAACAAACAAATCTTACTTTTTTAGATTGTATCCACCTCCAGATTACCTCCTAAGTATCTCAGATGCACTTATAAATACAGCAATTTGAGAATGCAGCAAGAACTACAGGATGAACAATGTCATTCCACTGCTTCATGTCCTGGAACACATGCTGGTAAATCTGGCTGGTCAGGGGACCTGTGGGGGGTGAACTGGAGGAGGAGGAGGAGGACATTGGAGCACAAGCAATGTGTAACGAAATGGATGGTTTTTCTACACAGGTGACAGGAGAGGAGGAGCAGGACCAGGCGGAGGAGCTAAAGGGTTATGAGGAAGATGTGGCAGAGAACCCAGATACACCATAGTAGTATGCAGTGGAGATGGAGGCAGGGAATCCCTCCGAGTCACTTGCACAAATGGCCCGATGCATGCTCACTTGCTTGCGTAGTGACAGCCGAATTGTCACCATTAGGTAGAGGGATGAATTATTGTTAGACCCTCGCTACCGGTCCAAAATGGGGGCCTTTTTACACGCACTGAGAGGGAGGACAAACTGAGCTACTATAGAGAGAGACATCCTTTGTAGTCAGTTGGCAGCTGCCTATCTGTGCCATCGTCCATCCTCTCGCAGGTCTGACAGGGGGGTCCTATGCGCTCACGTTCCACTGCCATGGCTGCTGGGGAGGGGTGGGGTGGCAGGAGCAGTAGCAGCTCCATCAGCAGCAGCCTGAGTATAGAATCGCTGATGAGCAGCTTTCTTCACCCGCATAGTGAAGAAACTACTCAACAGCAGCTAGACATAGAGCAGAACCTGAACCAGCAGGTGGTGTCATACTTGCACTCTGCCATCCGTCATTGAAGATCCGCTGCACTACTGGGCAGCCAAACTGGATTTGTGGCCGGAACTGGCTGAGTTTGCACTGGAAAACCTCTCCTGCCTGGTTAGTAGTGTGGCATTAGAGTGGGTGTTTATTGCGGCAGGGGCCATAGTTACCACAAGAAGAGCTCGCCTGACCACCCAAAATGTGGAGAGACTGACCTTTGTCAAGATGAATCAGGCATGGATCAGCCAGGATTTCCACCCACCAATGCCTAATACATCAGACTAGATCATCCATGGTGCCACACCAACACGTTGACTAAAGAGACCGGTTTATTCTGGCTACCTGCCTCAGCTACTATTTTGATGCTGACACCCACCTGATGCCACACATCTGTTGCCAAGTGCTCCTTTTTTCACCTACCATCTTCAGCTGGCACTGGTATTGCCACCCACTTTCCCACTCTGTCACCTGGTCACTCTGTGGTCTCCTGTTGCTGCCACCTCCACACTTCGCCGCTGGTGACAGCGACATTATCTGCGAACATCTCCTGTGTAATGTGTGCGCAGCCTAAAAATATCTGTGACATCCAGTGTACTTTTTCTGTAGAGAGTGTCCGCTGTGGACAGTTACATTACCTGCGCTACATCTCCTGTATAACCAATCACTGGTAAAAGGAGTAGTCCCAGAAGATTGTAAATTAGCAAATGTCGTGCCCATTCACAAGAAAGGTAGTAGGGAGGAATCGGGCAACTATAGGCCAGTAAGCCTGACATCAATAGTGGAGAAATTAATGGAAACCATACTTAAGGAGAGGATTGAGGAACATCTAAAATCCCATGGATTAAAAGATGAAAAACAGCATGGGTTTACTTCAGGGAGATCATGTCAAACTAATCTTATTGTTTTTTTTTATTGGGTGACTAAAATAATAGATGGCGCAGGTGCAGTAGACATCACTATCTAGACTTTAGTAAGGCTTTTGATACTGTCCCACATAGAAGATACTGTCCCACATTTGATACTGTCCCACATAGTGAAATAGTGACCATAAAAAAATAATTGCAGTCTTTGTGCTTGGACTCCCATATTGTTGAATGGATTAGGCAGTGGCTGAGAGACAGACAACAGAGGGTTGTAGTCAATGGAGTATATTCAGACCATGTTCTTGTTACCAGTGGGGTACCTCAGGGATCTGTTCTGGGACCCATATTGTTTAATATCTTTAGCAGCGAAATTGTAGAAGGCCTCAATGGTAAGGTGTGTCTTTTTGCTGATGACACAAAGATTTGTAACAGGGTTGATGTTTCTGGAGTGATACACCAAATGGAAAAGGATTTAGGAAAACTAGAGGAATGGTCACAAATCTGGCAACTAAAATGAATGTTGATAAGTGCAAGATAATGCACCTGGGGCGTAAAAACCCAAGAGCAGAATATAAAATATGTGATACAGTCCTAACCTCAGTATCTGAGGAAAGGGATTTAGGGGTCATTATTTCAGAAGATTTAAAGGTAGACAGACAATGTCATAGAGCAGCATTAAATGCTAGCAGAATGCTTGGGTGTATAGGGAGAGGCATTACCAGTAGAAAGAGGGAGGTGCTCATGCCGCTCTACGGAGCACTAGTGAGACCTCATTTGGAGTATTGTGCTCAGTACTAGAGACCATATCTCCAGAAGGATATTGATACTTTGGAGAGAGTTCAGAGAAGAGCTACTAAACTAGTACATGGATTGCAGGATAAAACTTACCAGGAAAGATTAAAGGACGTTAACATGTATAGCTTGGAAGAAAGACGGGATAGAGGGGATATGATAGAAACTTTTAAATACATAAAGGGAATCAATAAGGTAAAAGAGGAGAGAATATTTAAAAGAAGAAAAACTGCTACAATAGGACATAGTTTTAAATTAGAGGGGCAAAGGTTTAAAAGTAATATCAGGAAGTATTACTTTACTGAGACAGTAGTGGATGCATGGAATAGCCTTCCTGCAGAAGTGGTAGCTGCAAATACAGTGAAGGAGTTTAAGCATGCATGGGATAGGCATAATGCCGTCCTTCATATAAGATAGGGCCAAGGGCTATTTATAGTATTCAGTATATTGGGCAGACTAGATGGGCCAAATGGTTCTTATCTGCCGACACATTCTATGTTTCTATGTTTATGGCGACAAATAAAGTGGCCTCCTCAAAGGGCCTGGGAAAACGTCAGGTGTCGCACATGAGCTGCCACTGGCTGACATCGAAGTTAGACAGGGAAGTACTCCTGTCCGCTTGGATCATCAAGAAATTGTTAATGGCCTTTCTCTGTTCATACAGTCGGTCCAACATATGGATGGTGGAATTCCAACGGGTGTAAACATGGCATATCAGCCTATGTTGGGGGATGCCGTTCTGCAGCTGCAGCTCAAAGAAGAATTTTCTTTGCGGTGTACGCATGCAAAGTTTCCTGGCCATTTTTAGGATATCTTGCAGATGGGTGGAAGACTTCAGGAACCGCTTGACAACCAGATTGAACACATGTGCCATGCAGGGCGCATGGCTCAGCCCTCCTTGACGCAGCGCCAACACAATGTTCTTCCTGTTGTGGGTCACCAAGGTTACGATTTTGAGTTCTTGCGGAAAAAGCCAGGATTCGATTTTTTGGATGAAGGACACGGAGCAGTTCCTCCCCTGTGTGACTCCGTTCGCCCAGGCAAACGAGGTGCTGAACAGTGTGACACCACCGTGCCCTGAACATGTGGTATGCTGGAGGGGCACTGTGAATTTTCCCTGCAGTGGAGGCGGAGGACAGGGTGGAGGATGAGGAGGCAGAGGCGGACATTGTCTCTAGACCAACGGTGTGACAACGTGGAGGTGGAAGCGGTGTGACCTGGCCAAGTTGCTGGTGTGACTTTGCAGGAACCACAATCACTCAGTGGGCCGTAAAGGACATGTATTGTCCCTGACCGTAGTTAGAGCTCTACACGTCGGTGCTGCAGTGCAATTTGACTGACACCGACAGGCTCAAGGACTGGCCCACCTTCTGTTCTACATGTGTGTGCAGGGTTGGTACTGCCTTTTTGGCAAAGAAATGATGGCTTGGGACTCTCCACCTTGGCTCGGCACAAGCCATCAAATCTATGAAAGGTGCAGAGTCCACCACTTGGAAAGGGAGTGATTGCAACACCAGAAACTTGGACAGGAGCAGGTTCAGCTTCTGCATCGTTGGATGAGTGCACTCATACTGTTGTCTCTTGGCAATCGCTTCAGTGATCGATTGCTGATGGAATGACAGGAGTAGTAGGAAGAGGAGCAGGATTATCAGGACCAGTAGATGATGGTTATGGGAAAGACAGAGAGCTCCCTTCGGCTGAGGTGGTGGAGCCTTGACTGCCTGAAATCGGCTGCATGCCACTAGGTGATGCGGTGGTTGCAGGCTGGACCACCACATCAGAGCCACAGTTCTCCCAGGCCACTTTATGTTGAGGCTGCATATGTTGATACAAGTCTGGTGTGCCAACATTATGGCCATGCTTCACCTTCTGCCCACAGATTCTACATATGGCCATGTTCACCTCCTCCAGCGGCTTAACAAAAAACTGCCACACCGCTGAGTAGATTATTTTATCCCCAACACTCTGCACTGACTGACTGCTACCGCCGCTGCCTCCCCGAACGGGTGCAACGCTACTTCCCAGGCAGGTAGGCTCCTGCGAAGCGGATGGTCTACCCTGGGCACGTTTGGCTACTACCTCCCACTGCTGCCACCCTGCTGACTCCTGGCCATGCTAGCAACTTCTCCCGATGATGACGCCCCTTCGTCACTAGGCTCCAAAGTGCGATCAGCTACATCATCATCGAGTACTGTCTGCATGTAACTTTTGTCCTCCTCAACTGTTTCTGGGTCAGGAGACGGACCGCTCGCAACACCAGCTCCCATGTCACCCTCCTCACTATTTGACCTGCCTAGTGGAGGAAGCGATGGATGTCTCCTCCACATCTTGGCTTGCCAGTAGCTGCTGACTGTCTTCTAGTAGCTCATTCTCACTGTATAGTGGAGATGAGCCAACAGCATACAACACTTCTCTGGCTGAGGGAACAGAAAAGGACAGAGGCAGGTTGAGGACAGGTGAGGGCACAGGGCCTGCTCCCCGGTCCATGCCAACTAAGGGTTGTGTCTGACGAACCCACCGACTCTAGGCTGGGGTTGTCTGATGTCACTTGCGACGAAGTCGAAGATCGAGTCAACCATTGAAGAACCGCTGGGTTGCTGGTCAAGACATGACCGCTAGCTGACACTGGGAGCTCAGGCCTCTGGAAGTGACCCCTGCTGCCACGGCCCCTTACTCTGATGCAACCTGTGCCTGCGCCAGAAACATTTAGGCCTCTGCCACTCCCCTGTGCAGGGCCTGGCACTTCTCTGTCTGACATAACAACAGGCCTGACAGAACAACAGACGTGCAGGTTGGGGGACACCTGGGAAATAGTGAAATAGTGACCATAAAGTAATAACCTTCCAATTATCATTCAAAAGAGTGTTTCTACAGGGAGGAACAAAAAAAAAAAACTTAAAAAAAGGAAAATTTTGCCAACTAAAAGAGGCCATAGGCCTAACTAACTGGGACAAAATCTTCAAAAATAAAAATACAGCCACAAAATGGGATATCTTTAAAAGCATCCTAAAATCTTATTGTGAGAGGTACATACTGTATGGGAATAAAAAGTTAAGGAACAAAAAGAAACCAATGTGGATAAATAGAACTGTAAAGAAAGCAATAAATGACAAAAAGACAGCATATAAATCACTAAAACAGGAGGGTAGCACGGAAGCACTGAAAAACTATAAGGAAAAAAATAGAACATGTAAAAAACAAATAAAAGTGGCCAAACTAGAGACCGAGAGATTAATTGCCAAAGAGAGTAAAACTAACTCTAAAATGTTCTTCAATTATATAAATGTTTAAAAGTATAAATCTGAAAGTGTCAGCCCTTTAAAGAGTAATGAGGGGGGAGTATAAATCTGAAAGTGTCAGCCCTTTAAAGAGTAATGAGGGGGGAGTATAAATCTGAAAGTGTCAGCCCTTTAAAGAGTAATGAGGGCGGAGTATAAATCTGAAAGTGTCAGCCCTTTAAAGAGTAATGAGGGGGGAGTCGCAGAGAGCGACAAGGAGAAAGCAAAGCTGTTTTATATTTTTTTCTCCAATGTATTCACTGAGGAAAATAAACTGTCAGATGACATGCAGAATGTAAAAATAAATTCCCCATTAAAAGTGTCCTATCTGACCCAGGAAGAAGTACAACAGCGACTTAAAAAGATTAAAATAGATAAATCGCCAGCACCGGATGGCATACACCCCTGTATCCTAAGGGAAATAAGTAATGTCATAGCCAGACCCTTATTTCTGATATTTGCAGACTCTATACTGACAGGGAATGTCCCACAGGATTGGCGCATGGCAAAAGTGGTGCAAATATTCAAAAAGGGTCCAAAAACAGAGCCTGGAAACTATAGGCCGGTAAGTTTAACATCTGTTGTGGGTAAACTGTTTAAAGGTTTTCTAAGAGATGCTATCTTAGAGCATCTCAACGGAAATAAGCAAATTACGCCATATCAGCATGGCTTCATGAGGGATCGGTCATGCCAAACAAATTTAACCACTTCAGCCCCGCTAGCTAAAACCCCCTTAATGACTAGGCCACTTTTTACACTTCTGCACTACACTACTTTCACCGTTTATCGCTCGGTCATGCAACTTACCACCCAAATGAATTTTTCTTCTCACTAATAGAGCTTTCATTTGGTGGTATTTCATTGCTGCTGACATTTTTACTTTTTTTGTTATTAATCAAAATGTAACGATTTTTTTGCAAAAAAATGACATTTTTTACTTTCAGCTGTAAAATTTTACAAAAAAACATGACATCCATATATACATACACCGACTTGCGTGTAATCTGACAGCAGCGCAATGCTTCTGTCAGAATACACATCAGTGCTGCAGCTAGTCGATCGGTTGGTCCACCTGGAAGGTAAAAAAAAAAAAAAAAGAAAAAACCAGGCCGCAACGCAATAATTTTATTAACTTTGGAACAGAATATATAAACTTTAACTTTTTGAACTAAACATTAACCTTTTTGCTTACTGGTGTTTTTTTTTTTTTTTTTTTTTTACCTTTATAGAACAAACCTCTCCTTCCCCATGGGTCAATGTGCAAAGCGCAAATCGCCCAAAGATGTGGCGAAGTGCGTTATGCACTTTGTCCCAGGTGAAAGGAGAGGTTTGCAGCAGCTGTGAGTGAATGGGCCCTAATAGCCCTGTGTGCCTGTCCTGGTGAGATGATCCCTATGCTAGGTGTACCTGTGTGTGGTACTTCCGGAAACACTCTCCAAAGCATAGGGCAGGGTGGTCAGGACAGTCAGGACAGAAATAGCGGGTGTCACGCCTTATTCCACTCCTGCTACAGGTCTTTTTCGGGGTGACGGTTGGGTTGAGGTACCAGGAACGACATTGGGGAAATGTCGCTCGTGTAGATGGCTAACTACACTGGTGGATGGGGCCACAGAACCTCCTGGGTACAGGAGGTTCTCGATGATCTCTTCCTGAAATTTGAGGAAGGATCCAGTTCTCCCAGCCTTACTGTAGAGAACAAAACTATTATACAGAGCCAATTGAATTAAATATACAGACACCTTCTTATACCAGCGTCTGGTTCTGCGGGAAACTAAATACGGAGACAACATCTGGTCATTGAAGTCCACCCCTCCCATGTGAAGGTTATAGTCGTGGACTCAGAGGGGCTTTTCAATGACACGGGTTGCTCGCTCAATTTGTATTGTCGTGTCTGCGTGAATGGAGGAGAGCATGTAAACATCACGCTCTTCTCTCCATTTCACCGCGAGCAGTTCTTCGTTACACAGTGCGGTCCTCTGCCCCCTTGCAAGACGGGTGGTAACGAGCCGTTGGGGGAAGCCCGCGCGACTAGTTTGCGCGGTGCCACAGGCGCCAATCCGTTCTAGAAACAAATGCCTAAAGAGGGCCACACTTGTGTAGAAATTGTCCACATAAAGATGGTACCCCTTGCCGAATAAGGGTGACACCAAGTCCCAGACTGTCTTCCCACTGCTCCCCAGGTAGTCAGGGCAACCGACCGGCTCCAGGGTCTGATCTTTTCCCTCATAGATCCGAAATTTGTGGGTATAGTCTGTGGCCCTTTCACAGAGCTTATGCAATTTGACCCCATACCGGGCGCGCTTGCTTGGGATGTATTGTTTGAAGCCAAGGCGCCCGGTAAAATGTATCAGGGACTCGTCTACGCAGATGTTTTGCTCTGGGGTATACAAATCTGCAAATTTCAGGTTGAAATGGTCTATGAGGGGCCGAATTTTGTAGAGCCGGTCAAAAGCAGGGTGGCCTCTGGGACGGGAGGCGGTGTTGTCGCTAAAGTGCAGGAAACGCAGGATGGCCTCAAAACGTGCCCTGGACATAGCAGCAGAGAACATGGGCATGTAATGAATTGGGTTCGTGGACCAATATGACCGCAATTCATGCTTTTTAGTTAGACCCATGTTGAGGAGAAGGCCCAGAAAAGTTTTAATTTCGGAAACTTGGACTGGTTTCCACCGGAAAGGCTGGGCATAATAGCTTCCCGGGTCCTCGTCCGAACTTTGGGTCAGAGAGCCACTGCTTTCTACAGGTTCGTATTCTGACCCGCTAGATTCATCAGATGAGGGTTCCCATTCCTCATCCGACTGGGTCAGAAGCCTGTAGGCCTCTTCAGAAGAATACCCCCTGTTTGACATTTGGGCAACTAAATTTAGGGGTATTCCCTGAGACTACCCAAGAAAAAAAGCAAGCCTGTCTTACAAAGGGGAGGCTAGCAAAGTACCGAAGGCCGCTGCGGTTGATAAAAAATATCAAAACAGATTTTTTTATCGCCGCAGCGCGTGTAAAGTGAATGTGCAGTGATCAAAAAACAATTTTTTTTTGTCACTGCGGTGGGGCGGGTGTGGGCGAACGCACGTGTGGGCGACCGATCAGGCCTGATCGGGCAAACACTGCGTTTTGGGTGGAGGGAGAACTAAAGTGACACTAATACAATTATAGATCTGACCGTGATCAGTTTTGATCACTTCCAGATACTATAAAAGTACAAATGCTGATTAGCGATACGCTAATCAGCGAATAACGGACTGCGGTGCGGTGGGCTGGGCGCTAACTGATCCCTAAACTACCTAACCAAGGGGCCTAAACTATACTAAAACCTAACGCTCAATACCAGTGAAAAAAAAAAGTGACAGTTTGCACTGATCACTTTTTTCCTTTCACTAGTGATTGACAGGGGCGATCAAAGGGGTGATCAAAGGGTTAATTGGGGTTCAGGGGGGTGATCTGGGGCTAGTATGTGGTGTTTGGTGTACTCACTGTGTAGCCTGCTCCTCTGCTGGATCCAACCGACGAAAAGGACCAGCAGAGGAGCAGGGCAGCCATATAACAGATCATATTTACTAATATGATCTGTTATCTGGCTTCTCATTGGATTTTTTAAAAATCATCAGCTTGCCAGCCGCGATCATTGGCTGGCAAGCTGATGACGCGACCCCCCTTGACGAAATGCCGGCCCGAACTGCGCATGCGCGGGCCGGCAAAGCGCGTCATCTCGCGTCTCGCGAGATGACGCGTATATGCGTGACTCTGCGCAGCGCTGCCGCCTCTGGACCGCACATCTGCGTTAGGCGGTCCGGAGGCGGTTAATCAGTTTCTATGAGGAGGTAAGTTCTAGACTTGACAGCGGTGAATCAATAGATGTTGTTTATCTGGACTTCTCCAAAGCATTTGACACTGTACCACACAAAAGGTTAGTATATAAAATGAGAATGCTCGGACTGGGAGAAAACATTTGTATGTGGGTAAGTAACTGGCTCAATGATAGAAAACAGAGGGAGGTTATTAACTGTACACACTTAGATTGGGTCACTGTCACTAGTGGGGTACCTCAAAGGTCAGTATTGGGCCCTATTCTCTTAAATATATTAATGATCTTGTAGAAGGCTTGCATAGTAAAGTATCAATTTTCGCAGATGACACTAAACTGTGTAAAGTAATTAACACTGAAGAGGACAGTTTTGTGAGGGCAATTACCCCTGCATCTATGATTATGGGTTCCAAATTCAAATAGTGTAATGTGCACAGAGAAGGCTGATACACGCAATGGTTGTAATCAGTAATCTGCTTTATTGTAACATTAGCACATAATCTTATACCATACTTATTGGTAGACGCCCAACAGCTGTGCATCACATAAACCACAAAAAGACAGAAGAAATGAAACATTTAGCAGAAAGAGGATCTTAAACTTAGAACAGCAGAAACTAGCATTTATACAAATAGAACAGGAGGGGGTGAGGTTGTCAGCTGAATTCCCCCCCCCTCCCCCCCCCCCCCCCAGTGTGCCTGCAAAGAGCTGACACTTGTCTAACATTTTAATAACCTCTAATTGAACTCTGGTTCAGATAGGTATAGGACATACAAGATGGAGTTCTATCTCTCACAATTCCCCCATTTTGAGAAATCTGTGAACTGTTACCGCCCAAAGGTACTTCAGAACAAGCTAATCCTATTCTGCCTTAAGGATTCCCTTCAGGGGGAACAGTACCACAGATACACTCAATAATCTCAATATTGTATCCCCTTCTTACAAACTTTATTAATAAACATATCTATGTCCGAATGGGGTATTATAAAGGTTGCAGGAGTAAGCTGGGCGATTGTACATAAACCAGTGGCATTTCTGAGCAACCATTAGTCTATCTTATGCCCACAGACCAGGGATATATCTTCTGGGACTGCAACCACCGTACTATTAAACAACTGAGTTATCAATTCGGCCAGTCGGACACCTTCTGCCAGTTCTGGTCCCTTTTCCTGACCCTCTGAGGAGTTAGAGGTTATTCCAGCAATTAAATCAACTAATGTATGGTTGTTGCAGGCCAGATTCTTACCCTTTACAGGATCTATACCAACACCAGTCATTGCAGCTGAATTTGTCATGAGGACTAAAAGACATACCTTTCGACCATATTTGCAAACAACAACAGTGTGTCCAACTTGGAAAGAATGACACATTGCACCACATGTTCCCGCTCCAGGGGGTAGAGCTATAATCAGCTGGTGGCCGTAATCTGTTTCCAATGAACCAGGGGGGCTCAGCCCATCCTGCAACGGGTAAGGGTATCTCCCTGTTTTTAGTTTGGACTTAACCTGCTTCATG
Organism: Bufo gargarizans; assembly: GCF_014858855.1. NCBI lineage: Eukaryota > Metazoa > Chordata > Amphibia > Anura > Bufonidae > Bufo > Bufo gargarizans. Next base: position 233,993,343 of record NC_058080.1, read on the forward strand.
CCTGTGAAAAAGATAGTAGAGGTGGCCAGTTCAGTCAATTCAGATAAACTGAGGGGCATGGCAAAATAGGGCATACTGGCTGAACTCACATGACTGTGAGTACAGATCCAACAGTCTGTCACTTTTCATTCATCCCTTCAAACAAGACCTGATGGTGCTGTATCAGAACATTGTCCCATTCATCATTCAGTGGACGAAACACTGCTGACACGCTCAGGGTCAGAGCCACTGTCAAGCAGAAGGACCTTCATCCTGTGGTTCCAAGACCTTCTTGCAGTGAGAAGTGTGTATCCAGTTGGGTTTTCCTTCAACCTTTACAGCGGTGTGGGTGGTCAACAGTTCTTGAAATGGACCATCGAATCTTGGAACTAGTCCTTTTCTCACATGTCTTTTTATCACCACCCAGTCTCTGTGCTGCAAATTGTGAGTTCCTTCTATTAAGTCAGGATCTGGAAATTAAGCAAACACCTGTTTATGCGTGTATTCTAGCCTTTTTGTGAGGGCCCGTATGTAACTGGTCAGACTGTCATTATTCATCTGCAGCTGCTGGGGAAAGTACAACGCTAACCTGGGGGCACTCCCAAACAGGATTTAAAATGGGGACAACCCTGTCCTCTTGTTTGGGGTAGTCCTTACTGAATATAGAGCCAGAGGCAAGCACTCTGTCCAGGGCCTCTGAATCTCCCGCATGGCCTTTTATCCATTCAAACACTCAACTCGGAAAGCATGGATCACCCCTAATGCCTGCATAACTTCCCTCTTCACTTCAACTGCGAAATGAGAACCTCTATCTGACTCAATGACTTCACGAACACCATACCTGCATATCAGTTCACTGACCATTTTTTTTGCTGTATTCTTGGCATTTGCTTTGGCTATTGGGAAGGTTTCCGGAAGACCTGAAAAGAGATCAACACACACGAGAACAAATTTGGTAGTTGTATATAGTCTATCTGCAGTCTCTGAAACAGGTAAAGTGGCCTGGGGGGGGGGTGCTTGCTTGGAGTCTTCACCACTTTACTGGGGTTATTCAGTGCACAGAGAAAACCCTGGAGCAATCCACCCTGTATTAACCATACTTACCATGGCACCTTTCGATAGGTGAGTGGGCCCGTGGGCCCCCTGAGCCATCATAGGATAGAGGGCTCTGGGTAGGCATATTTTTCCTGACACTTCAGTGTCCCTGCCAATTCGGCACTGCTCCTCTCTAAGTCCAAGAGGTCTTTTCTCCTTCATCTGCCTATGCAGACAGTTTAATTAACACATGTTCAGACAAGTGGTGAGGCTCCAGGGCTCCGACAGGGATTACCTCGGGTTTCCAAGGCTTCACTGCTGCCTCTTTTGCAGCCCCATCTGCCCTGTTGTTGCCCCTAGCCTCACGGGTTTGTTGTCTGGTATGTGCCTTAACCTTGACAATGGCTACTTCCTCTGGAAGCAGTAGTGAGTTCATTAGTACAAACACTGAGTCTTTGTTTTGTTTTTAATGGGCTGACTTGCAGAGGTTAGAAAGTCTCTAGGCCGGCATATGGGTCCATAGTCATGTGCAATACCAAAACCATACCTAGAATCTGTATAGATGTTCACCTTCTTCCCCTGAGCCAATTTACATGCCTCAGTGAGTGCCTTCAGCTCTGCCTCCTGCGCAGACATGTGCGGAGGGAGTGGTTCAGCAATGGCTACCTCATGCTGTGTGACCACTGCATATCCAGTGTGGAACCGGCCATCCTCTCCCATATTCCTGCTTCCACCTACAAAACACTCAAAATCAGGGTTATCAAGAGGTTTTTTATGAGAAAATCCAGAAGTTTCTTGTTGCATCAACTATATACAATCATAAGAAGCATTTTCAGCTAAATAAGACAGAAGGCTACATTTGCTACCCTCCCTCATTTCTGAATCTGTGATTGGTAACAAAATAGCAGGATTCAGAGTAGTAATTTTTTTAAAAGAAATGAGGAGCACACATTGGAGTCTGAGTTGTCTAGCCATAGAAATATGGTTTGGTTGCACTTGTGTGAGTATGTCCTTTGTGTTTGCACAACTGTATGTTTCCTTCCCCCCTGCACTTCCCGAAACTCAAACTGATTGCTAAAAAGGAAATTGTGGGGAGGGGGGTGAGTGTGGGTGCTATCTATACACAGAAACTGCCATGTCTTTACAGCTGCTCATTAATTTCATTGCCTGCACTGCCGCGACTGCCCTGACACAGGAGGGGGCGCCGCGGGCAACAGGGTCTAACCTGGCTGACTGTGACTCTGAATTTCAGAACAGAACAAGTTAAATTCCTAATAATATTTTGGAATACTCAGGGCTGGGGCTGAGGTTATGCACAGCTTCATTGTATGAAAATTATTCACTGCCTCTTCTGTCAGGTGAAATGGGTCAAATAACAGACAATCACACAGAGGCTGCATTAACATGGAGGCATGTCTAATCCAGGGGTAATAGTATGACACCAGCCCCCTTAGGCTTTGTGCTCCTTTGGGCACTTGAATCCTTTCAACAGCCTCCCTTCTATCTGGGGTTTTCAAAATTGTCACTTTGTTAACTTCTCTAGGAACATGAACCATCCTGTAACTGACAGGCGGCCCCTTAACTGGGTTTCTTCTTTAGTAACAATTGGGTAATAACCGTACTGTCTTATCTTTAGTTTAACTGGCTCAGATTCATGGACTGTTTCTCACATAAATCCCACAGCCGGTACATAACAAGGGCTTAACTGATAAGGCTGCAAGAAACTCTTTCCTACTTTCTCTCTCTCACTATTTGTCTGGAAGTTTTCCTCTTCTGCTCCCCGGACTTGTTTTGTATGGTCCCCCTGGTCTGTCTCAGTCCAATCCCAGGATTTGGGTCTGGCTCACAAGGCACTTTAACACCCCAAATCCTGAATTACATAATTTGCTGGTCGGGCTTTCCCTAGGTCATCCTCCCTAGGATCATAATCCTTCTGGTACACCTAGTTAAATCGTTACCTTAGGTCCTCCTACCTCAGACAGTCCTTCTGGTTCACCTACTCTAGATCATTCTCCCTCGGACTGTCCTTCTGGTTCACCTAGTCAGGACTTAAGCATAGACCACCTTGGGGACCCATTAGATCTATACTAACCTCAACACGGGGTGTCCCTTACAAGTACCCAACTCTCCGCCTTCATATGTTCTCTATCTCAACAAACAGAGTTCCTACGGGTTCTGCAGCAGTAATTCTTGCATGTACATTTAACCCAAACACTTCTCACTCCCTTAGAGGGATGGCAGTAACAACCGGACTTGATGAGTCGCAACTTCAAAGAATCAGTACGGGAATTTCCTCTGCTACAATGCACTTTTTTTTTTTTTTTCTTCTTCTGAGGGGAGACACAATCAACAAGTATACACAATAAAGATAAACTTTGCAACTTCTTGTTTACCCACTTGAACATTAACAAGACTAAAACAAGTGGCACCTCCCCTTTAACAGCAAGCAGGGCTCACCTCACTGGCAGACAGGATTATTCCCCAGCTTCCACAGTTGGCCTGCCGGTCGGACCACCCTCTCTGCCCCTTTTTCTGGCAATTCCTTCAGATTCTCACAGGCAGAAATCTCTTATGGTCTCCATCAGTCCCGTCCCTGCGCTCAAAGCGCAACCTCCTGCCAGGGGAATTCTCTTGCCCTGGTTAATTGCTACCTGGGAGGCGCCTGACACACAACACAAACCACAGAAAACACACAGAGAAGAATATCCACAATAGAGTAAATGTTCCTTCATAGTCTGGTTCTAAAGACCCAAAAGCTATGATCATCGTCCAGCAGACAGATAGCCGTGATGTAACAAAACAAAGAAACTAGAGGCAGGCAAGATTGCTTACCTTCTCATGGGGCCGCGGTCCCCTCAAGTGCCTTTTGTAACGCCCCCGGAGGTCATTTATGTCAGCGACCGATGCTTCATTCTCTCTTAAACACCCAGTTTCAACCTCACAAGCTACTTTTATACGTATGTCAACAACTCCATTGCATCCATGATCCCTAATCCAACCACCATAAGTTTGTTTGAACTTTTCCCACCCTTCCACTAGAGTCTTTTTTGTCTTGTAACCCTCTGGGACACTAAGATTATTAGCCATATCTGTCAGTTGTCCACAAGTTTTGTCATTCAACACCAAAGAATACAATTTTCTGACGTCAGTTTCTCCTAGTCCTTCCCTAAAGCTTCCTCACTTGTAACAGTGTACTCTAGAAGACTAAAATAATTTTTCCAGGGAACCCAACTCAGAACACAGAACTACCCCACTATATACCTAGTGTATTCTGCACTGAGCCTCAACTTATTCAACCCCTCAAGGGGTTCCAGGGCTCCTGATTTCCCTTTTTGGTGTTCTTACTTATTTTCCGCAAAACATACTGGACAACAGATATCTAGGTCAGCAATCCCAGTCTACTGTCTCAAATGTCATAGTCAAAAGTCTTACCCAATAATCATAGGAATATCATCTCTTTAGAGTTCTTTACCAAAAACAGGCTGGACTGTAAATCAGCTTTTTAGACTCCAACTCCAAACCAATTTGGACAGACAGAAGATGAGGCACAGATTTTAGCAAGATAAAGTATCTTACCTTGCAGCGCTGCTTTAAGTGGATCTGTACGTCCTCTGACCATCTGACCATGGTTATCAGGGTGTTGAAGGAGAGCCGATTAGTCCAGCCCCACATTGGGGGCCAAGTTTTGTGAGGGCAATTACCCCTGCGTCTATGATTATGGGTTCCAAATTCGAATAGTGTAATGTGCACAGAGAAGGCTGATACACGCAATGGTTGTAATCAGTAATCTGCTTTATTGTAACATTAGCACATAATCTTATACCATACTTATTGGTAGACGCCCAACAGCTGTGCGTCACATAAACCACAAAAAGACAGAAGAAATGAAACCTTTAGCAGAAAGAGGATCTTAAACTTAGAACAGCAGAAACTAGCATTTATACAAATAGAACAGGAGGGGGGGAGGTTGTCAGCTGAATTCCCCCCCCCCCCCCCCAGCATGCCTGCAAAGAGCTGACACTTGTCTAACATTTTAATAACTTCTAATTGAACTCTGGTTCAGATAGGTATAGGATATACAAGATGGAGTTCTATCTTTCACAGTATACTACTACAGAGGGATCTGGATAGATTGGAGGCTTGGGCAAATAAGTGGCAGATGAGGTTTAACACTGACAAATGAAAGGTTATGCACATGGGAAGGAATAATGCAAGCCACCAGTACATACTAAATGATAAAACACCATGTAACACTGACATGGAAAAGGATCTAGGAATTTTAGTAAACAGCAAACTAAGCTATAGAAACCAGTGTCAGGCAGCTGCTGCCAAGGCCAATAAGATAATGGGTTGCATAAAAAGGGGCATAGATGCCCGTGATAAGAACATAGTCCTACCACTTTACAAATAGCTAGTCAGACCACACATGGAGTACTGTGTACAGTTCTGGGCTCCTGTAAACAAGGAAGACATAGCAGAGCTGGAGAGGGTCCAGAGGAGGGCAACTAAAGTAATAACTGGAATGGGGCAACTACAGTACCCTGAAAGATTTAAAAAATTAGGGTATTTCACTTTAGAAAAAAGACGACTGAGGGGAGATCTAATTACTATGTATAAATATATCAGGGTTCAGTACAGAGATCTATCCCATCATCTATTTATCTCCAGGACGGTGACTGTGACGAGGGGACATCCTCTGCATCTGGAGGAAAGAAGGTTTGTACAAAAACATAGAAGAGGATTTTTTACGGTAAGAGCGGTGAGACTATGGAACTCTGCCTGAGGAGGTGGTGATGGTGAGTACAATAAAGGAATTCAAGAGGTGCCTGGATGTATTTCTGGAGCGTAATATTATTACAGGCTGTAGCTACTAGAGAGGGGTCGTTGATCCAGGGAGTTTTTCTGATTGCCTGATTAGAGTCGGGAAGGAATTTTTTATTCCCCTAAAGTGGGGAAAATTGGCTTCTACCTCACAGTTTGCTTTTTTGCCTTCCTCTGGATCAACTTGCAGGATGACAGGCCGAACTGGATGGTCAAATGTCTTTTTTCGGCCTTATGTACTATGTTACTATGTTATCTTACATACTATTATATCAAATAAATAAATAAGTCTGTGTAATTTCTCACTTCACCACACAACGCATAATAAGCGCTTTTTTACCACTAATAGACACAAAAAAAGGGCTTTAAAACATATTACTGCACCGCTGAATGGCAAGTAGGCCCTTATTTTTTTCCACTTATACACGCCACAGAAGGATTTAGAACATATAACTGCACCGCTGAACGGCAATTATATTTTTCTTTTGCCACTAATACACGACAAAAAGAACTTTAAAATATATAACTGCACAGCTGAATTGGAAATAGACCCTTATTTTTTTCCACTTATACACACCGCAAAAGGCTTTATAACTTATAACTGCACCACTGAACGGGAAATATATTTTTCTTTTGCCACTAATACACAACAAAAAGGGCTTTAGAACAAAAATAACTGCACCGCTGAATGGCAAATGGATTTTTATTTTGCCACTAATACACGACAAAAAGGGCTTTAGAACATATAACTGCACCGCTGAACGGCAAATATATTTTACTTTTGCCAGTAATACACAACAAAAAGGGCTTTAGAACATATACCTAAACTGCTGAACGGCAAATAGGCCCTTATTTGTTTCCACTTATACATGCCACAGAAGGCTTTAGAACATATAACTGCACCGCTGAACGGCAAATATATTTTACTTTTGCCACTAATACACGACAAAAATGGCTTTAGATTATATAACTGCTCCGCTGAACGGCAAATAGGCCCTTATTTTTTTCCACTTATACACGCCACAGAAGGCTTTAGAACATATAACTGCACCGCTGAATGGCAATGGATTTTTATTTTGCCTCTAATACACAAAAAAAAGGGCCTTAGAACATATAACTGCACTACTGAGCTGCAAATTTGTTTTACTTTTGCCACTAATACACAACAAAAATGGCTTTAGAACATATAACTGCACCGCTGAATGGTAAATAGGCCCTTAATTTTTTCCACTTATACACGCCACAGAAGGCTTTAGAACATATAACTGCACAGCTGAACAGCAAATATATTTTTCTTTTGCAATTAATACACTGCAAAAAGGGCTTTAGAACATATAACTGCACCGCTGAACGACAAATATATTTTACTTTTGCTACTAATACACGGCAAAAAGGGCTTTAGAACATAAAACTGCACCGCTGAATGGCAGATATATTTTACTTTTGCCATTAATACACGTCAAAAAGGGTTTTAGAACATATAACTGCACCGCTGAACGGCAAATATATTTTTCTTTTGCCACTAATACATGACAAAATGGGCTGTAATTTTTTGCAATTCACCACATAACAGCTAATAAACCCATTTTTGTCCCACTAATACAAGCCAAAAAATGCTTTATAACATATAACTGCACCGTACAAGGGAAAATAAGATGTAGAAATATTTCCTTGTTATAAACCCTATTAATGGCTGTATCAAACAGCACTTGCACCCCAATAACAAGAACAGGTTTGCTGGAATTACAGAGCTGTAAAATGGCAATTTGGATCCCCAGTCAGTGCACCAAGGTGTAATATAATTGTTCCTATTACCAAGGCTGTAACCTCCTCTACTGAACCCTGTTCAACATAAATGCTGTGGAATGATTCCTCCCTATCCTTTCCCTTCACCTTGAATAATCTTTCCCTGCACTAGTAAATCATTTTATTATCACAATGAAGTTTTTTCTAGCACTGTCCCTAGCGCCTGCTGACGTCTCTTTCTTCACTAAGTACACTGGAAAATGGCAGAATCCAAGATGGCTGAGGGTATAAAGATTGCTTTGACATCACAGGGCTGGCTGCTGATTGGCTGCATGCATGGCATTATGCCAGAGTTTCTTGCTCTATGTGCTCACACGTGCAGCAGACATTTTAGGAAAAACTGCGATTCGTTACCAGCGTGGGGAAATTCTGATTCAATGTGAATCGAATAATTCCTGAAATTCGGATCGAATTCCACTTCGTCAGCTTCGATTCGCTCATCTCTACGCATCATCAACGCAAAACACACATGATCAAAAGAGGATATTGAAGGGATGCTGCTCTCTATTTTTGGTATGCGGCTATAATAGCAAGGAGTAAATTTTTGTTTCACATGAGACTGCATAAAGAAAGAGAGAAGACTGCATAAATGATTCAATGCAGTTATGATTTTTTTGGACCATTAACAGGTCAGCAGGGTTTTCACTTAATCTTCATAATATTGCTTTGGCTCACTTGGAAATTCTTCAAATGTGGTAACAAAAAGGTACCAGGTACTATTTACAAATTTAGACCATTTTCTTTGCCTAAAACAGGCATAAAAAATGTTAAATGAGATGGGCCTGCTGGCCTGTCCCCTTCTCTGCCCATGCCCCCTTTTTTAGACCTGGCATGAACGGGGAGAAGTCGCAGACTGCAGTGCGAATAACCTTTGCGCCACAATCTGTGCCAGATATACGCCAGAAAACTGGCATATATCTGATAGTAAATGATCCCTATTATTTAAGAATTTTTGGTGACTTTTTAATTTTTTTTATTTTCAATGTCGCCATCTATGTGATGGTGACATGTAATATTGACATGATTTCTAATTCTGTACAGATAACTTTTCAGTAGCTATTATTGTTTTCATTACAGGCTTGATTACAATGATAAGTAGCATCTCTATATAGATAATACAGAATCTACTATTGACAATAGGTGAAGTGACATTGAAAATAACAACAAAATTCACAAAAAAATCTTTAAAAAATGCTTAACTTTAAAATGTGATTTAAACAATAGGTAATTTTCTAATGACACGTTACCTTTGAAAACCAATAAAATGTTTAGTTCTTGTGTTGATGGTGTGATTTGTGTATTTAATGGAGTTGTGAGGGGTCATGATGACCAAGCAAAATTCTAAACAGTGTACATTATTTATATTGTGGAGTTTATGTGCCAGAGCTGCATTTTGATCCCAGTTTAGTCATCTTGTTTTATGTGACAAGTTTATATAATTATGTAGGGAAGGGAAAGGAGAAGCATAGTATATGGTCTGGTATAGTAGACCTGAGAAGAGAAATTGATTTTGAGGGGCTGTAATAGAGGGACAAATGGCAGAATAAATGGGACCATGAAGTAATGGAGATATATTCTGTGGTCATTTCCTCAGTAACATAGTTTAGTAACTCAGTTTATAAGACTGAAAATATACATCTGTCCATCCAGTTCAGCCTATTATCCTGCAAGTTGATCTAGAGGAAGGCAAAAAAAAAAAACTGTGAGGTAGAACCCAATTTTCTTAACTTTAGGGGAAAAAACTTCCTTCAGAATTAGAATAACTCCCTGGATCAACAACCCATCTCTAGAAGCTATAGCCTGTAATATTATTACACTCCAAAAATACATCAAGGCCCCCCTTTACCTCTTTCAGTGAACTCACCATCACCACCCCAGGCAGAGAATTCCATAGTCTTACTGCTCTTACCGTAAAGAATCCTTTTCTATGTTTGTGTACAAACCTTCTTTCCTCCAGACGCAGAGGATGTCCCCTTGTCACAGTCACATTCCTGGGGATAAATAGATGATGGGAGAGATCTCTGTACTGACCCCTGATATATTTATACATAATTATTAGATCTCCCCTGAGTCATCTTTTTCCTAAAGTGAATGATCCTTATTTTGATAATCTTTCAGGGTACTGTAGTCCACCCATTCCAGTTATTACTTTAGTTGCCCTCCTCTGTACCCTCTCTAGCCCTGCTATGTCTGCGTTGTTGATAGGAGCCCAGAACTGTACACAGTACTCCATGTGTGGTCTGATTAGTGATTTGTAAAGTGGCAGGACTATGTGCCCACCACGGGCATCTATGCCGCTTTTAATGCAAACCATTATCTTATTGGCCTTGGCAGCAGCTGCCTGACACTGGTTTCTATAGCTTAGTTTGCTGTTTACTAAAATTCCTAGATCCTTTTCCATGTCAGTGTTACATGGTGTTTTATCATTTAGTATGTACTGGTGACTTGCATTATTCATTCTCATGTGCATAAGCTTACATTTGTCAGTGTTAAACCTCATCTGCCACTTCTCTGCCTAAGCCTCCAATCTATCCAGATCCATCTGTAGCAGTATACTGTCCTCTTCTGTGTTAATTACTTTACACAGTTTAGTGTCATATGCAAAAATTGTTATTTTTACTGTACAAGCCTTCTACAAGATTATTAATAAATATATTGAAGAAATTAGGGTCCAATACTGACCCCTGTGGTCCCCCCTAGTGACAGTGACCCAATCTGAGTGTGTACCATTAATAACCACCCTCTGTTTTCTATCACTGAGCCAGTTACTGACCCACATACAGACATTTTCCTCCAGCCCAAGCATTCTCATTTTATATACTAACCTTTTGTGGGGTACAGTGCTAAATGCTTTGGAGAAGTCCAGATATATGACATCCATTGATTGGCTGCGGTCAAGTATAGAACTGATCTCCTGATAGAAACTGATTAAATTAGTTTGACATGACCAATCCCTTATGAAGCCATGCTAATATGGCATTATTTGCTTATTTTCATTGAGGTACTCCAAGATAGCATATCTTAGAAAACCTTCAAACAGTTTACCCACGGCAGATGTTAACCTTACCGGCCTATAGTTTCCATCTCTGTTTTTGGACCCTTTTTGAATATTTGCACCACTTTTGCTATGCGCCAATACTGTGGAACACTCCCTGTCATTATAGAGTCCTTAAATATCAGAAATAAGGGTTTGGCTGTAACATTACTTAATTCTCTTAGGATACGGGGGTGTATGCCATCTGGTACTGGCAATTTGTCTATTTTAATCTTTTTAAGACACCACTGTATTTCTTCCTGGGTCCGACAGGGCACTTTTAATGGAGAATTTACTTTTACATTCTGCATTTTATCTGACAGCTTATTTTCTTCAGTGAATACAGTGGGGAAATTTTTTTTTAATAGCATTGCTTTCTCCTCATCGCTCTCTGAAACTACCCCCTCATCACTCTGTAAAGGGCCGACCCCTTCAGATTTATACTTTTTACCATTTATATAATTGAAGATCATCTTAAGGTTAGTTTTACTCTCTTTGGCAATGAATCTCTTGGCCTCTAGTTATTCTGCTTTTATTTGCCTTTTACATATTCCATTTTTTTCCTTATAGTTTTTCAATGCTTCCTCGCCACCCTCCTGTTTTAGTGATTTAAATGCTTTCTTTTTGTCATTTATTGCTTTCTTTACAATTCTATTTATCCACATATTTTTTTTTCTTTTTCCTTAAAGGGGTTACCTGAGTTATGGGAAAAAAAAAAAAACCTCATAAAACTCATCAGGACTTACATATACATTGGTTAAGCTTGATTTCTTAAGAGAGAAACCCATACTTACACCTTTTCATGCTTCTGTTATTGCTGTGTTTACATGCTGAAGTACATGCTGAGGGGGCGTATAACAACAATGCCTGAGCTCTCCCTCATGAATATTTGTGGGCGTAAACAATCTGACCTTCCCCTCACCCTGCTCTGCACATCCTAACTTTGCATTAAAAAAAATTGAACATCTCCTAGCTCACACAGACAGATCTTCCTGTCACATTGCAGATACACAGGGTAAGTTCTAAGCTATATCTGTATCTAAGCAATATCTGTATCTAAGCTATATCTGTATCTAAGCTATATCTGTATTAAATCTATATCTGTTTATAACCAATATCTGTATCTAAGCTATATCTGTATCTAAGCTATTTTTTTTATCTAATCAATATCTGCATCTAAGCTATGTCTGCATCTAAGCTATTTCTTTATCTAAGCAATATATGTATCTAAGCTATATCTGTATCTAAGCTATATCTGCATCTAAGCCTTTTCTTGATCTAAGCAGTATATGTATCTAAGCTATATCTGTATCTAAGCTTTATCTCTATTAGATATAGCTTATTTATATATATATAACTTAGATACACATATATCTTAGATACAGTTCAAGCTTAGATACAGATATAGCTTAGATATGGATATAGCTTAGATACGGATATAGCTTAGATACAGATATAGCTTAGATACAGCTTACATACAGATATAGCTTAGATACAGTTCAAGCTTAGAAACAGATATAGCTAAGATATAGCTATAGCTATATCTATTAGATGGACATATATCTGTATCTAAGCTATATCTGTATCTAAGATATATCTGTATCTAAGCTATTTCTTTATCTATGCAATATCTGTATATAAGCTATATCTATATTAGATAGATATAGCTTATTTATATATATATATATATATATATATAACTTAGATACATATATATCTTAGATACAGTTCAAGCTTAGATACAGATATAGCTTTGATATGGATATAGCTTAGATATGGATATAGCTTAGATACAGCTATAGCTATATCTATAAGTTGGACATATATCTGTATCAAAGCTATAACTGTATCTAAGCTATTTCTTTATCTAAGCAATATATGTATCTAAGCAATATCTGTATCTAAGCTATATCTCTATTAGATATAGCTTATTGATATAGATACACATATATCTTAGATACAGTTCAAGCTTAGATACAGATATACCTTCGATACGGATATAGCTTAGATACGGATATAGCTTAGATGCAGATATAGCTTAGATACAGTTCAAGTTTAGATACAAATATAGCCATATCTATAAGATGACATATATCTGTATCTAAGCTATATCTGTATTGAATCTATATCTGTTTCTAACCAATATATGTATCTAAGCAATATCTGTATCTAAGCTATATCTATATCAAATCTATATCTCTTTCCAACCAATATCTGTATATAAGCAATATCTGTATCTAACCAATATCTGTATCTAAGCTATTTCTTTATCTAAGCAATATATGTATCTAAGCTATATCTGTATCTAAGCTATATATGTATTAGATAGATATAGCTTATTTATATATATATAACTTAGATACATATACATTGCACACAGTTCAAGCTTAGATACAGATATAGCTTTGAAACAGATATAGCTTAGATACAGATATAGCTTAGATACAGTTCAAGCTTAGATACAGATATAGCTCAGATATAGCTATAGCTATATTTATAAGATGGACATCTGTATCTAAGCTATATCTGTATTAAATCTATATCTGTTTCTAACCAATATCTGTATCTAAGCTATATCTATATCTAAGCTATATCTATATCTAAGCTATATCTGTATTGGATCTATATCTGTTTCTAACCAATATCTGTATCTAAGCTATTTCTTTATCTAAGCAATATCTGTAGCTAAGCTATATCTGTATCTAAGCTTTATCTGTATCTAAGCTATATCTATATCTAAGCTATTCCTTTATCTAAGCTATATCTGTATCTAAGCTATCTTTTTATCTAAGCAATAATTGCATCTAAGCTATATCTGTATCTAAGCTATTCCTTTATCTAAGCTATATATGTATCTAAGTTATATTTGTATCTAAACTTGACCTGTATCTAAGATATATATGTATCTAAGTTATATACAGTACAGACCAAAAGTTTGGACACACCTTCTCATTCAAAGAGTTTTCTTTATTTTCATGACTATGAAAATTGTAGGTTCACACTGAAGGCATCAAAACTATGAATTAACACATGTGGAATTATATACATAACAAAAAAGTGTGAAACAACTGAAAATATGTCATATTCTAGGTTCTTCAAAGTAGCCACATTTTGCTTTGATTACTGCTTTGCACACTCTTGGCATTCTCTTGATGAGCTTCAAGAGGTAGTCACCTGAAATGGTTTTCACTTCACAGGTGTGCCTGTCAGGTTTAATAAGTAGGATTTCTTGCGTTATAAATGGGTTTGGGACCATCAGTTGCGTTGTGGAGAAGTCAGGTGGATACACAGCTGATAGTCCTACTGAATGGACTGTTATAATTTGTATTATGGCAAGAAAAAAGCAGCTAAGTAAAGAAAAACAAGTGGCCATCATTACTTTAAGAAATTAAGGTCAGTCAGTCCGAAAAATTGGGAAAACTTTGAAAGAGTCCCCAAGTGCAGTCACAAAAACTATCAAGCGCTACAAAGAAACTGGCACACATGCGGACCGCCCCAGGAAAGGAAGACCAAGAGTCACCTCTGCTGCGGAGGATAAGTTCATCCGAGTCACCAGCCTCAGAAATCGCAGGTTAACAGCAGCTCAGGTTAGAGACCAGGTCAATGCCACACAGAGTTCTAGCAGCAGACACATCTCTAGAACAACTGTTAAGAGGAGACTGTGTGAATCAGGCCTTCATGGTAGAATATCTGCTAGTAAACCACTGCTAATGACAGGCAACAAGCAGAAGAGACTTGTTTGGGCTAAAGAACACAAGGAATAGACATTAGACCAGTGGACATCTGTGCTTTGGTCTGATGAGTCCAAATTTGAGATCTTTGGTTCCAACCACCGTGTCTTTGTGCGATGCAGAAAAGGTGAACGGATGGACTCTACATGCCTGGTTCCCACCGTGAAGCATGGAGGAGGAGGTGTGATGGTGTGGGGGTGCTTTGCTGGTGACACTGTTGGGGATTTATTCAAAATTGAAGGCATACTGAACCAGCATGGCTACCACAGCATCTTGCAGCGGCATGCTATTCCATCCGGTTTGCATTTAGTTGGACCATTATTTATTTTTCAACAAGACAATTACCCCAAACACACCTCCAGGCTGTGTAAGGGATATTTGACCATGAAGGAGAGTGATGGGGTGCTGCGCCAGATGACCTGGCCTCCACAGTCACCGGACCTGAACTCAATCAAGATGGTTTGGGGTCAGCTGGAACGCAGAGTGAAGGCAAAAGGGCCAACAAGTGCTAAGCATCTCTGGGAACTCCTTCAAGACTGTTGGAAGACCATTTCAGGTGACTACCTCTTGAAGCTCATCAAGAGAATGCCAAGAGTGTGTTTCACACTTTTTTTGTTATGTATATAATTCCACATGTGTTAATTCATAGTTTTGATGCCTTCAGTGTGAATCTACAATTTTCATAGTCATGAAAATAAAGAAAACTCTTTGAATGAGAAGGTGTGTCCAAACTTTTGGTCTGTACTGTATATAACTTAGATACATATATATCTTAGATACAGGTCAAGTTTAGATACAAATATAACTTAGATACATATATAGCTTAGATAAAGGAATAGCTTAGATACAGATATAGCTTAGATGCAATTATTGCTTAGATAAAAAGATAGCTTAGATACAGATATAGCTTAGATAAAGGAATAGCTTAGATATAGATATAGCTTAGATACAGATATTATTATTATTATTATTTGAATGAGAAGGTGTGTCCAAACTTTTGGTCTGTACTGTGTATATATATATATATATATATATATATATAAAAGCTATATCTATCTTATATAGATATAGCTTAGATACATATATTGCTTATATAAAGGAATAGCTTAGATACAGCTATAGCTTAGATACAGAATAGCTTAGATACATATATTGCTTATATAAAGAAATAGCTTAGATACAGCTATAGCTTAGATACAGATATTGGTTAGAAATAATTAAAGCTTAGATACAGATATGGCTATATCTGTATCTAATCTATATCTGTATTGAAGCTATATCTGTACCAAAGCTATATATGTATCTAAGCTATATCTGTATCTAAGCTATAGCTGTATCTAAGCTATTTCTTTATCTAAGCAATATCTGTATCTAAGCAATATATGTATCTAAGCTATATCCGTATCTAAGCTATATCTATATTAGATAGATATAGCTTAGTTATATATATAACTTAGATACATATATATCATGGATACAGTTCAAGCTTAGATTCAGATATAGCTTCAATATGGATATAGTTTAGATAAAGCTATATCTTAGATGCAGATATAGCTTAGATATAGCAATAACTTAGATATAGCTATAGCTATATATATATGATGGACAATTATTTACTTTTTGTGTCCTGGGGGTGGTATTATAAGTGTAACGATCCCCAGATGCTGGAGGGGAACGTGTAAACTGGCACATGGAAGTGAGGGAAGGAGCCAGACACATACCCTGCTGCTGAAGAAAATCTATCACCGCTCTGGTAAGTATCGCTCATGAGTGATCTCTGAAAATCGCCGAGGCTGTTTGATAAGACGTCTCGTTTACAGAGCCGGCCACTCCCTCAAGCAGGGAGAAGCTTGTAAACGAGACATCAGTGCCAGAGAAGGGTTGATGACTTCGGGGGTCACATGACCCAAATCGGCAGTTTCTAAAGAGAGCAAAATCAGTAAAGTAAGTGATTTACAAAAGAGTTTAATATACTAATATAATAGCTATTAGCATACATTTATATAACTCGAAAAATAGAAATGAATAAGCGGCACTCACCATTCGATGCAAAATTTCCTTTACTGGGTGCAGAGAGGGAACCCAGTAAAGGAAATTTTGCATGGAATGGTGAGTGCCGCTTATTCATTTCTATTTTTGGAATCATTTTGTGCTTTACAAGCCGTGCACCACCAGATTGCAAGTCACTGTACCCCTTGACTCCTCTATGTGATTAATGCGGTGAAGCGAAAATTCGAAGCCGCAGTGCCACCTCAACCTACGTCTCATTTCAATACATTTATATAACTCAGATTACCCCTTTAACTTTTTATTCCCATAAGGTATATACCTCTCACAGTTAGATTTTAGGATGCTTTTAAAACTATCCCATTTTGTGGCTGTATTTTTATTTTTGAGGACTTTGTACCAGTTAGTTAGGCCTATGGCCTCTCTAGGTTGGTTAAATTTAGCTTTTTTAAAGTTTGGTATTTTTGTTCCTCCTTGAAGAAACACTCTTTTGAATGACAATTGGAAGGTTATTGCTTTATGATCACCATTTCCCAAGTGTCCCCCAACCAGCACATCTGTTGTTTTATCAGGTCTATTAGTTAATATTAAGTCCAGTATGGCTGTCCCTCTAGTTGGGTCCTGAATAGCGTTAAGCGCGAATATTCGAAAAGCGAATCTTTATCGCGAATATTGGCACTTCGAGAATTCACGAATATTTAGAATATAGTGCTATATATTCGTAATGACGACAATTAGTTTTTTTGTTTTTTTAACACAGTACACATCAGGTGATCATCCCTCCCTTCTTCTAGCTAATTGGCCAATGAGGAGGTTTTGTCACAGCTTAGCAACATCCTTAGCAACCAATAGAAAAGTTGCCTACCCCTTACCATATGAGAACTCCCCAGCAGCTATTTTCTAAAGTTTATTGCAGTTATAAAAGAGACAGAAGTGTCATTGCTGTGCTCTGTGTTTTGTTGTATTATATTAGACAGATAACTTATATATACAGTATAATTCAGATCGTTAGGGGGACATAGTCAGTGTAGGTTAGATTGATCTATAGTGTAGCTGATAGGTTCCAGTGTCAGGCGTTAGGCAGTGTAATAGGTTCTGCTGTCCATACAGACATAGTGCTGTGATGTCACAAGTTGCAAGTATTGCTAAAAAATAGGCGCATCATTAATTGCTGAAAATTCGCAAGCGCAAATATATTGGAGCACTCTATCTGCATATAAAGCTTTTCTGATGTTCTGCTGTGCCAACCAATTTTTCCAGTCTCAGGAAGCTTATACCAGCTTGATAAATGTATATGTATATACGCCGGTATTTTGCACGCTTTATGCGAATAATACATTGCCGATTTTCGCAATCAAGAATATAATCTCGCATTTGCGAATATATGATGAATATTGTACAAAATATTCGCAAAATATTGTGAATTCGAATATTGCTCCTGCCGCTCATCACTAGTCCTGAACCTGTTGGGAAAGATAATTGTCTTTGGTTATTGCTAAGAACCTGTTCCCTTTATGAGATGTCCAGGCTTCAGTTTCCCAGTCTATATCTGGGTAGTTGAAGTCCCCCATAATGACGACCTCATTATGATTTGCCGCCTCATCTATTTAGTTTATAAGTAGATTTTTTTGTGGACTTTGGTATATAAAGTGGCTTATAATAAACTCCTATTAGTATTTTATTATTTTTCCTCCATGTATTTCTACCCACAGTGACTCCACATGTTCATGTCCCTCACTTATATCCTCTCGGAGTGTGGGCCTTAGACAGGACTTTACATTACACAGTGTATCATGGATATCTGGGGTCATATGGAGAACAAATTTAAGAAAGTTGACCAATACTTGTTTGATAATATGGATGATAAAAGTGATTGAAATAATTTTGTGAGAAATACTACAGATCTTTTTAAGGAATTGGAGAAATTACTTTATAGGCAGCTTAAACAAAAATGGGAAATTAAATTATTGAACAGCTATTTAACAAGTGGGATAATACTCAAGGGGCTACAGAACGTACAGGATCCAGCACATTATTATTATTATTTATTATTAAAGCACCATTTATTCCATAGCGCTGTACATATGAGAAGAGGTATACATACATAATACAGACAATTGCACTAATCATAAACAAGACGAGTTACAAACTGGTACAGAAGGAGAGAGTGCCCTGCCCGTGAGGGCTTACAATCTACATGGTATGGGAGAAGGACACAGTAGGTGCGGGTGAAGTTGTTCATGGTGGTATAGAGGCAGCAGGGTCACTGGTTGTAGGCTTGTCTGAAGAGGTGGGTTTTCAGGTTTCTTTTGAAGGATTCCACTGTAGGTGAGAGTCATTAGCACATGACTTATATAGCGAAGAATTCCAACTGGAATGGAAGACTTTTCTACATGCGCAATCATGATCACTCATACAGATTATAATTAAAAGACGGACACAAATTTTAGAACAAATCATAATTTAAATCACATCACTAAGAGAGGTAATCGACACACTACCATACGATGATGAATACACTAAATGGCAAGAACGTATATGTAAGGGTTTGGACAATTTGGAACCGGAGATAATTAACAAAAATCAAAGAAAATAAAACAATATATCCAGAAAGACATACCAAAGGCACCAACAGAGAATATTAAAACAATAGGTTCAGCTAGAAAAGAAATAGAGAGGGACGAGGAAGGAACCAATAATCAAAAATTTGGAGAATTTAATATCCCAACAACTAATTGCTATGAACCACTCACAAACCAAACCAATTTTTTTTAGACCAAGCCCCACCACATCACAGGATAAAAACCAGAGAAATATATCCAAGATCTCCAGAGAGAAGACATGTGAGAGAACACCTCAAACACACAAATACAACTTACGACACAGACATCAACAAGAATCGGATCACTTAGAAAGGAGACGACCTATGAGTCAGAGTCACGATCACTACTATCAAGGGAGGAATCACGTAGCACAAACACGAGCACATGTAACAACAAATTGAAAAAGATACGAAGGGGGGGAAGATGACACAAGACCAACACAAAAACACTACAGAACACATCCATGACGGAAATTATAATCGTAAATTTAAGTCAAGTGAGTTTAACTGAAACACAAACAAGCCTCCTAAATAAAGGATAAAAATTTTCGCCCACAACCACACTGGACAAATTTTATACATATATTAGCATAGAGAAATTAGTTAGAAGAATTTGCCTTAAAAAATATTTTATGAAAAATCCGATAATAACTACTTATGATAAACCAATTAACAAATACGAACATACAAAACTAAAGATGAGTTCCAAAAAGTACCCAAAACAGGAAATCAGTGATGAAATTTCCACCTTTAGGAAAAACATGGAATGTAAAATTACGAAATTAAAAAGATCGATCACCAATAATTTAACTAAAAAAGAAATTGAGATAATTAAACAACTGCAAATCGAACAGAACATAATTATCAGACCAGCGGATAAGGGGGGAGCAATTGTCATTCAAGATATAGAACAATATGACAAACAGTGCATAATACAGCTATCAGAAACAACAAAATATAAAAAATTGGGTAGCGACCCCCCACAAAAATACTATAGGGAACTCAAGTATTGTGACAAACAATGCAATGAAGGGATCCTACTGGAACAAGAACATAAATACATAATAGGTACCCCAAAACGATTACCTATATTCTATTGCATTCCCAAAATCCACAAGAATTACAACAAACCCCCAGGATGCCCTATAATATCAGGGATAGGGTCTATAACTTCAAACTTATTGATAGACTACTGCAACTGGTAGTCAAACAGATTCCGTCATATCAACACTATGAGGATAGTTGGATATTAGGTACTATGGACGTTAATTCCCTATATACCATCATAGATCACAACCAGGGCATAACATCTCTGGTGACACAACTACAAACCAATGGACAATTACAGCAAGAACAGATTAATTTTATAGAAGAGGGGGTTAGGTACATCTTAGCACACAACTATTTTTCCTATGAATCAGAGTTCTATGTCTAAGAAAGGGGCACTGCCATAGGCACCTGGTTCACCCCCAGTTTTGCCAATCTTTTTATGGCTCGGTGGGAGGTGGAGACTATCAACCCACATCTGGGGACGGACCTGGTGCTATGGCGGAGATATATAGATGATGTTATTTTTATTTGGAACAACACGGAGGATAATTTGAATGCTTTCCTACAACACATCAGTAATAATGATAGGAATCTTAGTTTTTAAACAAACATCAGCAGATCACAGATTGATTTTTTGGATTTAAACATCACGATCACGGATCAGAAGTTAGTTTGCAATACTTGCCACAAACCAGTGATGAAAAACAGCTACATCCTGTACTCCAGCTGCCACCTACCCAGATGGCTGACTAATAATCCAACCAGTCAGTTTAGGAGACTAAAGAGAAATTGCACATCAAAAGAGCAATTTGAGAAAGAGGCCATACAGTTGAAACAACAGTTTACTACTAAGGAATATCCAAAAATGTTGGTGGAAACATCGCTCAATAAAGTGAGGAGTTTGAATAGAGACAGTTTTTTTGTAAAAAAAGGTCACTAAACAAGAAAATGACCTAAGAATTGTACTTCCATTCCATTCAGAATATAGACAAATAGAGAGAATCATAAACAAACACTGGCACCATTTATTGAAAGATAAGACCATTGGACCAACACTGACCCCCAAACCACTTATAACATACACTAAGGCGCCAAATTTAGGTTTACTAGTTGCAGCCTCTATTAGAAAGAAAAGAGTATTAAGAACCAATTCAAACTGGCTTTTTTCAAAGGGCTTCCATAGGTGTGGCAGTAATAATAACTGCAGACTAACAAATTTCTCGAAAAAACTCTAGAAATTCATTCAAATCAAAATACTTTTCATTATAAAATTAAGGACAGTTTATCATGCAATACAATCGAAGTAATATATATCCTAGAATGCCTATGCCGCAAGCAGTATATTGGACGCACAAAAAGAACACAGAAATTTTTTTATTGCTGAACAATAGCATATCAATAATATCAAAAAAGTGTTAGAAAACCATTTGGTCTCACAACACTACAAACGATTTTAAGGCCCCAGCTCATCAAAGTTTGTGGCCCTGGAAAAAATGAGACCATGGCGAGGAGGGAATTTTATTACAAACATGTCCAAAGCAGAGGCTAGAAAGATTTATGAATTTTATACACTAATCCCTGCTGGCCTTAACACAGAAATAGAACTGTTTGGTTTTCTATAATGAGATGTATACATGGGGTTGGTACCGCTGGGAGATTGTCATGGTCTTACCTTCTCACTGTTCTCCTTCGTTTGACATGTGCTGGCGGCCATCTTGGTTTCTGGGTTTCTTGTAGCCTCCCACCCTGCGGCTCCTCCTTCCCACTGGGAGGAGCTGGATGCCTAGCTCATATATATAGAAGGTCTGTGGCTTCAGTTCCTTGCTTGGTCCTCCTGTGTGCACATGCTTCAAAGACTGCTGCTGCTTCTGGTTCCTGATCCTGGCCTCGTCTGACTACCCCGTTGGTTCCCGATCCTGGCTTCGTCTGACTACCCCGTTGGTTCCTGATCCTGGCTACGTCTGACTACCCTCCTGGTTCCTGACCTCCGTCTACGCAAGACCCTGCTTCGGTTTAGCCATCCGTTTGGACTTTAGCTACGGCTTGATTTTCAATAAAGCCTTCTTATTCCACCTATCTCTGTTGTACGTCTGGTTCATGGTTCCATGACAGAGATGGGAGGTTGGGGGCCAGGCTGTTTACCAGAGTCCCGACCACTCTTTCCTCATCAGTCCCCATCCCCAATCTACCGTCCATACTCCTATCAACCTCATCTTAAATACATTCATTCCCATTTTGGCACTGAATATCCATGTATCAGTAGATACAATATATACATTAAAGTGTGACATAAAAAGAGTAGACTATAGTGCAATGAATTTACATTAGACCCACTAACACGTGTTGAGACTCCTAAATTGTATTATTTACAAATAGCCACTATGACCATTGATTGTCTCTTGATTGACACGTGCTGCTTGTTTTAGTAACTGAAATTTAACATTTATTGATATAGATTTTAAAAATAATCTCCTAGAACTAACTAATTTAATTAAAACTTTCAGCTGGATACACTGCTGCTAGTTACCTAGTACAGTGATGGCTAACCTTGGCACTCCAGCTGTGGTGAAACTACGACTCCCAGCATGCTCCATTTATTTTTACAGAGGTCTGAGAGCAGCCAAGCAAGGGGGGCATCTTGGGAGTTGTAGTTTTACCACAGCTGGAGTGCCAAGGTTAGCCATCACTGACCTAGTAGTAACTGTGGAATAGACTGGGACTTCACTATTCACTACCTGGCTCTCTCTTGAGTATTTACACAGAGCGCTCGGCGCTATATTTGTGTGCTCACTGTTCAAAGCACAGTGAGCTGCCTTTGAGTTATATGAAGCCTGTCTATAATCCACTCTTCTTTTATTATACTGTCAGTACATTAGTAGTTAAGCGGCGCTCTAGCTGGCTAAAATGACATAGATCACATTTTTAGGTGTTAATGCGCATGTCTAGGCACTTAGATGCTTTTCCCGATCTTGCCGTGCAGTGCGCATGCGTGCAGTCTTAGGTCCAGAGACCTTAGTTACGTCACAATTAGGGATGAGCGAACTCGAACTGTATAGTTCGGGTTCGTACCGAATTTTGGGGTGTCCGTGACACGGACCCGAACCCGGACATTTTCGTAAAAGTCCGGGTTCGGGTTCGGTGTTCGTCGCTTTCTTGGCGCTTTTGTGACGCTTTCTTGGCGCTTTTTGAAAGGCTGCAAAGCAGCCAATCAACAAGCGTCATACTACTTGCCCCAAGAGGCCATCACAGCCATGCCTACTATTGGCATGGCTGTGATTGGCCAGAGCACCATGTGACCCAGCCTCTATTTAAGCTGGAGTCACATAGCGCTGCCCGTCACTCTGCTCTGATTAGCGTAGGGAGAAGTTGCGGCTGCGACAGTAGGGCGAGATTAGGCAGATTAACTCCTCCAAAGGAATTGATTAATCGATCGATCTGCAGCTGTGCATCATTGAGCTGCTGAAATTCAATTGCTCACTGTTTTTAGGCTGCCCAGACCGTTTGTCAGTCACTTTTTTCTGGGGTGATCGGCGGCCATTTTGTGTCTTGTGGTGCGCCAGCACAAGCTGCGACCAAGTGCATTTAACCCTCAATGGTGTGGTTGTTTTTTGGCTAAAGCCTACATCAGGGTGAAGCTGTCACACCAAGTGCATTTAACCAGCAATAGTCTGTTTATTTTTTGGCCATATACTACATCAGGGGCAAGCTGCGCTTGTCACCAAGTGCATTTAACCCTCAATGGTGTGGTTGTTTTTTGGCTAAAGCCTACATCAGGGTGAAGCTGTCACACCAAGTGCATTTAACCAGCAATAGTCTGTTAATTTTTTGGCCCTATACTACATCAGGGGCAAGCTGCGCCCGTCACCAAGTGCATTTAACCCTCAGTAGTGTGGTTGGTCAAGCTGTCACACCAAGTGCATTTAACCAGCAATAGTCTGTCCATTTTTTGGCCATATACTACATCAGGGGCAAGCTACGCCCGTCACCAAGTGCATTTAACCCTCAGTAGTGTGGTTGGTCAAGCTGTCACACCAAGTGCATTTAACCAGCAATAGTCTGTTCATTTTTTGGCCATATACTACATCAGAGGCAAGCTGCGCCCATCACCAAGTGCATTTAACCCTCAGTAGTGTGGTTGGTCAAGCTGTCACACCAAGTGCATTTAACCAGCAATAGTCTGTTCATTTTTTGGCCATATACTACATCAGGGGCAAGCTGCGCCCATCACCAAGTGCATTTAACCCTCAGTAGTGTGGTTGGTCAAGCTGTCACACCAAGTGCATTTAACCAGCAATAGTCTGTTCATTTTTTGGCCATATACTACATCAGGGGCAAGCTGCGCCCGTCACCAAGTGCATTTAACCCTCAGTAGTGTGGTTGGTCAAGCTGTCACACCAAGTGCATTTAACCCTCAGTAGTGTGGTTGGTCAAGCTGTCACACCAAGTGCATTTAACCAGCAATAGTGTGGTTATTTTTTGGCCGTATCCCAGTCTAATTCTGTCAGTAAATCCATACCGGTCATCCAGCGCCTAAATACTAGGCCTCAAATTTATATCCCGCTAAATCTTTCGTTACCACTGTACTGTTGTGGCTGGGCAAGTTATTTAGTGTCCATCAAAGCACATTTTTTGTTCTGGGTTGAAATACAATTCCCAATTTAGCAATTTCATAATTTAGTGGTTTCTGCTATATCAGAGCTATTTGAAATCTATCCCTAAAAGGGTATATAATATTCAAGGTGCACATAGGGTCATTCAGAATAACTTCACACACACGCTACTGTGCATTTCCAAGTCTAATTCTGTCAGTAAATCCATACCGGTCACCCAGCGCCTAAATACTAGGCCTCAAATTTATATCCCGCTAAATCTGTCGTTACCGCTGTACTGTTGTGGCTGGGAAAGTTATTTAGTGTCCGTCAAAGCACATTTTTTGTTCTGGGTTGAAATACAATTCCCAATTTAGCAATTTCATAATTTAGTGGTTTCTGCTATATCAGAGCTATTTGAAATCTATTCCTAAAAGGGTATATAATATTCAAGGTGCACATAGGGTCATTCAGAATAACTTCACACACACGCTACTGTGCATTTCCAAGTCTAATTCTGTCAGTAAATCCATACCGGTCACCCAGCGCCTAAATACTAGGCCTCAAATTTATATCCCGCTAAATCTGTCGTTACCGCTGTACTGTTGTGGCTGGGCAAGTTATTTAGTGTCCGTCAAAGCACATTTTTTGTTCTGGGTTGAAATACAATTCCCAATTTAGCAATTTCATAATTTAGTGGTTTCTGCTATATCAGAGCTATTTGAAATCTATCCCTAAAAGGGTATATAATATTCAAGGTGCACATAGGGTCATTCAGAATAACTTCACACACACGCTACTGTGCATTTCCAAGTCTAATTCTGTCAGTAAATCCATACCGGTCACCCAGCGCCTAAATACTAGGCCTCAAATTTATATCCCGCTAAATCTGTCGTTACCGCTGTACTGTTGTGGCTGGGCAAGTTATTTAGTGTCCATCAAAGCACATTTTTTGTTCTGGGTTGAAATACAATTCCCAATTTAGCAATTTCATAATTTTGTGGTTTCTGCTTTATCAGAGCTATTTGAAATCTATCCCTAAAAGGGTATATAATATTCAAGGTGCACATAGGGTCATTCAGAATAACTTCACACACATGCTACTGTGCATTTCCAAGTCTAATTCTGTCAGTAAATCCATACCGGTCACCCAGCGCCTAAATACTAGGCCTCAAATTTATATCCCGCTAAATCTGTCGTTACCGCTGTACTGTTGTGGCTGGGCAAGTTATTTAGTGTCCGTCAAAGCACATTTTTTGTTCTGGGTTGAAATACAATTCCCAATTTATCAATTTCATAATTTTGTGGTTTCTGCTGTATCAGAGCTATTTGAAATCTATCCCTAAAAGGGTATATAATATTCAAGGTGCACATAGGGTCATTCAGAATAACTTCACACACACGCTACTGTGCATTTCCAAGTCTAATTCTGTCAGTAAATCCATACCGGTCACCCAGCGCCTAAATACTAGGCCTCAAATTTATATCCCGCTAAATCTGTCGTTACCGCTGTACTGTTGTGGCTGGGCAAGTTATTTAGTGTCCGTCAAAGCACATTTTTTGTTTTGGGTTGAAATACAATTCCCAATTTAGCAATTTCATAATTTAGTGGTTTCTGCTGTATCAGAGCTATTTGAAATCTATCCCTAAAAGGGTATATAATATTCAAGGTGCACATAGGGTCATTCAGAATAACTTCACACACACGCTACTGTGCATTTCCAAGTCTAATTCTGTCAGTAAATCCATACCGGTCACCCAGCGCCTAAATACTAGGCCTCAAATTTATATTCAGCTGAATTTGAATACAATACATTGGGCCAAATAGTATTTTTGTTGTTGTGGTGAACCATAACAATGAGGAAAACATCTAGTAAGGGACGCGGACGTGGACATGGTCGTGGTGGTGTTAGTGGACCCTCTGGTGCTCGGAGAGGACGTGGCCGTTCTGCCACATCCACACGTCCTAGTGTACCAACTACCTCAGGTCCCAGTAGCCGCCAGAATTTACAGCGATATATGGTGGGGCCCAATGCCGTTCTAAGGATGGTAAGGCCTGAGCAGTTACAGGCATTAGTCAATTGGGTGGCCGACAGTGGATCCAGCACGTTCACATTATCTCCCACCCAGTCTTCTGCAGAAAGCGCATAGATGGCGCCTGAAAACCAACCCCATCAGTCTGTCACATCACCCCCATGCATATCAGGGAAACTGTCTGAGCCTCAAGTTATGCAGCAGTCTCTTATGCTGTTTGAAGACTCTGCTGGCAGGGTTTCCCAAGGGCATCCACCTAGCCCTTCCCCAGCGGTGGAAGACATAGACTGCACTGACGCACAACCACTTATGTTTCCTGATGATGAGGACATGGGAATACCACCTCAGCATGTCTCTGATGATGACGAAACACAGGTGCCAACTGCTGCGTCTTTCTGCAGTGTGCAGACTGAACAGGAGGTCAGGGATCATGACTGGGTGGAAGACGATGCAGGGGACGATGAGGTCCTAGACCCCACATGGAATGAAGGTCGTGCCACTGACTTTCACAGTTCGGAGGAAGAGGCAGTGGTGAGACCGAGCCAACAGCGTAGCAAAAGAGGGAGCAGTGGGCAAAAGCAGAACACCCGCCGCCAAGAGACTCCGCCTGCTACTGACCGCTGCCATCTGGGACCGAGCACCCCAAAGGCAGCTTCAAGGAGTTCCCTGGCATGGCACTTCTTCAAACAATGTGCTGACGACAAGACCCGAGTGGTTTGCACGCTGTGCCATCAGAGCCTGAAGCGAGGCATTAACGTTCTGAACCTGAGCACAACCTGCATGACCAGGCACCTGCATGCAAAGCATGAACTGCAGTGGAGTAAACACCTTAAAACCAAGGAGGTCACTCAGGCTCCCCCTGCTACCTCTTCTGCTGCTGCCGCCTCGGCCTCTTCTGCTGCTGCCGCCTCGGCCTCTTCCTCCGCCTCTGGAGGAACGTTGGCACCTGCCGCCCAGCAAACAGGGGATGTACCACCAACACCACCACCACCTCCGTCACCAAGCGTCTCAACCATGTCACACAGCAGCGTTCAGCTCTCCATCTCACAAACATTTGAGAGAAAGCATAAATTCCCACCTAGCCACCCTCGATCCCTAGCCCTGAATGCCAGCATTTCTAAACTACTGGCCTATGAAATGCTGTCATTTAGGCTGGTGGACACAGACAGCTTCAAACAGCTCATGTCGCTTGCTGTCCCACAGTATGTTGTTCCCAGCCGCCACTACTTCTCCAAGAGAGCCGTGCCTTCCCTGCACAACCAAGTATCCGATAAAATCAAGTGTGCACTGCGCAACGCCATCTGTAGCAAGGTCCACCTAACCACAGATACGTGGACCAGTAAGCACGGCCAGGGACGCTATATCTCCCTAACTGCACACTGGGTAAATGTAGTGGCAGCTGGGCCCCAGGCGGAGAGCTGTTTGGCACACGTCCTTCCGCCGCCAAGGATCGCAGGGCAACATTCTTTGCCTCCTGTTGCCACCTCCTCCTTCTCGGCTTCCTCCTCCTCTTCTTCCACCTGCTCATCCAGTCAGCCACACACCTTCACCACCAACTTCAGCACAGCCCGGGGTAAACGTCAGCAGGCCATTCTGAAACTCATATGTTTGGGGGACAGGCCCCACACCGCACAGGAGTTGTGGCGGGGTATAGAACAACAGACCGACGAGTGGTTGCTGCCGGTGAGCCTCAAGCCCGGCCTGGTGGTGTGCGATAATGGGCGAAATCTCGCTGCAGCTCTGGGACTAGCCGGTTTGACGCACATCCCTTGCCTGGCGCATGTGCTGAATTTGGTGGTGCAGAAGTTCATTCACAACTACCCCGACATGTCAGAGCTGCTGCATAAAGTGCGGGCCGTCTGTTCGCGCTTCCGGCATTCAGATTCTGCCGCTGCTCACCTGTCTGCGCTACAGCGTAACTTCGGCCTTCCCGCTCACCGCCTCATATGCGACGTGCCCACCAGGTGGAACTCCACCTTGCACATGCTGGACAGACTGTGCGAGCAGCAGCAGGCCATAGTGGAGTTTCAGCTGCAGCACGCACGGGTCAGTCGCACTGCGGAACAGCACCACTTCACCACCAATGACTGGGCCTCCATGCGAGACCTGTGTGCCCTGTTGCGCTGTTTCGAGTACTCCACCAAGATGGCCAGTGGCGATGACGCCGTTATCAGCGTTACAATACCACTTCTATGTCTCCTTGAGAAAACACTTAGGGCGATGATGCAAGAGGAGGTGGCCCAGGAGTAGGAGTAGGAGGAGGAAGAGGGGTCATTTTTAGCACTTTCAGGCCAGTCTCTTCGAAGTGACTCAGAGGGAGGTTTTTTGCAACAGCAGAGGCCAGGTACAAATGTGTCCAGCCAGGGCCCACTACTGGAGGACAGAGGACGAGGAGGAGGTGGAGGAGGATGAGGATGAAGCATGGTCACAGCGGGGTGGCACCCAACGCAGCTCGGGCCCATCACTGGTGCGTGCCTGGGGGGAAAGGCAGGACGATGACGATACGCCTCCCACAGAGGACAGCTTGTCCTTACCCCTGGGCAGCCTGGCACACATGAGCGACTACATGCTGCAGTGCCTGCGCAACGACAGCAGAGTTGCCCACATTTTAACCTGTGCGGACTACTGGGTTGCCACCCTGCTGGATCCACGCTACAAAGACAATGTGCCCACCTTACTTCCTGCACTGGAGCGTGATAGGAAGATGCGCGAGTACAAGCGCACGTTGGTAGACGCGCTACTTAGAGCATTCCCAAATGTCACAGGGGAACAAGTGGAAGCCCAAGGCCAAGGCAGAGGAGGAGCAAGAGGTCGCCAAGGCAGCTGTGTCACGGCCAGCTCCTCTGAGGGCAGGGTTAGCATGGCAGAGATCTGGAAAAGTTTTGTCAACACGCCACAGCTAACTGCACCACCACCTGATACGCAACGTGTTAGCAGGAGGCAACATTTCACTAACATGGTGGAACAGTACGTGTGCACACCCCTCCACATACTGACTGATGGTTCGGCCCCATTCAACTTTTGGGTCTCTAAATTGTCCACGTGGCCAGAGCTAGCCTTTTATGCCTTGGAGGTGCTGGCCTGCCCGGCGGCCAGCGTTTTGTCTGAACGTGTTTTCAGCACGGCAGGGAGCGTCATTACAGACAAACGCAGCCGCCTGTCTACAGCCAATGTGGACAAGCTGACGTTCATAAAAATGAACCAGGCATGGATCCCACAGGACCTGTCCGTCCCTTGTCCAGATTAGACATTAACTACCTCCCCTTAACCATATATTATTGTACTCCAGGGCACTTCCTCATTCAATCCTATTTTTATTTTCATTTTACCATTATATTGCGAGGCTACCCAAAGTTGAATGAACCTCTCCTCTGTCTGGGTGCTGGGCCTAAATATATGCCAATGGACTGTTCCAATGTTGGGTGACGTGAAGCCTGATTCTCTGCTATGACATGCAGACTAATTCTCTGCTGACATGAAGCCAGATCCTCTGTTACGGGACCTCTCTCCTCTGCCTGGGTGCTGGGCCTAAATATATGCCAATGGACTGTTCCAATGTTGGGTGACGTGAAGCCTGATTCTCTGCTATGACATGCAGACTAATTCTCTGCTGACATGAAGCCAGATTGTCTGTTACGGGACCTCTCTCCTCTGCCTGGGTGCTGGGCCTAAATTTATGAAAATGGACTGATGCAGTGGTGGGTGACGTGAAGCCTGATTCTCTGCTATGATATGAAGACTGATTCTCTGCTGACATGAAGCCAGATTCTGTGTTACGGAACCTCTCTCCTCTGCCTGGGTGCTGGGCCTAAATATCTGACAATGGACTGTTACATTGGTGGCTGACGTGAAGCCTGATTCTCTGCTATGACATGCAGACTAATTCTCTGCTGACATGAAGACAGATCCTCTGTTACGGGACCTCTCTCCTCT
Source organism: Bufo gargarizans (assembly GCF_014858855.1). NCBI lineage: Eukaryota > Metazoa > Chordata > Amphibia > Anura > Bufonidae > Bufo > Bufo gargarizans. The sequence continues at coordinate 234,023,964 of NC_058080.1, forward strand.
GCCTGTGTGCTGGGCCTAAATATATGCCAATGGACTGTTCCAATGTTGGGTGACGTGAAGCCTGATTCTCTGCTATGACATGCAGACTAATTCTCTGCTGACATGAAGCCAGATTGTCTGTTACAGGACCTCTCTCCTCTGCCTGGGTGCTGGGCCTAAATATCTGACAATGGACTGTTGCAGTGGTGGCTGACGTGAAGCCTGATTCTCTGCTATGACATGCAGACTAATTCTCTGCTGACATGAAGACAGATCCTCTGTTACGGGACCTCTCTCCTCTGCCTGTGTGCTGGGCCTAAATATATGCCAATGGACTGTTCCAATGTTGGGTGACGTGAAGCCTGATTCTCTGCTATGACTCTCTAGAGAGAGTTCAGAGAAGAGCTACTAAACTGGTCCATAGATTGCAGGATAAAACTTACCAGGAAAGGTTAAAAGACCTTAATATGTATAGCTTGGAAGAAAGAAGAGACCGAGGGGATATGATAGAAACTTTTAAATACATAAAGGGAATCAACTCGGTAAAGGAGGAGAGCATATTTAAAAGAAGAAAAACTACCACAAGAGGACACAGTTTTAAATTAGAGGGGCAAAGATTTAAAAGTAATATAAGGAAGTATTACTTTACTGAGAGAGTAGTGGATGCATGGAATAGCCTTCCTGCAGAAGTGGTAGCGGCAAATACAGTAAAGGAGTTTAAGCATGCATGGGATAGGCATAAGGCTATCCTTCATATAAGATAGGGCCAGGGACTATTCATAGGATTCTGATAAATATTGGGCAGACTAGATGGGCCAAATGGTTCTTATCTGCCGACACATTCTATGTTTCTATGTTTCTATGTTTCTATTCTCTGCTGACATGAAGCCAGATTGTCTGTTACGGGACCTCTCTCCTCTGCCTGGGTGCTGGGCCTAAATTTATGAAAATGGACTGTTGCAGTGGTGGCTGACGTGAAGCCTGATTCTCTGCTAGGACATGCAGACTGATTCTCTGCCGACATGAAGCCAGATTGTCTGTTACGGGACCTCTCTCCTCTGCCTGGGTGCTGGGCCTAAATATCTGACAATGGACTGTTGCAGTGGTGGCTGACGTGAAGCCTGATTCTCTGCTAGGACATGCAGACTGATTCTCTGCCGACATGAAGCCAGATTGTCTGTTACGGGACCTCTCTCCTCTGCCTGGGTGCTGGGCCTAAATTTATGAAAATGGACTGTTACAGTGATGGGTGACGTGAAGCCTGATTCTCTGCTAGGACATGCAGACTGATTCTCTGCCGACATGAAGCCAGATTGTCTGTTACGGGACCTCTCTCCTCTGCCTGGGTGCTGGGCCTAAATATCTGACAATGGACTGTTGCAGTGGTGGCTGACGTGAAGCCTGATTCTCTGCTAGGACATGCAGACTGATTCTCTGCTGACATGAAGCCAGATCCTCTGTTACGGGACCTCTCTCCTCTGCCTGGGTGCTGGGCCTAAATTTATGAAAATGGACTGTTACAGTGGTGGGTGACGTGAAGCCTGATTGTCTGTTACGGGACCTCTCTCCTCTGCCTGGGTGCTGGGCCTAAATTTATGAAAATGGACTGTTGCAGTGGTGGGTGACGTGAAGCCTGATTCTCTGCTATGATATGAAGACTGATTCTCTGCTGACATGAAGCCAGATTGTCTGTTACGGGACCTCTCTCCTCTGCCTGGGTGCTGGGCCTAAATTTATGAAAATGGACTGTTGCAGTGGTGGGTGACGTGAAGCCTGATTCTCTGCTATGATATGAAGACTGATTCTCTGCTGACATGAAGCCAGATTCTGTGTTACGGAACCTCTCTCCTCTGCCTGGGTGCTTGGCCTAAATTTATGAAAATGGACTGTTGCAGTGGTGGCTGACGTGAAGCCTGATTCTCTGCTATGACATGCAGACTAATTCTCTGCTGACATGAAGCCAGATTGTCTGTTACGGGACCTCTCTCCTCTGCCTGGGTGCTGGGCCTAAATTTATGAAAATGGACTGATGCAGTGGTGGGTGACGTGAAGCCTGATTCTCTGCTAGGACATGCAGACTGATTCTCTGCTGACATGAAGCCAGATCCTCTGTTACGGGACCTCTCTCCTCTGCCTGGGTGCTGGGCCTAAATTTATGAAAATGGACTGTTACAGTGGTGGGTGACGTGAAGCCTGATTCTCTGCTATGACATGAATACTGATTCTCTGCTGACATGAAGCCAGATTGTCTGTTACGGGACCTCTCTCCTCTGCCTGGGTGCTGGGCCTAAATTTATGAAAATGGACTGTTACAGTGGTGGGTGACGTGAAGCCTGATTCTCTGCTAGGACATGCAGACTGATTCTCTGCCGACATGAAGCCAGATTGTCTGTTACGGGACCTCTCTCCTCTGCCTGGGTGCTGGGCCTAAATTTATGAAAATGGACTGTTGCAGTGGTGGGTGACGTGAAGCCTGATTCTCTGCTATGATATGAAGACTGATTCTCTGCTGACATGAAGCCAGATTGTCTGTTACGGGACCTCTCTCCTCTGCCTGGGTGCTGGGCCTAAATTTATGAAAATGGACTGTTGCAGTGGTGGGTGACGTGAAGCCTGATTCTCTGCTATGATATGAAGACTGATTCTCTGCTGACATGAAGCCAGATTCTGTGTTACGGAACCTCTCTCCTCTGCCTGGGTGCTTGGCCTAAATTTATGAAAATGGACTGTTGCAGTGGTGGCTGACGTGAAGCCTGATTCTCTGCTATGACATGCAGACTAATTCTCTGCTGACATGAAGCCAGATTGTCTGTTACGGGACCTCTCTCCTCTGCCTGGGTGCTGGGCCTAAATTTATGAAAATGGACTGATGCAGTGGTGGGTGACGTGAAGCCTGATTCTCTGCTATGATATGAAGACTGATTCTCTGCTGACATGAAGCCAGATTCTGTGTTACGGAACCTCTTTCCTCTGCCTGGGTGCTGGGCCTAAATATCTGACAATGGACTGTTGCATTGGTGGCTGACGTGAAGCCTGATTCTCTGCTATGATATGAAGACTGATTCTCTGCTGACATGAAGCCAGATTCTGTGTTACGGAACCTCTCTCCTCTGCCTGGGTGCTGGGCCTAAATATCTGACAATGGACTGTTGCATTGGTGGCTGACGTGAAGCCTGATTCTCTGCTATGACATGCAGACTAATTCTCTGCTGACATGAAGACAGATCCTCTGTTACGGGACCTCTTTCCTCTGCCTGTGTGCTGGGCCTAAATATATGCCAATGGACTGTTCCAATGTTGGGTGACGTGAAGCCTGATTCTCTGCTATGACATGCAGACTAATTCTCTGCTGACATGAAGCCAGATTGTCTGTTACAGGACCTCTCTCCTCTGCCTGGGTGCTGGGCCTAAATATCTGACAATGGACTGTTGCAGTGGTGGCTGACGTGAAGCCTGATTCTCTGCTATGACATGCAGACTAATTCTCTGCTGACATGAAGACAGATCCTCTGTTACGGGACCTCTCTCCTCTGCCTGTGTGCTGGGCCTAAATATATGCCAATGGACTGTTCCAATGTTGGGTGACGTGAAGCCTGATTCTCTGCTATGACTCTCTAGAGAGAGTTCAGAGAAGAGCTACTAAACTGGTCCATGGATTGCAGGATAAAACTTACCAGGAAAGGTTAAAAGACCTTAATATGTATAGCTTGGAAGAAAGAAGAGACCGAGGGGATATGATAGAAACTTTTAAATACATAAAGGGAATCAACTCGGTAAAGGAGGAGAGCATATTTAAAAGAAGAAAAACTACCACAAGAGGACACAGTTTTAAATTAGAGGGGCAAAGGTTTAAAAGTAATATAAGGAAGTATTACTTTACTGAGAGAGTAGTGGATGCATGGAATAGCCTTCCTGTAGAAGTGGTAGCGGCAAATACAGTAAAGGAGTTTAAGCATGCATGGGATAGGCATAAGGCTATCCTTCATATAAGATAGGGCCAGGGACTATTCATAGGATTCAGATAAATATTGGGCAGACTAGATGGGCCAAATGGTTCTTATCTGCCGACATATTCTATGTTTCTATGTTTCTATGTTTCTATTCTCTGCTGACATGAAGCCAGATTGTCTGTTACGGGACCTCTCTCCTCTGCCTGGGTGCTGGGCCTAAATTTATGAAAATGGACTGTTGCAGTGGTGGCTGACGTGAAGCCTGATTCTCTGCTAGGACATGCAGACTGATTCTCTGCCGACATGAAGTCAGATTGTCTGTTACGGGACCTCTCTCCTCTGCCTGGGTGCTGGGCCTAAATATCCGACAATGGACTGTTGCAGTGGTGGCTGACGTGAAGCCTGATTCTCTGCTAGGACATGCAGACTGATTCTCTGCCGACATGAAGCCAGATTGTCTGTTACGGGACCTCTCTCCTCTGCCTGGGTGCTGGGCCTAAATTTATGAAAATGGACTGTTACAGTAGTGGGTGACGTGAAGCCTGATTCTCTGCTAGGACATGCAGACTGATTCTCTGCCGACATGAAGCCAGATTGTCTGTTACGGGACCTCTCTCCTCTGCCTGGGTGCTGGGCCTAAATATCTGACAATGGACTGTTGCAGTGATGGCTGACGTGAAGCCTGATTCTCTGCTAGGACATGCAGACTGATTCTCTGCTGACATGAAGCCAGATCCTCTGTTACGGGACCTCTCTCCTCTGCCTGGGTGCTGGGCCTAAATTTATGAAAATGGACTGTTACAGTGGTGGGTGACGTGAAGCCTGATTCTCTGCTATGACATGAATACTGATTCTCTGCTGACATGAAGCCAGATTGTCTGTTACGGGACCTCTCTCCTCTGCCTGGGTGCTGGGCCTAAATTTATGAAAATGGACTGTTACAGTGGTGGGTGACGTGAAGCCTGATTCTCTGCTAGGACATGCAGACTGATTCTCTGCCGACATGAAGCCAGATTGTCTGTTACGGGACCTCTCTCCTCTGCCTGGGTGCTGGGCCTAAATTTATGAAAATGGACTGTTGCAGTGGTGGGTGACGTGAAGCCTGATTCTCTGCTATGATATGAAGACTGATTCTCTGCTGACATGAAGCCAGATTGTCTGTTACGGGACCTCTCTCCTCTGCCTGGGTGCTGGGCCTAAATTTATGAAAATGGACTGTTGCAGTGGTGGGTGACGTGAAGCCTGATTCTCTGCTATGATATGAAGACTGATTCTCTGCTGACATGAAGCCAGATTCTGTGTTACGGAACCTCTCTCCTCTGCCTGGGTGCTTGGCCTAAATTTATGAAAATGGACTGTTGCAGTGGTGGCTGACGTGAAGCCTGATTCTCTGCTATGACATGCAGACTGATTCTCTGCTGACACGAAGACAGATTCTCTGTTACGGGACCTCTCTCCTCTGCTTGGGTGCCGGGGCCTAATTATCTGAGAATGGACTGTTCCAGTGGTGGGTGACGTGAAGCCAGATTCTCTGCTATGGGACCTCTCTCCAATTGATTTTGGTTAATTTTTATTTATTTAATTTTATTTCATTTCCCTATCCACATTTGTTTGCAGGGGATTTACCTACATGTTCCTGCCTTTTGCAGCCCTCTAGCCCTTTCCTGGGCTGTTTTACAGCCTTTTTAGTGCCGAAAAGTTCGGGTCCCCATTGACTTCAATGGGGTTCGGGTTCGGGACGAAGTTCGGATCGGGTTCGGGTCCCGAACCCAAACATTTCCGGGAAGTTCGGCCGAACTTCTCGAACCCGAACATCCAGGTGTCCGCTCAACTCTAGTCACGATCCTTCATTGCAGCTGCTCCTGCGCGTCCTGTTGGACTCCGGGGCTGATCTCCTGGGGATATTGTAAGTGCCTTTACACAGATCGGAACAGATAGGAGTTTATTGCTATGGAGAACTTATTTCATTCTACATTGGTGCTTGCTAGAAGGATTTTTACATGATTTCATTGTCCACTAGCTGCATGTTTATGCCTGAGTGGCTGCAATCCTACTATAAAGGATGAATGTTTTATATATGGGCCTTATTGCACTATACTAAGGGGCGGCATAAGCATATATGTATATGTATCTGGTCTGGCTGTATTCCAGTCTATTATTATTACTATTTAATGTGTTTCCTATGCCATCCAGTTGGCCAGATTATCATAGTCCAATACACCATGTTCGGGTACAACCCTTCAAACTGTTAAAGTGCTACTATCCAAATATTATTTTTCATCTACATAAGGTAGTGTTGGGACACTATATATTGAGTATATTACCCTTTCATGTGTATTTAGAAATTTAGACATTTATGTCTGGTAATAATCGCTCTCCATTTCACGCTTACATGCAATAGTGGACCTTTGGATCATTTTTATCCAATTATATGTTTGCACTTTTGTGAATGGTAATTCAACCTGTTCTTTATTGTCTCATATATTATTAACTTTGTTTTAGGTACTCCTGGTTCTTCTAATTGAATTCTATCTCCAAGGCCTCATGCACACGACAGTTTTTTTTCACGGTCCGAAAAAACGGGGTCCGTGGGTCCGTGATCCGTGACCGTTTTTTCGTCCGTGGGTCTTCCTTGATTTTTGGAGGATCAACGGACATGAAAAAAAAGTCGTTTTGGCGTCCGCCTGGCCGTGCAGAGCCAAACGGATCCGTCCTGAATTACAATGCAAGTCAATGGGGACGGATCCGTTTGAAAATTGAGCCACAGTGTGTCATCTTCAAACGGATCCGTCCCCATTGACTTACATTATAAGTCTGGACGGATCCGCTTGCCTCCGCACGGCCAGGCGGACACCCGAACATAACTTGAAGCGTCCCCATCACCATGGGAACGCCTCTACGTTAGAATATACTGTCGGATATGAGCTACTTCGTGAAACTCATTTCCGACAGTATATTCTAACACAGAGGCGTTCCCATGGTGATGGGGACGCTTCAGGTTAGAATACACTGCAAACTTGGTACAAGACTGCCCCCTGCTGCCTGGCACCACCCGATCTCTTACAGGGGGATATGATAGCACAATTAACCTCTTCAGGTGCGGCACCTAAAGGGGTTAATTGTACTATCATATTCTCCTGTAAGAGATCAGGGCTGCCAGGCAGCAGGGGGCAGACCCCCCCCTCCCCAGTTTGAATATCGTTGGTGGCACAGTGTGTGCCCATCGCCCCCTCCCTTCCTCCCTCTATATTTAAAAATCGTTGGTGGCACAGTGTGTGCCCATCACCCCCCCCTTCCTCCCTCTATATTTAAAAATCGTTGGTGGCACAGTGTGTGCCCATCGCCCCCCTCCATCTTCCCCCCCCCCCCCATCATTGGTGGCAGCGGAGTTCCGATCGGAGTCCCAGTTTAATCGCTGGGGCTCCGATCGGTAACCATGGCAACCAGGAAGCTACTGCATCCCTGGTTGCCATGGTTACTTAGCAATAGTACAATTGTAGAAGATTCATACTTACCTGCCTGCTGCTGCGATGTCTGTGACCGGCCGGGAGCTCCACCTACTGGTAAGTGAAAGGTCTGTGCGGTGCATTGCTAAAGAACTGTCACTTACCAGTAGGAGGAGCTCCCGGCCGGTCACAGACATCGCAGCAGCAAGCAGGTAAGTATGAATCTTCTACTATTGTACTATTGCTAAGTAACCATGACAACCAGGGATGCAGTAGCTTCCTGGTTGCCATGGTTACCGATCGGAGCCCCAGCGATTAAACTGGGACTCCGATCGGAACTCCGCTGCCACCAATGATGGGGGGGGGGGGAGATGGAGGGGGGCGATGGGCACACACTGTGCCACCAACGATTTTTAACTATAGAGGGAGGAAGGGGGGGGGGGCGATGGGCACACACTGTGCCACCAACGATTTTTAACTATAGAGGGAGGAAGGGGGGGGCGATGGGCACACACTGTGCCACCAACGATATTCAAACTGGGGAGGGGGGGGGGGTCTGCCCCCTGCTGCCTGGCAGCCCTGATCTCTTACAGGAGAATATGATAGTACAATTAACCCCTTAAGGTGCCGCACCTGAAGAGGTTAATTGTGCTATCATATCCCCCTGTAAGAGATCGGGTGGTGCCAAGCAGCAGGGGGCAGTCTTGTACCAAGTTTGCAGTGTATTCTAACTAGAAGCGTCCCCATCACCATGGGAACGCTTCTGTGTTAGAATATACTGTCGGAAATGAGTTTTCACGAAGTGAAAACTTAGATCAGAAAAAGCTTTTATGCAGACGGATCTTCGGATCCGTCTGTATGAAAGCAACCTACGGCCACGGATCACGGACACGGATGCCAATCTTGTGTGCATCCGTGTTCTTTCACGGACCCATTGACTTGAATGGGTCCGTGAACCGTTGTCCGTCAAAAAAATAGGACAGGTCATATTTTTTTGACGGACAGGATACACGGATCACGGCCTCGGCTGCAAAACGGTGCATTTTCCGATTTTTCCACGGACCCATTGAAAGTCAATGGGTCCGCGAAAAAAAACGGAAAATGGCACAACGGCCACGGATGCACACAACGGTCGTGTGCATGAGGCCCAAGGCAGGTAACAGGTATGCAGGATGACAGGCCGAACTGGATGGACAAATGTCTTTTTTCGGCCTTATGTACTATGTTAATATGTTACTATGTATGATTTGCAATTAATAATTATTCTATACTGTAATATTACTATAGACATGAACTCTGGTGTCTTCTTAGTCATATTACGGGTTTATCACGCCTGGTCTTCCGCCTCATTGTTACTCCTACTGTAATTTTAGCTCTATATATGATTTTGCTTATTTATTCTCTATAGACTTCAAATTTCTTATTTCCTGGACTTTTTCTCAGAGAAATGATGCATATGGTACATGATAATCTCTTTCTAACAAAGCTAGAACCAGGCCTGTACCTCACATGGAACCAGGGGATCTCTTCATTCATTGCTCCAATAGTTCTGCTAAATTTATTTTAGGCTGGCTGTTCAGAAGGAGTGTCCTTTCTCAGAAAGCATGTACTTTCTGCTGTAGAACTTTCCCTGTAACTGTCACAGCTTCTAACAGACAATGACAGTTAAAGACTTAAACTGCGCATGTGTAACAACCTCAGTCAGGTGGACAAGAAATAAGGAAAAGAGCAAACAGCAGGTGGCGCTTTACAGATTCATTTTATTGAATCGCTCAGTGGCTATATATTGAACTTTTTATTGCATGCAATTACAAAAGTAATCAGATCCAAGTGTTGGTTTGAAAAATGTAGCATGACATGACATACCATGCAAGATGCATTATGGTTACAGTACTAGCACAGATCTTGGTCGTTGCAGTGGGGTGTCAGCTGTATGTTACAGCTGACACCTGCTGTTTATGGCAGCGGCTCTGTTCCTGAGTTGCTGCCATCTCCATGCTGTAAATGTATAGCATGGTGCATTAATGTTCAGCTTGCCATGCTGTACATTTATAGCATGGAGTGGGAAGGGGTTAAAAAGTTGCAAAAATCGTCTAATTTTTTCTCTTAAGACAATAGTGTTAGATTCTCCAAAGTCTTCATGCGATATTTGATAAATTTAGCCCAAATTACGGCAACACCGAAAAAAATCTCCTGATGAAAAACTTCCCTGTGTGTCTTCCAATGATAAAATTCCTAATACTGGGATTTAGTGTAACTCCTTTCACCTTCGACCATACCCAATGATCTTCATTCTTATAGCCAGTTTGTTAATTGTGTATCTTGTAACAGAATATTACAAAAATTTGTGTTTGCATGTGTGGAACTGTATTTCCTCAGCAGATCCTCAACAATTGACCTTTAAAATGTTCAGCGATTTTCCAACTTCTTTATGTTTTTGTTCAATACAAGCCACACACTGTGTTTCCTGGAATGTATGATTCTTTTTCCAAATGCTAATACAAATACAGATACTATAGCAACTTGTGGCCGCTGTTTCCAAGCTTCTTACCTTGCGTCAGAGAAAGATGCACTTTTTTCATTGATGTAAAATGCTCATGTGGAAATGACTCACTTCATAGGACAAGAATGGAAGACTTCTTCTACATGTTCAGCAGAAACATATTGAGCCATCCTCATAATGAACTTTCTTGTGGAAACTGTTACTCAGCAGGGAAAGATGTGTTTCCACCATTTTAGACAGGGATCATCTGGGATACAGTACAGTCTGGACTTTGGTCTATCGGATGTTTTCTTCCTCGACAACACAGCTGTCTGCAGCTGCTTTCAGGGTTCCTGAGAACTGACTGATCATTTAAGGTGGCTTAAATAAGCATTAAAAATCAGAGCTGTAGACAGTGGGCACTCTGCCAGTGTATGAGTGGCGTAGTGGAGGGTGAACTTAGACAAGTTATTTTATTGATCGCTGAGGCTAAATGAGACATATTATTTGCAATGATGTCCAAGCTACACAATAACTTATGAGCACAGAAGACGAATTAAATCCTTACTCCGGTCAAAAAGATTTATAGAATGTAATGAAAGGCCATATCCTTTCCATTTCCTTCATTCGTAGAACTAACCACAAACCACTGCAGCAAGCCCTTTTATCAGTGACAGTACATTAGTCAGGCTATATTTTCATCAGACACTCAAGCTTAAGTATGACCATTTTTGAGGAAACATAAACCACTAATAGTACTCCAACAATCTATTCCCCTTTCTATTTCATGTTATTTTGCCAAGGGAAATCCAGATGTTGCAAATGTTAACTTGACACTTTTACATGTCAAATACACAGTCGAAGCAAACTTTAACTTAACCTTTCCAATGGCTTTTGTTGGGTTAAGTGTCAATTTAAAGTTTGCAGCATGAGTATGTTTAACCCCTTAAGAACCTTGCCATTTTTCACCTTAAAGACCAGGCAATTTTTTGCAAATCTGACATGTGTCACTTTATGTGACGATAACTTTAAAACGCTTTTACTTATCCAAGCCATTCTGAGACAGTTTTCTTATCACATTGTCCTTCATGACACTGGTAAATTTGAGTCAAAATATTTCATTTTTATTTATAAAAAAATACCAAATTTACCAAAAATTGGGAAAAATTGTTATTGCTTTACATTTCCCATATGTCTACTTCATGTTTGGATCATTTTGTAAATTACATTTTTTTTTTTTGGGGACATTAGAAGGCTTAAAAATTTTAACTTTTTAAGGACCAGTTCAGGTCTGAAATTACTTTGTGAGGCTTACATAATAGAAACCACCCATAAATGACCCCATTTTAGAAACTACACCCCCTCAAGATATTTAAAACAGATTTTACAAACTTTCTTAACCCTTTAGGTGTTCCACAAGAATTAAAGGAAAATGGAGATGAAATTTCAGAATTTCACTTTTTTGGCAGATTTTTCATTTTAATAAATTTTTTCCAGTAACCAAGCAAGAGTTAACAGCCAAACAAAACTCAATATTTATTTACAGAAACACCCCATATGTGGTTGTAAACTGCTGTACGGGCACACGGCAGGGCGCAGAAGGTAAGGAACACCATATGGTTTTTGGAGCACAGATTTCACAGGGATAATTTTAAGCTGCCATGTCACATTTGAATGCCCCCTGATGCACCCCTAGAGTAGAAACTCCAAAAATAGACCCCATTTTGGAAACTACAGGATAGGGTAGTAGTTTTGCTGTTTTATTTTAGAGTACATATGATTTTTGGTTGCTCTATATTACACTTTTTGTGAGGCAAGGTAACAAAAAATTGCTGTTTTGGCACAGTTTTGTTTTGTTATTTACAATGTTCATCTGACAGGTTAGATCATGTGGTATTTTTTATAGAGCATGTTGTTGTGGATGCGACAATACCAAATATGACAACTTTTTTGTTTGTTTCAGTTTTACATAATAAAGCATTTTTGAAAAAAATTTTTGTCTTATATAGGGGCTCCTTTTTTTTGGTATGAGATGATAGTTTGATTCGTACTATTTTAGGGTGTATATGACTTTTTGATCGCTTGGTATTACACTTTTTGTGATGTAAGGTAAAAAAAATTCCTTTTTTTTTGACGCAGTTTTTATTTTAAAAAAAATTACGGTGTTGACCAGACGGTTTGGATCATGTGATATTTTTCTATATCAGGTTGTTACGCACGCGGTGATACCTAATATGTCTGTTTTTTATTTTAATTTTCAATTTTTTTCAATTTTATATGTCTCTTTTTGGGGAAAGGTTTTTTTTTATTGAAACTTTAATTTTTTTGATTGTCAAAAACACTTTTTTCACTTTTATTATTTTAGATTTTTGTCCCACTATGGGACTTCAGCATTACAGGGTCTGATCCCTGTTTTAATGCAGCACAATACATCTGTATTGTACTGCATTGACTATCAGTGTATTACATACATGCCGGGCCCCAAGACCTTAGAATGGCTTGGGGCTGCCATGGCAGCCATCAGGTCCCCGCCACCGCAGTGCGGGAGAGAGAGCGCAAATCCACCGGCATCTGCGTATGTGTATGTTTTTTTTTTTTACCTCCATTTCAAGAAAAATTGATTTGTTACCACGAAACGCTATGAAATTCGGATTCGTGGCAAATTAAAATTTTCTGAAAATTCGGATCGAATTCCACTTTGTTAACTTCAATTGACTGGCTGATCGGCATCCACAGGTAGCCGACTCAGGCATGGAGAAATACACTACATATCAGCCATACTAATTCTAGGTTTCATGCTCACTATAGCCACCGTAGCCTGGTTTTAATAAATGCATTGTATGAAATACGACTACAATGTATGAAATGTGTGCTTTCCAATCTTTAAAAGCACATTGGAATGAGCAATGTCTGAAAAGCTATCAAATAATGTCCATATATTCCTTCCAAGGGGAAAACAGGTGGCATCAAATACCATGTGGATTAGAGAACCTTGTCTTAATGATGACAGATGTGTGTCTAAAATCTACAAAAAATCTTAAACACAAGAAGACACTACAGTGTTTTGTAAAAAGCAAATTATTAAGCAATGCAGTTAATAAATCGCATATTAATGGTAAGACACCAGACCTCTGCAATAAGATCTGCACCCTGTGCATGTGGTGTATATTATATTTAGTGATGGTTCTCTGAACTTCAACAAGAAATTTGATTTGTTGCAAATTACTTTGTAACAAATTGCATTCCATTGTATGGAGCAGGCGCAATGATGGGGAACAGTGATTGCGCCGCCCCACGTCATTTAACCACTCAGAAGCCACATTCAACGCTGATCATGGCATTTGAGAGTCACATTCATCTTGTCAGGAGGTTAATCAGGGGTTAAAACAAAAAAATACATACTTACCTCATCCATTTGATCGTGGAGAGGCCATCGTGGCCATCTTGATTGAAGAAAAAGTGCCAATTCTCACGTGTGCTGACGTGATCACGTCACCATGTCATCATGCGAGTGGGCGCAGTGAGCCCACCCAGCGTCATGACATGGTGACATCACATGCTAGTGCAAGAGAGAATTGGCTCACTTTCTTTAGTCAAGATGGCTGTTGGCGGCCTCTCCATAATGAAATGGATGAGTATTTTAATTTCAGAAAAAAATTCAGAAAAAATTGATTTGTGACCACGAAGTGCTAAGAAATTTAGATTTGTGGCAAATCAAATTTTTCCTGAAATTTGCATCGAATTCCACTTTATTAACTTACATTTTCTCAACACTAATTATATGTATGAACACAAAGTCATTCGACCAACATACGGTACTGTGCAAATGCTATAACTGGAGACAAAATCATTCAAAAATTATTGTGGGAAAGAAATATGCAAATTTCTAAATAGATAGCTAGATATGTAAGGTTCAGTTGGATAGGCAGCAAACATACTTAGACCAGGTGTGGTTAACGCTTACTTCTCTGGAACAACTTGCAGGAATAAAAAAAATACAAATGACTGCAGTCTTCCTCATGCTGTACTAGCCCTTGAAATTGCTGGTCCAGATACAGATTCACTTATAGAAATTGGTGTCTCACTGCTGCTCTGTACTGAGGCGCCAAGTGTGCAGTTTTCCATCCAGTGGCATAGAGGTTATGTTCATACTGTGCCTTTCTGATAGATGCACAAGCCCTACAGTGCCTACCAAATTCCAGTCCAGGACGACTCTCCCTTCGTTGACACAGTGGCTCTGGTCGTATGCCTCCCCGCTGTACAGATACAGATACACAGACATGCATAGATATAGCTTGATACTTATGGGCCCTGGTACATATTGTCCATGGGTCTTGCTTCCATCAATCCAATTTTAGTGATTTTATGCTACACCATATGAGATGACATGTTGTATGTGAGTTAAATACAGTACATTTTTCATGTGGAAGAAGTAAAGTGAACATAGTTAAAAAGTCAACACTTAATGATTCCCAAAGGATTGCATAAAATATATTTCTACCATATGTCCATAGTACAGTCTTTTAAACTGAAGGGGCAAGTTAGCTCTCTACAGTGTGCGAGATGAGTGTGAGAACGGTCTTGCGATTTCAGATGGATTCACTTTAGACACTTCATTTCAAGAACATTTTGAGGGATTTTATGGCTCCCTGAAGTTATCCCATCAATATTCATCAGGTTCTATCCACATTTGTGTTTTTCATCAACATGTTTCATCATATTTACAGAAAAATGTACAGATAACATTTGTTAAAGTCATTTATTTCAAATAGATTTTTCTATGGGCAAATGCCATCAACTGGTTTTGGCCAGAAGAATAGTACAGTCTTCTATAGTATTCTACCCAGTAGGTATGGTTATGATAAAGAACTGAATAGTTCGAAACATGTTAACCAGCCGCGGTGGTGGGTGAGGTGCACACTGGATGTATCCCTTTTATGAATCCGAATAAAGACAAAGCAACCTTTTGAAGCTCTGGATGCTGGGACTATTTTCTTCCGTATGTTACATAGAAGACGGGTCCGGTCTTGTTCCATTCATCCTTGTCTATGGTGATCTGGAAATCGCAACTTTTTTACTTTACATTCTACCCAGTTCTATGAGCTATAGTCTTTGTTCGCCAGCTATAGTATGTCATATGAATAGATGTTTGACTCCTCTTGTCACAATGATGGTCTTCCCTGGTAGCTCTGTTTTTAGACCATTGATTGTCCGATATAGCAAACTTGTCCTATTGTGCTTACATTTGTCCAAATCTGTAGAATCTGGCCCACTGATTATTACAGTGTGAGTATATAGGATATGTCTTAATTTCAATATATAAACTATAGTATTTAGCACTTTTTATGTATTTTACTTGTTTTTCTTAGTTGTTTGAGGCAATTTTCACTCTAAAGAAGCACTCTCACAAAAAAAATGACCGGCTAGAAAGATACATGATGTAAACTGTAGTGAACGTAATTTTTTTACTGGTCAGTTGTTGTATTCTTACTGGTCAGTTTCTGTATTCTTTCCTGGGACTGCCTTAATGTGTGTCTCATAGGAATGAATACAGAAACTGACTTCCTGACCATACCTAAGACACCAGGGCCAGAACTAGTTAGCTAACTAACAAATACAGTCATTGGTAAAAGTTTACCTTCACTACAATTTGTGTGGGAATGCTTTTTTAAGCTTTGTTAATATTCATAAAATTCATAATCATCATATATCCTGGCTTATCAGATAAAGACTGAGCAATGAATATATGAGATACTCGAGTATATATATCAAAGAGTTACCTCCATGTTTTTAAATGGAATTTTAAACAATTTACATACAAGCTCTATGCATCTTTCCTGTAGAAGAAAATGGATACACTCTGGAAATATTTTGTAATTTTACAACTATTTATGGGAAGACTTTTGCTCATTTCCCTTGGGTCACTTACAGCTTTCTTTCTGTAAAACATCTTTATGTATAGCCAGATGGATAGTGATACCTGAAAGGGTGATAGTTTTGGCAACTCTTCTGCTTCTGACATGACATGTAATATTGGATTAAAAACAAAATTGGTGCTTCATCAACTTCCTGGAAGACAGTCAAAACTATAACTAGGAGCATGCAAAGAAAACAATATAGTAACCTGAATATATTTCAACTAATCTCTGTTGTTTTTCTTCCATACCCTGAAATATAGCCAGACCCAAGGTATCATTCTAACCCTGCTTTTTATACAGCATTTTCAACATGCATTTCAACTGCATTGTTGTACAGATTTATTACGTTTATGTTGTCTCTCATGTTTTGTATTCTTGGAGTGCTATACGCCACTGTTTTTGCTCACTATTTGACAGAAAGAACAAAGTTTATAAAATCCAGACTGTTTATTTTGAAGGGCTTGTCAAGGTGTACTCAACATATAAGCGGAAACACGCTATGTTCTGTTTTAATTGGAACTTTTACAAAAAAATAAAATGATTAGTTACCGTTATCTAGTTAAGACAAGAAAACACAAACACATATTTGTTCTCTTGGTTCAAACAACTTTTTTATTTATAAAAAGGAAAGTCTAGAGTTGTCAAGCATGACTTTTGCTCTGTTGACGTTGAATGCTAAATTGCCAAGAAGCTCCTTGGAACTCAATCTGTACAAAGTAAGGGACAAAAAAGTTAAATGTTTAAAGGTTCCATAATATTTAGGACACACAATTCTTATTAAAAAAACCTTTGTATTTTGACAAATTTGCCAAGGGCTGTTTATAGATCACAAATAGTTTTTAATATGGGCATAAAGTACCTTTGTCTTACCGTATATCAAGTAGTTTAGGTCTAGTTTATACATGCCTGACAGCCTGATGATTTACCGTATATATCTGTCAGAAATAAAAGTATTGATGACTATATTCCAAAGAAAGACAGTGCCTGAGATCCAAATCAGTTCCTAGTGCTGCTAAACTTGACCTAGAGTCATTGACTTCTGTTTAAACTGCTCATAGGTCTTTGTCTATGAAACGATTTAAAAAAATGTTTAAAAGCTGGAGGGTCGCAGGTTGAGCATACCTGCATTAGTACATACAAAGGTAGCAGTGCTCACCTAAAAAACGACGCAGCCTGGATCAGCTGCTAACTTGTAATATGAAGAAAATACTGAAAGGTCCAGCTTCTAGAATCCAATTTCTTTATTCCAGCGGTTACATTTTTTTCCATACACAGGACAGTAATACACAGTCTATGCGTTTCGGACTCATAGATTACAGTCCTTACTCATGACAGATGTGCTCTACAAATGCCACTCTATATAAACACCCTTAACTCCCATAAAAAATCGCGAGGCTAAGCAGGCTCACCTGGAGTAGTCGGTTGGACATTCACCACACTCATTAACCCTTCACCTACAGAAAAAAAACATGCACAATAAAATAACTTTTTTTCGTTATGACAAAAAAATGGCAATTGTTAGGGGTAACTCTCATTAATATTGCAAAATCAAATCATATCTCTTATTAAGACCCCTTGGGACACAGGTGCCAAATTCATGCATCCAAAAAGTTTATTTTCTATGATCTCCCCCTCTCACTGGTGGAGTAACACTTTCAATCCCCTGAACACGTAAGCTGGAGGTATTCCCATGATGCTTTACCGCAAAGTGTAAGCTCACTGCAGAAACATTTCTTGTCATATGATGTGGTATATCTGAAATATGTTTTCGTACTCGTGTTTTTATCACATTTGATGTACATCCCACATATTGCAAGTTACAGGCTATACATGTGACCAGATAAATCACAAATTGTGGATTGCTGTGTATGGAAAAAATGTTAACCGCTGGAATAAAGCAATTGGATTTTAGAGGCTGGACCTTTCAGTTTTTTCTTCATACCTGCATTAGTGTATTGTCACCAAAGCATGCCAAGAACAGCGAAGGAGTGATTAGGGTGAACTGAATATTTTGGCCCTATCCTTTTGTCCTCCCAGAAATGTCTGGCAGTGGCTTTCTCCTCTCTCCCCATTTATAACTCATACATGCTTGGCCAAATCAAATGTGTATGTGAGAGTCAGGAGACAGCTATGGAATGTCAATGGCTAGCTTTAGACCATAAGCTATCTAAATATGTATTGCTGCCTTATGACCATATTCATTTGTAGAAACCATGGGAAAAAAAAACTGGTTTGTAATTTCTGCCAATATGATTTCCCTGGTATTTATCCTAGATTAAATTGCCAATTATTTTTGCAGAATTTTTATTATAACATGACAGGTGTTCTAAATCTGCTTGTTAATATCTCAGTGTTAAAAGCCTAATGGATATGGCAACTTTGTCTCAAATACTATTGCAAATTAAGTAGTAACACAATGGTGAAATGTAGGATATGTAAGGTTTAGTCTGCTACTTTTGGTACGATTTTCTTGAGATTTTTAAATATAATATATATATATATATATATATATATATATATATATACAAACCGGATTCCAAAAAAGTTGGGACACTAAACAAATTGTGAATAAAATCTGAATGCAATGATGTGGAGATGGCAAATGTCAATATTTTATTTGTAATAGAACGTAGATGACAGATCAAACGTTTAATCCGAGTAAATGTATAATTTTAAAGGAAAAATACGTTGATTCAAATTTTCACTGTGTCAACAAATCCCAAAAAAGTTGGGACAAGTAGCAATAAGAGGCTGGAAAAGGCAAATTTGAGCATAATGGAGAGCTGGAAGACCAATTAACACTAATTAGGTCAATTGGCAACATGATTGGGTATAAAAAGAGCTTCTCAGAGTGGCAGTGTCTCTCAGAAGCCAAGATGGGTAGAGGATCACCAATTCCCACAATGTTGTGCAGAAAGATAGTGGAGCAATATCAGAAAGGTGTTACCCAGTGAAAAATTCCAAAGACTTTGCATCTATCATCATCAACTGTGCATAACATCATCCGAAGATTTAGAGAATCTGGAACAATCTCTGTGTGTAAGGGTCAAGGCAGTAAAACCATACTGGATGCCCGTGATCTCCGGGCCCTTAAACGACACTGCACCACAAACAGGAATGCTACTGTAAAGGAAATCACAGAATGGGCTCAGGAATACTTCCAGAAACCATTGTCAGTGAACACAATCCACGTGCCATCCGCCATTGCCAGCTGAAACTCTACAGTGCAAAGAAGAAGCCATTTCTAAGCAAGATCCACAAGCTCAGGCGTTTTCACTGGGCCAGGGATCATTTAAAATGGAGTGTGGCAAAATGGAAGACTGTTCTGTGGTCAGACGACTCACTATTCGAAGTTCTTTTTGGAAATCTGGTACGCCATGTCATCCGGACCAAAGAGGACAAGGACAACCCAAGTTGTTATCAACGCTCAGTTCAGAAGCCTGCATCTCTGATGGTATGGGGTTGCATGAGTGCGTGTCGCATGGGCAGCTTGCATGTCTGGAAAGGCACCATCAATGCAGAAAAATATATTCAGGTTCTAGAACAACATATGCTCCCATCCAGACGTCATCTCTTTCAGGGAAGACCCTGCATTTTTCAACAAGATAATGCCAGACCACATTCTGCATCAATCACAACATCATGGCTGCCTAGAAGAAGGATCCGGGTACTGAAATGGCCAGTCTGCAGTCCAGATCTTTCACCTATAGAGAACATTTGGTGCATCATAAAGAGGAAGGTGCAACAAAGAAGGCCCAAGACGATTTAACAGTTAGAGGCCTGTATTAGACAAGAATGGGAGAGCATTCCTATTTCTAAACTTGAGAAACTGGTCTCCTCGGTCCCCAGACGTCTGTTGAGTGTTGTAAGAAGAAGGGGAGATGCCACACAGTGGTGAAAATGGCCTTGTCCAAACTTTTTGGGGATTTGTTGACACCATGAAATTCTGATTCAACATATGTTTCCCTTAAAATGGTACATTTTCTCAGTTTAAACTTTTGTTCCGTGATTTATGTTCTATTCTGAATAAAATATTAGAAGTTGGCACCTCCACATCATTGCATTCAGTTTTTATTCACGATTTGTATAGTGTCCCAACTTTTTGGGAATCCGGTTTGTATTAAAATTTGTTTTTTTCTAATATATATTTTTATTTTTTTATTGATTAAAAATGTAAGAGCAGGTCCACAAAGATTAAATGTAAGAGGTATTTATAATTACAGGTTCAAATTTGCCCAGGAGGAACATATTACCTTAAAAGTCACAGACTTTGTTCCTTGATGTAGTCTTTTGAGCATCATCTGTTGCCAATTGTTAGTATAAGTATCCGTCTTTCTGTGAGGTCTTGGAATAAATACTTTTTGAAATGAAGATGAAAGAATATTTAAAACCAGAGATTTGAATATAGGGAGACACATTGCTGGAGAAGACTACAAAACATTGCAAGGGCATTTAAATCTGTTGCATGACAATGATTTTCATTATACATAAATAGACAATTTATCCAATTCTTTCATTATTCATCAGTTTTATACCAGATAAATGTCCTAAAAATACTTATGATTAATTTTTAGACGTTCCTTTTCTTTCCACAAAGAGGCTAACATATAAGGCTATTAATAATGGAAACCATGCTTCTCCGAGAGATATATCAAGGCGCCTGGCAGACATCATTAACTTATAACCAAATTCTTAAAGTTTACACCAAAGAATCCGTTATTTTGATGAAAAAAATAGCTGCTATTTTCTATGGCTCACGTCGACTATGAAAAGAGAGCTCAACATTTTAAGTGGTATTACAGGATTTTACTATTTTTATGACCCATACTCAGGATAGGCATCAATATCAGATAAGCAGGGGTTTGAAACCTTGTACCCAACTGTTTCAGCATAGAAGATGGACCTTATAACTGCAGTGCTGCCCCTATGAAAATAAATGGAAGCAGCACTTCATTTACCAGCTTCATCCAATACGCAATGGATGCAGTTACTCTGAAAAAAACTGATCAGCGGGGATGTGGGGTGTTGGACCCCTGCCAATCTGAATATAGTAAAATTCTGGAATACCCCAATTACAGATTTAAAGAGATTTTAAATATTGGGAGTCATGACCAAGGGCTTAATTGCAATAGCAATAATTTCTCAATATAAGGCACAATAAAAAATAAACTATTTTATTATGGCATCAGAAGCTACGTGGGTGCAGGGGAGCGAGGTAGAGGTAAGTACAACCTATGTGAAAAGCCCGGGCATATTGGGGGGACATTATATATCTTGGATAACCCCTTTAATATAGACATGTCTGTTATTGATATTTTGAAATTGAAGTCTTTAATGATGGCTATTTAGCCATAACTGAATACTATGGGCAATCAAATGATTTCCAGTTATTGTCACCCAAGGTGACTTAAAAAAAAAAAAAAATAATTGTTTATTTTTAAGTTAAAAAAAAAAAATTTGTTTATTTTTAAGTTTTTACAAAAAAAAAAAAGTTAAAATCACCCCCTTTCCTTAAAATAAAAATACAAATACTTAACCAATAAAAAAATAAACCTTATGGGCATCGCGGCATGCGAAAATGCTCATAATATTAAAATATAACAATATTAATTTCATATGGAAAATGCCATAGCGGGAAAAAATAAAAACAGCCAATTTGCCGTTTTTTCTCACTTCAACTACCCAATAATTTTGGGTGATCAAAAAGTCGCACACACTTAAAATTGGTATCACTGAAAAGAACAGATCGCCCCGCAAAAAATGAGCCCTCACACTGCCCTGTAAAAATGAAAAATCCCAGGTTCCTGAAGGGGTTAATATAGCTGACTATAGGAGCAGCGACTCCGGTGTAGATGAGTAGATCACCCTATGATACAATCAGGAGATAATCCCATCACATGTGTCTCCTCTCTCCCTATTCATTCATTTAGATACTGGGGGGGGGGGGGTCTGTTTGCATGCTGTTCATGGTTGATTGATTTATGTTGTTAGACTTCTTGAACTGTATATATACTGAGTTGGTCTTCAATAAAGTCAGTTCCTGTTTTACCCTCAACATAGAGTCTCATCTCATGTGTGGGGGGGGAATAGCTATATTTACTCTGGGGATTGCTATCGGTATTATACTCCCCAGGGATTACAACACGGTTCTACCCACTGGAAGCTGGATCCTGGTCTTAGGCCCAGGGTGGGTGGAAGATGGTGAGATCCCAACCAAGCTGCGGCGGGTCGTAAGGGTTGGCAGTGCTTACGGTGTCAAGTGGGGTGCTTGGAGTACTTGGGAAACACTAGGAGCATCCATCATTGGAGGTACCCAGTCGGGGTGCCAGGAGATCCGGTACATTGGTATGGATGTATAATTTATGGGGATATGTGGGGTTTTGAGATGTTTTCTATATTTTGGGGAAAATGTGTGTTTTCTGCCAGTCAGTGATTAAGTTAATTGTGTTTGGTATTTGCATCAAAGACAATGCCCATTGTATTTTGTTCATTGTATCACAGGCAGAGGGGGTTTGTGTACATTAGCTGGGAGTGTCTAACTGTACAATACTGTGTTTGGCTGTTGTGACTTTGTGTTCTGGGCTCCACAAGGTCCACGTGGGTCGTAACCTTGTGGGGAAAACTGTATATAAAAAATGCCTTTGTGCTCATTAAAGAGACCTGCTTTACCCCTTCATGAAGTCTTGGCTCATGCTTGGGGGATGGGATAACTACACTCTTGGGGATTGCTATATCACAATGCTCCCCTGAGTATAAGCTCTTGTAAGAGCTTGTTCCTGGTTCCTGCTCTCTGGATTTAGGAGATGTTTACCAACTGGAAGCTGAAGCCCGGTCTTTGGTCCAGCGTGGGTGAAGGACGGCGAGACCCCAACCAAACTGTGACGGTTCATGTGGTCTGTGGTGGTTACAGTTTTGAGCGGAGTGTTTGGAGCCCTCAGGAAGCACTAGGAGCATCCATCAATGGAGCTACCCAGTCGGGGTGCTAGGAGATCTGTTACAGTGTCTGTCTGGCTTTCATTGACTTTTTATTGTATTGGTTGTTTGTTTTAATTTATTTTCTTATTTTTTACCTTTCTTGTATATGTTCTGTAGTTTACTCACCAATGAATGGTGATTATTAGCTGAATTATGTACTAATGTAATGTGCATTCTCAATAGAGATCAAAAAAATGTGCGTGTGTGTGTGTGTGTGTAAGATAAGCACCATTGAATAATTTGAATCTGTGTGCAGATCCACGACATGACAGATCACATCCACGGATTGGCATCAGATTACTGCAGTGAATTTTCTTGCTAATCTGCATCTGATTTATTAGATTGAAAAATATGCTGTGTGGACATGGCTTTACTGGCAAATACAAGTCTGACCATATTTTTCTGATATTTTGTTAAATGGTCCAGGCCATTGTAAAATTGCTTCCATCAATTATGATTAAAATGATTTACACTTTATGTATGTGTTATTCAATACTCATTGTGTAGTTTTCCAGAAATAAATATACAGTGCATATCTCAAGAAGCACATTGACCGTGACAAAACACAAAGACGTTACGTGCTATTACCTAACTAAAGTGTTGATTGATAGAGGGCAACATATCTGTCAGTCATAGAAATTTTAACATTTTGTATGAATAAAATTCTTCCTGAGGGATGTTGTAAAAATGAAAGCTCAAAGCACATGTTGCCCATACAATTACATTGTGTTTGAACACGTTCTTCTCAGAAGATCCCATAGTTACAGTACGTTGTTTATCCTAACAAATATGAGTTTAGCTTTGATTGACATGGTAAATACCCTCTTTTTGGTGTAAAGCTATTACCGTATTTGTGTATGCAGACACATAGTTCAGATTTCCCATTATAAATATTTGACGGACTTCATTGCTCTCTTGAGTTCTGTCAAAATCTCTTTCAGTCTGCATCTTATTGTCTTATTTATGGATTTCTGATCTAGTGATCGGTGAGAAAAATCACAGCAATGTTGGTAAGTAATAAAAACAAGGTTATGTCATACTTGTTAATGGTTTTGGAAAAAAAAATAAAGTTTTGTTTTGGAGTCTGAAACTAATTTAACAGTTGCGTGAGAGAGAACACGAGTTCCCATAATGGGTGGGATTAAAAGGGAACAAAAACTATCGTTATATGCTGCAAGACAAGATGAGCCTCTAATTCTTGGCATGAAGTAAGAATATATTTTTGACACCCACTAAAAGAGAGTAACATTTTTGAAGTAATATAACACATACATTTGCATTTGTTATTATTTCTCTCTAGATTAAGGTATAGACATAAAACTTGCACATGATCTTAAAGTATATAAAAAAGTCTATGGGGGAGGCACAGGCCACTTAATAATTATGGCGCATCTTTGGGAGGTCCCACCCATGGCCCATTCACTCGTATCCATGCCCCACCCACTCTTTTTTTTTTTGCTCTTCATCCAGTGTCCTGTCCGAAAGGACGTTCAGTGCAGCAGGGGGATCGTGAACCATAAGCGCACTCGCCTAGCTCACAACAGTGTGGACTACCTCACATTTCTAAAAATGAATGAGGCATGGATCTCAGAGGAATTCAACACCTGTGACGACCATGTTCAATTAAATTTCACCTATTACCATTGGAGGTTTATTAGAGAGGGGGGGATTTCGTTAGCCATGTTTTTAATCTAATTTTATATTTTTAGTTCTTTTAAACATATGTACATGTATTGACATGTATTTGTGCTGACCATCTAATATAACTCCAGCCACATAATCACTTGATGTTTTATGTCCGGTGAATACCTAATGTTTGGGGCCTGTAATCTAACTGGCCAATAGTAAAATTGGTATACAGTGACCGCCTAATGTACCTCCATCCACATAATGACTTGATCTTTTCTGTGCAGTGAATGCATAATTTTTGGGGCCTGTAATGTAACTGGCCAACAGTAAAATTGTTATGCGGTGACCCCCTAATGTACCTCCAGCCACATTATCAATTGTTCTTTTCTGTATGGTGGATTAATCATTTTTGGGGCCTGTAGTCCACTGGCCTGCAGTAAAATTGATATCCAATGACCGTTTAACATACCTCTAGCCACATAATCGCTTGATGTTTTCTGTCCGGTGAATGAATAACTTTTTGGGCCTGTAGTCCACTGGCCTGCAGTAAAATTTATATCCATTGACCGTCTAATATACCTCCAGCCACATAATCACTTGATGTTTTCTGTCCGGTGAATGCCTAATGTTTGGGGCCTGTACTCCCTTTAGGCCTAAAATAAAAACTTTCTAGGCTCCAGCAGGGCACATTTTAGAGAGTTTCCCTTTAAGACGCATAAAAATGGCCCCTGATTAAAAAACATATTTTTTGGGGGAATTTTTGTCATTGATCCCCATCTGATATGTGGTATGTCACTGTCCATGTTGTAGGACGATTTGTGTACTTCTAGTAAGTATTTGGTGGCTGCAAATATGACCTGAAGGTTGTTCAGGTTCACCTGCCATTAAAGTGAATTGGGCCTGCCGCGAACTTGTGGTTCGCGAACATTTGATCGCGTTCGCACGATCGCGTTCACGAATCGTCCCAGCCGATGTTTGTCCATCACTAATATACATGTTAATTCACACACAAAAAAGGGATGCAGAATTCATTATTTGAAGAGGTATTGCTCACTTACTGGGCGAGGCCATAAACAGTCACAGTATTCTATAAAAATAGGCAGCTATATGTACATAATATCAAAGCCATGCACAATTGCTGTACCTCATTTTCTGTCCTGTTGCCATACCTTTATTACTTTTCTTGGATTCTTCCTCATTATTATGAGTCGATCAAAATCACAGACTGTACACCATGTAATGTATAGGAAGAGGACATGCAAATGAGCTCTAAACAAGCTCTAATGCCACCAGATGTAAGGCACCTATTCTGTAAGTCAATGTTTGACCCCTCAAATAGGCCTTGGGACATGACTTGGATAATAAATAAGCCAACACCTCATCTGCAGACAACAGTTTTGGGGCGATTGCCCCTCACCAGTGCAGAGCAGAGAGTACTGGCTTTTAACTGGTTGAGAGGCCTAGGTCTTAGAGACAGAGCTCGCTAAGAGGTAATTTGCATACCCTATTCTCAGAATCCTATAAGACTCCTCATGCCGTTTAGGTGCTCTCTATAAGTAGACCATATAATGTAAATGTATCAAGGCAATAGTGAGGTATGTTAATTATGGGGGGAATTTATCATGGTAGGTGTGATTGAGGTTAGCTTTTAATTTGGAGCTGCTATGTGCATCTGCGCTAAATTTATAAAAATGGTGCACGGCAGTAATAAGTTTGGCTCAAGTGCAATGTGGTTGTGCGTGGAGTTGCAACTTTTTTCATATACTTGGATGAAAATGTGTGTTAAGAACCTTACAATTCTATGTATGGAGAATATAGCAGTAATACAAATCAAAATCCATATATTCAATATTTGCAGAGAGCTGTTGAATCTTGTGTTTGACAGTTTCCTCAAAATACAGTATATTTGGTGCATAAATTGATTGGTTGTTCCAGGAATTGCCATAATGGTTATCAAACAGCTTCCCATAAACAAATCTATTTTTTTAATTTTGGTGTGTATGTGTGTTTTTAATTGTTGCAGAACATTATCTGTAATATTAGGCCCATATAATGCCTTATAACAGGGGCAGACACAAAAAAATGTGCCTGGGCTCCCCCTCCAAGCCAAATTTGAAACCTAACCCATTCTGTCCTATCATTACTTATAGCAATACAAAACATAAAGGGTAAGACTACTTTCACACCTGCGGCACTACGCTCCGGCCACTTAATCGGGCAGAAAATGCAAGGAATCGGCCGGACACAAACCGCAGCATGCAGCGGTTTGTGTCCCGCTGATTCTCTGCATTTTTGCCAGATTGTGGCCGGATCTCTGCTGTACCCCATTATAGTAAATGGGGCCGGTGGGAATTCTGTCTGCATCCAGCAGTGCCAGATCCAGTGAATTCCAGCAGGCTGTTCTCTGCTAGAACAGCCTGCTGGAATCACTAACGCAGGTGTGAAAGTAGCCTAATACAGGTCCACATACCTCTTCCATCCAGTGACGACTTCTTTGATATAGATGTTCTCTGTTCTCATCTTCTACTTTCAGACCAGACCGCCATGATGATTTCTTTCAGCAACCTCTTCTCTCCTCTCTGCAGAGTTTGACAGACAGACATCTTAGTTTCCTACTTTTCCATCATCCTCCCACCTTCTGAACACCCCATCCTGCCTGTCACGGAAGGTGTTACAGAAAACTAGAAGACACAAATGAAGATCCGACTGACTTGATCCAAAACTAAGGAACCAAAGGGTAAACCCTGTAACAGCCCTGGCTCTCTCCCTTACTGCTCAGCCTATGCAAAAATCTCTATGGTAGATGATTGCATACCCTCGTTCCTTGACTGTATGACACCTGAACACCCTATAATAGTGAGGGGACACGATCACCGGCTCCCTACACTTAATACGGAGGGAGTCAGGGTCACCTAGGATCAAGCAAACAGGAAAATACAAATAAATGAACAGACTTATCTGTAGAAGCATCAGCTGTAGCATCCAGCATGCACACACTCCAGGAAGTTGTATAAACCGCAAGGTAAGGCAGTATGGGGAGGAGATATATAGGGAGGCAATCACTGCTAATAGATGACAGCTGGGAGAGGAAGGAGAGATGTCAAAACGAAAGCAAAACAAAAGAAGATCATGCAGAAGGTACTGGAGAAAGTCTAACAGAACTTCTCAAAGATCTGGTGGTGACACTGCCACCCCCAATACTGTGACTGCTGTGCTCCCTATACAAGTTACACACAGATAGTTCCCCTTCAATATTGGCACACAGTTTCCTAAAAAATAACTGCACCCAGGAAACAGTGTTCCTGACACTAATCGTGTAAACATAATGTTCCCCAAAAATAATTGTGCTAAGCTGATACCGTGCCAGGGTGCCCCCCACAGTAATACTGCTCCCCAAAGTCCCACCAATAGAAATAATTATCTACCAGACAACATGTAGTAGTAATAGTGCCCCTACAGTAATAATTTCCCACTGTGTCCCAGAAGTAATAATGCTCCTATAGTGCTCATATTAGTATTCATGTTCCTCATAGTCCCTCAACTGTAATAAAGCCCACCATAATGCCCCCGGTAGTAATAATTCTCTTTATAATGTGCTACAATAAAAATAAAAATGCCCTGTTGTGTGGCAGTATAATAATACCTCCTCTTAGTGCCCCCTGTAGAGCCAATGTCCCTATAGTACCATCATAATGTGTGGCAATGCCACCTACTGTGTGCCCAAAAAACCCTCTTAGTGACCCCAGTTGAGACAAGGTCCCCATAGTGCCCTATAATTTGCGCCAGTATAAAATACTCCTATATCGTGCCCCCCTTATCCTCATGGTGCCTGACAATGTGCCAGTATAAATTCCCCTATATCCCCATAATGTGTGCCAGTATAATTCCCCTATATAATGACCCCTTCTCCATAGTGCCCCCCATGTGTGCCAGTATATCCTCAGTAGATGCCCCCATAGTGCTCCCCCTTCTCCCTAGAGCCCCCCATGTGTGCTAGTATATAAGATAGGGCCCTCAAAGTGCTCCTCCCCTCCATAGTGCCCCCCATGTCTGCCAGTTTACAAGATAGGACCCCAGAAGATGCCCCCATAGTGCTCCTTCCCCCCTTCTCCATAGTGCCCCCCATGTGTGCCAGTATATAAGATAGGGTCTCCGTAGTGCTTCTCCCTATTCATAGTGCCCCCCAAGTGTGCCAGTATATAGGATAGGGCCCCCATATTGCTCCCCCCTCCATAGTGCCCCCCATGTGTGCCAGTATACAAGATAGGACCCCCATATGTCACTTGCTCAGGCCCCCCCCATATGTCTCTTGCTCAGATAGGCCCGCTAATCTTTTGCTTAGGAGGACCCCCCTCCCATATCAGTTACTTATTCAAGCCCCCATAGGTCAATTGCTCAGATAGGCCCCCATATCTGTTGCTCAGGACCCCCCCCATATTAGATGCCCATTCACGCCCCCATATCAGTTGCTCAGACGCCCCCATATCATTTGCTCATTCAGGCCCCCCATATGTCACTTGCTCAGGACCCCCACCCATATCAGTTGCTCAGGGGGACCCACCTCCCATATCAGTTGCTTATTTAGGCCCTCCATATGTCAGTTGCCCAGGACCCCCCAATATCAGTTGTTTATTTATTCAGGCCCCCCCATATGTCAGTTGCTCAGGCCCCCCCCCCATATGCTCATTCAGCGCCGATCTCTTGCTTATTAGTGAGCGCTTCTGGATGCACTTACTAGTATGAATGGGCCCCCACACGCCAGGCCCTTGTGCAGCTGAATCGGCTGCACCAGCTTATGTCCGCCCCTGCCTTATAACTAAGGATGAGTGAACCAGTTGGCAATGGCATAGCGCCATTTTAGTGCACTAGGGAGGAAGAAGAAGGGGTCTCACATGATCCTGAGAGCGAGGGGGGGGGGGGGCTTCCCCTAATTTGCTCACAGGCTGGCAGGATGCCATTTTGTGCTGGGCTCTGAATGAGGGTAGATGGGTCTGCCAGAAAAACAATCTTATGGAGTCATAAATCAATCAGGGACAGTCAGGAATCAATCAAGCTTCTATTCTATTGGCAGAGTGAAGGGAAAGGCTAGGATTACCATGAAGAAGAAGAGTTGTGTGTAGAATAGGGACAAGCAAGGAAGCAGACAGACAGGGAGAAAGGAGTGAGGATCTGTGACCACTGTACCTCCTAGCAAAACTGCAGCTGCTGCAGCCCTCAAAAACAGCTACCTGCAAGATAATACTTTCATTTTTTCCCCCATTTTCACCGAAATCCTTTTTTGGGGGGATGGGGTGGGGGTATTCATCTTGATTAACCAGTGTACATACGTGATTACTGCCGGAAAACACAAGGTATAAGAGCAATATCCCTGTGAGTGTTAATGTAAAATTGAGTGTTAAGCCTCAATAAGCCGTTTCCATGAATTCTTTTTGCACACCGTTTCATTTTTTGGGGGGTTAAATTTAATTAACGAGCATATATACATGATTACTGCCCCAAAGCACATGGTATGGCAGTAATCTACCTGTGTGTGTTAACTTGAAACGGAGTGTGAGGCCTGTCTCTTAATCATCCGTTAATATTCACTTATTTCTACACACAGTTGAAAGTTTTTTGGGGACTTGTTCAATTTAATTAAACCAACATGTAGGTGATGAATTCAAATCTTAGAGAGGGCTCACCAGCTGCCCCAGAATAGTATTGGTGCACCTGCAAGAGGATTCACCCAATCCTCTGGAACAATTGAAAAAACAGATAAAGATACTAGGGCACACCAGACACTTAATGCCACACGGAGGGTTAAATTACAAGTTATTTATTCCTAGAGGTTGTAACTAGGGATGAGCGAACTCGAACTGTATAGTTCGGGTTCGTACCGAATTTTGGGGTGTCCGTGACACGGACCCGAACCCGGACATTTTCGTAAAAGTCCGGGTTCGGGTTCGGTGTTCGTCGCTTTCTTCGCGCTTTTGTGACGCTTTCTTGGCGCTTTTTGAAAGGCTGCAAAGCAGCCAATCAACAAGCGTCATACTACTTGCCCCAAGAGGCCATCACAGCCATGCCTACTATTGGCATGGCTGTGATTGGCCAGAGCACCATGTGACCCAGCCTCTATTTAAGCTGGAGTCACATAGCGCCGCCCGTCACTCTGCTCTGATTAGCGTAGGGAGAGGTTGCGGCTGCGACAGTAGGGCGAGATTAGGCAGATTAACTCCTCCAAAGGACTTGATTAACTGATCGATCTGCAGCTGTGGATCATTGAGCTGCTGATCCTCAATTGCTCACTGTTTTTAGGCTGCACAGACCGTTTGTCAGTCACATTTTTCTGGGGTGATCGGCGGCCATTTTGTGTCTTGTGGTGCGCCAGCACAAGCTGCGACCAAGTGCATTTAACCCTCAATGGTGTGGTTGTTTTTTGGCTAAAGCCTACATCAGGGTGAAGCTGTCACACCAAGTGCATTTAACCAGCAATAGTCTGTTCATTTTTTGGCCATATACAAAATCAGGGGCAAGCTGCGCCTGTCACCAAGTGCATTTAACCCTCAATGGTGTGGTTGTTTTTTGGCTAAAGCCTACATCAGGGTGAAGCTGTCACACCAAGTGCATTTAACCAGCAATAGTCTGTTCATTTTTTGGCCATATACTAAATCAGGGGCAAGCTGCGCCTGTCACCAAGTGCATTTAACCCTCAATGGTGTGGTTGTTTTTTGGCTAAAGCCTACATCAGGGTGAAGCTGTCACACCAAGTGCATTTAACCAGCAATAGTCTGTTTATTTTTTGGCCATATCCCAGTCTAATTCTGTCACTAAATCCATACCGGTCACCCAGCGCCTAAATACTAGGCCTCAAATTTATATCCAGCTAAATCTGTCCCTAGTGCTGTAGCTGGGCGAGTTATTTAGTGTCCGTTCAAGCACATTTCTTGTTCTGGGTTGAAATACAATTCCCAATTTAGCAATTTCATAATTTAGTGGTTTCTGCTATATCAGAGCTATTTGAAATCTATCCCTAAAAGGGTATATAATATTCAAGGTGCACATTGGGTCATTCAGAATAACTTCACACACACCCGCTACTGTGTATTTCCAAGTCTAATTCTGTCACTAAACCCATACCTGTCACGCAGCGCCTAAATACTAGGCCTCAAATTTATATCCCGCTAAATCTGTCCCTAGTGCTGTAGCTGGGCGAGTTATTTAGTGTCCGTTCAAGCACATTTCTTGTTCTGGGTTGAAATACAATTCCCAATTTAGCAATTTCATAATTTAGTGGTTTCTGCTATATCAGAGCTATTTGAAATCTATCCCTAAAAGGGTATATAATATTCAAGGTGCACATTGGGTCATTCAGAATAACTTCACACACACCCGCTACTGTGTATTTCCAAGTCTAATTCTGTCACTAAACCCATACCTGTCACCCAGCGCCTAAATACTAGGCCTCAAATTTATATCCCGCTAAATCTGTCCCTAGTGCTGTAGCTGGGCGAGTTATTTAGTGTCCGTTCAAGCACATTTCTTGTTCTGGGTTGAAATACAATTCCCAATTTAGCAATTTCATAATTTAGTGGTTTCTGCTATATCAGAGCTATTTGAAATCTATCCCTAAAAGGGTATATAATATTCAAGGTGCACATTGGGTCATTCAGAATAACTTCACACACACCCGCTACTGTGTATTTCCAAGTCTAATTCTGGCACTAAACCCATACCTGTCACCCAGCGCCTAAATACTAGGCCTCAAATTTATATCCCGCTAAATCTGTCCCTAGTGCTGTAGCTGGGCGAGTTATTTAGTGTCCGTTCAAGCACATTTCTTGTTCTGGGTTGAAATACAATTCCCAATTTAGCAATTTCATAATTTAGTGGTTTCTGCTATATCAGAGCTATTTGAAATCTATCCCTAAAAGGGTATATAATATTCAAGGTGCACATTGGGTCATTCAGAATAACTTCACACACACCCGCTACTGTGTATTTCCAAGTCTAATTCTGGCACTAAACCCATACCTGTCACCCAGCGCCTAAATACTAGGCCTCAAATTTATATCCCGCTAAATCTGTCCCTAGTGCTGTAGCTGGGCGAGTTATTTAGTGTCCGTTCAAGCACATTTCTTGTTCTGGGTTGAAATACAATTCCCAATTTAGCAATTTCATAATTTAGTGGTTTCTGCTATATCAGAGCTATTTGAAATCTATCCCTAAAAGGGTATATAATATTCAAGGTGCACATTGGGTCATTCAGAATAACTTCACACACACCCGCTACTGTGTATTTCCAAGTCTAATTCTGGCACTAAACCCATACCTGTCACCCAGCGCCTAAATACTAGGCCTCAAATTTATATCCCGCTAAATCTGTCCCTAGTGCTGTAGCTGGGCGAGTTATTTAGTGTCCGTTCAAGCACATTTCTTGTTCTGGGTTGAAATACAATTCCCAATTTAGCAATTTCATAATTTAGTGGTTTCTGCTATATCAGAGCTATTTGAAATCTATCCCTAAAAGGGTATATAATATTCAAGGTGCACATAGGGTCATTCAGAATAACTTCACACACCCGCTACTGTGCATTTCCAAATCTAATTCTGTCACTAAACCCATACCTGTCACCCAGCGCCTAAATACTAGGCCTCAAATTTATATCCCGCTAAATCTCTCGTTACCGCTGTCCTGTTGTGGCTGGGAAAGTTATTTAGTGTCCGTCAAAGCACATTTTTTGTTCTGGGTTGAAATACAATTCCCAATTTAGCAATTTCATAATTTAGTCGTTTCTGCTATATCAGAGCTATTTGAAATCTATCCCTAAAAGGGTAGATCATATTGAAGGTGCACATAGGGTCATTCAGAATAACTTCACACACACGCTTCTGTGCATTTCCAAGTCTAATTCTGTCACTAAATCCATACCGGTCACCCAGCGCCTAAATACTAGGCCTCAAATTTATATCCCGCTGAATTTGAATACAATACATTGGGCCAAATAATATATTTGTTGTTGTGGTGAACCATAACAATGAGAAAAACATCTAGTAAGGGACGCGGACGTGGACATGGTCGTGGTGGTGTTAGTGGACCCTCTGGTGCTGGGAGAGGACGTGGCCGTTCTGCCACATCCACACGTCCTAGTGTACCAACTACCTCAGGTCCCAGTAGCCGCCAGAATTTACAGCGATATATGGTGGGGCCCAATGCCGTTCTAAGGATGGTAAGGCCTGAGCAGGTACAGGCATTAGTCAATTGGGTGGCCGACAGTGGATCCAGCACGTTCACATTATCTCCCACCCAGTCTTCTGCAGAAAGCGCACAGATGGCGCCTGAAAACCAACCCCATCAGTCTGTCACATCACCCCCATGCATACCAGGGAAACTGTCTCAGCCTCAAGTTATGCAGCAGTCTCTTATGCTGTTTGAAGACTCCGCTGGCAGGGTTTCCCAAGGGCATCCACCTAGCCCTTCCCCAGCGGTGAAAGACATAGAATGCACTGACGCACAACCACTTATGTTTCCTGATGATGAGGACATGGGAATACCACCTCAGCATGTCTCTGATGATGACGAAACACAGGTGCCAACTGCTGCGTCTTTCTGCAGTGTGCAGACTGAACAGGAGGTCAGGGATCAAGACTGGGTGGAAGACGATGCAGGGGACGATGAGGTCCTAGACCCCACATGGAATGAAGGTCGTGCCACTGACTTTCACAGTTCGGAGGAAGAGGCAGTGGTGAGACCGAGCCAACAGCGTAGCAAAAGAGGGAGCAGTGGGCAAAAGCAGAACACCCGCCGCCAAGAGACTCCGCCTGCTACTGACCGCCGCCATCTGGGACCGAGCACCCCAAAGGCAGCTTCAAGGAGTTCCCTGGCATGGCACTTCTTCAAACAATGTGCTGACGACAAGACCCGAGTGGTTTGCACGCTGTGCCATCAGAGCCTGAAGCGAGGCATTAACGTTCTGAACCTGAGCACAACCTGCATGACCAGGCACCTGCATGCAAAGCATGAACTGCAGTGGAGTAAACACCTTAAAACCAAGGAAGTCACTCAGGCTCCCCCTGCTACCTCTTCTGCTGCTGCCGCCTCGGCCTATTCTGCTGCTGCCGCCTCGGCCTCTTCCTCCGCCTCTGGAGGAACGTTGGCACCTGCCGCCCAGCAAACAGGGGATGTACCACCAACACCACCACCACCACCTCCGTCACCAAGCGTCTCAACCATGTCACACGCCAGCGTTCAGCTCTCCATCTCACAAACATTTGATAGAAAGCGTAAATTCCCACCTAGCCACCCTCGATCCCTGGCCCTGAATGCCAGCATTTCTAAACTACTGGCCTATGAAATGCTGTCATTTAGGCTGGTGGACACAGACAGCTTCAAACAGCTCATGTCGCTTGCTGTCCCACAGTATGTTGTTCCCAGCCGGCACTACTTCTCCAAGAGAGCCGTGCCTTCCCTGCACAACCAAGTATCCGATAAAATCAAGTGTGCACTGCGCAACGCCATCTGTGGCAAGGTCCACCTAACCACAGATACGTGGACCAGTAAGCACGGCCAGGGACGCTATATCTCCCTAACTGCACACTGGGTAAATGTAGTGGCAGCTGGGCCCCAGGCGGAGAGCTGTTTGGCGCACGTCCTTCCGCCACCAAGGATCGCAGGGCAACATTCTTTGCCTCCTGTTGCCACCTCCTCCTTCTCGGCTTCCTCCTCCTCTTCTTCCACCTGCTCATCCAGTCAGCCACACACCTTCACCACCAACTTCAGCACAGCCCGGGGTAAACGTCAGCAGGCCATTCTGAAACTCATATGTTTGGGGGACAGGCCCCACACCGCACAGGAGTTGTGGCGGGGTATAGAACAACAGACCGACGAGTGGTTGCTGCCGGTGAGCCTCAAGCCCGGCCTGGTGGTGTGTGATAATGGGCGAAATCTCGTTGCAGCTCTGGGACTAGCCAATTTGACGCACATCCCTTGCTTGGCGCATGTGCTGAATTTGGTGGTGCAGAAGTTCATTCACAACTACCCCGACATGTCAGAGCTGCTGCATAAAGTGCGGGCCGTCTGTTCGCGCTTCCGGCGTTCACATCCTGCTGCTGCTCGCCTGTCTGCGCTACAGCGTAACTTCGGCCTTCCCGCTCACCGCCTCATATGCGACGTGCCCACCAGGTGGAACTCCACCTTGCACATGCTGGACAGACTGTGCGAGCAGCAGCAGGCCATAGTGGAGTTTCAGCTGCAGCACGCACGGGTCAGTCGCACTACAGAACAGCACCACTTCACCACCAATGACTGGGCCTCCATGCGAGACCTGTGTGCCCTGTTGCGCTGTTTCGAGTACTCCACCAACATGGCCAGTGGCGATGACACCGTTATCAGCGTTACAATACCACTTCTATGTCTCCTTGAGAAAACACTTAGGGCGATGATGGAAGAGGAGGTGGCCCAGGAGGAGGAGGAGGAGGAGGAGGAGGAAGAGGGGTCATTTTTAGCACTTTCAGGCCAGTCTCTTCGAAGTGACTCAGAGGGAGGTTTTTGGCAACAGCAGAGGCCAGGTACAAATGTGGCCAGCCAGGGCCCACTACTGGAGGACGAGGAGGACGAGGATGAGGAGGAGGTGGAGGAGGATGAGGATGAAGCATGGTCACAGCGGGGTGGCACCCAACGCAGCTCGGGTCCATCACTGGTGCGTGGCTGGGGGGAAAGGCAGGACGATGACGATACGCCTCCCACAGAGGACAGCTTGTCCTTATCCCTGGGCAGCCTGGCACACATGAGCGACTACATGCTGCAGTGCCTGCGCAACGACAGCAGAGTTGCCCACATTTTAACCTGTGCGGACTACTGGGTTGCCACCCTGCTGGATCCACGCTACAAAGACAATGTGCCCACCTTACTTCCTGCACTGGAGCGTGATAGGAAGATGCGCGAGTACAAGCGCACGTTGGTAGACGCGCTACTGAGAGCATTCCCAAATGTCACAGGGGAACAAGTGGAAGCCCAAGGCCAAGGCAGAGGAGGAGCAAGAGGTCGCCAAGGCAGCTGTGTCACGGCCAGCTCCTCTGAGGGCAGGGTTAGCATGGCAGAGATGTGGAAAACTTTTGTCAACACGCCACAGCTAACTGCACCACCACCTGATACGCAACGTGTTAGCAGGAGGCAACATTTCACTAACATGGTGGAACAGTACGTGTGCACACCCCTCCACGTACTGACTGATGGTTCGGCCCCATTCAACTTCTGGGTCTCTAAATTGTCCACGTGGCCAGAGCTAGCCTTTTATGCCTTGGAGGTGCTGGCCTGCCCGGCAGCCAGCGTTTTGTCTGAACGTGTATTCAGCACGGCAGGGGGCGTCATTACAGACAAACGCAGCTGCCTGTCTACAGCCAATGTGGACAAGCTGACGTTCATAAAAATGAACCAGGCATGGATCCCACAGGACCTGTCCGTCCCTTGTCCAGATTAGACATTAACTACCTCCCCATAACCATATATTATTGGACTCCAGGGCACTTCCTCATTCAATCCTATTTTTATTTTCATTTTACCATTATATTGCGATGCTACCCAAAGTTGAATGAACCTCTCCTCTGCCTGTGTGCTAGGCCTAAATATATGCCAATGGACTGTTGCAGTGGTGGCTGACATGAAGCCTGATTCTCTGCTATGACATGCAGACTAATTCTCTGCTGACATGAAGCCAGATTGTCTGTTACGGGACCTCTCTCCTCTGCCTGGGTGCTGGGCCTAAATTTATGACAATGGACTGTTGCAGTGGTGGCTGACGTGAAGCCTGATTCTCTGCTATGACATGCAGACTGATTCTCTGCTGTCATGAAGCCAGATTGTCTGTTACGGGACCTCTCTGCTCTGCCTGTGTGCTAGGCCTAAATATATGCCAATGGACTGTTGCAGTGGTGGGTGACGTGAAGCCTGATTCTCTGCTATGATATGAAGACTGATTCTCTGCTGACATGAAGCCAGATTGTCTGTTACGGGACCTTTCTCCTCTGCCTGGGTTCTGGGCCTAAATATATGCCAATGGACTGTTGCAGTGGTGGGTGACGTGAAGCCTCATTCTCTGCTATGACATGCAGACTGATTCTCTGCTGACATGAAGCCAGATTGTCTGTTACGGGACCTCTCTGCTCTGCCTGTGTGCTAGGCCTAAATATATGCCAATGGACTGTTGCAGTGGTGGGTGACGTGAAGCCTGATTCTCTGCTATGATATGAAGACTGATTCTCTGCTGACATGAAGCCAGATTGTCTGTTACGGGACCTTTCTCCTCTGCCTGGGTTCTGGGCCTAAATTTATGAAAATTGACTCTTACAGTGGTGGGTGACGTGAAGCCTGATTCTCT
This sequence comes from Bufo gargarizans, assembly GCF_014858855.1. NCBI lineage: Eukaryota > Metazoa > Chordata > Amphibia > Anura > Bufonidae > Bufo > Bufo gargarizans. The sequence continues at coordinate 234,061,695 of NC_058080.1, forward strand.
GCTATGATATGAAGACTGATTCTCTGCTGACATGAAGCCAGATTGTCTGTTACGGGACCTTTCTCCTCTGCCTGGGTTCTGGGCCTAAATTTATGAAAATTGACTCTTACAGTGGTGGGTGACGTGAAGCCTGATTCTCTGCTATGATATGAAGACTGATTCTCTGCTGACATGAAGCCAGATTGTCTGTTACGGGACCTTTCTCCTCTGCCTGGGTTCTGGGCCTAAATATATGCCAATGGACTGTTGCAGTGGTGGGTGACGTGAAGCCTCATTCTCTGCTATGACATGCAGACTGATTCTCTGCTGACATGAAGCCAGATTGTCTGTTACGGGACCTCTCTGCTCTGCCTGTGTGCTAGGCCTAAATATATGCCAATGGACTGTTGCAGTGGTGGGTGACGTGAAGCCTGATTCTCTGCTATGATATGAAGACTGATTCTCTGCTGACATGAAGCCAGATTGTCTGTTACGGGACCTTTCTCCTCTGCCTGGGTTCTGGGCCTAAATTTATGAAAATTGACTCTTACAGTGGTGGGTGACGTGAAGCCTGATTCTCTGCTATGATATGAAGACTGATTCTCTGCTGACATGATGCCAGATTGTCTGTTACGGGACCTTTCTCCTCTGCCTGGGTTCTGGGCCTAAATATATGCCAATGGACTGTTGCAGTGGTGGCTGACGTGAAGCCTCATTCTCTGCTATGACATGCAGACTAATTCTCTGCTGACATGAAGACAGATTCTCTGTTACGGGACCTCTCTCCTCTGCCTGGGTGCCGGGGCCTAAATATCTGAGAATGGACTGTTCCAGTGGTGGGTGACGGGAAGCCAGATTCTCTGCTATGGAACCTCTCTCCAATTGATTTTGGTTAATTTTTATTTATTTAATTTTTATTTTAATTCATTTCCCTATCCACATTTGTTTGCAGGGGATTTACCTACATGTTGCTGCCTTTTGCAGCCCTCTAGCTCTTTCCTGGGCTGTTTTACAGCCTTTTTAGTGCCGAAAAGTTCGGGTCCCCATTGACTTCAATGGGGTTCGGGTTCGGGACGAAGTTCGGATCGGGTTCGGATCCCGAACCCGAACATTTCCGGGATGTTCGGCCGAACTTCTCGAACCCGAACATCCAGGTGTTCGCTCAACTCTAGTTGTAACATATAATATAATTGAACATACTTAAAATACTAAAAGATCTTTAAAACATATAATGTCCTTAAAATGTATCCAATGATGAGTAGATGAAGTATTGTAACAAAAAGGCAGTCTTTCTTGAGAGTTTAATAAACTCACACCTTATTTCTGACCGGAGTAAAGCAATTGATCAGGTGAGATCGTTGAGAGGATAGTCACTCAAATAGTGTGTGGTTTTAAATCACTGCTAGTCACAACAATGCCGCTATATTTTTACTGCCTGCTTGCAAATATAGACCGGAATAGTTTACTCACTGTTTCAGATGATACCGGGCTTATTTCTCTCAATTGTGGCGTCCCACGTATAGTGAAGATTGTGTTGGCAGTGATGCGGTTTAGCTTGTTGCGGTAATGTTGGTAAATTTTCGGGATCCTCGGTGGTCGGATATCAATATGCTGTTCTAGAGATGGTCTGGTCACCCTTATCTTCAGTGCGGTTTTGGTCCAGATTCGCAGGGTTACACCAGAAGCACCGATCTCAGGGTGGAACAGCAGGTATCCAGCTTTCCTTGGTATCAAGGTGAAAAGGCACCGATCCCTCTCTTAAAGCGCTTTCTGTCCTCAAATGCCGTGCTTGTTTCTCATGGGATTAAGCTACCATCCGCGTTTCGGAGCCTACTCCAGCTCCTTCTTCAGTGGTTAAATTTCCCATGGGAATGAACTAGCTTTATATACCTGAACAGGTGTGGTCTGGAAACAATTTGCTACGGCTGTGTATCGGAAGTGACGTGAACTCCTTTTCAAACTTCAAAATGACACAATCTGTTTTTTTATTCGTTTAAAAACATTTATTTATCTTGTTAAAACTTTATTAAATCCCTATAACTACATATGTTACTATATAATATCATTACATATAATAAAACTGGAACTCATGTCATAAATATATCGAAAATATAGATCGTAACTGCATATGGCTATATCTCTGAGTGTCTCCGTGTAAGCTGACTCAGAGTTATATCAATAGTAATGTTGGTTGAGTGATAGAGACTGAGAGTATATATATATATATATACAATGACATCCTATTCACAGTGTCGTACATCTGCGGTTTTATTAATTTCACAGCGTTTTCATTGCAGTTCACCTCTCTGTCTGTATCGTTATTACCATACATGATGATGTAGGATAAACGATAGGGGCTGAGAGTATATATAATAGTATGTTATTCGCAGTGCAATACATCTGCGTTTTTTTAATTTCGCTGCGTTTTTATTGTAGTTCGCCTCTCTGTCTATATCGTTTATTGCCATACATATATCAACAATTCGTTGAATTCAATATTTGTACGTTAGTTCCATATGGTCATACATATATAAAACATATCTAAGAAATATATAAAAATATGAATAAATCGACTGTTACAGTCAAACTAAACGCACATATTGAGGGGGTTTATTTTCCCTCTATTTGTTCTTAAACCTCTCCGTATAGTAGTAAAATTCGGAATGGAGTACTGGAGACGCAGAAGGGAACGAGGTGGGGATAACTGTAGGTGATGAACACCAATACAAAGGCCAGCACACAATGTATCTGTGAGGGATAACGAATTTAGGCCTAAATTATTTTCCCTTTTTTTCTGTGTTCACAAACACATTTCCAATCAAATATTTTTTGGGGGGTCGTTGATTATATTTAAACTAGCAGCATATATACATGATTACTACACCAAGACACAGGGTAGTGCACAACATTATCTGAGAGGTCCAAAATTGTCCAAGCTACGAAAGGGTTCCAAACAAAAGACCCAGAGCCAGAATGTGGGTAGTAGCAGCACCAACTATTCGTCCCGAAGTAGTAGTAGTAGGCTGCAGTTGTCCTTGCTGGCTTTGGAAAGGCACAATATTATAGTTGAGGAGAAAGAGGATGAGATTGTGGATTAGATGGCTCACTTTTCCTGTCAGTCGCAGCAGGATGGCGTAGAAATGACTTCAGAGTCTGACACTGTGCTATGGAGCCAGGGCTCACAGTGTGCATCCTGCTCCTTGAAGTCCCAAAGAAGGCTATCAGTGGAGCTCTCTCAGTCTTCACAGCCCATTCCTAGAGGGTTGCATTCCTTTTTCTTAAGAAGTGGCCCCAAAATGTCCTATAGCAGTTAGTCAAGTGAGTCTCCCTGTTGCTGACTTGTGTATCAGCATTTGTACTGCCCTGAGAGGAGGTGGAGGAGGAGGCTGCAAACCCCAGGCATAGCTGTGTTGGTGATGGTAGTAGTGGCCTCAGTAGCCATGGTATTGGCGTTGGGGGCAGCGACAGTGGTAGGGGAAGACCGGTGGAGGGTGACGATTGTTTGCTGGACAGGACCTGGGAGCCTGATCGGGGTGTTGAGAAGTAGGCAACATCAGAGGAAAAGGGTGATGGCGGCACCAATAAAGAGCAGAGGCCACGCTCCTCCCAAAGAACAGCCAGGGCCACATCTGCTTTGGGATCTGGTGGGTTAGATCCAAAACGTGTCAGAGCTAAGCCTTGGCTGCATCTTCCTCTACTGAGTGAGTATCTTCTATCTGGAATTTTATCCACCTCCTCCATCTCCATGAAGATGTTCTCATCCCCAACAGCAGCAGGGCACAGAGTCCCTTGCGCTAGCCCTCCTTCCTATCACGTGTCAGGTCAAGTGTTGGATGCCGGGTTGGAGCTGATCAGCATGCCGGGTTGGAGCTGACCGGCCTGGGACAGAGTAACCACACTGGCAAGCAGTTGCTCCAGTACATCAAACAGCAAACATCCTGCTGGCTATCACCCCGCTGACTCCAACTGGGCAACGTGGTCAGCAACAATGGGTGCAACATAGTGACCACTCTGAACCTGGGTGAAATAACACTTGCTGGCACATGTCATCAACCTAGTGCAGCACTTTCTAAATAAGGACACTAGCTTGCGCCAAGTGCAGGCAAAGTCTAGGAGACTGTCTAAGCAATTCAGCCACTCCTGGACCTGAATCCGCAACATGCTAATCACTGGAATTCAATATGCTTGAGCATCTGTACAAGCAGCTGAAAGCCTTGAACAATTTTGCCATGCACCAGACAGACTCAGCAGCAGGGAGCATTTGTTACTTCAAAGTAAGGCAGTGGCAGCTCATCCGAGACGCAGGTGAAGATGAGGATGAGGAGCTGCCAGTGCAAGAGGAGGAGTCGGAGGTGGAGGAGCAAGATGATGATGACACTGGCCAAGACACCCAATTGTCTCAGTGGGGGACGCAGCCAGAAAAAAACTAGCATCTCAGGCATATTGGCCACAATAGTGACCGGTATGCTGGCTTGCTTACGCAGTGACAGGTGTATCGTTGACCAAGCAGTGTATCAAGCAGTCTGATGATTACTGGATAGCCATGCTTTTAGACCCTCTTTACCAGTGCAAAATGGGGGAATGTTTTGCTCTTGTAGAAACAGAGAACAAATTAAGTTATTACCACTGTGTACGCAGCTTGCAGCAGCTTACTGTGACTAGACGCCTGCCACCAGCGTGTCTGAAAGGGAGGCCCTCTCTGCGACCCACATGAGCAGCAGAAGCCGCAGCATCAGCCATTTTCCATGTGCTGCGCTAGGTTGAGGCTAATCAGAAAGCCAACAGCTCCTGCCTTAAAGCCCAGGTTCAGGCCTACCAAAACTCAGGCCTGTCTCTGTCGCATACCCTTTTCCCTGATCCCATGGATTTCTAGGCAGGCAGACTGGAACAGTGGCTTGAACTGGCACAGCACACTCTTTTTCTTCTTTCTTGCCCATCCTATAATGTCATCTCGGAGAGGGTGTTCAGCGCTGCCAGTTGTCCTCTACCAGTGTCCAAAGCATCGCTTTTGTCAAATTGAACTAATACTGGATTCAGGAGGATTTTCGACAAGCTACTTTTTCTTCTGACAATAAACACTTGTGTGTGTCATATGGGCAGGCATTTCAACCCTTTCAGGGCAATATTTGCATGCTTGGCCCGCTAAGCCATTTTTTAAATTTTATTCCATAACACTGTGTGTGTCTAAACATCATCTGCCCCTGATAAGGGACAATTTTTGGAAGCTTTGGAATATCAAAAAGCACAACACATGTGCCGGCGCGGTGTGTTTTTAAACACGATGTATGTTAACACTGCAGCGTCCCACATATGTGTGTAAATGGGACACTTCAAACATCTTCATGTATGTACATGTGTTTATTTGCATTTTATGGTATTCTCTATTATCAGGCTGGCAATTTCATTTACATCCATTCGCCCCTAGGTGGTGCTGGCACCACATAATATATATAGTAGGGGTGTCTCTAGCTTAAGAGGATTGTTAGTTGGTGAGAGGAGCAGAAGCAAGTTCATGGAGGAGAGAGACAAGCTAAAGTCACCATGTAGCTGTGTTCCTTTCCTCTCAGTGCTATAAAGAGTGAACTTAGGATTACTACCAGGTTCCTTGCATGTAGAGTATCAGCATTAGAAAAATCCCTCCATTGACAACTGCCACTGCCTGATAATAGGATAACCAGTGAACTTTTTATTATTTGTGCTAGACAAAACACTTTTCATTGATGAACTGTACCAACTATCCAGAGACTATTGATTCTTTAGTAAAGTTTCAACTGGTTTACCACAAACGACTCCTCATTCTTACTACTGCTACTCTCAACATTTGCACCTAACGGTGCTGGCGTCACGAACCAGGGGCCCAGCCGCAAAAGCACCTAACACCAATTACCATCAAGGGCACCTCAACCTCCATCTGGCTGGTGTTCCCTGTAACCGAGAGTGCACCGGATTTCGTACTGTCTTCCCATCCACTGTACACCAGCCCAGGGACGCATCTGCTGACTGTGAGTATATAAACTATTGCACCCATCAGTCCACCGTGAGCCTCACGTATTTTCCCCTGTGGTCATTAAACGTGCATTTACCCACAGCTATGTACCTCAGTACCGAAGCCGACTTTGGATTTAAAGGGTTTCTGTGACCAGAATTAACCCTATTAAACTGGATGACATTATCAATGTGCTAATGTCAGCAGACCCTAACTCTACTGTTATGCTTATTGATGGCCCCCTTACTGCATAATTATAACTTTTATGATATGCAAATTAGCCTCTAGGAGCAGGGGGGGGGGGGCGTTACTGCTGCTCAAAGAAATTTCGTTCTCCCACCTCATGTCACGGCCTGCCATCCTTGATTGACATGGTCAGACAGCATTTGTCTCCTCCTGCCGGCCCTGTGTGCTGGGTAAACAGCACTGCACAGGCACGACATTTATCCAGCATCCAGGGCTGGCAGGAGAAGCCAAACTCTGCCTGGCCCTGTCAATCAAGGACGGCAGGGCGTGACATGAGGTGGGAGAACGAAGTCTCAGGAGGTGACATGAGATGGGAGAACGAAGCCTCTAAGAGCAGGAGCAACAACCCCCTGCTCCTAGAGGCTAATTTGCATATCATAAAAGTTGAAATTGTGCAGTAAGGCAAGCATCAATAAGCATAAGAATAGTAGAGTTAGGGTCTGCTGACATTAGCACATCACTAATGTCGGCCATTTTTATAGGGTTAATTCTGGTGACAGAAACCCTTGGAAATGGTTTTCAAGTTTAAAAATCAAAGTCTGAAGTGATTCCTCGAAGTCTCAAGAGACTTAGGTGATAATGAATTTTTCCCTGCTGGAGCCCATAAATTTGAGTGCTGTAGGGAGACTGATCTCCGTACAGCATTCAAAGTTTCAACTAAAGCGACTTCTGATCTATAAAGGAGGTGACAATTGTTCATGTAGCTGGACTCCTACACTCATAAAGCATATGCACTAAGTGAAAGGGCTGCCAAAAATTACAAGGAACTGACACTCCAATACACCCTTTACACATAGAGGAGGGCATCATACACATCCTTGAAAAATTCTGATTGATGGCCTGCTGGTGACCCTCAAAAACATTGGGAGCAGGGGCCTGCTGATAGGACCATCTAAAATATTATGGGCACTTGAGGTGAGCAGACCCTCTAAAACATTATATGCCGGGGCCTGCAGATGAGCTGACCCTGTAAAAGATTGTAGGTGAAGGCCTGCTGGTGAGCAGACCCTGTAAAAAATGCTATGCAAGGGCCTGCTGGTGAGCTGACCCTGTAAAACATTATATGCAAGGGCCTGCTGGTGAGCTGACCCTGTAAAATATTTTAGGTGCCGGCCTGCTGGTGAGCTGATCCTGTAAAAGATTGTAGGTGAGGGCCTGCTGGTGAGCTGACCCTGCAAAAAATTATAAGCGTAGGCCTGCTGGTGAGCTGACCCTCTACTATTAACAGATTTACCCAGGCACAGCATAGGGTTGGGTCCCGATGTTGGGCGGTACCAAAATTATCCCTGGAGACATTGAGGTCTGCCAATTCAGGACCCGGCAGCAAGTTCTCCAACGTCTCCCACCATCACACTTGTCTCCCCTTCTTCCACCGAAGTGGCGGTCACCCCTACCGTTGGCCCTTCGGTCTCAGGATCCCAGGGTTCTGGTCTCCCCCCTGAGCCGGGCCACTCTGCTCTGGTTACTCCTGTCTCATGGGTATCAGTCACTCTCATAGCAGGCCACAGTGCCAGAAAGCTCTGGAAGTCTCTCCCTATTATAAGTTTGCAGTGTAAATTTGAGGCAACTGCCACTTCGTGAGTCCATCTGCCAGCCCCTGTGGTTAGAGACAACAGGGTGGTGGCATGGTATTTTAAGTCTCCATGGATGCACATGACCCCGACTTTCTGGCCAATATACTTTGCTGACCGTACCAGGGGAGCCCTTACTAGGGACACCAGACTCCCTGAGTCCAGCAGGGCCTCCACTGGAGTGTCTCCTACCTCCACCTGGCACGGATGGTTTAGAGTTTTTGGGGTACCTGCTGTACACAGCTTCCTGGCATATAGAGACTGACGGTAGCCATAGTTAGTACCCATAGGTTCCACCTGATGGGGACAGTCAGCTCTTACATGGCCCGGCTCCTAACACCACCAGCAGACTATCAGAGCCAGGTCTGTAGAGGGTACACCCCGGGTGGGTTTGGTTGGTACAAGTTGCCGGGTCTGGGATGGAGATTTACGGGGGTTGACTGGCCCCCTCCCAAAAGAACCCCCTGTAACAGTCTTAGCCTCATAGCGCTCCACCAGGTCCACCATTTCTAGGGCGTTGCCAGGACATACCTGGTCGATCCAGTGCTGGAGAGGGGGTGGCAAAGCCCTCCAGAACATATCAGCCAATAGTCTACCCAGCATAGCCGTGGGACTCAGCACATCAGGCTGTAGTCATTTTTGGAAGAGGTAGGGTAAGTCATAATACTGGGTCCTCGCAGGCTCAGCCGGCTTAAACCCCCACGATATACCAGCTGGGCCCGGAACAACACATTCAACCACAGTCTTGCCAAAATCTCACACTTTACTTTTTGGTAGTCGGCCACTTGATCGTCCAGAAAGTCAAAATACACTCGCTGGGAATCGGATGCCAAGAATGGAGCGATGACCTCAGCCCACTGGTCACAGGGTAGCTTTTCCCTTATGGCCACTTTCTCGTACATCACCAGGTAGGTTTCGATGTCGCCTGCGGGGGTCATCTTAGGAATCGCGGCATGGACTGCTTTCTGGGCATCGTGGATGCTCGGGGTTGCTCCTGCTGTCTGCAAAGCCACGTGTTGTAGCAGCAACTGGTTAGTCTCTTGCTGCTGCTTATTAGCCTCGCGTTGCTGCTGTCATGCCCTGCTCAGGTTATGTGCGGAGGTCTGCCAGGTTAGCAGCACGTGTGTAGCCTTTTGTTATTGTTTTGGAGTTGAGCTGTATCCGCCTCCCTTCAGGTGCAATGGGTGGGGTCGTTGGTATGAGTTTAAATTATGCCCACTCCCAGTGTCTTGTGCGGGTTATAGCTTCTGTCTTGCTCAGAGGAAGGAAGGATTTGCTGTTCCTGCTCAGTACAAGATAAGTTGGTTTTGTTTTTCTTGTGATTGTCTGTCTAGGCTGTTAGAGAGACGCCTGCCCCCTCCTGGTCCTGAAGGAGCAGGCTGCCTCTTTCCCTCTTTCACCATCTTAGGGATTTTAGGGAATCTTCAGCCTAGGCACGGGGACATGTTAATTCCCACTTTCAGGGTCTGCACGTGGGCATAGAAGTCTAGGGAGAGCTGGTAGGGATTTGTCAGGAGGCGACCTACATCCCCAGCTTCTTGCCTAGACACTTGTTTGGTTGTATTCTGTGTATCTTGTATCCTTTCCAGCGTGACAGCTGCAGGTTTGTCTCTCGCTGCTGCAGATTAGCCTCCATGAGGGCCTTCACAACATCCTCCATTTTGTCATGGGGCACTGGGGCACTGGTTGTAATACAGATGGTTTAATGTACGACATACAACCGTGCCTGAAAAATGCAGACACCAAAAATATTGGCGTTCATGCTAGCCTCACTGCTCTTGCACGTATCCTCCACCAATTGTGGGGTTTCGCTCTGGTAGATAGGGTAAGCGGGCGCAGTATAGATGCAAAATTCAAGATCTTAACTCAAAATGTCAGTGTTTATTCACACTTCAGATAATTGCACAAAACAGCATGTCACTTTGCAGTGTTGGTGTTAATTCACACACAATGGAAAGTTCATATAACACAAGTCACCTTGCTGGCAGTTCTGCCTGAAGAAGTCAGCAGGCTTTAGGTGGCCTGTTTCCCCATCATGCGGCTCTCAGCCCTCCAGTACGGCACCAAGCCTCAGATCCCAAAACACAACCCCTCACTGTGTCACAATATGTAATCATGTGTCATGACACCGCGTGTCTGCCGTTGAGTAGGGAACCTGTTGTTAAAAATTTGAATCCCATCACTGCTTACAAGCCTTGACATGCCTCAGGTGAAGACATTATGTTATTGGGATAGAGAAACAACACAGTGGAAAATGTCACGTTACCATGCTGGTGTGCAGGAAATCGAAGCATTAGGCTGGGTTCACACCTGAGCGTATCCGATAAGTGCTGTTTACAGGCGTTTTTATCGGGCGTATTTTGGGGCATTTTTGTATTTGGAAACGCGCGTTGTACGCACGTTCTTGCTATTAACCACAGAGGCGTACGTGCGACAATACGCCCCAAAGAAGCTCCTGTACTTCTTGGGGCGTAGGGCGTTTTACAGCGCGTTCGTACGCGCTATAAAACGCTCAGGTGAGAACCATGCCGATAGGGAATCATTGGTTTGCATTTTACAGCGCTCAGGTGTGAGCCCAGCCTTACAGTTTATCACTATTAGTAAGTTATTGTATGTGTTGTTTCCTGTAAATTGATCTTGAAAATTGCAAAACTGGAACATCCTTTTAAGAGATATGTAGTTGCTTACCCCATGCTGTTTCATTTTTAATTTGGACTGTCATGATGATTTGGACTGTCATGACCATGTAAGAAAATCACTCTGGTGTGTTTCCATCCTGTATACACCACTTCTTCTTGTATTCTACCAAACCCACAATGCAATTTTTCTTCCTCTGCCACAGCTACGGCGCCGCTCCTAAAAATGTCCAGCTAGTTTATAGCTCCTCCTACCCAGCTAGTTACATAGATATTCCCCTATCACTGACCCTGTCGCAACTTTGCCATGGCCATGGATATAACATCACAGGATATAAGAGCTGTATGGACATAGTCATGTCACCACAGTCCGAAACTGATGATAGGAGTCATAAAGGAGAAAAAAACATAAATTACAGCTACCCCACAATAATTATTTTAAAGGATGTTGATGCAAACCTCAAAACCTCTTTAATCATAAAATAGCGACCATGTTGATAACACTGTGATTTTGCTTTGCTGTGTAAGATAAGCGGTTGTGAAACAAATATTATGTACACGTTATATGTACAATCAGTCATCCCCATTTTCTTCTGCCAGCTCTCATACATTCATAAAAAGCCCAGCCAAATCTCACAGCTGTCATACATTTTCAACAGATTCCACTGGGCCTAGATGAGGTTTGAAGACATTCCTTTGCTCTTACTCATTAGTTAAAAGGAATTACCATAACATCTGATATTGTAGAAGAGGGAAATTTGCCATCCTGACCTTACCCGAAACATTCCGGAACTGGGGGTCTAAGGATTTATTAGCTCAGATGGTCTGAAAAGGTCAATGAGGCCCTTCAGCAGAGTTCCAAATAAAAAAAATATAACCTACAAACCAATATTGTATTCATTTCTGTAAAAATGTTACTTTTTGCTGGATAAACTTGACATCTCCATGATACTGTTCCTTCCTAGAACTTTGTCATAGGAAAGGCATGTTCTAACAGAGCCACTTCCAGCTGTCAGCAATGTACTGATATACCACAGCCAATCATGGAAGAACGTCTCAGATAAACAGGATGTTCTCAATGTGCGCAACTGCATGTGTGACAAACCTCTTGCACATTTAATATTCCTTAATGGGATTTATTGCACTGTGCAACCTGCATCTGTCGCCTCAGACTTGAAACTCACATAAAATATAAGAATCCAGTGTGCTGAAGACATCATTTGATTTGCCGAAGAAGTAGTTGGCATTATCTGCTTGTTCTGTAAAAGAAAAAGAGCAGAGGCAGCTTTTTTTGCATTTTTTTTTTATGGTTAAGATAAGAGGTAATGCGCTTACCTTGAAAAGTTGTGAAGTTACAACAGCTTTGTCCATATGTATGTATGTACAAGATCTGTTTTGCCAGAGGGTGCTCAAACCTGCTGCCATGGTCCACCGCCAGTTCTGCTAGTATAGCATAGAGCCATGGATGCGGAAAGGACAACTGGAAAATAAGAAAGACCGAATCCAGGTGCTGTCTCCCCACTGCTCTCACTTAGGCCTCTTTCACACGACCGTTTTTTCCATTTGGGGGCTGTTTTTTGCGTTCGTACACAGAACCATTCATTTCAATGGTTCTGCAAAAAAATTTAATGTACTCCGTATTCATTCCGTTTCCGTTCCATTTTTGCGGAACCATCCATTGAAAATGTTATGCCCAGTCCAATTTTTTCTATGTAATTACTGTCTACTGTATATGCCATACGGAAAAACGGAACGGAAACAAAAACACAAAGGAAACAAAAAAACTGAACAATGGAACAGTGAAAAACAGACCGCAAAATACTGAAAAGCCATACGGCAATGTGCATGAGGACTTAGGCAAAGGTCTTGAAGCCAAATTACGGTAAACAGTAGTAAAAAAAAATCTTCATTGTCAACAACCACAATTTGGTGCACAGACCAGAGTTTTGGTTCATAGTTCGATAGGGGAGGAGTTCAGGGCTTATCTCCTTGTTAAAATACTTGCATGGTGAGCAAGTTAAAATGCTTCTGATTCTTTGCTACTTTATTTCAGAACATAACATTGCATTTTAAAGGGGTTGTCCACCAAAGTAACAAAAACTTAGAATGAATACATACAGTAAGAAAAAGGAGCCCGCGCTGACATAAAAAAGATACCGTTGGTGGTGTAGTATAAGTCCTGTTCCGATCGTGAATTTCAGTTTGCAGAGAGAGGTAGGAGATGGCACGAGGAGAAACCGCGCTGCTGTTCACAGGAAAACGGGCCTTCAGTATGATATCACACGCTCGTTCCTACGGATGCCTCCTAAGTCCACACTTCCGTGTTTCGGAATACTTGGATTCCTTCATCAGAAAGAAAAATGATATCTGTCCTGGGATTTGAACCTTAGCTCTTACATACTAAGCAGATCACTATACCACTAAGCTACAGCATTATCACATTGAATGAGTTTCTTTTCTATGCTTATAAGCTAACACATATCACTAGTGTCTTTAGTAATATCTATATTAGCTTTGGGACCAGATCTCAATATGGTGAAGCTATAGTACATAGTGCTATGATATTGCTAGCAGGCAGCTCTGGGACACAGCTCTGCCCTCAGCCTGCTGTCTAGCCCTGTGAATTAATGGGAGGGGAAGTGTGCAGAGAACAGGGCTTGTTACATAACAGTGCTTAGAATATTCATCCCCAGCTCCTAGTGCTCCAATTGCTCATTTGCATATGTATTAAAACACAGATATCTCTGCAGCTATATATCATACAGACAAAAGAAAGTTATTGTTTTAATCAGCATGATAAACCCTAACAGCCAGTATGTCTGGTTTAATAGGTTGATCCTGGTGACAGAGCCTCTTTATAGGGGTTTTCCGAAATTTCCGAAACTGATGACCTATCCTCTGGTCATCAATATCTGATGAGTGAAAGTCCAACACCTGGGACCCCCGCTGATCATCTGTTTGAGCCTTCTCACAGCTTTGCCTGGGCCATGTGATGCCAAGTTCTTCAGTCACATGGCCTAGGCACAGCTCAGCCCCATTGAGTTGGGTTAGCAGTTAGTCCAGCCTTCTGAAGGGAGTCCACTATGACCTGCAGGTAGGTGACTTTCCCAGTCAGTACTGTGGATGACAATATCGTCCAGGTAAGCCGAAGCGTACCGAGCATGTGGACAAAGCACAATGTCCATAAGTCGTTGAAAAGTGTCAGGGGCGCCATGCAGACCAAAGGGTAACACCTTATATTGGTACAGCCCTCTGGTGAAGGCAGTTTTCTGTTTGGCAGAAAAGTACCCTTTCGTGAGGTCCAAAACTGAAAAATACCGGGTTTGTCCTAACCTCTCAATAAGCTCATCCACCCGGGGTAATGGGATACACATCGAATTTGGAAATCTCGTTTAGTTTACGAAAATCGTTACAGAACCATAAAGTCCCGTCCGGTTTGGGTATTAAAACTATAGGACTGGCCCACTCACTTTTAGACTCCTCAATAACGTCTAGTTGCAGAATTAGCTGCACTTCCTCCGAGATGGTTTGTCGCCGAGCCTCGGGTACCCGGAATGGTTTAACCGGACTTTTGCCTGAGGCTCAGTGACAATGCCATGCTGAATTGTGGAAGTGTATCCGGGGAGGTCTGAAAACACATCCGTGTTCCTGCTGACAAACTCCCTGGCCTCTTGAGTCTGTTTAGAGGAGAGGCTGTCAGCAACCGCTTCCCTTGCATCAGACCGAGGGGCCGGAACCTCTTCCCCTAGAAAACTCGGCTGCGGGCGGTTGTCAGTACCGATCTCCCTATCTTTCCATGATTTGAGTAAATTCACATGGTACATTTGCTCTGGCTTTTGCTGCCCTGGCTGGTGTACCTTGTAGTTTACCTCTCCAACTTTTTCGATTACTTCGTAGGGTCGCTGCCACCTAGCCAGGAACTTACTGTCCATGGTCGGTTCCAGAACCAAAACCTGATCTCCTGGGTTAAAGATCTGGACCCAAGCCTGCCGATATAGACCCGACTTTGGGCTCACTGAGCTGCCTCCATATGCTCTCTTACAAGAGGCAACACTGTTTCCATATGTTCCTGCATGGGTGACGCATTGAATAATACTTTTATATGGGGTGGATTGTTGCTCCTACGCCTCTTTGGCTATGTCCAACAGACAATGAGGATGTCTGCCATATAGCAGACCAAAGGGCGAAAAAACCCAATAGAGGCCTGGGGCACCCCTCGCACTGCGAACATAAGGTAGGGCAGAAGAAGGTCCCAGTCCTTCCCATCCTTAGACACCACTCTTTTTAACATGTTTTTTAATGTTTAGTTAAACCTTTCTACCAGGCCATCAGTTTGCGGATGATAAATGGACGTCCGTAGCTGTTTGATGTGCAACAACTTACCATGACCTTGGACATAACCCTGGTCAGTCATAACTTCTTTAGGTAGCCCCATTTGGGAAAAGATCTCCATGAATTCTTTAGCTATAAGTTTGGCTGATTTATGTAGCAGTGGCACCGCCTCCGGATACCGAGTGGCGTAATCTAGGACGACCAAGATGTGTTGGTGTCCTCTAGCGGACTTTGGTACTGGACCTATGATGTCCATAGCGATTCTCTAAAACGGTACCTCGATGATCGGGAGAGGTACTAGGGAACTGCGGAAAAGTTGCTAGGGGCTAGTTGTTTGGCAGGTCGGGCAAGACTTGCAAAATTCGTCCACCTATCTAAACACACTGGGCCAGTAAAACCGTTGTAATATCCGATCTGTGTTTTCTAAATTCCTAGATGACCCCCGAGAACATGTTGGTGGGCTAACTCTAACACGAGTTTGCGATAAGCCTGGGGTACCACCAACTGTTCAATATGTTCAACCCGCAGCTTGATTACCCGATGCAGCATATTCTGATTAACCACAAAACGGAGAAACATCAACTCGGCCCCAGGTTGTTGTGGTTTACCATCAATTATTACCACATTCTCCCAGGCTTGGGATAGGATTAGGTCCCAGTGTTGTGCTGTATCAAAATTCTCCCCGGAGACATTGAGGCCTGCAAACTCAGGACCCGGTGACAAGTCCTCCACGTCTCCCACCATTACACCTAGCAGGGTTGTCTCCCCCTCTTCCACCAAAGTGGCGGTCACCCCTACTGCTGGCCCTTTGGCCTCAGGTTCTCATGGTTCTGGCCTTCCTCCTGAACAAGACAATCTCCTGGGTTTACCCTTGACTCACAGGTATCAGTAACTCTCACAACCGGCCATAGGGCAGGGAAGCCCGGAAAGTCTCTCCCTATTATGAGATCGTAGTGTAGATTTGTGGCAACTGCCACCTCGTGGGTCCACCTGCCAGCAGCCATGGTTAAAGACATCAGCGCGGTGGGGTAGTCTTTTAAGTCTCCATGGATGCACATCACCTCGACATTCCGGACAGTATACTCAGTGGACTGCACTAGGGTAGCCCTTACTAGGGTCACCAGGCTCCCTGAGTCCAGCAGCGCCTCCGCTTCAGTGTCTCCCACTTCCACCTGGCACAAGTGGTCTAGAGATTCCGGGGTACCTGTTGCAAACAGTTTCCTGGCATATAGCGACTGACGGTAACCACAAATAATGTCCATGGGCTCAACCTGATGAGGACAGTCAGCTCTTACATGGCCAGGCTCCTGACACTGTCAGCAGACTAATGGAGCCAGGCCTATAGTGGGTACATCCCAGTTGGGTTTCATTGACTCAAATCTCCGGGCCTGGGGTGGAGATTTCCAGGGTTTGACTGCCCCCTCCTGAAAGAGCCCCCCTGTAGATTCTTAGTAGCCTCATGGCATTCCATCAGGCCCACCATCTCCAGGGCATTGCCAGGAGACACCTGTCCAATCCAGTGCTGGAGAGGGGGTGGCAAAGCCCTCCAGAACATATCAGCTAATAGTCGATCCAGCATAGCCATGGGACTCAGCACATCAGGCTGTAGCTACATTTGCAAGAGGTGAAATAAGTCATAATACTGGGGTCTCGCAGGCTCAGCCAGGTTAAACCCTCACTGATACACCCACTGGGCCCGGACCAACACATTCACCCCCTGTCTTGCCACAATCTCACCCTTTACTTTCTGATAGTTGGCTGCTTGACTGTCTGGCAAGTCGAAATACACCCGCTGAGAATCAGATGCCAGGAACGGAGCGACAACCTTAGTCCACTGGTCTCGGGGTAGTTTCTCCCTTGTGGCCAACTTCTCGTACATCACCAGGTAGGTTTCAATGTCATCTTAGGGTGTCATCTTGGGAATCGCCGCACAGACCGCTTTCCAGACATCATGAACGCTTTGGTATGTTCTGTATAGCCATCACGTGTTGTAACAGCAGCTGGTTTGGTTCTTGCTGCTGCTTGCTAGCCTCTCGTTGTTGCAGGTTGGTTTCTCACTGCTGCTGGTGAGCCTCCAGAAGAGTCTTCATTATGGCCTCCATTTTTTTGAAGGTCACGGGTTAAAATTTTGCGGGTTTAGTGCAAGACATACAACCGTGCAAAAATGAAAAACAACAATACTTTGGCGATCACGCCTCCCTGACTGCACTTTCCCGCATCCTCCAACAATTGTGGGGTTTCGCTCTGGTAGATAGGGTAAGCGGACACTGTACAGAGGCAAAAGAGAAGTTCTTAACGCTAAACTTTAGTGTTTATTCACACTTGAGGCAAATGCACAAAACAATGCGTTACTTTGCAGTCTTGGTGTTTACTTCACACACAATGGAAAGTTCATATAAGACAAGTCATCTTGAGGTCAGTTCTGCCTTCAGCAGTCCATGGCAGGCTTTAGGGGACCTGTTTCCTCTGACCATGGGTCTCAGCCCTGCAACCTGGCATTAAGCCTCAGATCCCAACTGCCTATTTAAGGACAGCCAGGTGCTGCAAAAACCCCGGACCAACTGCAAATCAACCCAGCAGCACACGCTAGGAGGAAAATAACTGTTTTTCCAGACCATTCCCCTCACTGTGTCGCAATACACAGTTGCAACAATATTTAAATTGACACAAAACAAAATCCACATAAAGCTTGCTACTGATGTGTATTTAATACATTAACTGACAATTTAGCTTTTGCTACTTCTGTAGTATCAGGGGGCTGGCTTGCACATAGATAAAGAAGCCATGCCCACTGATAACATGGGAACTATGACGAAGTGGCACAGAAAGAAAAGAAAGGACTGGATATAAAATAAAAAAAAAGCCTAATTAAAAAAAAAATATAAAGACGAACAAACAAACAAACAAACACTATATTAGTAAGTGCTTTAGCTTTTGGTGTTAGATCTAAAATTGCTACTGTAGATTGAAAGCTTTTGATGTCATATTGAAAAATAATTAAAATTATCCTATGGATAGCCGGACAACCCTTTAATTATTTTTTGTCTTCCTCAAATACTCATTTAAGGTGTTTCAATGTGTCCACTGATGACTCGTTTTGATTGATGTGTCTCAACTGTAAAATCTCCTATTACTAACCTTGAGTCTTAGAAACATAATCAGCTCGCTATCCAGTATTTCATTTACAGTATGTTTAACAAAAACATTCAAAAGATGGAAAGAGAGGGAAGTTGAGGAGACAAAGGTCATTTGCAGTAATTTTGTAGAACAGTCTATTTATAAAACCTTTATGAGTTAAAGTATCGAGTTTCAGTTTTTCAGCATGTGAGACTGTGAGTGAAAGCTGCACTTATTCCTAGCAAATTGCAGTAGGTACTGTTTTTGTATGCTCACAGTGAAAGCACTCAAACCACCTCTCATCATATAAGGAAAAAATATAAGCTATATTATCATATGATACAGTGTGATCCCTATCAGCATCTCAAAATTATTAACTTTTTAGATCTAAAAAAAACTAAAAACCAAAATATGAGGCTGGACACCTAGAACAAGCTTTAGGACCAGCTACTAGCTGTAGGGAACATGTCATCGGAAAATTACCTATCGGTTAAATTAAAGGGGATGCCCTACTTAAAAATGGAAAAAAAGGCCATAAAATACAATATTAGCTGATTAGCTGATAAGAGCAGTTACCGCTGCAGCAAAAAACATCATTGAGGAGAGGATTTAAACTGGTCAGTATGCACTGTTTTTGTTGCTTTAATGCTTGGGTGTTTTCTAATGTTCAAATAAAACAAAAAACTTGAAACCTTGCAGTTTTCATACTGACCACAGTCTTATCATCACAGACAGGACTGCAATGAAAGGATGAAAGGTAATGCCTTTGCACAGGTAACACAGGATCCATCATTGACAATAGGTGATGAGGACCACTTCTAAGGGAGTGAGGCAGAGGCACAAGATGAAGTGCAAAGAAAGTTCATCTTTACTTGTTACTGAGGCAGATAAGCTTGTGGGATAAAGATATGTACACACTTCAATTTTTGGAAGTTGCAAATATATATTTAACATCAGGCTCGTACTGGCCCAAGCAGTACAGGGAAATACCACAGTGGGCCCCTGAGCAAAGCGGGCCTCTAGTCTCCCACCTCATGCACAAGTGGCACATAACACAGTAGACTTATTGCACTTCATACATATATTCAATGTATAGCACCTCAACCAGCTTATTTTCATGTAAAAAAAACTTGTTAGATTATTTATTATATTTGAATGTATCTGTATGGTGGGCCCCCAAAATAGATTTTACTGGTGGGCCCTAGGTACCCCAGTCCGACACTGCTGTCCATTGTTCAGTGCTTAGGAGTTTCAGTCTCACTTCTACTCTCAACTGTCACTTAGTCCCTTGTGGGGAGACCCTTCAGGGTTTCCCTTTTGTGGTACTCCATATCTGTAACTAAACCCCTTTCAATACACTGCTCCGCAGCACTATCCTGGAGCTCAGCTTCTTCTTCTTGATAAGAGGATAGTGGATAATGCACAAAACCAGGTCATACACTCCAAAATGGTTTGGTGGCAGTTAACTTTCCTGCAATTCATGTATTACAGCCACCCTGTTCAGTACTCACATGTCACTCCCTAATCCAGTGCCAGGCCTTCCCCAATAATCTCCTGAACTTTGGTCTCTCCCCCCCCATCTGCGGAACATTGCAGATACATAGTATTTCAAAACTGTGATAGGTTCCTCATGTACAGTGAGTGTTGCCTCTCTGGGATAAAAAGTAAATTGGGGTTAAAGCTCATAAAAAAAGAGTAAGAAGAATTTTATGATGTTGCAATAAACCATATTTCTGTGTATAAAAATATCATTTCTTATGAGTTTGTATCAAAATAGTAATCATGATTAAACAATGCACATAAAAACAGTAGATCAGTCTCATACCTGTATACACATGGGTGAGTGGTGCATTGGGGGTAAAAAAAGACCCTCAATCTAAATGGAGGCTAATCATAATGCTCCTTGTGGAGCAGAAGTGCAGAATTTGTAGCACAGCACTGTGATTTTGTTGGAGCTGTGGAGTTCAGAAGATGGTGAAGATAGCGCGTGCTGATAGCCAGCTTGTCTTGGTTGCCATGGACCTTCTGAGGTAGAATGGGTCTACGGGCCAAAAAACCTAAGAGTGCGCTCTGGTGGATGCAGCACAATAACAAAGGGAATACCAGAAAATTGAGTGTGCCCTTTAGTGGATGTAGTGCTCATAAATGGAAGTCAGAGAGGAAATTAGGATTATTATAGTGAAACAATTTGTGATGAATTAAACCCATGCCTCTGAAAAAAAATACTTTTAGGGCTGTGTATTAATTAAGGATGAGTGTCAGCCAGCCCATCTCGTTTATCATTTTCTACACCAGTTTTTGGCATAGAAAATGGCTTAAATCTATGCCAGAAAAGGAGCTGGCGTAGATTTAAAGTGTCATATTATAAACTGTCATATTATAATTTTTTTTGCTAGTTTATTAGAGCGGGGCATGCATACCTGAGTTAGTCTGTCAATGATTGCCAAATGATTTGTAATTATCTTATAACAGCTTTCATTAATGTCTCCTGTCCCTTTCCACTGCTACCTTAAAAGACAGTTGCTATGGCTCTGTCACTGGCTAGGAAGACAGAGGGGCGGTCCTTCATACTGCATGCCTGCATTAAGGCGTGTCTCTCAGTAATCCAATCTGATTGGCTGGCAGGAAGCTGCTGGCTTCAGCAGGTTTGTATGTGACTTGAGGGAATGCAGTTTTGGCCTCAGAGAACTGGCAAAGGAGCCATCTTGAGAAGATCCTCATAATGTAGGATTCAAAACAGCCATAACTAAGGGGAAAACTCAAGGATAACAGTGGTAAGTTAAGAAACGAAAGATTGCTTTATGCATAATTCTGCTGCAGCAGTAACATATGCTAAAATTAATTTTTTGATGAAAATATGAGTTATCCTTTAAACTTGTATACCGCCAGAATATGTGCCTAAGTTATAGTTTTAGCTGGACATTCGCCTGAGGCTCAGTGACAATGTAATACCGAATTGTGGAAGTGCGTCCAGGGAGATCCGAAAACACATCTGTGTTCTGGCTAATAAACTCCCTGGCCTCCTGAGCCTGCTTAGAGGAGACGCTGACAGCAATTCTTACTGTGGCAGCCACTTCCCTTGCTTCAGACAGAGGGGTCCAAACCGCTTCCCCTAGAAAACCTGGCCTCGGGCTGTCTTCAGTACAGGTTTCCCTATCTTTCCAAGGTTTGAGTAGATTCACGTGGTACACCTGCTCCGGCTTTCGCCTCCCTGGCTGGTGTACCTTGTAATTTACCTCTCCAATTTTTTCAAGTACCCGGCTAGCTTGCCAGGAACTTACTGTGCCAGGTTGGCACCAGAACCAAAACCGGATCACCCAGGTTAAAAATCCAGACCCGATCCTGCCGATAATAGATCTGTCTCTGGGCTCACTGAGGGGCCTCCATATGCTCCCTGACAAGAGGCCACGGGTTCCCAGGGTTGTGGACTCCTCCTGGAGCCAGGCCACTCTGATGGGGTCTAACCCATGTCTCAGAGGCATCAGTCACTCTCGTAGCAGGCCACAGTGCCGGGAAGCCCGGGAAGTCTCTCCCTATTATAAGTTCCTAGGGTAAATTTGTGGCAACTGACACTTTGTGATGAGTCCACCTGCCGGCCCCTATGGTTAGAGACACCAGGGCGGTGGGATAGTCTTTTAAGTCTCCATGGATGCATATGATCCCGACTTTCCTGCCAGTATACTCCGCTGGCCATATGAGAGGAGCCCTTACTAAGGACACCAGACTCCCTGAGTCCAGCAGAGCTTCCCCTGGAGTGTCTCCCATTTCCACCTGGCACAAGTGGTTTAGAGTTTCTGGAGTACCTGCTGCACACAGCTACCTGGCATATGATGACTGCCGGTAGCCATAGTTAGTATCCATGGGTTCCACCTGATGTGGACAGTCAGCTCTTATATGGCCAACCACCAGCAGACTATCGGAGCCAGGTTTGTAGGGGGTACATACCGGGTGGGTTTGGTTGGTACAAGTCGCCGGGTCTGGGATGGCAGGATGTAGATTTACGGAGGTTGACTGCCCTCCTCCTAAAATAACTCCCCGTGAGATTCTTAGTAGCCTTATAATGCTCCACCAGGTCCACCATGTCCAGGGCAATGCCAGGAGATACCTGGCCGATCCAGTGCTAGAGAGGGGGTGGCAGAGCCCTCCAGAACATATCAGACAATAGTCTAGCCAGCATAGCCGTGGGACTCAGCACATTAGGCTGTAACTACTTTTTCAAGAGGTAGAATAAGTCATAATACTGGGGTCTCGCAGGCTCAGCCGGGTTAAACCCCCACTGATGTACCCGCTGGGCCCGGACCAACACATTCACCCCCAGTTTTGCTAAATCTCACCCTTTACTTTTTGGTAGTCGTCAAGTCGAAATATACTCGCTAGGAATCGGATGCCAGGAACGGAGTGACGACCTCAGCTCACTGCTCTTCTCCCTGATGGCCACTTTCTTGTACATTGCCAGGTAGGTTTCGATGTCGTCTGTGGGGGTCATCTTAGAAATCATGGCATGGATTTATTTCCGGGCATCGTGGACGTTTGGGGTTGCTCCTGCTGTCTGCAAAGCCATCACGTGTTGTAGCAGCAACTGGTTGGTCTTGTTGGTGCAGGTTTGTCTCTCGCTGCTGCAGATTAGCCTCCACGAGGGCCTTCACAACAGCCTCCATTTTATTGTGGGGCACAGGTTGTAATACAGCTGGTTTAATGTACAACATGCAACCGTGCCTGGAAAAATGCAGAACCCCAAAATATCGGCGTTCACGCTAGCCTCACTGCTCTTGCACGCATCCTCCACCAGATAGTAGCGGGGTAGAAGAGTGTCATAACACAACTCTGTGGTGTTACATTTCCCCTTAATTTGAGGTACGCTGCTTTCGGCTTATGCTTAGGAGGGGAGAAATCAGCTCTGGGGTACCCAATTTAAATACAAAGTGCTGCATGAATTACATATAAAGACAGACAAAGACAAACATTAAACAGCTACTCTTAGGTTCCTGCCTGCATGAGTAGGGTGTCCTAAATAACAGTTCCCCTCTCAGTATAACCAGTGAACCAACGGTCTGCACAAAGCACTCACTGCTGACTGACTTTTGGAGTATTGTCCACCAATACCAAAGAAAACATGAGGGGGTCTTTACTCTTTAATCCCACCATTATGTAGTAAAATGCCTGCAAATGGAAGGGTGGCTTTATCCTGTATTCCCTTCCCTGCACCAAAGTCAAAATATAAGGCTTATAGCATGATCACTATGATGACTGTGGGTAGCTAAAAGTGGCTCTACGGTTTGAGGCGCCATACCTTTGGCAAGGGCACAGAAGAGGAGGTATTAGATTCTCCATGCACTTCTGGCAGTCACAGGAGGAGGGTATGATAATCCCATGAAACTCCTGGAAGACATCTCAGTATGGGAGCAATCCTGAACAAATAACAAACGGGAAGGAGGGGTCAAAGAACTCCTCTAACCATTCCCGAAACAGCGGGGCTACTCGTGTAGTTACTGGACCTGCCGGGACTTACCACTTGGTCCTACCCTGTGTACCTATGGGCATATAAGACCGGGTGTAGGCCATTAGTATTAAGCTTCCAGATAGGCAGTACATTTACAGGGGGGAGAGAACAAGAGCTGTAAAGCAAGGCACACAGAAGTAAGGTGCTACCTATCTGGCTAAGTGCAAAAGTAAGTGCAATTTCACAATAAGTGCATGAGGGTCACATTGCGGCACCTAGAAGAGAATACACACAATGGGCATATGATACTTTAACGTTGCATAACCTGTAAACTTGTAATGAAATTAGTGCAAAAACATTATGCAAATATCAATGCAATCAATATTATCATAATACGCTCAAATATGACGAGTCCTTTTCTTGAAGTTCTTTCTGTAGAATACTCTGGAAACAAATAAAAGTCACTTGTAATCCACAGGAATAATAAAGTTAATTGTAATCCAAAGGGTGGTATGAAATGTCATAGTTCCATGAGGCTATCAAGTAACCTGAGATACACTTTATGAACAGAAGTAGTAGGACAACTACACATTACACCTACATGACATCCCATTCTGAAATCATAGGCATTAATATGGAGTTGGTCCCCTATTTGCAGCTAAACAGCTCTCACCCTTCTGGGAAGGCTTTCTACTATTTTGGAGGGTGTTTGTGGGAATTTTCGCCTATTCATTCAGAAGAGAAGTGAAGAAGCCCAGAAGGGGCAAAACCTAGGTCGGGGGAAGAGATATAAGGATGTTTAATGTATATAATACGTGCATGCTTTTATTACTCTTGTGAGTACAAAAAACTACAGTAGTTTTATGTCCTTGGGAAGGTTATCTGCACTATTTTACCCTGCTTCTTGCAGTTTGGTTGGAACAACGTGGTGGTGACTATTGAAGACATCTATGTACTGTGCTCCATCACTACAGGTCATCTTTCGGATTCGCAAAAGAATATGAAACGACCTGCATGAATTTATTTTTTGCATAGTGTACACTACGGTGATTGTGAGACTGGAGATGTTTCAGCTCTGAAAAAGGCTTGATTGCCTTAGGTTTTCTTGTTATTATTTCTGTTGAAGCCTGGATAAATCTGTATATGTATTTGATTGATGCAGAGAAAGAACATTTTTGCTGTACCGGCACCATACCACAATGCCATACTGATCATTAAAGCAGCCATTTACACAGGCATCTTATTAACCTACAATGCACATCACTAACATCTACTGTATGTTTAAAATCAAGATTAGTCTAAAAGTCTTTTCATCATGGTTGGCAATTAGCATCTAGTTTCAGGCCATCTTAGCGGTGATCTGCTTTATCACATGGTTTTCATTCTTTTGGATTCATGAGTGTGATTGCAAATAGGCAGACTGTGCTCTTTAATCACATGAACATGAATTGAGCGAAAGCTTTTCTGACCAGGGATGGTAACATGTTAGACAATGTAAAATAAAAACTGAAATTTGATATTTATACAGTAGTAAAAATAATTTTGCTGCAAACATTTCTCTTTTGTGAAAATGAACTATTGTTTTCTCTCTCCTTCCCTGCAAAGTGACATCTTGACATGTCACAGGGCACTCTCACATATAGAGAGGTATCTCCTAGATCAGGGATCGGCAGCCTTCAGCTGCTGTAAAACTACAACTCCCAACATGCACACTTACTTGGCTGTTTTTGTAACTCTAAAAGAAGTGAAAAGAGGATTCTGGGAGTTGTCTTTTCAGAATAGCTGGAGTGCCGGAGGTTGCTGTTCCCTGGCCTAGAGAAGGAGAACTATCTGCCTAGCGCCACCTATTGGAAGTGGCTACCTATTCTTGGGGCCATAGACAAGCCGAAAGGCAGGGCCTGAAATTGAAAGTGGCATAGACGATCTTCCATGTATACTGCAATCCGGAGAAATTTCTAAAAGTCTGGGTGGGTCTTATGGTAGTAAGCATCCTTGAGATCTATAACCGCCATGTAATAATCCAGAAATAGAAGTTGAATTGTTGATCTCATCGTTTCCATTATGAACCTTCTCAATACCAGAAACCTGTTTAGATCCCTTAAATTGATTATAGTTCTGATGGAACCGTCTGGCTTTGGTACTAGAAAAAGAGGGGGCAAAAAATACTTGAAATTGTTCCAGAACTGGAATTAACACATCTTTGTCTATAAGATCTTGAACCTCCTTTACTAAGGGGGAAATTCCCTGTTTTACAGAACGTATTTTTGTAATAACGAACCTTCTTGGTGGTAAAGAACGAAACTCTGGTTTTAAACCAAAACTGATAATATTTAGAGCCCATTGTCCTGCCATTTTTTCCCGGGTGGAGAGGAAAAAGCGTAACCTTCCTCCCACCTTTAGTCTGGCGTCATTGTTGGGAGGGTTTTTTATTTGCAAAGGAAGAATTCCCAAAGAGGAAACCCTTCCCTACAAAACCTTTGAACTTATATATTTGATCCCTATCTCTGAATTGTCTTTTCCCTGCAAACTCCCCCCTCCCCCCTCCCCTGAGGACCGAAAGGACTGCCTAGGTCTGAAGGAGGAAAAGGAGGAAGGGTGAAAGCTAGGGAACCTCTTCTTCCTATTAGCCTCTTTTTCTAGCAGATCATCCTAATCTGGCCCAAAAAGAAACTCACCCTGACAGGGAATACTACATAGCTTTTGTTTTGAGGCAATATCCCCATCGCTCCAAATCTTAAGCCAGAGAGCCCTACAAGCGGAATTAGTCAGGGAAGAGGCCTGGGCTCCAAGTCTAACCACATCTACTGATGTATCTGCTAGAAAGTCAGCAGCTTTTTGCAAGGTAGATAAAGAAAACTAAATCTGATCCCTAGGACATTTTTCTCTTAATTGGACTTCTAACTGTTCTAATCAAATAGCTAAGGATCTGGTAGTAACTGTGGCCACTATCCTAGGACGAAAAGAGGAAGTGGATGCTTCCCAAGCCCCTTTAAGGAAGGATTAAGCCTTTTTATCTAAAGGGTCTCTGAGAATAACCATATCCTCAAAGGGAAGAGAGGATCTTTTTGAAACCTTAGAAATAGCCACATCAATTTTAGGAGCTTTATCCCGATATAAGGAAGCTTCATCTTCAAACGGATATTTATGTTTAAAATTCCTTGGGATAAATACTTTTCAATCATGTTTTTTGCATTCTTTTTTAATCAGCGCCAATACATTTCTATGGACAGAAAAGCATCTACACTTCTTTTCCTGCAACCCCTCAAACATGGAATCCACTACAGATTTATCCTCCTCAACCTCTTCTATATTCATAGTGGATCTAGTTGCTTTAAGCAATTTTTCAGTATTCTCTGGCGGGAAGCAAACTTTTCCTTCAATTTCTTCATCCGAAGAAGATGATATTCCTGAAGGAAAGGCTTCAAGAGGGGAGTCACTGTCCTGTGAAGATTCATCTTTAGATAAATTACTATCTTCTGTCACCTTCAGTTTTTTTACTAGACTTAAGAGTATTCTTGACCTCCGACCTAATAAGAGATTTTATATTCTTCAAAAATGAAGGAGATTCTTCAGCTACTGTCTTGTCAATACAGTGTTGACATACTTTCTTTTCATATGAAGATAAAAGAGCTATCCTACACAATGCACACTCCTTAGTTTTTCTCTTAGTTTGCACCCTTTTAGACTTGCTCTAAAATATAAGTCATACTAAAAATATACTGAGGAAAAGATGCAAACTGCATGATAACTCACCCAGAACTCCACTGTGCCTAAAGTACCAGAACCGGTGTCACATTCTTTCTCTCTCCCTCTCTTCAGACTCCTGTCTCTTGTCCTCCTCCATTATGCCAGCTCAGAAAGAGAACCTGCTAAAGAGGTACAAAATCCAATTTATCATTAGTGTTCAAATCGATACCCTGGGTCCCCATCTGCTTTAGACTGCAAGGATGGGAAAAGAGAGAGAATCAGGCACATAACCGAGCTTCCCATAATCTTGGAAGATTGAGTGTCAGCGTCCGATCGGGACTCATGACGACTTACAGCTCCGACGCTCTCATAGGCCGCTGACCGGAAGTGCAGCATCACGATTCCCAGCACTTCCTGAAATACGTCACCCCGCTCAGCCGTATACCACGTTCCATCAAGCTTCAGAATTAGAACCATCTAAGGACCTCCTAGGAAAAGAAAGACCAGCGGTAGATGACCTGTGGAAAAAAATCACTGTAGGTCTCCCACTCCAGGGACAGGAAACAACTTAAGTGGGAGAGTGGGAGAGAGGCTCCACCTTTTTATTCTGTAGGTTTCCTGTCCCTGGGGGCGGATCCTCTCTCTGTGGTGCTGTCATGGGGGGAAGGAAAATAAAAAAAAATTAAAAAAATTAAAAAAAATTAAAAAAAATCATACATCATGCACCCTTAAGGTAAAGATTGTGCATGCTCAGTCAAGTCCCAGCTGCAATTTCCACAATCTACTGATTGTGGACATTTAACCCTTCAGATGCTGTGGTCAATACGGACCACATCATCCGAAGAGTGTCCACCATCTTTGATGTCCCTGATCACCTCTTCCTCCCCCTGCAGCCTTCTGCTGCCACACATCACTATGTGTTAATCCTGGCAGGGAATAATACTTAGCCAGCAATAAAATTACATACAGAAATAAAGTAATGCCTGTATTAGACATTCCCTCCGGCAATCGTTCGCTAGCTACCGGAGGAGACCGCTGATATTACATGCAGCGATTTCCTCCGCAGCATGTGGAGGAGCGATCGCTATACCATCGCTTGTCCCCATGCTGTCTAGTGGTTTGCCTGCGATAGATCACTATTAGACAGCACAATCTGTCGCCGGCAATTGCTCATTTTTTAGCATGCTAAAATGCCAAAAGGTTTTCCTGCTTTAACTATGATGGGAACAATGTGTGGTTTGGGGGGGGTGGGGGGGGGGAGGGCAGGCACTTTATGTGCACAGCCCCTGTCTGTGAAGTAGAGATGAGCGCAATTTTTAAAAATAAAAAAATTCAGGCCGGCAGCGTCGTCGAAGTTCGACAAGAAATTCGATTTGTTACAAAACGCAAAAAACCTGCTATACCCTAACAGTGGCCCATTGGCCTGTAATACTGACTCATAGTAAGACCTCTTGCAAACGACCGTATGGCTATTTCAGTATTTTGCGGTCTGCAAAAAACAGATCCGCAAAAAATATGGATGACATCTGGGTGCATTCCGTTTTTTGCGGAACGTAACAGCTGGCCCCTGATAGAACAGTACTATCCTTGTCCGTTATGCGGACAATAATAGGACATGTTCTATCTTTGAACAGAACGGAAAAAACTGAAATTCGGAAACAGAAGGCATACGGAGTACTTTCCATTTTTTTTGTGGATCCATTGAAATGAATGGTTCCATATACGGAACGCAAAAAATGGAACATAAACGGAAAAATAAAACGTTCGGGTGCAAGAGGCCTTAGGGTTCAATAACACGTTTGTAGTGTATCGCGGATCCGCAAATTGCGGATCTTCAATACACCCGGCCGGCACCCCCATAGAACTGACTTTTCTTTTCTGCTATTGTGGACAAGAATAGGGCATGTTCTATTTTTTTCCGGAGCCGCGGACCGGAAGTTCAGGGCCACACGCCTGAAATGCGGATGTGGACAGCACACTTCTTCACTTCAAGTTCGGGTTTGGGTTTGGTGTTCTATAGATTTTATTATTTTCCATTATAACATGGCTATAATGGAATGTAATAGCATTATTTAATGCAGAATGCAAAGTAAAATGTCAATTGAGGGTTAAAAAAAATAAAAACATAACTCACCTCATCCACTTGATCGCGCAGCCAGGATCCTCTTCTTTGTTCTTCTTGAAGGACCTGCAAAAGGACCTTCGCTAACGTCATCGCGCTCACCATGTGGTGAGTCCGGTGACGTCGGCTCAGTTCCTGCTGAATGAAGATAGCAGAACCTTCTAACTTCATTCAGCAGGACCTGCGCTGAAGTCACCGCGCTCACCACGTGGCATCAGCGAAAGTCCTTTCGAAGGTCCTTCAAGAAGAACAAAGAAGAGGATCCCGGCTGCGCGATCAAGTGGATGAGGTGAGTTGTTTTTATTATTTTTTAACCATCAATTGACATTATACTTAGCATTCTGTATTAAAGAATGCTATTATTTTTTATTATAAACTTGTTATAATGGAAAATAATAAAGTAAATGGGGTCCCAGGTCATACATCCCGCGTCTCCAAGCAAGTGTGGATGCAGTGCGATTTTCACGCAGCCCCATTCATTTCTACGGGGCCTGCCTTGCGTGAAAAACGCAGAATATAGAACATGCTACGATTTTCACGCAATGCATAAGTGATCCGTGAAAAACACTGCTCATTTACCCAGCCCCATTAAAATAAATGGGTCAGGATTCAGTGGCGGTGCAATGCGTTCACTCGGTATACTCGCCTGTGCGAAAGGGTCACACGTCAGTATTTCTGTACTTCCAGAATTGCGGTCCGTTTTTTGGGGATCCGTTTTTCCGCAAAATGTATCTGTATGTCATCTGTTTATTGTGGACCTGCAAAAAAAACAGAAGGAGGAATACATTATAATACATTATTGTTGCTAGGATGTCTAATAAAAGTAAAGTCATGTGACAGCTCAGGCGCCATTTTGTTTGGTTTATCGTTCGTTCAGAGCTATGTGTGAATTCTTTGCTTGACATAGGCATTGATTTCTAGCATTCTCTAACGATAATCATGCTGAAAGATATCAATGTTGTTCTCTTCCGCTGACTCCTATCTCCTATACGATTTGGACAGCAAGCATGCTGGATGAAGAACCAGAGAGGAGGAGGCGACAGTGGGTTCATCATCGAAGGGACAGTTCCACACATTATATCGACTTGCGACAGGACCCCTTCAAGTTCCACAGTTACTGCCGTATGTCCATTGAGGCTTTTGATAAACTGCTGGTGTCTCTACATCCGGACCTGACCTTCACAGACACGAGTATGAGGCGTAGCATCTCTGCAGAGCAAAGGCTTATTGTCACTAGAGATAGCCTTGTGATTCGCCCGGTGGTCATTTCGTGGCAAAATTTGCTCATTTGCGATTCGCCAAACATGTGAACATGCGCATGCACATTCATATTCTTTTGCATTGCGCTGAACTTTGACCCATGACACATCCATCAGGTGGGACAGGACAGCCATTAGAGACGTTTCAGCGCATGGACACACCCCCGCCCTATAACAGAAACCGATCTGGCAGCCATTTTACATGTTTTGCCAATGTAGCGAAAGGTTGCTTTGTGGAGCAGGGATAGACTGTTAGGGACACCAAATGCCAGCTAATAGGGCCACAAAAGGCCTTTTAAGGACTGGTATAGGTTTGCTATCGATAGGTGTAATATACTGAGAGTTGTGATATACTTATAATATACTTTCTAACATAGAAAGTATATTATAGTGCATTTGTATTGTGCAGCAGTTGTGTGCGGTTCTGCTGCGATACCGCAGGTACATAGAGGAACAAGTGTTATTGGAACAACTATTGGAACAACTATTTGCAATGGGTGTAATATACCTGTTGCCCCAAAAAACTGATTGAGGCTGCGATATACCTGCTTCCATCAAATATTGATTCAGGGGTTCTATATACCTGTTTCCACAAAATTCTGATTGAGGGGTGCGATATACCTGCTTCTACAAAATACTGATCAAGTGGTTCTATATACCTGCTTCCACAAAATACTAATTGAGGGGTTTGATATACCTGCTTCCACAAAATACAGATTGAGGGGTGCGATATACCTGCTTCCACAAAATACAGATTGAGGGGTTCTTTATAACTGCTTCCACAAAATACTGATTGAGGGGTATGATATAACTGCTTCTACAAAATACTGATTAACGGGTTCTATATAACTGCTTCCACAAAATACTGATTGAGGGGTGCGATATACCAGCTTCAACAAAATACTGATTAAGGGGTTTGATATACCTGCTTCCACAAAATACTGATTGAGAGGTGTGAAATACCTGCTTCTACAAAATACTGATTAAGGGGTTATAGATCCCTGCTTCCACAAAATACTGATTAAGGGGTTCTATATACCTGCTTCCACAAAATACTGATTGAGGGGTGCAATATACCTGCTTCCACAAAATACAGATTGAGGGGTGCGATATACCTTCTTCCACCAAATATTGATTCAGGGGTTCTATAAATCTGCTTTCACAAAATACTGATTAAAGGGTGCGATATACCGGGTTGCACCAAATACTGATTAAGGCCTGCGGTATACTTGCTTCCACAAATACTGCTCTTCTCTAGGGACTTTGGCACAGGGTTATTTTGAAAGTGACAGGCAGAGTAAGAGGCAAGCCGTTCCACAGGGATGATAGGGGTCGGGCAGGTGTACCAGGCCAGAACCTAAGTGGGAATTTGGAGAAGGTGCGTGCGATTATGTCAAAGGACACACCAGAGTTGGTTGAGTGGCTCACTCACCCTTCCGCTTCTGCACCCTCCTCATGCTCTGTATCCGCACCCTACTCACTCTCTGCTGTGTGCACCCCCAAAGACACCACCACCACCATAGCCCCTCCACTCGAGTCAGAGGAATTATTTTCCTATCTATTCCCAGACCTTACAGCAGCCATTCTGATAAGGAAGAGGAGGTAGCAACGGCCACCACCTAGCGGTCTGACGACAGTACCCAGATCAGAGGTTGGTCCCTGCTGTTGCTGCCTACTCTGAGATCTCTAATGTCAGTGGTGGCGAAGGTGACGATGATGACATGTCGATGGACGTCACGTCGGTGCCCACAAGAGAGGAAAAAGAGGGGAGTTCAGAGAGAGAGATGTAGCAGCAGATAGGAAGGAAAAGGAGGAGAGGCAGGCAGAACACGCTGTGCACAGGAGGGAAAAAGCAGACTGCAAATGTATCTGCAGTGAGTCATCCACCATGCACGGTCACATCTTGCGCTCCCAGGACGCCGGCACATGGCTCCGCAGTGTGGGCTTTTTTTAATGTGTCAGCGGCTGCCAATAGTGTTGCCTTCTGCAGCCTGTGCTGTCAGCGCATAAGTCACAGTAAGCCCAACACTCAAATAGGGACGACCGCCTAAGAAGGCACCTGGCCTCCCATCACCAAGCCCAGTGGGAGCAACGCCGTGAGAACCCACAATGCCACACTCGCAACTCTCCACATCCTGCCTTTTCTCCTTCTCCTCTGTCCTCCCATTTGTCCTCCACTCCACCTTTCACCGTGCCATCGTCACGTTCATCTGGCAGAAGGCAGGCTTTCGTGGCCCAAATGTTCGAACGTAAAAAGTTGATGACGCCGGATAACCCTCTTTCCGAACGGCTGACTGCTGGTTGTATGAACTTCTAGCCCGCCAACTACTGCCATATTAAACTGGTGGACTTGGAGGCCTTTAGAAAATTTGTGGGCATTGGCACACCGCAATGGAAGGTCCCCGGAAGGAAATATTTCTCCCAGAAGGGCATCCCAGAGCTATATGGCCATGTTTAGCGGCAATTGAATATATCTCTGGCACACAGTGTTGGTGCCAAGATACATCTGACCACAGACACGTGGTCTAGCAAACACAGGCAGGGAAGGTACATAACTTTTACTACCCACTGGGTGAACCTTATGACGGCCATCAAGCATGTAACACATGTCACCCATGTGGATTTGGTGTTACCGCCATGGATTGCATGCATGCCTGCCTCTTCTTCTCCTCCTCCTACTCTATCCTCCGTCTCCTCCTCGGCTGACTCCTCCTTTAACACTACTACCGCCTCTTCCACTGCACCCCCAAACTCCCCAGAACCTATTTGACGTGCCAGGTGAGACGTTGCCATGCTGTGCTGTGGCTGTTGTGCCTGGAAGCCAAGAGCCACTCCGGTCCTTCACTGCTTTCAGAAAACATCAAGTGATTATGGTTACCGGACAGAAAACAGAAAAACATCAAGTGATATATTATACGTCATTGGATAACAATTTTACTACAGGCCAGTGGAGTACAGGCCCCAAACATTAGGCAATCACCGTACAGAAAAGAACAAGTGATTTTGTGGCTGGAGGAACATTAGGCGGTCGCCATATAACAACTTTACTGTTGGCCAGTTAGATTATAGGCCCCAAAAAATATGCATTCACCGGACAGAAAAGATCAAGTGATTATGTGGCTGGAGGTATATTTGACGGTCATCGGATATCAATTTTACTACAGGCCAGTGAAGTATAGGCCCCAAACATCAGCCATTCACCAGATAGAAAAGATCAAGTGATTATGTGGCTGGAGATATATTGGACAGTCATTGGATATCAAATTTACTGCAGACCAGGGGAGTATAGGCCCCAAACATCAGGCATTCACCGGAAAGAAAAGATCAAATGATTATGTGGCTGATAGTATATTAGACGGTCAGTGGATATCAATTTTACTGCAGGCCAGTGAAGTATAGGCCCCAAACATCAGCCATTCACCAGATAGAAAAGATCAAGTGATTATGTGGCTGGAGATATATTGGACAGTTATTGGATATCAAATTTACTGCAGACCAGTGGAGTATAGGCTCCAAACATTACACATTCACCGGACAGAAAAGATCAAGTGATTTTGTGGCTGGAGGTTTATTAGACGGTCAGTGGATAACAAGTTTACTGCAGGCCAGTGGATAACAGGCCCCAAACACTAGTGATCTGTTGCTAACTGCAATCCCCAGCAAAAATAAACACAATGGAGGATGTCGGCAGCGGACCATATGCACCACAATGGTATCCTACACAAGATGGGATAATGTGTGGATGCAAATATAAGAATACATAAATCCCTGCGAAAAAAGCACCACAATGATATGCAACTGACAACAATGGCTAATCCCTCAAGAAGATGTTAAAAACTGAGACTTTAGCCAATGTATTCCTGTCAGGAACACATCAGAGCCCTTTTGCACCATCGTCAAGGTATCTCAGCGTGACATGGATTCCTACCACTAGACTACCTATGGTGTGTGAACACGGTCTGAGAGGAGCTAAAATACAACTTACAGCCAAGCTCCCACATGCCTCTATAGTGAAATCACTCAGGTAGTGGGAGAGATGATAAGGCTGTAAGCCCCACCTATAACAGGTCATGTACACAGGCTACCTGGTGCAACAGAATGCTACCAGCAGT
Source organism: Bufo gargarizans (assembly GCF_014858855.1). Lineage (NCBI taxonomy): Eukaryota > Metazoa > Chordata > Amphibia > Anura > Bufonidae > Bufo > Bufo gargarizans. The sequence continues at coordinate 234,096,182 of NC_058080.1, forward strand.
ACGCAATGGCACATTCTAAACATATCAAGAAAAATGACTGAAATAAAGTGGCCTAAATGGAAGGAAATGCTCAAAAAACCCAAACACTAGCGTGTTTATAACCGGGGGAGCAATTCCTCCGCATGTGATCCGTTGCTGGCAATCCCCTGCAAAAATGCACATAATGTAGGATGTCGGCAGCAGACCATATGCATCACAATGGCATCCTACACACAACGGGATAATTTGTGGATCCAAATATAGAATACATAAATCACTGTGAAAGGTGCACCACAATGATATGCAACTGACAACACTGGCTAATCCCTTAAGCACAAATTTACTGCAGTCCAGTGTAGTACAGACCCCAAACAATAGGCATTCACCGGACAGAAAAGATCAAGTGATTATGTGGTTGAAGGTATATTAGATGGTCAGTGGATAACAATTTTACTGCAGGCAAGTGGAGTACAGGTCCCAAACATTAGGCATTCACTGTACAGAAATGATGTGGCTGAAGGTACATTAGGTGGCCGCCGTATGAAAATTTTACTGTTGGCCAGTTAGATTATAGGCCCCAAAAATTATGCATTCACCGTACAGAAAAGATCAGGTGATTATGTGGCTGGAGGTATATTAGACCGTCAAATATTCGCTATATTGCTATAACTTTGTTTTTTCGAATATTCGTAATATTCTAAAACAAGAATATATAGCAATATAGCGAATATTCGAAAAAAAAAAACTAATATAGAGCAATTTAGCTAATATAGTGCTGAAATCTTCTTTGTCTAACAGTTGTAATTTTTTTCTCATCTGAAGTTCAGCGAATATTTCGAATATAGTGATATATATTCGTAATTTCGAATATTAGATATTTTTTTTAATCAGTACACATGATCCCTCCCTGCTTCTAGCTTGTGGGCCAATAAAAAGGCTGCAGTATTTGACTTTAGGAGTAGTGTTGTTTGTGAATTTTTGTAATGCAAATTTGTATTGCGAATTTTTCAACTTCCAACTATTAGACAAAGAAGATTATAGCACTGTATTAGCTAAATTGCTCTATATTATTTTTTTTAGAATATTCACTATATTGCTATATATTCTTGTTTTAGAATATTACGAATATTCGAAAAAAAGTTATAGCAATATAGCGAATATTCGAGAAAAAAACGAATATACAGCAATTTAGCTAATATAGTGCTATAATCTTCTTTGTCTAATAGTTGTAAGTTGAAAAATTTGCAATAAAAATTAGCATTACGAAAATTCGCAAACAACACTACTCCTAAAGTCAAATACTGCAGCCTTCTTATTGGCCCACAAGCTAGAAGCAGGGAGGGATCATGTGTACTGATAAAAAAAAAAAAATCTAATATTCGAAATTATGAATATATATCACTATATTCGAAATATTCGCAAATTTTCTAAGTACCTATATTCGCGATAAAAATGCAAAATTCGAATATTCGTGATTAACACTAGTAACATAGTGGCACAATGACAGAGTCTGGAGGTGGTGGCAGCAGCAGAAGCAGCATCAGGAGAAGGCCACCGAGTGGCCCAATGGCAGAGTCTGGAGTTTGCAGCAGTGTGAGGAGGACACAGAGTGGCACAATGACAGAGTGTGGAGGTGGCGGCAGTATGAGGAGGCCACCAAGTGGCATAATGACAGAGTGTGGAGGTGGCAGCAGTATGGGGAAGCCATCGAGTGGTAAAATGAAAGAGTCTGGAGGTGGCAGCAGTATGAGGAGGCCACCGAGTGGCACAATGACAGAGTCTGGAGGTGGCGGCAGCAACATCATCAGTATGAGGCCACAGAGTGGCACGATGACAGAGTCTGGAGGTCGGGGCAGCAGCAGTAGCAGCATCAGGAGAAGGCCACCGAGTGGCACAATGACAGAGTCTGGAGTTTGCAGCAGTATGAGCAGGTCACAAAGTGTCACAATGACAGAGTGTGGAGGTGGCAGCAGTATGAGGAGGCCACCGAATGGCACAATGACCGAGTGTGGAGGTGGCAGCAGTATAAGGAAGCCACCGAGTGTCACAATGACAGCCTTGAGGTGACGGCAGCAGCAGTAGCAGCATCAGGAGAAGGCCACCGAGTGGCACAATGACAGAGTGTGGAGGTGGCAGCAGTATGAGGAAGCCAATGAGTGGCACAATGACAGAGCCTGGAGGTAGCGGCAGCAGCAGCAGCATCAGGAGAAGGCAGAGTGGCACAATGACAGAGTGTGAAGGTGGAGGTGGCAGCAGCATCAGGAGGAGGCCACAGGGTAGCACAATAAAAGAGTGTGGAGGAGACGGCAGCATCAGGAGACCACAGAGTGGCGAGGTGACATAGTGTGGAGGTGGCTGCAGCATCAGGAGGCCACAGAGTGGCACAATGACGAGAGATTAAGGAAGTGGCAGCAGCATGAGGGGGCCAGAGAGTGGCACGATGACTAGAGATTGAGGAAGTGGCAGCAGCATGAGGGGGGCCAGAGAGTGGCACGATGACTAGAGATTGTGGAGGTGGCAGCAGCATGAGGAGGCCACAGAGTGGCCGCTTCATCTATTCATTTATAGGGAATATGGGACAGAACAGAAGGTTACCATTTCTCAACTTCATAAAGTGTTGCTTAACCCCTTCACGTCCGCAATCTGTCTATATACGTAATAACTACACATGCCCCGTGCAGTTATCACGTATATAGACGTCGGGACCTTTAATTAGAGGAAGCGCTGCTTCACTGCTCTATGCAGCGCTTCCCCGCAATGAAATCGGCTTCCTGCTTCTGCCCAGAGATGACCGAGCCTTTAGCTTCGGTTTCTGGGCAGAATATTTTCTGTGGACTACCATGATTATTGTCCAATCGTGGTGGTCAGAAAGCTTACATGAATCGGCGCTCCCCTGCAGCTTCCGACTCACTCCTCCTCCCTCCTCCTCCCTCCTCCTCCCTCCTCCTCCCTCCTCCTCCCTCCTCCTCCTCCTGAACAATTAAAACATGCCTCGATCTTCTGCCCAGGGATAACTGAGTTTCTGGGCAGAATAGTCTCTTTTGACCACCATGATTTTCGGCCAATCGTGGTGGTCATATTGCTTACATGAACCGGCGCTCCCCTTCAGCTTCAGCCGGGCCCCGACTCACTCCTCCTCCCTCCTCCTCCCTCCTCCTCCCCCCTCCTCCTCCAGGACATCAAAAAGTAAAAGACATGCCTCGATCTTCTTCTGCCCAGGGATAACTAAGTTTCTGGGCAGAATATATTCTGTTGACCACCACGATTGTCCAATCGTGGTGGTCAAATGTTTACATGACACAGCACTCCTGTCCTTATTTCAGCCCCCCTTCTCCCCCTTCCTCCTTCACAGCGATCCAATAATATTATTTCTAAATCCTGGGTCCAAAGGGGTCTATGAAAAAGAAATATACAAGTGGAGGTTTAACCCTCCTTTATTGACCCCCTGCAAAATAGCAGACAGGCCTACCCCTGGCCGCTGCTAAAGAAGGGCTTTTTAGAGGTCCGGATTATTCTGTATTTGAAAACAAATCCTATTGTCTATCTGTATTAGCCGTATACTGAGAACCAGTCATAGTGTTTATCTACCTTTGAGTAGCTAAGTCAAACAGTATCTATAAACCATAATTATGAATATAGACTCGCTATATCTGAGCTTACTCTGTGACAGATAGGAGTTGGAAATCTGAGATCGGCCCCTAAATATAATGGCAGGTTTTCTCAAACAAAAATTGAGTCTGGAAAATCTGACCCTGGAAGCGAGTCAGGTTTTTTCTAACGTACATATCCCACTGGGGCAAACAGATATCAACATAGCCTTTAGAAACTTAAATAAAACCTATAGTCAGCATATACGGTCGTGGTGGGAAATAGCAAGCCTTGAAACATACCTGCAACAGGGTATGGTATATAGAGGTCTACGTATTCCTCTGAGACCCAACGTACATCTAGAGGATACCCAATTTACAAAGGGCTGGGAAGATCTCCTAACGGAGTGTTCACTTAGACTAATTAAATATCTGGCTGATTACGAAAAAGGCTTCTTTAATAAAATTGACCAACAGCTCGAAAAGGAGATCCGAGAAATACAGGAGTTTACCCCACACCCAGAATTCCTTGACCTGGAACAAAAAATAAAGAAAAATATAGAAATATTACAACACGAAATAAAGGAAAGGAAACACGTTAAGTACTTGAGAGACCGTACTGATTTTGAAAGTAACCGTGTATATATCTGGAGGAACAATAGAGCCAATAATCGGAATCCACGTAGAACATATAGGGAGAATTCGGAAACAGAAACTTCCGGTACAGAGGGATCAGGCTATAGTTCAACTGGACAGGGAGATCGATCTAAGGGTACCAAACGTAAAAATAAAAAAAGACAATATCCCCCTAGAAAATCATCTCTTGAAAGACGTGAACAATCCCAAGCATGTTCAGGGGGAATAATGCCAAAACAGGGGATAATAACAAATCCTGGTGGTACACCTACTCCATCCTATCCATCTGTCTCTACCCAACCCTTTTCATTTGGGATTCCAGGCCAGGGACAGAATGTATTTCAAACACAAACATTACAAACATCTACCCAGGCACTTCCTCCCCCCTCAACAAACATGGGAGAGAGGACCCCAAATATTGCCCCACTTTTTTTAGGACAACCAGGGGTCCAACGGAGGGACCGAGAGAGATGGGGCTACAACAAATAGAGGATAGGACACGAAATGAGGAAATAGATGAGAAACAGATTATAAATCTATCTAACTATACTCTAACACCATCAGAAAAATCACTTTTATCAAAAGGCCTTACCTTTGCCCCGGTCCCCCAATGTGATAAATTCCTTTGGATCAAAGATGTGAACCTCTTCGCACGCAAACTGGCCCTACATAAGGTACATAAAAAAGAAGAACAGGATGCTCGTACATTATATGAGAAGGAAAGGAGATGTGTAGAAACGCTAGAGGCTTTACAGAAGGAGAGTGAGGGTCATCAAATTCAACCTGACCCCCCCTTCTCGACCTTGAAACCTAGATCTAGAACCACACCACAATTCACACAATTTAATGAAATAGAGACCTTTGTACAGCTGGTCACACAGGACATCAAATCATTGCAGATGAGGAAGGAACATATCGAACCAAATCTGAACACCCAGGAACAAGAAGCCCTGGAAACCCTAAAGAAAAATGAGGGGATCATAATTAAATCTAGTGATAAAGGGGGCAATATAGTTATTCAAGACCGCAAAGACTATATAGATATGGTATTAAAAATCTTAGAAGATAAACAGACGTACCATCTTCTACCTAATGATCCAACAAAAGAATACTTAAATGACTTGAAAAATCTACTACAGGAAGCTCTTCAGACTAATATAATAACTAAGGAAGAATATCAATACCTCTTTAATAAAAACCCCACGATTGCTACCTTCTATTCATTACCGAAGGTGCATAAGAACAGAAAACCAGTACCAGGTAGACCGATTGTGTCTGGCAATGATAACTTAACACAAGCCTTAAGTGAATATATAGATCAAATCCTACGACCTTTTGTTACCACCCTACCTTCTTATATAAAAGATACTAAAGACCTCCTCCTTAAAATAAACGACATCACAATTACAGAAGGCACTTTTTTAGCTAGCCTTGATGTCGAATCACTGTATAGCAACATAAAACATTCACAGGGGATACACGCAGCTGAATATTATTTGAGCACCCGTAGTCAAAATTTTGTTAGGCACAATAATTTTGTATTATTATCACTTAAATTTATTTTAGAGCACAATTTCTTTGTCTTTCAAGGACAATATTATAAACAAATTAATGGCACTGCGATGGGGACGTCTTGCGCCCCTACCTACGCAAATTTATTTTTGGGGTGGTGGGAGAATTGTCACGTCTTTACGGAAGGGATGTCGTCTTATATCTGCCACATTTTATTTTGGGGCAGATATATTGACGACATCCTGATTCTGTGGGATGGTGACCGTACACAGTTTCAGGAATTTGTCCAGACGCTAAATCGAAATAATATAGGCATGAAATATACACATGAAATTCAAGATCATGAAATAGTGTTTTTGGACTTAAAAATAAGAAAAACAGAAGGAGGCCAATTGGTGACAGAAGTCTTTAGGAAACCTACATCGACAAACAGCTACCTGCATTGGGACAGTTGGCATCCAGTTCCCCTTAAGAAAGGGATTCCCATAGGACAATATCTGAGAGCACGTCGTAACTGTTCGGATGAAGCCTCCTTTTCTCGGGAGAGTCAACAACTGCTTCAAAGGTTCAGTAAAAGGGGTTACCCCAAAAGATCTCTGAGGAAAGCATATAATCGAGCTAATAAAACAAAGAGAGAAGATCTTTTAAAAGAGGCACCACCTAAAAGAAATGAGACCATCAGGTGCATAGGGACTTTTGATGGATACAATAATGAAATCTATAGTATCCTAAAAAAACACTGGCACATAATAAGGTCAGATAGAGATCTCAACATGGTACTTAGCACCAATCCGTCAGTTACATATAGACGAGGTCCCAATCTCAAGGATCAATTGGTCCATAGTCACCTCATGGAAGAAGGAGCCAAATGTAGCAGAAAAGTTGAGAGATATCATGGATCAGCCCCATGCGGGGACTGCTCCTTTTGCAGGTATATTCCACGCATAAAAAAATATGTCAACCCCGTGGACAAAAAGGAATATGAGATAAGGCAACTGATTACCTGCAAAACCCAAGGGGTAATCTATCTAGCTTCTTGCCCTTGCCCGAAACTATATGTGGGCAAAACCACACAGGAGCTGCGACGTCGGATATCGGGCCACCTAAGCACTATAGAAACAGGGAAAGACACAGCAATAGCCAGACACATCAAGTACTTCCATAACAACAAGAGTACAGTACTGCGCTTCTGGGGTATAGAGAAAATATCCCTAGGACCAAGAGGAGGCAGTCTTGATAAAAAATTATTACAGAGTGAGGCTAGGTGGATACACAGACTGGATACAATGAGTCCACGAGGACTAAATGAAGGATTTTCCTTCACGGCATTTATATGATTATAGATGTATATATAGGAAATGGAAGTTCCTCCCTCCCTCTATGTAAGAGTAAAAATTAAGAAAGAGGGGAGGAAAAAGAAAAAGAAAAAAGAGAAAAAAGAAATAGTATACAAACAAAAGACCTCGAAAAATCCCACAGTTAATACAATAATACTACTATTCAATGAAACGATAAGGGTAATTTACCTTTTGAATGTACAAATATTGATATGAACATGGATATAAATAATTAAAAATAAATAAAATAAAAATATAAATATATGGTTTACTTACCTGGAGAAAGGGAAGGAGAAAATCAATCCTTCCGGTATTCTGAAAAAACGCCCCTTCTCCCCTTCTTCTTCACCCCTAAAATGAGGAGAAAATGAATATAATATATAAAAAAAGAAGATCAGAAATTGTACAATCAAAGATTTTAAAGAATCAAGTCCCCAATATATACGGATAGTCGACAAGCCATAATATTGTCTTTGAAATAAACAGTGACATATGGTGAGTAATAATGTGGCAAAATTCTAACAGCCAGGCGAGCTGTAGAATTAGCTGTAGAAACATAGACAATAATGATATAACTTGAAAGTGTCGACGTATATATGGATACCCTACTTAGATTAATAAGCAGAGAATATAGTCTATACCCTAAGATATGTATACCAGAAACCCAAAAAGAGAGAAAAAAAGAAAAAAAGAAAAAAAGAAAAAAAAAGAAAAGAAAAAAAGAAAAATAATCGGAAGTAAAAAAGTTTACATATTCCTAAGAGACATCTGGAAATATATTGGAGAAGTTGTAGGTAATAACCTCTAAGTATAGGGGTATGCATAATAGCCGTTATTCAATGGGGTCTCAACAGAAGTGCTTGCATATGCGCAGTAGACGTCTCTGAACGGGACGTGATTAGAAGTTCTGACGCATGCGCAATTGGCACATAGAGCAACAAAAAAAGAGAAAAAAATCTTCTAAGTACCGACGCATGCGCACGCGAAGGGGGTGACGCGAGTATATGACGTGAGAGAAGCGTCCAAGGCACCGGACAGGCTGATCAAGCTGTCACACGAGCTCTGAATGGGGATAGGGCAGAGGATGACTAAGAGCCCACCCCGAACAGGTATAAGCATTTACTTACGAAGCGCTCGTGTTGATAGTAGCTCCATCCCCTGATGAAGCCACATCTAGTGGCGAAACATGTCGGGGGAGCTCTAGCTTGACATCTTTTTAATTAGGTGTGTGATAGACTTGGCGTCTGAGTAGTGAAAACTGCAGATTCACTAACACTCGGACGCACCTAGCGGCAGAGGCTACACCTATAGAACGTTAATAAGGAACATTTCCTAAACGATATATATAATTCTATCGCTGAACAATTCCTATGATGGTAGTGATACCTTAGGTGGCGCCAGTGGGAATCATCCCAAAGCAATTTAGGATACACTCATGGGAATTTAATACTACTGCCGTCAGTATCATCACAGCACCTAGAAATTTTAAAAAGTTTTTCTTTCTTTTCTTTCTCCTGTTTTGTATTAGTTTAATTGAAAGAAATAAATGTTAAGTTTTATTTGACCAGAAACAGGAGCTTTGTAGCCTTAGGCTATTTGAATAATATTATTTCTAAATCCTGGGTCCAAAGGGGTCTATGAAAAAGAAAGAAGACACAGTGTGACACTTCTCTCTATATCTTTATACATAGTATATAGATATATAGATCACCATATTATCTATCATTTGCCCCAACCAGATTAGTCAGGTAGGAAAAAAAAAAGAAAGAAAGATAAGGGTATCTCTCTCTCTCTCTCCCTCTCTCTCTCTCTCTCTCTCTCTCATTCTCTCTCTCTCTCTCTCTATATATATATATATATATATATATATATTGTACACGTCACATCCAGGTAAATTGAAAAAAGTGGTGTCCTTTAGTGATGTTTCAGTTCTTTTACTGGAAATAATCCGCTTAACCCCTAGTAAGAGAACTGAAACATCACCACTTGGGTGAATAACAGACACCACTTTTTTTTTTTTTTTCACTTCACCTTGATGTGACGCAGCCTTTCTTCATATATATAGTGTACATATATATATCAAAAGGAAAATTCAACCCACCGTCTTGAAATACAAGTTTCAGAAAGCGGACTGAAACGTTGCATGGGTGAATAAAGGACCTCACATTTTTTTCACCGATTGGAAGTGCTGCAGTCTTTTCTTCTTTGTATTTCAAGACGGTGGGTTGCGTCTTATTGCGGGCAATCCATACTTTGGTTACAATTTTGTGCTGCCTTGAATTTTCCTTTTGATATCTATACAGTATATAAAAAAAAAGCAGTGTCACATCCAGGTAAATTAAGTGGTGTCCTTTAGTGATGTTTCAGTTCTTTTATATAATCTGCTTAGTACCAGTAAGAGAACTGAAATATCGCTACTTGGGTGAATATAGGACGCCACTTTTTCACTTTATCTGGGAAAAATGTGACACCGATTTTTTTATCTTTTTTATACAGCAGATAATTGGTAAGGCACACGATTTATTCCTACACTGAGAGTGCTGCCCTAATTTTTTTTTTATATATATATATATATATATATATATATTTTTTTTTACTAACTTGATTAGGCAGAAATGGAAATAAAGTGACAGACAGAGTGATAGCAGTTTAGGTGGGGATCAACCATCTGACAGATAAGTCTCATTCACACATCCGTGTCCGTGCCCGTGCTCAAATCTGTGAAAATGTGGTCAGTGATGCATCCATAAAGGATCTGTCTTAGTTTTTTCGTTCTAATAATCCACGAAACACGGATGGCATTCTGCACACTTGCATGGAACACTGATGTGTGAATGAGGCTTTAGAGAAGAAAAAAAAGCCGCACAATATCCAATTTCAGTGAAAAGAGTAGTGTCCTTTATTCACCCATAAAGTTGGATGTGCTGCGGCTCATGCACATGACCGCATGAATTTTGCAGTCCGCAAAACAAGGATCCGCAATAAAATGTATAACTGCATGACACCTGTGTTGCATCCCTTTTACACAAGCGAGCTCCACACATTAGTCTCTCAGCACGTGTCAGCAAGAGCACCCATCCTGACCTTCCAGCACTGACGGGGTTACATAGCATTATATTGATTTATGATGCAGTGTAACCCTTGCATAATGCTGTCAGTGTTACTGTATACAATACATTCCAAAACTGTAAGGCCCAGTTCACACTTCAGTTATTTGATCAGTGATTTCCATCAGTTATTGTGAGCCAAAACTTGTAGTGACTCCTACTCAGAGATCAGCTATGATGGAAAGATTTGCACCTAGTTTTGGCTCACAATAACTGATGGAAATAACTGACCAAAAGTCACATAGGGCTAATTAGGTTGCAAGGGGGGGGGGGGGGGGGGTCACTCACATAAGCGTTTTGATTTCCGTATAACATGGTTATAATGAAAAATAACAGAATTGGTATAACGAAAAACAAAAGGAACACTTTCTGTTTTAATCCATCCTAATATAGTTAAATGGAGAATAAATAATAGTGTTCACTGATAGTTATTTTTTAAATTTTATTTCAGAAATATGTCTCAGAAACAGTACAGTGCAGATGAGGCTTACGAACTGCTGTGCTTAGACAGTGAGCTGTCTGATAACACTGATAGTGATGTCAGTTTCTGTGGTTTTGAGGAGAGCGACACAGAGAGCTCTGACAGTAGTGTGCATGCTGGACGATTATCAAAGAGGTGCAGAACCACCAAACCACAAAATTCTGACACGCCTACCACCAGCAGAGACGTGCCAACTACAAGTGCACCAAGTTCAGACACGCCTAGCACCAGCAGAGATACACCAACTTCCAGCAGAGAGGCACAAGTGCCTGAAATGCTCCCTCAAATTGCATCTCTGAATTGGCAACCCCCAAGTACGGGCATCCCGTTTGTCCCAGAATTTAATGCTGTACCAGGTATTACAGTGGATGTAACTGGATTTTACCCACTACAGTTTTTTCAGCTGTTTTTCCCGGACAACCTTTTTGAGCTTTTTGTAAAAGAGACAAATTTATATGGTGCTCAATATATTTCAAATAACCCCTCCTCTTACTATGCCCGGCCTGGACAATGGACACCCACAAATGTGGAAGAAATGAAAAATGTTTTGGCCTTAACATTTTCAATGGGTATCGTAAAAAAAACTACAATGCGGTCTTATTGGGAGGCAAGTCCCATCCATAGCACCCCAAGTTTTGCAACTGTTATGTCCAGACAGCGATATGAAATACTCCTCAAGTTCTTCCACTTCAATGACAACAGTCAGTGCCCCTCAAATTCTTCTCCGGATTACGACCGGTTATATAAAATTAGGCCGCTTCTTGATTACCTGTCAGAAAAATGTTTAACGGTTTATACCCCCTCTGAAAATGTCTCAGTTGATGAGTCACTTGTAAAATTTAAAGGAAGGTTACATTTCAAGCAATTCCTTCCATCCAAGCGGGCCAGATATGGCATCAAACTTTACAAGTTGTGTGAAAGCACAACAGGTTACACTTCTGCATTTCGAGTGTACCAAGGGAGGGACAGCGAATTAAACCCCCAAGGATGCCCAGCTGGTTTAGGAGCAAATGGAAAAGTTGTCTGGGAACTAATGGGTCCTCTGTTACAAAAGGGATACAAATTATTTATAGACAATTATTACACAAGCATTCCCCTTTTCCAGAGCCTGCAAGAAGCAAATACGGGAGCATGTGGCACATTCAGGAGAAATCGCAGAGGTTTTCCACAATCCCTGCTGGCAAAAAAACTACAAAGAGGACAATCTGATGCCCTTCGTAGTGGCAACCTGCTGGCACTACGCTACAAGGACAGAAAAGATGTACTTATGCTAAGTACGATTCACACAGAAGCCACAGTGCCAGTTAGAGAAAGGGGGTCAACGACCGATAAACAAAAACCGACTTGCATACTAGAGTACAATAAGTACATGGGGGGCACTGACCTGTCTGATCAGGTACTTAAACCATACGAGGTAATGCGCAAGTCCTATGTATGGTATAAAAAGTTATCCATCTATTTGCTACAGATGGCAATGTACAACTCCTATGTGCTGTACAAAAAGTCTGGGGGAACACAAACATTTCTTTGCTATCAAGAAATAGTTATTGAGAAATTAATGTACCCCATTAGAGGCCCCACCCTACCACTGGAAGCAGAAGAAATCAGGAGATTAGTTGAAAGGCACTTTATTGCAGCTATACCCCCAACACAAAACCAAACACATCCACAAAGGAGGTGCCGTGTCTGCTCAAAAAGAGGCATCAGACGAGACACAAGATACTTTTGCCCTGACTGCCCCTCTCGGCCAGCACTGTGTATTGGAAACTGTTTTAAAGTGTATCATACACGGGCACGCTTTTAAATTTTCTTGATGAAGAAAAAATATATATAATGCTGTTCTCTTTTGGTATTTTTGGTACATAAAGTACTTATACTAGTATTTATTTATTTTTGTAGTTTGCTAAATCAGCAGCATAGTGAAAAAATGCAGTTTTGTTACATGTTCCAACAAAAGGTGTAAAAAATTGAAAAAGTTATTTTACAATAAACCTCTTGTTGAATACTTTGTATTGTCTATTTTACCCAGTAGTGTCCTTTTTGGGTGATTTTTTTATGTTTTTGCTGCATAGGGCCACTGCAAAGACAACATGCTGCTATCTGATAGACTATGGAAAAAATGGCACTTTAAAGCTGAAAGGTATGCCTTTACTTCTGGGCGCCATAAAGTGCCCTGGGAATGGGCGACGTACACAATTGGGGTGTCATTTTGTGCAGGAGAGTTTCCTGCATTGATATTGGGGTGCTTTTTCTTGATAGCTTGCAGCATGTTTGCAGTAATTTGGGCTAAATTAGCAGCAAAGTGAAAAAATTCCATTTTTTTTTTTTGTTCCATTTTCCAACAAAAAGTGGGAAAAAAATGGAAAATGGCATTTTTACAATATACCCCTCGTTGAATACTTTAAGATGTCTATTTTACCCAGTAGTGTCCTTTTTGGGTGATTTTTTATGTTTTGGCTGCATAGGGCCACTGCAAAGACAACATGCTGCTATCTGATGGACTATGGAATAAATGGCACTTTAAAGCTGAAAGGTATGCCTTTACTTCTGGGCCCCATAAAGTGCCCTGGGAATGGGTGACGTACACAATTGGGGTGTCATTTTGTGCAGGAGAGTTTCCTGCATTGATATTGGGGTGCTTTTTCTTGATAGCTTGCAGCATGTTTGCAGTAATTTGGGCTAAATTAGCAGCAAAGTGAAAAAATGCTATTTTTTTATTTTTTGTTCCATTTTCCAACAAAAAGTGGGAAAAAATGGAAAATGGCATTTTTACAATATACCCCTCGTTGAATACTTTAAGATGTCTATTTTACCCAGTAGTGTCCTTTTTGGGTGATTTTTTATGTTTTGGCTGCATAGGGCCACTGCAAAGACAACATGCTGCTATCTGATGGACTATGGAAAAAATGGCACTTTAAAGCTGAAAGGTATGCCTTTACTTCTGGGCCCCATAAAGTGCCCTGGGAATGGGTGACGTACACAATTGGGGTGTCATTTTGTGCAGGAGAGTTTCCTGCATTGATATTGGGGTGCTTTTTCTTGATAGCTTGCAGCATGTTTGCAGTAATTTGGGCTAAATTAGCAGCAAAGTGAAAAAATGCTATTTTTTTATTTTTTGTTCCATTTTCCAACAAAAAGTGGGAAAAAATGGAAAATGGCATTTTTACAATATACCCCTCGTTGAATACTTTAAGATGTCTATTTTACCCAGTAGTGTCCTTTTTGGGTGATTTTTTATGTTTTGGCTGCATAGGGCCACTGCAAAGACAACATGCTGCTATCTGATGGACTATGGAAAAAATGGCACTTTAAAGCTGAAAGGTATGCCTTTACTTCTGGGCGCCATAAAGTGCCCTGGGAATGGGTGACGTACACAATTGGGGTGTCATTTTGTGCAGGAGAGTTTCCTGCATTGATATTGGGGTGCTTTTTCTTGATAGCTTGCAGCATGTTTGCAGTAATTTGGGCTAAATTAGCAGCAAAGTGAAAAAATTCTATTTTTTTATTTTTTGTTCCATTTTCCAACAAAAAGTGGGAAAAAATGGAAAATGGCATTTTTACAATATACCCCTCGTTGAATACTTTAAGATGTCTATTTTACCCAGTAGTGTCCTTTTTGGGTGATTTTTTATGTTTTGGCTGCATAGGGCCACTGCAAAGACAACATGCTGCTATCTGATGGACTATGGAAAAAATGGCACTTTAAAGCTGAAAGGTATGCCTTTACTTCTGGGCGCCATAAAGTGCCCTGGGAATGGGCGACGTACACAATTGGGGTGTCATTTTGTGCAGGAGAGTTTCCTGCATTGATATTGGGGTGCTTTTTCTTGATAGCTTGCAGCATGTTTGCAGTAATTTGAGCTAAATTAGCAGCAAAGTGAAAAAATTCCTTTTTTTTTTTTTTGTTCCATTTTCCAACAAAAAGTGGGAAAAAATGGAAAATGGCATTTTTACAATATACCCCTCGTTGAATACTTTAAGATGTCTATTTTACCCAGTAGTGTCCTTTTTGGGTGATTTTTTATGTTTTGGCTGCATAGGGCCACTGCAAAGACAACATGCTGCTATCTGATGGACTATGGAAAAAATGGCACTTTAAAGCTGAAAGGTATGCCTTTACTTCTGGGCGCCATAAAGTGCCCTGGGAATGGCCGACGTACACAATTCAGATATTCTATATGTCCTGATCAGTAAGGTAATATATTTTGGTATCAATATTTGCATTTGTACTACTAATCAAGGGATTGTAGTGGCCAAATTAACAAAATAAAGTTAAAAAAATGACTTTTTTCACTATTTCTCTGCTCATAATAATAAAAAAAACACAGTAATTTATTAAATCAGTCAATAAAATATTTACCCTATGTGTCTGTGAAAAAATAAAGTCAAAACAGTTATGATATGCAAAGCACTTGTAAAGATATTATAATTTAAAACAGTGCATACCAGAACTGTCAATTTTGACCTGGACATTGGGGCATCAATGACCCTTGGTCATGAAAGGGTTAAAACACGACTTAATAATACACGTTCTCCGGCACAAAAGACTTTGCAAATTGATTGTCCATGAATTTCCATCGAAGATTGGGATAATATATTGGCGTAATTAAGTTTGCTTTCTGATAATTTTGATCAAGTTTTGGTTCAATTTAATATTTAAATGCGAGTGTATGTGTGTATTTCCGCTAGAGGAATCCTTACCGTCGCATTTACAATCACGAAATTTGGCACACAGGTAAATCAGGTGTCCAGGAAGGTTTTAGACCAGGTCTCAGCTCTCTAGGATATATTGTTCCTGAGATATTCCCAGAAAATATGCATTAACCAATAGAAACTTGGTCACATGACCCTTATCAGCCAATAGAAGCTTGCAGGTCCTCTAGCCTCCACATACACAGTTTTACTCCAGGTTTCCATAACAACCCAGCCATTTTTCTTCACTGCTGTAGGAGAGCTTTAAAGGAAATTTGTCACAAGGATAATTGCTATTGAAGTAAAGCCATGGCCTAATAGCACTTAGTACCTTATTTCCAGATGTGCCTTTGTTCCAGCAATAGATGTTTTTGTCCTCTGAAAATCCAGTTTATTTGGTATGCAAATGAGCCAGTAAGATGCCCAGAGAGGTGTCACTCTTGCAGGGTGGACACGCCCCCTACCACAATGTGTCCACCCTCAAAAGACTTAAAACCCCGCCTCCAGGTCCATATAAGCCACGCCCATGATATTTTTAGGCAATGCCCCCTCCCACTCCTGAGCCAACGGGGATTGAAAAAATGAAGGTGAAAATCAACTTCTGTCAGCTGCAGGGGTGGGAGGAAGGGTTACTTTCTCCCTGCAGCTCACACTCAGACAGCACAGTGCTGCTGTCTTAGAGTGAGCTGTTCAAAAGGACATGCCCCCGATCCAGTTAGGACACGCCCCCGATCCAGTTAGGACACGCCCCCTCCCACTCCTCAGCCGACTGAAATGGAAAAAATGAAGGTAAACAACTTCAAAAACTCAAAATGCAATCGCACTCTGCAACCAGCACTCTGCCCTGCCTTTATGCTGGATGTTGAATAAGGCATTGGTGTACATTTTGGCCAAAGCGTAATAAGCCACTCACCACGTCAAGGTCGCCTTAATGAGTAGTCTCTAACACTAGTTCCTACCTTTTATGGGCTATGACAGCCACACAAAGTCCAGGGAGCGCAGGTACAGCATGCACGCCAAGCACACTCTGCTTTTAACCCCGTCCAGTGCCATTACAACTTTCATCGGATCCAGGGATGCAAGTACCAACATGCATGCTGAGCCCACTATATACTTCTCCTGGAGCCTAATGGCTACTGGTAGGTGCTATATAAGCAGACTCAGTTTTATACTGACTTTAAAACCAGCCTCCAGGGCATACTAACTGGTCAGGTGTGCATGACTGCTTGGAGATTGCCACACCTCCAATATATACTACAAAGAAAAACTATGGGGGATTCAGCCCGCACAACCCCTAGCAGGTGCAGATTGCTATGGCGAAATACAGATACAAATGCAAAAACACAAAATGCAATCGCACTCTGCAACCAGCACTCTGCCCTGCCTTTATGCTGGATGTTGAATAAGGCATTGGTGTACATTTTGGCCAAAGCGTAATAAGCCACTCACCACGTCAAGGTTGCCTTAATGAGTGGTCCCTAACACTAGTTCCTACCTTTTATATCAACTGCAGAGGTGGGAAGGAGGGTGGCTTTCTCCCTGCAGCTTACACTCAGACAGCACAGTGCTGCTGTCTTAGAGTGAGCTGTTCAAAAGTATACGCCCCTGATCTGGTTAGACCACGCCCCCTCCCACTCCTCAGCCGACTGAGATTGAAAAAATGAAGTTTAAAATCAACTTCTAGCTCCCGCTAAGCCACACCCAGATCTAGTTAGGCCATCCACTTCTGTCAGCTGCAGGGGTGGGACGGAGGGTGACTTTCTCTCTGCAGTTCACACTCAGACAGTACAGTGCTGCTGTCTTAGAGTGAGCTGTTCAAAAGGACACCCCCCGATCCAGTAAAGGCCACTGTTAAGGGTGCGGTCCCCTGTTAAGGTCACTGTCAAGGGGGTGGTATGCTGTGAAAGTCACTGTTAAAGGGGAAGGCTGCTGTAAATGTCAAAGTTAAGGGGGTGAGCTGCTGTGGAGGTCCAATTTTAAGGGACGGGGCACTGTGGGGGCTCAGTGTTAAGGAGTGGGGGCTATGGAGGTCACTGTTTTGGGGGCGGGGTGCTGTAGATGTCACTGTTATAGCGGATAGTGTTGATATCTTTTAACGACACACACAAATATTAAATGAAATAGATTCATTATACTTGAGCGAAGCTGGGTCCTTCAGCTAGTATTTAATAAATTTAATGATAAAAATTAGGTGTTGCCTAAGACAGAAGAGAATCCGCCAGTCTTCGGTTTATTCAACGACGTGGTTAGAATGTAGAAAGCGTTCCAAAAAACGATTTCTCTCCACCTGGAGACGAATCCTGTCAAGATTGATGCAAGTGAGGTATCGGCTGCTCATCGAACCAGATACTTCTGGTAGAACCTGCCTGGCATGAATAGGCCTCTAGTAGCTACAGACAATGAGAAGACAAAGCGTCAAGATAGCTTTGAGCCCAGAAGAGCCGCAAAGTTCATCAAGATACGTCACTAAAGATTTTACTGCATATAACTGCAGTGCTGAACGCTGAATAAAATTTGTTTTTCAACTGAAATACGTCAATAAAGATTTTACCACATATAACCGCAGTGCTGAACTCTGAATAATTTTTGGAGCGTCCCGGTCATCGCCCCACTGAAGGATAATTTTGAAAGTGTGCAGAAGCCACACGGGGACCCCACGCTGCAGATTTATCATGGAGATTTTACTGCATATAACCGCAGCGCTGACCACTGAATTAATTTTGTTTTTCGATCGAAATACGTCAATAAAGATTTTACCACATATAACTGCAGCGCTGAACGCTGAATAAAATTAGTTTTTTGATGGAACAACGTCCATAAAGATTTTACCACAAATATTACTGCAAAAGTTAAAGCTGAATAAATGTAGTTTTTCTACCAAAATACTTCAATAAAGATTTTACTGCATATAACCGCAGCGCTAAACGCTGAATAAAATGTATTTTTCGACCGAAATACATCAATAAATATTTTACCGCATATAACTGCAGCGCTGAACACTGAATAACATAATTTTTTGACCGAAATACGGCAATAAAGATTTTACCACTAATATTACTGCAAAAGTGAACGATGAATATATTTAGTTTTTGTACTGAAATTATAATAACTGCAGAAGTAAAAAGTGTATATATTTTTCTTTTTGTACTGAAAAAGGCCAGTGTTACGCTGAGCGCTCCGGGTCCCCTGCTGGCCTCGGAGCGCTCACAGCGTATGCCCCCAGGCAGCACTCCAGTGTCTCGGCGTGTGCGTCCTCGCTCTCTAGGGCGCACGTGCGCCGGGACTCTTAGATTCAAAGGGCCAGTGCACCAGTGATTGGTGCCTGGTCCAAAAGGGTTATTAAGGGTTAAGGTTTGTGAGAGGCAGTGCTGACTTAATTAGGCTGCACCTGTGCACTGCCCATTTATACCTTCTCCTCCCACAGCTTCCTGCCGGATCTTTGTGCCTTGTGCCTCAGAGAAAGCGTTCCACTGTGTTTGTTTGCCTTGCCTGTTGCCGAACCCGTTGCTACCGTCTACTCGCCTTTGAACCTTTGCCGCCTGCCCTGACCTCTGCTACGTCCGACTACGCTCTTGCCTTCTCCCTGTGTACCACGCCTTATCAGCTGCCAGAGAGGTCGAGTTGTTACTAGGGGACAAGACCTGGTAGTTACCGTCGCAGCAAGTCCATCCCGCCTTGCGGCGGGCTCTGGTGAAGACCAGTAACTGCTTAGAACCGGTCCTTTAGTACAACCCGCGCCATCACCTCTCTGGTCCAGAGGATCCACTACCTGTCCTGCCGGTACGTGACAGTAAGATCCGGCCATGGATCCCGCTGATGTTCCCCTGCCAAGCCTAGCGGACCTCACCACTATTGTGGCCCAGCAGGGTCAACAGCTGGCCCAGTTGACCGCTATGTTGCAGCAGCTCCTGCCTTCTCAGCAACAGCCAGCTCCTCCGTCTGCTCCTGCTGCGTCACCTCCGCCTGCAGTTGCCACCGGTTCCAGAATCCGTTTGTCCCTACCAGACAAATATGACGGAGATCCTAAGCAGTGCCGTGGGTTCTTGTCGCAGTGCTCTCTCCACCTCGAGCTTCTGTCCGACCAGTTTCCTTCTGAGCGAGCCAAGGTAGCCTTTATTCTCAATTTGCTCTCCGGGAAGGCCCTGGCCTGGGCTACACCACTATGGGACCGCGCAGATCCTGCCACCGCTTCCGTCCAGAGCTTCTGCCTAGAGTTCCGGAATGTTTTTGAGGAGCCTGCCCGGGTTACCTCCGCAGAGACTGCCTTACTAAATTTGACCCAAGGAGGTTCTTCCGTGGGTGACTATGCCATTCAGTTCCGCACCCTGGCCTCTAAGCTGAACTGGAACAATGAAGCCCTTTGCGCCACCTTCAAGAAGGGACTTAATAGTGAAGTAAAGGACGTTCTGGCTGCACGTGAGCTTCCTTCCACTCTTAGTGACCTCATCTTGCTGGCCACTAGGATAGACAAACGTTTCGCCGAAAGACAAGAGGAACTTCTCCTTGAAAAGGAAAAAGCTCGTCCTAGACGCTTTCCTCGTCTGGCTCCCGTTTTTCTGCGTCCACCTCAACCCGCTACTGGGCTTTCCGCCGTGGAAGCCATGCAGGTGGATCAGTCACGCCTGACTCCGCAAGAACGAAGCCGCCGCAGAAACGAGAACCTGTGTCTGTACTGTGCCAGTACCGAGCACCTCCTTAGAGATTGTCCTCTCCGTCCACCGCGTTCGGGAAACGCTTGCACCTAGTAAACGTGGGAGAGGCGTTGCTAGGTGTGGATTCTTCCTCTCCACGTCTCATCATACCCGTGCAGTTGATCATCTCTTCCAAGTCCTCTTTCTCCGCAGCCGCCTTCTTGGATTCCGGTTCAGCTGGCAACTTCATTCACGCCTCCTTGGTTGACAAGTACCGTATTCCAGTAATCCGTCTACCCAAGCCGTTTTTCATCTCTACTGTTAACGGTGAGAGACTCTCTGCCACCGTGCAGTTCCGTACCCAGCCTCTGCAGATGGACATCGGAATATTTCATACCGAGACTATAGAGTTCTTTGTCCTTCCCTTCTGTTCCTCCGAACTCCTCCTGGGTCTGCCGTGGCTTCAACGTCATAGTCCTATCCTGAATTGGTCCACCGGTGAGATCCTGCGTTGGGGTTCCTCCTGTTCGGACCGCTGTCTCAAGCCTGCTCTGGTCAAACAGAACCCGCAAGTTTCTCCGCCTTCTGGGCTGCCCAAGCCATACCATTCCTTCGCGGATGTCTTCTGCAAGAAACAAGCTGAGGTCCTTCCTCCTCACCGATCCTATGATTGCCCGATCGACCTGATACCCGGTTCTACTCCACCTCGGGGCAGAATTTATCCTCTCTCACCTCCTGAGACTCTTGCCATGTCCGACTATATAGGTGAGAACCTACAGAGAGGATTCATAAGAAAATCTTCTTCTCCTGCTGGGGCCGGTTTTTTCTTCGTGACAAAAAAAGACGGCTCCCTCCGCCCCTGCATTGACTACAGAGGTCTTAATAAAATTACCATCAAGAACCGTTACCCTCTGCCTCTAATCTCTGAGCTATTTGATCGTCTCCGAGGGGCTAAGATCTTCACTAAATTCGACCTTCGAGGGGCCTATAATCTGATCCGTATCCGTGAGGGAGACGAATGGAAGACCGCCTTTAACACAAGGGACGGCCATTTTGAGTATTTGGTGATGCCCTTCGGCCTCTGCAACGCACCTGCTGTCTTTCAGGAATTCGTTAATGATATTTTCAGGGACTTACTTTACACCTGCGTGGTCGTATACCTGGATGATATCCTCATCTTTTCCTCCAATTTGGATCAACACAGGGTCCATGTGCAACAAGTTCTTACTCGTCTTAGGAGAAATCGCCTGTACGCTAAACTTGAAAAATGTCTTTTTGAACGGACCTCCCTGCCTTTCCTGGGATACATTATCTCAGCCCAAGGACTTCAAATGGACCCAGCCAAGCTCTCGGCGGTTCTGGATTGGCCACGCCCCTCTGGTCTCCGAGCCATACAAAGATTTCTGGGCTTTGCGAATTACTACAGGCAATTCATCCCTCACTATTCCACTCTGGTAGCTCCTATCGTGGCCCTCACAAGAAAAGGAGCTAACCCCAAATCCTGGCCTTCCCAAGCCGAGGAAGCCTTCCAGTCCCTGAAATGCGCCTTTGCCTCTGCACCCGTTCTCTCTAGACCAGATTCCACCAAGCCTTTCTCTCTTGAAGTGGATGCCTCCTCGGTGGGAGCCGGAGCTGTCCTCACCCAGAAGTCTTCCCGGGGCAAGACTTCTACTTGTTGCTTCTTTTCTAAAACATTCTCTTCCGCAGAGAGAAATTACTCCATTGGGGACAGGGAACTGCTGGCTATTAAATTGGCACTGGAGGAATGGAGACATTTACTCGAGGGCGCCACACATCCTGTGTACATCTTCACGGACCACAAGAACCTGGCTTATCTCCAGTCTGCTCAGAGATTAAATCCCCGTCAGGCTCGTTGGTCTCTGTTCTTCGCCCGCTTTAATTTTGAGATCCATTTCCGTCCGGCTTGTAAGAACATTAGGGCAGATGCTCTGTCTCGCTCCTCTGATGTGGTGGGCGACGAGTTAACACCTCGATATATTATCCCTCCAGAACGCCTTATAACAGTCGCTCCCGTGGACCTGCGCCTTCTTCCTCCTGGCAAATCCTACGTACCTCCACGTCAGCGGCTGTGAATTCTCAAGTGGGGCCACGCCTCCCCTTTTGCCGGTCATCCAGGGGTGCAAAAGTCTCTCCAACTAATCTCCCAAAGGTACTGGTGGTCTTCTCTAGAGAAAGATGTCTCGGACTTCGTCCAGGCCTGTATGATTTGCGCCCGGGATAAATCGCCTCGCCAGAAACCAGCGGGTCTCCTCTTGCCTCTACCCGTTCCTGAAGTTCCCTGGTCTCACATCGCCATGGACTTTATTACAGATCTTCCCTCCTCCCATGGCAAGTCCGTTATTTGGGTCGTGGTGGATCGCTTCTCCAAGATGGCTCACTTTGTACCCCTGCCCGGTCTACCCTCTGCACCCATGTTGGCCAAACAATTTTTCCAACACATCTTCCGTCTCCATGGTCTTCCCAAACATATTGTCTCGGATCGTGGGGTACAATTCGTCTCCAAATTCTGGAGGGCTCTTTGTGCTCAGCTCGGGATCAAATTGGACTTTTCTTCTTCGTACCATCCTCAGTCTAACGGCCAAGTAGAACGGGTGAACCAAATTTTGGGTGACTATCTGCGTCACTTTGTATCCTCACGCCATGACGACTGGGCTGATCTACTTCCCTGGGCGGAGTTCTCCTACAACTACAAACAATCCTCTGCCTCTAACAAGTCTCCTTTCTTTGTAGTTTTTGGCCGTCATCCTCTTCCACCTCTGCCGCAGTCTCCCACTCCTTCTTCTGTACCTGCCGTTGACAGTCTTGTACAGGATTTTTCCTCCATCTGGCGAGAAACCCACGCTGCTCTCCTCAAGGCTTCCGCCTGTATGAAGGTTCAAGCTGACAAGAGAAGCAGATCTCCTCCGGAATTTCGCCCGGGTGACAAGGTGTGGCTCTCCTCTAGGTACATCCGATTTAGGGTCCCAAGTTACAAGTTGGGCCCTCGTTTCTTGGGACCCTATAAAATCAAGAGTCGTATCAATCAAGTTTCTTATCAGCTCCATCTTCCTCCCTCCCTCCGAATCCATAACTCCTTCCATGTCTCCCTTCTTAAACCTGCTGTCTTTAACCGTTTTTCTCCCAAGCTTGTTTCTCCCACCCCTGTCGCCAGTACCTCCGATATATTCTCTGTCAAGGAGATCTTGGCGACCAAGATCTCCCGGGGAAAAAGATTTTTTTTGGTCGACTGGGAGGGCTGCGGTCCTGAGGAGAGGTCATGGGAGCCGGAGGAGAACATCCTGGACCGCAGTCTCATCCGCAAGTTCTTCGGTACCAAAAAGAGAGGGAGACCAAAGGGGGGGGGTACTGTTACGCTGAGCGCTCCGGGTCCCCTGCTGGCCTCGGAGCGCTCACAGCGTATGCCCCCAGGCAGCACTCCAGTGTCTCGGCGTGTGCGTCCTCGCTCTCTAGGGCGCGCGTGCGCCGGGACTCTTAGATTCAAAGGGCCAGTGCACCAGTGATTGGTGCCTGGTCCAAAAGGGTTATTAAGGGTTAAGGTTTGTGAGAGGCAGTGCTGACTTAATTAGGCTGCACCTGTGCACTGCCCATTTATACCTTCTCCTCCCACAGCTTCCTGCCGGATCTTTGTGCCTTGTGCCTCAGAGAAAGCGTTCCACTGTGATGTTTGCCTTGCCTGTTGCCGAACCCGTTGCTACAGTCTACTCGCCTTTGAACCTTTGCCGCCTGCCCTGACCTCTGCTACGTCCGACTACGCTCTTGCCTTCTCCCTGTGTACCACGCCTTATCAGCTGCCAGAGAGGTCGAGTTGTTACTAGGGGACACGACCTGGTAGTTAGCCGCCGCAGCAAGTCCATCCCGCCTTGCGGCGGGCTCTGGTGAAGACCAGTAACTGCTTAGAACCGGTCCTTTAGTACAACCCGCGCCATCACCTCTCTGGTCCAGAGGATCCACTACCTGTCCTGCCGGTACGTGACAGCCAGTAAACGATTTTAGCAGAAATAAATGCACTAGTGAAGTGTGTATTTTTTTCCTTTTGAACTGAAATAGGACACTGAACGCTTTCACCACATATAACTGCAGACGTGAAATGTGTATATATTTTTTCTTTTTGTACTCAAATAGGCCACTAAACCCTTTAAGTCATATTATCGCCGCCGACGTGAACTGAGAATATATTTTTCTTTTTGTACTGAAGTAGGCCAGTAAATGCTTTTAGCAGAAAAAAATGCACCAGTGAAGTGCGGATATATTTTTCTTTCTGTACTCTGGGGTTTCGCTCTGGTAGACAGGATTATCGGACGCAGTATAGAGGCAACAACAAGTTCTTTGGATCAAACAGTTCAGTGTTTTATTCACACTTTAGGCAAGTGAAAAGAAAAGCAGTCATAAACAAGCAAAAAGTCACCTTGCGGTGTTGGTGGCAATTCACACCATGCGGCAATTCTGCCTCAAAGAGTCTTTGAGCATAGCAGCACCAACCTGTTTTCACACCAAACAGGTAGCAAGCCTTCATCCAGACACAAGGCTTCCAGATCCCAACACAAAGACATGGCTTCTGAGCCCAGCTGCCTATTTAAGGACAGCCAGGTGTTGCCAAAATCCGGACCGACATTTAAATTCTGGTTCGGTGTTTGACCTCACCTGGCTGTAAATCAGATGGATGGAAAATACTTGTTTTCCCAGACCAAACCTCTCACTGTGTCACAGTACTGAAATAGGCCACTAAACGCCTTTGCCACAAATAACTGCACCAGTGAAGTGCGTATATTTTTTTGTTTCTATAATGAAATAGGCCACTAAACGCTTTTGCCACCAATAAGTGCACCAGTGAAGTGCGTATATTTTTTATTTCTATAATTAAATAGGTCACTAAACCCTTTTTGCCGCAAATAACAGCACCAGTGAAGTACGTATATTTTTTTCTTTCTATAATGAAATAGGCCACTGAACGCTTTTACCGCAAATAACTGCAACAGTGAAGTACGTATATATATTTCTTCTTTCTGTACTGAAATGCATTACGCATTACGGACAAGGATAGTACTGTTCTATTAGGGGCCAGCTGTTCCATTCCGAAAATACGGAATGCACACGGATTACATCCATATTTTTCGCAGATCCGCTTTTTGCGGACCGCAAAATACATACGGCTGAAGGGGTCCACAAATCTTGAGATGTGGTGCAGAACAGAAAGGAAGCACGTAACGGAACCGTTCCGTGCTTCCGTTGTGCAAAAATATAGAACTTGTTCTATCTTTTTGCGGAATGGACAGATGGGGTCCACTCAAATGGGGTCCGCGATCCGCATGCGGCTGGCCCACGGTCGGTGCCCGTGCATTGCGGCCTGCAATTTGCGGTCTGCAACACGGGCCCGGCCAGCACACGGTTGTGTGCAAGAAGCCTAACTCTACAGCTAACAGAAAGAATTAACTATGAGTGTTGGTTGTACACAGCAATAAATTGTAGCAGAGTCTGTAGTTCAGCAATTTCCTACACTCTTCGTGCACTCTCCCTCTCCATTATTGTCCTACACTCTGTTAAGTTTGCAGCAAAACTGTCCCTAGCGCATGAGCGTCTTGTCACCTCTCTCCCTATGCTCAGGTCACAGGAAAATGGCAGCGACCACACGGGATCAGGGTTTCATAGGTCTCTTCCTAGCTGTGACCTCACAGGGGATCAGCAGATTGGCTGGCTGCACAGCATTATAGGTGATCCAGCGTTCCCCAGCTTGTCACCTCTACATTTACTTTCGCTTTATAAAACCCGCAGCCGCGGTTTTAGGAAAACAGATTCGTTACCACAAAGTGCAGGGAAATTTGAATTTATTTAGAATTAAAGTTTTCCTAAACTTCGGATAGAATTCCCATTTGGATGCTTTGCCTCGCTCAAAACTACTGAGAAGCGTGCATCCATCTTGGATGACAGATGAAAAGCTAGGGATATAGCGTATCTGCAACTAAAAGGATGAAAAGGAGGGCACCATGTAAGTGAACTGTTCATTCCCCAGTTAATGTGAATTTTTTTCCTGAACCACATTCATACAGTGTGTTGAATCTAAACTGTTGCTAAATGGTGTATAAGATACCCCGATGCTGCAAGGAAGGAAAATGTTCCCTCCTGGCAGTCGCCACATAGCTAGCAAAGAACACTGCTGCTATTACATGCTGCAATGTCCTCCACAGCATTCTGACAGCGGTGTTCCGGCGGCAGATCGTGATTACATAGCACGATTTGCCGCTGGCAAATCCAAATCTTTCAGCACTCTGCCAGAATAGCCTGATGGATTGCAGCTCGCAGATATTAATATACCCTTAGATACACACCTCAGCAGACAGTATCACACATCACTTGTACAATATATGACTTGCTATGTTACAGGCTCAGTAGACATTATCACATATGATAGGTTTAGATACAGATGAGTTTTGATGTGCTTGGTGATTCAAGCTGTTTATTGCACTACTATATAGTGAGGGAAGAGCTTGTGGACTGTCCGTGATGTTATTTATAAACTGAGTAACAAATAGACTAGCAGGATTTATGTATGGTTGTAGAAACATGGTCACATTTGTGGTAAGCGTGGTTACTGCAGACTGAACAGTGTGAGAGAAAACAGGAAATAAGGAATGTAAACAGATTTGCCATGCCAGTCTGAAGCCCAGACAGGGGGAAAGAAAGCACAGAAATGAAAAACAGGTATTAGGGCATATGTATGCGTGGTGACGCATGTTATTTTGAGACAACCTCTTTAAGTTAATTTCACATATTCATCTCTCCTCTATGAACTCTAGAACTGTCCTTTGTTCTAGGCCGAAACAGCCTGCCAGAGTTCTCCGGGCTGCGTCTGCCCGCTGGACCCCATGGTAATGGGATCAGCATGAGATCTGGCCTCTACTCTGCAAGTATACCAGGAATCATCCGTAAAAAAAATGCTGCACTTGTTTTTTTTTTGTCCGGCTAATTCTCTACTGGAACAGCCTGCCAGAGAGGGCAGATATGTGAAATTAGCCTTATGGACCTTATGGTTTGTGCACTGGGGCACAGTCATGCTGGAACAGCAAAGAGCCTTTCTCAAACTGGTCCCACAAAGTTGGAAGCATACAATTGTCCAAAATGTAAATTTTGAAGCATTAAAGGGAACCTGTCACCTCCCAAAACCATCCCAAGCCGCCAGTAGTGCTTGCGTGTAGCCAGCAGTGTGTTTCTGATGATGCCTTTCTTCCTGAAGGAAAAAGTACTGAAAACGTTGTTTTATGTCCTGCCCGGCACTCTTCTCCACACATGCTTGAAGTCAAGGAGGGAGTGGCCTCCTTACTTCAAGTCACGGTAACCACGCCCCCCTTCCCTGCCCCTTCACTGTGACTGACAGCGCTTATGCAGAGAGTTCGGCAAAGCCAGCCAAACTGCCGGCTGTCAGTCACAGCAAAAAAGCAGGGAAGGGGGCGTGGTTACCATGACTTGAAGCAAGGAGGCTGCTGCCTCCTTGACTTCAAGCATGTGTGGAGAAGCGCTGGGCAGGGGATAAATCAAATTTTTTTGTACTTTTGCTGCATCTGCCTTCATGAAGAAAGGCATCATCAGAAACATACTGCTGGCTACACGCAGGTACTGCTGGTGGCTTGGGATGGTTTTGGGAGGTGACAGGTACCCTTTAAGATTTCTCTTCACTGGAACCAAGAGGCCTAGGCCAACCTCTGAAAAACAACCTGTAAGTGAGTGAGGGCATTGAGGCACTAACTAGATGCAAGAACTAGACAGTAAGGTGGTATCTGGCTGATTAATAGGTAAAACAGTTGGCAGCAAACGGCATCTAAGTGTGTAGACATGAGCAATGGGTAAGTACGGGCCATGGGCTGGGAACTGAGTCCTAGCGCATGTGCAATAGAAGCCTTCGACATCGGCACTATTATTATGAGCAGACGCAGTACCCAGTAATAAAAGGAAGAAAGACT
The DNA here is from genome assembly GCF_014858855.1 of Bufo gargarizans. Taxonomy (NCBI): domain Eukaryota; kingdom Metazoa; phylum Chordata; class Amphibia; order Anura; family Bufonidae; genus Bufo; species Bufo gargarizans. Next base: position 234,124,117 of record NC_058080.1, read on the forward strand.
AAGTCGCCTGACATGCGCAGATGCACGACATACTGGACGGTCGCAGAGGGATGTGCGTCATGGATATCGGGAGCGTGCACATCTGGATGATCACCAGGGACTGCCGGCTTGGTGCCCAGACATGCGCAGACAACAAGAGTGCCGGCAACGGGCACTAAGTGGTAGCACAACAGAAGTGGCGCAGGCGAATGCCCATTGGCCGGTGAGGCAGGGGGAGGAGCTAACATCGAGCCTCAACCGTAAGATAGACCAAGATAGGTCGGCTGTCCTGACTTAGAGCAACAGAGGTATAGATTGGTCTACAGAACTATGACACATATGGGGAGGTTTTAAAAGGTTGGCTCCGCCCCAAACACTATTCACTGCTCATACCCCTGAAGATGCCAAGGAATTGGTGAAACATGTCGGGGAGCAGAAAGTGCTATTAGGGTGTTTTAGGCAGCGGATGCCTAGCCAATACAGGGCTGGTAGATACATTGAAGAGGAGTGTATTCCACAAGGGGGAAATCGCTAGTGAGCAGCGCACTGTGGAAGAAACAGTGTGCATTAACTGAGCATAGAGGACTATAAAAGAATAGAGACCCTAACAACTAATAGGGAAGAGTGCCCCCTAGTGGATCCACCTTATAATCAGACCCTGAGTGCGTACAATACACAAGAGGCAGGCAGAGCTGATAATTTTAATTTTAGAAGTTCTATATGTTTTAATGATAAGAAATAAATGCTAAATTTTACAATCAGTAACACGTGTTAACCGAGGGACATCAATGGTCTTAATGACCAACTGTAAATAAAATGTATGTCAAGTCCCTACACGTGTTAGGGAGCTATATGTAAATTAAAATTGTCACTCTAGTGAACACATTTCCACTCCTGTGGTGGCCATCTTTACACCACTGCAACCTACGATTGGTATTGTTTTTGGTGATGTAAGGCTTTCATACAGTTGCTTGGCCTTAGAAAGCCAGGCCATGAAGATCCCAGCGCACAGTTTTTATGCTCATGTTAGTTCCAGAGTTGGTTTGGAAATCTGCAGTTATTGAGTGAGCAGAGTATTTGCAACTTTTATGCACTTTGTGCTTCAGCAGTCGGTAACATCGCACTGTAAGTTTACGTGGGCTGCCACTTTGTGACTTAGTTGTTATTGTTTCTAAACCCTTCCACTTTGCCATAATACCAAGAAATACATTTTTTGTAAAGGCAGACTGCGTGGCTAGGGGCTGGATTTTATACAATAGTGGCAATGGGACTGAATAAAACACTTGAATTCAATGAGTAAGAGCTGTGTCCCAATAGTATATAAGTTAGGTCTGATTTCATAGGAATCCAATTAACTTATATTGGAGAAACTGTAAAAAACCCATGCAACATGGAAGTTACATGCAAAAGTTGCTCAAGGTTGGAATCCAAATCAAGTGAGCAATATAGTATTTTAGGCTGGTTTTCTTATGTAGAAATTCTCCTGCTGCATTCCTATCCTACTTTTAACATTTCGCTTTTTGTTTCACAAAGTAATCTAAACTAAGCTATATTCAACTTTTTCAATAGGGAAGTTTTAAATGGAAGCAAGACAGAAAACAATGAAAAAATATGGGCATCTGTTTAGTGTCTATCCAAATGAATGCATTTGTAGAATTCAGCACTGCCAAATGGCTAACAAGACCTTAAATCCTATGTGACTTCTTTATATGATTGTATAATTGTTCCCAGAAATGAGGACCATAAAGCCCTATGTCATGTTCAACCATATTTAGGAGGAAGGAGACTGGTTGTAAAAATGACAAACATAATCCAAAATTATCCACTGTGACATTTATTTTGTAAGCACAACTGAAACAATAAAGTTTCAAAGTGATAAAACATACTCCCCGCTTCCCTTTTTCCTATGTCCTATAATTTGACCACAGCAGAGGTGCATATTTTTGGCTGCAATGTCAAAACATATTTCAGGATTTTATTTCAGGCTTTTTATGGCTAATTCAGGATTTTTATGGCTAATCCTTTAATCTGATTTATGGTAAGGTGTATGATCTGCATTATCGTTGTCACAAAAAGATCTAATAGATGAGATCACTGCTTTCTTCCATTGACTTTGGGTATGTAGCATTGCAAAACATTATTTTCACATAAAAAACTATATTTTTAGAATATTTTTATATGCATCCAAAAGAGTTCTGCCTTATTTATATTGTAAATGTAGGCCAGGAGAATATAAAAAATGTTGTAATATATCTTCCTTCTATTATCAGGCATCTACAGCTCCCCCTCCTCTTTACTTACTCTCAATTCACTGCTAAAATCTGTCTTAACCCCTTAATGACCAGGCTCATTTTCACCTTAAGGACCAGGCCATTTTTTGCAAATCTGACCAGTGTCACTTCAAGTGCTCATAACTTTAAAACGCTTTGACTTACCCAGGCCGTTCTGAGATTGTTTTTTCGTCACATATTGTACTTCATGACACTGCTAAAATTGGGTCCAAAAAGTTAATTTTTTTGCATAAGAAAATACAATTTTTACCAAAAATTTAGAAAAATTAGCAAATTTCAAAGTTTCAGTTTCTCTACTTTTGTAATACATAGTAATACCCCCCAAAATTGTGATGACTTTACATTCCCCATATGTCTACTTCATGTTTGTAGCATTTTGGGAATGATATTTTATTTTTTGGGGATGTTACAAGGCTTAGAAGTTTAGAAGCAAATTTTGAAATTTTTCAGAAATCTTCAAAATCCCACTTTTTATGGACCAGTTCAGGTTTGAAGTCATATTGTAGGCTTAGATAATAGAAACCTCCCAAAAATGACCCCATTCTAGAAACTACACCCCTCAAGGTATTCAAAACTGTTTTTTCAAACTTTATTAACCCTTTAGGTCTTCCACAAGAGTTAATGGCATATGGAGAAACAATTTTGAAATTTCTATTTTTTGGAAAATTTTCCAATATAATCAATTTTTTCCAGGAGTAAAACAAGGGTTAACTGCCAAACAACACTCAAAATGCGTTGCCCTGATTCTGTAGTTTGCAGAAACACCCCATATGTGGTCGTAAACTACTGTTTGGCCGAACGGTAGCACATAGAAGGACTCCAAAAGTGACTCCATCTAAGAAAGTACACCTCTCAAGGTATTCAAAACTGGGTTTACAAACTTTGTTAACCCTTTAGGTGTTCCACAAGAGTTAATGGCAGATGGAGAAACAATTTTGAAATTTCAATTTTTGGGAAAATTTTCCAATATAATCAATTTTTTCCAGGAGTAACTGCCAAACAACACTCAAAATGGGTTGCCCTGATTCTGTAGTTTGCAAAAACACCCCATATGTGGTCGTAAACTACTGTTTGGCCGAACGGTAGCACATAGAAGGAGGGGAACACCATATGGGTTTTGGAAGGCAGATTTTGCAGGACTGGTTTTGTTTATACCATGTCCCATTTGAAGCCCCCTGTTGCACCCCTAGAATTGAAATTTCAAAAAAGTGACTCCATCTAAAAAAGTACACCCCTCAAGGTATTCAAAACTGGGTTTACAAACTTTGTTAACCCTTTAGGTGTTCCACAAGAGTTAATGGCAGATGGAGAAACAATTTTGAAATTTCAATTTTGGGGAAAATTTTCCAATATAATACATTTTTTCCAGGAGTAACTGCCAAACAACACTCAAAATGGGTTGCCCTGATTCTGTAGTTTGCAGAAACACCCCATATGTGGTCGTAAACTACTATTTGGCTAAACGTCAGGACATAGAAGAAGGGGAACGTCATATGGTTTTTGGAAGGCAGATTTTGCTGGACTGGTTTATTTACACCATGCACCCTTTCAAGCAGGGGGGGGGGGGTGTCTGGGTTAGGGTTAGATGGATAGATGGAAGTTTGGAATAAAAGTACTTTTTTTTCCTAACTTACTTTTCCCTTCTTTCCCTGCCTAACGGTGCCTCTCCCTCACTGACCCTAACCTACCTGGGTGGCGATGGGTGCAGGAGGGTGATGGATGCCGATTAGGGGGACACAGGAGCTGGTGCTGGACGATGCTGCACGGTCAGAGTGCTGGACAGGAAGAGGAGGGGAGAGAGGAGCGCAGGAAGTTTGAATCTCGCGCCTCTCTCCCCTGCACCAATCAGAACCCTGGACAGCAGTGTTCAGCACCAGGGCCAGCACTGCCTCCTCAAATCCTCGGACTGCGATTGGTGGTGTATAATTACGCCACTGATCGCAGTCTTTTTCCAGTTTATCGGGTCGGCGTCCCGTTCCGATTAACCCTGCGGCGCCGGAATTCCGATTTTAAGTCAGGACGTACCGGTACGTCCTGTGTCCTTAAGGACTCAGGAAATAGGGCGTACCGGTACTTCCTATGTCCTTAAGGGGTTAAGTGAAGATGGACTGCCAGTTGACTAAAGGATCATATTACATCTATGGAAAAGGGAGGGGGGAGAAGGAGATGGGAGGGGCTGCTGGTCCAAGAGAGGCAGAAAGACTGACAGAGAGACTGCTGCTGGATTGTAGGTGATTTTCTGTCTAACTTTACTTTGGATTTACACCTAAAGTGCTTAGTTTTACTTTCCTGCTTCTCAGGGAGTGCCACAGAGAGTTAGGGAGAAGGTCTCCTGTATAGGGGCAGACATGACTCCACCCACCAGCTCAGAAAAAAATAGAATTACAGATAGATTGCAGAGGTGAAACCTCCTAAAAGAAAAATAAATAAACTCACATAATCTCCAGAAAAGTCTTATTCCTCACGTTTACACACATGACGACTTATTTCGACTTATTGTTTATGTCATCTAAACAGTTCTCATGTTATCAAAATGGTAGGATGTCGTTGACTTCTCATGTTTCTGTTATAAAACTAAAGAATACAAAACTAAGATACAACAGGAGTGTCATGCAGCTTGCAATAATGTCTTTGGTAAACTACTGGAGGGGGTTTAAATCTCATCCAGATTTCTCAGACGGGTGAGATAAAAGGAATCCAGAAGGCTGTATGTTTTAGCAAAGTATAGTTTGCTGAAACTGATTTATTCAGACTGTTCATGGGTTGGATTTTTTGATAGGATTGGTAGAGGGACCTACCATTCTACCCCCCTCCAGTACAGCTATTCCCCCGAGCCTGAGGTGTTCCCAGGTGTAGTCACTGGGATCATCACTGGGGAAATAAATAGAGGCCTCAGTGTCAGAATCTTGGAGCTGGTAGACCTGTCTCTTGTGAAAGGACAGGATTTTCATTTCACATTTATGTGTTATTTTGGTGTTGTGTCTTCACCCCAAATGCTTGTATAAATTGGATGCCTTGTTTTGTGCTGGATACAGAATAAATTGAGTTTGGACTTTTAAGACTGCTGAACCCAGTGATGTCTGTCATCATCGGCCCTGTTTATACACAGATCCTTACAAGCTATAAAGTTATTGCACAAAGAAAGAGATCACATACTGTATATCTAGTATGAATTCATTAAAATCTGGTGATCACGAATACAAAAAAAGCGCAAGATAAACCAGGCTATAACAAGTCAATTGATGAAAAATACAAGAAGTAGTCAATTATGTTATGACCAAGAATTTTATTCTGCCACGCGCTGCAATGCCAAGCACGTACTGGATGTTCCTTGGATGTTCCATGCTATAACTAGTGGCTGAACACTGGTTCAGCCTTAAAACTATATCTTCCTATCCATTCATACATGCTTTCGTCAGCATAGCATGCATATGTGGTGAATGGGTAGAGGGAAGAAAAACACCGCTAGACATTGGCTTATCTTCCAGAGAGCAAAAGGCTCATGCATTGAATTTCAACATACCCAATCCTTATCTTATGGAAGATTCAGCCCGCACAACCCCTAGCAGGTGCAGATTGCTATGGCGAAATACAGATACAAACGTAAAAACACAAAATGCAATTGCACACTGCAACCAGCACTCTGCCCTGCCTTTATGCTGGATGTTGAATAAGGCATTGGTGTACATTTTGGCCAAAGCATAATAAGCCACTCACCACGTCAAGGTCGCCTTAATGAGTGGTCCCTAACACTAGTTCCTACCTTTTATGGGCCATGACAGCCACATAATCCTTATCTTCCCTGGCATTGGTTGTCGAGGGAAAGTTGGGAGCCCCCATACACATTAGATGGTCAGCTGAACCTGTGGAAGTCAACAGGTTTGGCTACATAAATCTATTGTGTATTGACAGCTTTATAGTGATGTAGAGGCTCTTTTCAGTCAATGTTTCCTTTCTGCTTTTAAGTGATTGCTCTAGTACACTCCTGGATGGATGTTAACTGAGGATCCTAATTGAGATACACAAGTGGATGCTTTAATTTTTTCGATATATCTGTTTTCTACCACACTAGATAATAACTATTACACATGTACTAGAGACTCAAACAGAAAATCTCCGGTGATACAGCAAATGGACCCGATCAATGAATAACTACCCATCCAATCCTGAATGTAAGAAGTCTTGGTGACAACTGATAAGCTATAATGCTGCCTATCTTGGTAGTCACTAATCAGCTTAAACTTAAACAGATATAACTAATACCTTTATTGGTCCAACATCACCTTTCCCCATCTTACTCCCAGACTTGTATTTGCTGTGAACACCTCTTAGATGTGGTTTCTGACAGCAGATTTTTTATTTATTTATGTTATGCTCTTATATAGCACTACAATATTCCGCAGCGCTTTACAGACATTAGCATCAAGTTGTCCCCAAAGGGGCTCACAATCTGAGGTCCCTATCAGTATGTATTTGGAGTGTGGGAGGAAACCAGAGTACTGTACCCAGAGGAAACCCAAGCAAACACGGAGAGAACATACAAACTCCATGCAGATGTTGTCCTTGGTCGGATTTGAGCGCTGCAAGGCATCAGTGCTAACCACTGAGCCACCGTGCTGCCCCATGTGTTAACACTATATTTATTGTTGAGCGAAGCATTGGAAGTGGAATTTGGTTTGAAGTTTAGGAAAACTTTGATTCAAAACTAATATGAATTTTCTTGTGCTTTGTGGTAGCCAATTGGGTTTTCTAAAAATGGCAGCCTCGTGTGTTATAAAGCGAAACTAAGCACAGAAAAGACGATCCACAGATAGCCATCCCCTGTGATGTCACAGTCCCATAAAACCATCATCCAATGTGATCTCCACCATTGTCCTGTGAGCTGAGTAAAGGGAGAGACATGGCAAGCGCTCATACGCTAGAAACAGTGTTGCTGAAAATGATTAACAGAAGAATATTGGAGAGTGAGAGTGCAGGGAGACTTATTCTGCATCAGTTTTATTTATTTATTATTTATTCCTCCATTTACTTATTCCTATATCAGCCTTAAACTAAGATCTGTAATTTAATACCAATAAGATGGAAACCTTTATTATTCCACTTCCAGCCTGACAACCACTACCATCCAGTCTGCAACCCTTAGGGGGGCCAGGTCTCAATGATGACCATCCTCATATTGTGCTGGCTTTACTTCTTCTGAATCATCCTTCAATTTTATTACAACATATAAAGCATATGTAAATGTCTCCATGTCCTAGAAAAGTCATCAAGATGCAGAGAGAGGAGGAGCTGGATGTTCCTGATGACATATTCTCATCAATATTAGATGATGAGGAAAAGGAGTAAAAGCAGATGGCAGAAGAACTGCTCCCACCTGTAGGGCAGAAGAGCGCTGGGGTCAGAGAAGTGGGTATGCCCGAGCTGATTGATAGTCTGTGTTTACTGTCAAATAACCTGCAGGAGATTGCGGGCAAGAACAGCAAATATGCATATTGTGCTCCCATCTAACCAGCCAAACTCCATACCAGCAACAGCCCGTTTAAAGGTGTTTTTTGGGCATTAACAATGAAGAAGGACTATACAGTACAGTCTTCAATATTATTAAATGAAAGGCAACGGTAGGCTCCATGTGCCCCTAAGGTAGAGTTGCCTGGGTATATCTGATTTAAAGAAATTCTTGACAAATTAATTCGTAATTAATCAAATTTCTTGGCAAACTTTGACTAAGTTGCCAAATCTAATTTTTCAAAACTTTTTTAATCTCGAAGGGTACTTTCACGCTAGCGTTTTTTGATTCCGGCAACGGAACTGCCTGCCGGATCTGGCAAGCTGTGTACAAATGAAAAACTTTCCGTGCACAAATGGAAATACCGGATCCATCTCATCCGGTATCATCCGAAATAACGGATCCGATATTTACATTTTTCAAAGATCAAAAGTCCGACGCATGCGCAGACCGGAAAACCGGAACACTTGGTACCGGACCCGGCATTAATACATCTCTATGGAAATGAATGCCGGATCCTGCAAGTGCAATATTGTTTTGGGATTTTGTCTGGAAAAAATACCACAGCATGTTGCGGTATTTTGTCCAGTCAAATACCATACAAGGGACGGAATGGAAGACATCCTTATGCATACTGAACGGATTGCTTTCCATTAGGAATGCATTAGGAAAAAAACTGATGCGTTTTTTCCGGTATTGAGACCCTTTACCGGATTTCAATACCGGAAAAGAATAACGCTCGTGTGAAAGTACCCTAACTATCTTAAGTGACTGATTCCTAATTAATATTTTCTATTCATGTAACATACATTATATTTTTGATTTTTATTGTTATATATTGTAGTCCCTCCAACTTGCATACTTCAAATCGGAATTTTTTATTAGCTGTCTATAATTACACAAAATTACATGAAGGGGCTATTTATGTAATACATGAGTTAGTCTAAGTTTATATAGTAAAGAGTAGCTAAAATAACTGTTAACATGCAAAACAATGCAGAGAATGTGCATTGAAGACACACACAAGAGTACTTCTATTTATGTAGAGCCTTTGTAGGTAAGCATGTGACTGAATAAATGACACTGCGGGGAACCTTCAAGCTGAAGAAAGGGAAAAATTGTTTGGAACAATTTGCATTAGTTCAAGGGCAACCTTGAGCACTTTACAGATGGTTTATTGCTATTCTTGTTCTGGTTAAGCTGTCTTTCATGTCAAAAGTCTTTTCCTGCTTTCTGATCAACAGGAAGAATTGCGGCTGCCATGCTGTTCACCTAAGCTCCTGCAGGGGCTCTTTTCCTTTGATCACTAATATCGTCTGCAATCGAGTTAAAATAGGGGGCTGCTGTGATAAGCCGAGCTTCTGACAGTGAACAAGAATTTTCCCTTTCCATTTAAACAACTTCTTTTCTTTTCAGATCTTGGGAACAGTTAATCTCAAGACAGAAGAACCAGTGTTAAAGACTGATGTAAGTACAAGGGTGTCTCACTTTTTTTTTTTTTTTTTTTTTTTTAAGAATAAGATATTAACAATAGGAAGTTTGTAAGGAATTTAGTGGAGCTGGAAATAAGGCTAAGGAATGCAGAGTGTTGACTTTTATACAGAATTGAGATATAACCAATCCTTGCAAATTCTAAATTCTTTCTACAGACACTCATTTAACAATCATTTCATGCTGTATGTTGAAATTATATGTGCTTTTCATTCATTTTATTCATTAACTTCATATGTTATTAGATTTTGTTATAGATTACATTTAATACTTTATTCTGAAACATTACTTTTCACATCATTAAAATGTGGGCTATATTTAAGGGGGTTATCCAGTAGAATACATTTTATTTTAGAAAAGAGGCCAGTGCAGCCAATGAGTGGCTGTTTAGGTTTCATGCCATTTCCTGTGTATCCAAGTAGTGGAGAGTTGTGAAGACCCTGGAAGTGTCTGAATGGTAGTGCTGGGGGATTGGTGAGGTGAGTAATGAGTCTTTAATTTTTTTTAACCCATTCTTCCCGTTTTCTAAAAAGTTTTTTTTTTAAAGATATATATACCCTAAAATATCAAGATACGTATACAGAAATTGTAAAACATAATTGAAATTGCTTATTTTACTAATTATAGCAGCCTGAAAATCGAGTAGGGGAGCTGCAGAAATTTACATTAAAGGGGTTAGCCGACCCCTGAAATGCCCCCCATATTGCCGGGCCCCTCACAAACAATGTACTTACCTTGCTCCCCAGCACCCGAGTAGCTTCTGAATCCCGCATGGCTGCCACTGCTTCTCCCCGTGCGCAGGTGAAAACATCCAGCGTTAGGGAGTGGGGACAGCCAACAGCAGGCGGTGACGGGGATAAGACTCCATAGCATTGCAGGTGCTGCTAGGGAGTCTTGTCCCCATCACCGATTGCTATTGGCTGCCCCCTGTCCCGACAACGGATGTTTTCATGCCCGCACGGGGAGAAGTAGCAGTGCGGGCTTTAGAAGGGAGCCGGGTAAGCACATTGTGTGTGAGGGGCCCGGCAATATGGGGGGCATTTCAGGGGTCGTTTAACCCCTTTAATCAAGACCTCATTTCAGATCATGAGCAGATTCATATCTGCTGCTCAATTATATGGGCTGATAGATTTGCAAGGCAGTTAAAATTCACTATATTTGCTCCATTGCTCCTTAGTAATAGACTACTACCATAGTGTCAGCGTGTTCTGCTATTAACACATTGTAGTCTGCTGCGAAGCAGCACTTTCAATGTCCATGGCCATGCAGAAAATCACTGAATGCTATTCTAGTCATAATCGATGTCCAGTCCCTAAATAAAGTCAACCCATTATTAACTTTTTATTTTTGTACTTTTTTGTTATAATTATGGTTGGTGACAGTTTCTCTTTAAGCCTCATCCTAGCTCTACCAAGAAAAGACAATTTCTTTCAGATTAAAGCGGTTTTCTTAGACTTTTTAACTTATGACCTATCCTCTGCTTTCTGATCGATAGAGGTCCGATACCTGGGACCCCCGCCGATCAGCTGTTTCAGAAGGTGGCGGTGCTCCTTTGAGCACCAGACCTTCTTGCAGCTTTCCCTCGGCTAGTGATGTCGCATTCATCAGTCACATGGCCGAGGCGCAGCTCAGACCTTTTCAAGTGAATAGGATATGGTGCTTGTTAATCTGCAAGAAGGCCGCAGTGCTTAAAGGAGCCCCTATGCCTTCCCAAACAGCTGATTAGTGTGGGGTCCCAGGTGTTGGACCCCCACTCATCAGATACTAATGACCTATCCAGAGGATTGGTCCTCAGTTGTAAGGTCTCAGATCCCCTTTAAACTACATTGGATAGGACAACACAAGGGCTTGATTCTTTCCTATTATTTTTATTACAACATATAAAACATATGTAAATGTACAGTTAGGTATGAAGTGGAAAATTCAACTTTTATAATAGGTTTCTGAAAGGTTGATTATTAAAAGGTTCAGTTTATACATACTATAATTGAGCACTGGAAAGAATGTAAACATTGAAGCCTGTAATTTCTCATTCTGTTATTACCTTCACATTGCTTCTGTACCTATTGAATTTATAAGATATACTGTAGTCTAAATAAGTGCAGGGACATTTTCCTTCCATTGTAAATGAACATCTTACCCCTTTCCCTGAAGTACGTGCATCAGTAGGCTTACATGTTACTGATATGGAGGACTAATGCTGAGCTGATTGACATATGGTTTTTGGGAAAAGATTCTGTAAAATTTGTAATTTATACATTTAAATCTCTGCTTTTCTGACTTAAGTTGTACACGAAGAGGTATTATCAGTGATTGATAGCATTCACTATGTTAGGCCGTGTTCACACATGTGCCGTGAACTCTGGCAGTCTGTTCTGGCAGAGGAACAGACTGACGGAATTCATTGTATCCAGCATACATGCCGGCTTTCGGCTGGACAAGAAATGCAGCAATGTTTGTTCGGTTGTAAGTCTGTATACAGAGTTGTCATTCACTAATATCTGTACACAGGGGCTATCTTATAAGTGATTGATTGCATTCACTCCATGTTACATGCAGCATATTTGTCTGGCAGAAAGTTGGCATATACAGTGAGGTCCATAAATATTGGGATATGGACACAATTCTAACATTTTTGGCTCTATACACCACCACAATGGATTTTAAATGAAACAAACAAGATGTGCTTTAACTGAAGACTGTCAGCTTTAATTTGAGTGTATTTACATCCAAATCATGTGAACGGTGTAGGAATTACAACAGTTTGCATATGTGCCTCGCACTTGTTAATGTCACGGATGGTGTTACAGAAAACTAGAAGACACAAATGAAGATCCGACTGACTTGATCCAAAACTAAGGAACAAAAGGGTAAGCCCTGTAACAGCCCTAGCTCTCTCCATTACTGCTCAGCCTATGCAAAAATATCAATGGTAGAAAATTGCATACCCTCGTTCCTCAACTGTATGACACCTGAACACTCTATAATAGTGAGGGGACATGACCACCGGCTCCCTACACTTAATACGGAGGGAGTCAGGGTCACCTAGGATCAAGCCCACAGGAAAATGGAAAATAAATAAGCAGACTTATCTTGTGGATGCAGCAGTAACAGCTTCTAGCATCAGCACACTCCAGGAAGTTGTATAAACCGCAAGGTAAGGCAGTATGGGGAGGAGATATATAGGGAGGCAATCACTGCTAATAGATGACAGCTGGGAGAGGGAGGAGAGATGTCAAAACGAAAGCAAAACAAAAGAAGATCATACAGAAGGTACTGAAGAACGTCTAACAGAACTTCTCAAAGATCTGGTGGTAACAATTAAGAAACCAAAAGTAATCGGACAATTGGCTTCTCAGCTGCTCCATGGCCAGGGGTGTGTTATTTCCTCATTATCCCAATTACAATGAGCAGATAAAAGGTCCAGAGTTCATTTCAAGTGTGCTATTTCCATTTGGAATCTGTTGCTGTCAACTCTCAAGAGGAGATCCAAAGAGCTGTCACTATCAGTGAAGCAAGCCATCATTAGGCTGAAATAAACAAAACAAACCCATCAGAGAGTTAGCAAAAACATTAGGCATGGCCAAAACAACTTTTTGGAACATTTTTTAAAAAAAGGAACGCACCGGTGAGCTCAGTAACACCAAAAGAGCCGGAAGACCATGGAAAACAACTGTGGTGGATGACCAAAGAATTATTTCCCTGGTGAATAAAACACCCTTCACAACAGTTGGCCAGATCAAAAACACTCTCCAGGAGGTAGGTGTATGTGTGTCAAAGTGAACAATCAAGAGAAGACTTCGCCAGAGTGAATACAGAGGGTTCACCACAAGATATAAACCATTGGTGAGCCTCAAAACAGGAAGGCCAGATTAGAGTTTGCCAAACGACATCTAAAAAAGCCTTCACAGTTCTGGAACAACATCCTATGGACAGATGAGACCAAAATCAACTTGTACCAGAGTGATGGGAAGAGAAGAGTATGGAGAAGAAAAGGAACTGCTCATAATCCTAAGCATACCACCTCATCAGTGAAGCATGGTGGTGGTAGTGTCATGGAGTGGGCATGTATGGCTTCCAATGGAACTGGTTCTCTTGTATTTATCATCTCAGATCTAGTGTTGAGCGCGAATATCGGCACTTTGAGAATTCGCGGAAATCTAGAATATAGTGCTATATATTCGTAATCGCGAATATTCAAGTTTTTTTTTTTCATAAGTAACCTCCCTTCTTGCTTGTGGGCCAATAAGAAGGCTGGAAATATCTTTGTCAGAGCTTAGCAACATCCAATAGGAAAATCGCCTACACCTTTACTATATAAGAAACTCAGGAATGAAAAACAATCACCAGCGGCTCAACTCCTCGCCTATATGGAAGAGGTGCTCACCTAGAATGGCCCACCCTTAGGCCTAGAAGATAACTGTATAGACAAAATATAGGGGCACACTACAGATGGGAGCACTAACTCCAAGTATGGATGTAATTTATTAAAACTCACATTAAAAACTATGGACATAAACATATGCAATAGGCAGTATAAATGGAGCCACGTAGTATGAAACAGTATAAAAAAAAAAGAAAAAAAACTTGTGTAGGAACTGTATTGTCTCTTATTAGAACACTTAGGGCAAAAAGTCACTCAGAAAGTAAAAAGAACCCGCCGGTATAATGTACGCAGGTGGCTATGTCCCTAATAAGGACTGTATCTTTAAGAATCCAGGTGTAGTGCAGTCTGTACTTAATTATATTGAATGGACAGTCACTTTGAGAATCTAGGTATAGTGCAGTACGTACTTGATTATATTGAATGGACAGTCAATAGTACATGAAGGGCTTGCCACAGCAGTAACTGTAAATAACAAATAACCGGATGGCACTCCTAAATAGGAGATGGGTCTTACCCTTCTTCACTGCACACAGGCAGCGCTGGTCTCAGGCGGCCACACACCAGCGGCGTCCCACGTGGTGTGCTCGACTCTTGCGTGGCGTCCCACGTGACCTGGTAACTCAAGAGATCTCACCCGGAACATAAATGACGTCACTAGTCCGCAAAGATTTCTTTAGATCGAGAATTTTCGAATGTTCCGTCTCTCTCGAATTTTTCAGTCCTTTTGATTTTTCATTTGGATGTAAATTTAATTTCTCTTTGGTTCATGAGACAATCGCTCACTCTGTACGTCAGACGCGTTTCGAGGTGCTGTACCTCTTACTTAGAGGCCACTGAGGCCTGATACAAATAGATGGTCTGGCAGTCCCACCAAAATTGTCAGGTTCAGACGATATACTGTACATGTATGACCAGCTGAAAGTAAATTTTTACCTTTTCACAATATTTTTTCTCAAAAGATATCAATAAAATCTATGTAAAGTACGTACCAGTTATCCTTGTGTCAGAAGAGGATTGGGCAATAGCCAAATGAATAAGTAAATTGTCCCTAGATTGAAGCAATCAGATATAATATTGATAACTACAGATAGAATTACAAGTACTGTACATTGAACTGTGCTACAAGGTCCTTTCACAGTGAGGACTAGGAGCAGCATTGTGCAAGAAAAAATATGAAGGGGAGTCAGGGCTAAACAGACCCCGATCATTCACAAAATGATGGCATATTCTAATGATCTGCAATCACATGGTGTTAGGAGGATTACCCTTAAAAGAATCATAGGTGATGATTCTCTTCATAGATGCACAGGATATTTGTGTGTCTAACCATAGAAACACAGGAAATGGGGCAGGCAATAAGGTTGTTCTTGTTCCTTTTGTCTAATATTACATTATGTTTTCTATCTTTAAAAAGTGTCAGAAGATGTCATCAGTGGTTCATATGTCATTTTGCCCCTATGAATAGTCAGAACAAAGGGGCTGCAGGGCTCCTCCTAAGGGCTCTGTCTCTATTGTTGGACTTTCCTATTCACATTAATGAGACTATATGGGAATTACAGTTACATTGTACTGGAAATTCCATCAATGTTGGGGTTTGTGGGGCATGGGCACTACGAATGGTATTGTGTGACACTTCAATGTAGGGATCAGAATCCATTCATTGTCTCAAGTCATAGGGTAGACACTGCTTCATATCAGTATAAAAAAAGTGAATATTAAGTATTACATATATTGCTCTCCTCTTTTCTGCTACCCTAACATAAGGCCAAGGACAGCTGACCTTATGTATCTCAGGAATGATTTATGCTCATCTTCCCTATTGTTTTATGAATTCCTCTGTCTATCATTGTGTTAGTTCTGTTTCCTTGTCTAGCTTTCTGTCTGTTCTATTTCCCTATGTATCTTTATATGTGCTGTGGCTGCTATATTTTTTGTGTGTCTGTACTATTCCCTCTCTCTGTGTCTAGACATATTTACATTAATTTAATTGTTTTATGGAAGGTTGTATGCAAAGGTCAATATACCATATGTGCTGCATGGAAGCCCAGTGTCTGCTTGATTGCATGTAAAAAAAAACTGTAAAAAATTACAATAACTCAAATTTCTTGAAATCAGATCCAATTTCGGTATCAATTAGATCTGAATCGAAAGTATTCTGATTGCCCTGAAAAGTTGTGTATGACTCTCCTAGAACAGTAGCCAACCCCTTTCAAGCTCTTTAAATCTAAGGCAACATTAATGGCTATGGGTAACCAGATGGTAGCCAGTGGTAGCAAGCTGCTTTTAAATACACACTGCACTGTTCAATTTTTTTAAAATTAAACATTGATCCAAAATTATTCCTTTTTGGTGGTAATTTCTTTCTTTGACACCTTATTTTCAGATTTGCAAGAAAATCTGATTTAAAATCAGAATTTTTAGGGGAATTTGTAACAAATTTGATTCAACCAAACAAACAAAAATATTTTGTTTCTCTTTTGTCTTTTTTTTTATCTTTTAACTTACAGTATGTGAGTTCCCCTGGACTGAGCTACTGATGACCTATAATAGTCTGTTTTCAGTGCTGGACTCTAATACAAGTACATACAAAAAAAATAGTTAAAAACACTACAAAAGGGAACTGGACTTAAAGGGATGTAAGAGTACCTCCCCCACTGCCTTTTTAATACACACTGCACTGTACAATAGAAAGTTGTCAAAATGATCTGAAATACAGAAGTAGTGAATAAATAACCACAATAACTAATAAAGTGCTAGAGATCAATAAATCCATGTTGTGATAGCACATGTGCAAAACTAGACAGTGCCAGTGCAAACAAATAAGATCACAATAAATGTGCTTAAAGGGGTTCTTCACTTTCATTTAACTGATGATCTATCCTCTGGATAGATCATCAGCTTCTGATCGGCGGGGGTCCGACACCCGGGACCCCCGCCGATCAGCTGTTTGAGAAGGCAGCGGCGCTCCAGCAGCGCCGCGGCCTTCTCACTGTTTACCGCCGGGCCGCCCGCCCACTGACGTCACGACTTGTATCAACTAGAGTGGGCGCGGCTAAGCTCCATTCAAGTGAACAGAGCTTAGCCCCGCCCACGCTAGTTGATACTAGTCGTGACGTCAGTGGGCGGGCGGCCCGGCGGTAAACAGTGAGAAGGCCGTGGCGCTGCTGGAGCGCCGCTGCCTTCTCAAACAGCTGATCGGCGGGGGTTCCGGGTGTCGGACCCCGCCGATCAGATGCTGATGATCTATCCAGAGGATAGATCATCAGTTAAATGAAAGTGCAGAACCCCTTTAAATATCATACAACCTGTTATAATAATAAAAGGAAAAGAGGACCTCTTTCACTCTGGTGTGAGGTTATGCCTCACGTGCATCGCTGCCATAGGTTATGCGCAGCTTCATTAAGGGTGACCTATGTCACATAGACCTACAGTGGATATAAAAAGTCTACACACCCCTGTTAAAATGTCAGGTTTCTGTGATGTAAAAAAATGAGACAAAGATAAATCATTTCTGAACTTTTTTCACCTTTAATGTGACCTATAAACTGTACCACTCAATTGAAAAACAAACTGAAATCTTTTAGGTAGAGGGAAGAAAACAAAATAATGTGGTTTCATAAGTGTGCACACTTTTATAACTGGGGATGTAGCTGTGTTCAGAATGAAGCAATCACATTCAAAATCATGTTAAATAGGAGTCATCACACACCTACCATTATTTAAAGTGCCTCTGATTAACCCCAAATAAAGTTCAGCTGCTCTAGTTGGTCTTTCCTGAAATTTTCTTAGTTGCATCCCACAGCAAAAGCCATGGTCCACAGAGAGCTTCCAAAGCATCAGAAGGATCTCATTGTTAAAGGTATCAGGAGAAGGGTACAAAAGAATTTCCAAGGCATTAGATATACCATGGACCACAGTGAAGACATCATCAAATGGAGAAAATATGGCACAACAGTGACATTACCAAGAACTGGACGTCCCTCCAAAATTGATGAAAAGATGAGAAGAAAACTGGTCTGGGAGGCTACCAAGAGGCCTACAGCAACATTAAAGGAGCTGCAGGAATATTTGGCAAGTACTGGCTGTGTGGCACATGTGACAACAATCTCCTGTATTCTTCATATGTCTGGGCTATGGGGTAGAGTGGCAAGCCTTTTCTTACGAAGAAAAACATCCAAGCCAGGCTACATTTTGCAAAAACACATCTGAAGTCTTCTAAAAGCATGTGGGAAAAGGTGTTATGGTCTGATGAAACCAAGGTTGACCTTTTTGGCCATAATTCCAAAAGATATGTTTGGCACAAAAACAACACTGCACGTCACCAAAAGAACACTATACCCACAATAAAGCATGGTGGTGGCAGCATCATACTTTTGGGCTGTTTTTCTTCAGCTGGAACTGGGGCCTTAGTTAAGCTAGAGGGAATTATGAACAGTTCCAAATACCAGTCAATATTGGCACAAAACCTTCAGGCTTCTGTTAGAAAGCTGAACATGAAGGGGAAATTTATCTTTCAGCATGACAAAGACCCAAAGCATACATCCAAATCAACAAAGGAATGGCTTCACCAGAGGAAGATTAAAGTTTTGGAATAGCCTAGCCAGAGCCCAGACCTGAATCCGATTGAAAATCTTTGGGGTGATCTGAAGAGGGCAGTGCACAGGAGATGCCCTCACAATCTGACAGATTTGGAGTGTTTTTGCAAAGAAGAGTGGGCAAATCTTGCCAAGTCAAAATGTGCCTATGCTTATAGACTCATACCCAAAAAGACTGAGTGCTGCAATAAAATCAAAAGGTGCTTCAACAAAGTATTAGTTTAAGAGTGTGCACACATATGCAACCATATTATTTTATTTTTATATTTTTTTCTTCCCTGTACCTAAAAGATTTCAGTTTGTTTTTCAATTGAGTTGTACAGTTTATAGGTCACATTAAAGGTGGAAAAAGTTCTGAAATTATTTATCTTTGTCTCATTTTTTTACATCACAGAAACCTGACATTTTACCAGGGGTGTGTAGACTTTTTATATTCACTGTATCTTTTATGTTACTTATGCTCAGTGATTATTTCCGTATAGTGGCCATGTTTAGCACCTGTGGAGCAAATTCACCGCTCCGTCACTCGTCCATTGTTGTAAAGTGGCTTTGCATAAGAATACAGTCATTTTAACCAACTACAATATTCTAAAAGACATCTTTATATAATTGTGTACAGCGGTAACTCTAGGCTTCCTTTAAACTGTGTATTTCCACAAACTTTGCCTGCATATCCAGTAACATGGTTATTCTTGTCATGTGCCGGAGGCCCAAGGCAGACCTCCGGGATGTCATGCAAACAGGACACAGGTAAAAACAGACCACAGACCCACAGAGAACTTTATTACAAGTGTAATAAAAGCACTTGACAGTAAGCAGGTTATGCAATTGTGGTAGCACTACCACAGAACCAAGTGCACAGGCAAACCAGAGGCAAACCCAGAGAGTGGAGAGCCGGTACACTTGGCCCCTACCTGCAGAGAACCAGGCTGGTGAAACCACCAGCGGAAAGACAACAAAACTGGAACCCAGGCAAACACAGGACATGGAACAGACAACAAGGCGAACGGGGACTAGCACAGAAGCAGATGCCTGGACCCCAAGTGAAATGGAAGCATGGCGGTGTCAGGCAGAGCTGTACAAAGACTAGAGATTCTCCCTCCGGAGAACCCAGGGGCCCTCTCCCAAAGGCATAGAACTGGAAGCCAAGACTTAGAACACAGGCTCAGACAACAGATCAACAAATCAAGGCAAAGCAAGGAACACCAAACACGGCACAGA
Source organism: Bufo gargarizans (assembly GCF_014858855.1). Lineage (NCBI taxonomy): Eukaryota > Metazoa > Chordata > Amphibia > Anura > Bufonidae > Bufo > Bufo gargarizans. The sequence goes on from NC_058080.1 coordinate 234,143,587, forward strand.
ACAGAGTGGTCTTGGTAATGCATACTCTCACATGCTTTTATTACACTTGTAATAAAGTTCTCTGTGGGTCCTTGGTCTGTTTTGCCTGTGTCCTGTTTGCATGAGGTCCCGGAGGTCTGCCAGCATGTAACAGTATGCATTACCAGGTGACACCACAAACAAGGGCAGATGGCAAAACCCCCCTGGGTCAGCAGCAAAGGGCTACACCCATTAAGGCACAGGAACAGACTGACCTCCTGGGTGAGCAGCGAGGTACTACACCCAGCAAGACACAAGAGACTGACCCCAAGTCCCACAGCTCACAGGTAGAAATAGCTGCATAATGAGGGCACCTGATAAGCCACACCCAGGAACGGACCAGGGGAAGTTAACCCCATCAGAACCAAACAGGGATTGGAGCCTGCATGAACAGGGAAGTGAACACACAGGCTAGCAACCAGCATACACGGAGTCCAATGCAGCCAGTATGCCAGAGCACAAACAACCCGTGACACAACAGAAATGCATCCATACTAAGGCCATGTTCACACACAAGACCGTAGCCAGCACACATAGCAGAACCAGCATGCATGGGGATACCCACAGCCCGTACACAAAGCGCATGCAGCCAGCCTGCACGGCACCAGAGACATAAGCCACAGAGATGCAGACACAGGAATCCACAAACACACTACACCACAGCCAGCATGCAGTCCCAAGCAACCAGCATACACAGGTGTCAGCCTGCAGCCCGTATGTGAGGGAGCCTGCAGCCAGCCTGCACGGCAACAGTGATAAGAACTGCACAGAGAAGCAGACATGGGGAGAGCAAACATTCACAAGCAGCAGTTCCACAAAACACCGCAGCCAGCATGCAGCCCCAAGCAACCAGCATACACAGGAGACAGCCTGCAGCTAGTACTCGAGACAGCCTGCAGCCAGCCTACACAGCCAATACTGTCACAGTGAACCGCACCATGACAATTCTAAACAGCTATTCTCTAATAACATATTAGTCATTAATTGGGTTAACCACATGACAAAATTACATTAGAGGCTTTGACATCATTAGGCCTCATGCACACGACCGTATGTATTTTGCGATACGCTAAAACAGATACGCAAAAAATACAGAAGACGTCCATGTGCATTCCGTATTTTGCGGAACGGAACAGCTGGCCCCTAATACAACAGTCCTATCCTTGTCCATAATACGGACAATAATAGGACATGTTCTATTTTTTTGTGGAACAGAAATACAGACATACGGAAACGGAATGCACGCGGAGTACCTTCCATTTTTTTTGTAGACCCATTGAAATGAATGGTTCTGTATACAGTCCGCAAAATAAATTGAACAGACACGGAAAAAAAATATGTTTGTGTGCATGAGCACTTAACCTGATGCCGCCTTTCATTTAATAAGCTGTTGTGGAAAAAAATATCATAGTTGTATCCATGTTCAACATTACTGTTTTTAATCTCTAAATTTGCTCTAAACCTTTAATATTTTTTTATTTATTTTTTATTTCTCAATGACTTTTTAAGAGTTTTTCCAGGACAGCATAGGTCATCAATATCAGAACAGTAGGGGTCCAACACCTGGCACGCCCACCGATCATTTGTTTCACGCAACTGGGAGTACCCAAAACTATAAAATGGATAGACACCGACAAGTAAAAGGGTAACAATGTTTTAAACTTTTGACTTTCATGCTCCTTATCTCACCATCTTCGAATGTGAGACTACCATCATTTTATAGGCAATCATCTTGGCTATCTCATACATAAATTGGACTTGCATCTATTTAGCATATGATTAGTTATGCAGATTCTTGTCATGCATTGTTACTGTTTTGCTCCTAAAAATCTCAATTTTAATTGTTTTGTTATGATTTTGTAAATCCATCTTTGGCTTTCAACACTGCCTGAATCCTTCTGGATATGCTCTCGATCAGATTCAAGCATGTCTCCACCAAAATCTGTTCCCAGGTCTCTTCTACGTGTTCCCAATGTTGGGGCACATTGGTTGACTCACTTGGGTACAAATACAGCTTTTTCTTCCACTCTACCCAGAAGTGTTCGATTGGGTTGAGGTCTGGGGACTGTGGGGGCCAATCCAGCACCTCTACTTCATTGTCATTGAAGTACTTCTTTGCCAATCTCAACGTATGCTTCAGGTTGTTGTCCTGCCCAAACACTTTGCCGTTCCTTTTCATACCCATAGTACTCAAGTGTACGAAGTAACTCGTCTTGTTGCTTAGCATTCAGACCAACACTGATCCTGGCCAAGTATCCAACGCATTTGGCTGTGAAACAAACCCATATAATCAGATTTCTTCCGCCAAACTTGACAGTACATTCCATTTCTCGATCTGTTAGCCCCCTTTTTCCTTGTTTCTTCCAGACCCATTTGCACCCATCAGAGCCTGGTCTATTGACTTTCGTCTCATTGCTCCAATCCACAAGTTTCCAATCTTCTTCTGTCCACTGTTCATACTTTTTTGCAAACTTGAGCCGATGCTTCTTAGGATGAAATTGAAGTGGAGGCTTCTTCACCTTTTTTCGGGCCACCATTTCAGATTTGTTTAATGCGTATTGCTCAGTGCTTGCATGGACGTCTGTGATCTCGCTATTACGAAGCATACAAGCCACCTTTACTGCCGTGTTTGTCATTCCAGAACTGATAGACCTTGTGATGAGCAGACTTGTTGACTCTGAAATTTTGTCTGGACAGCCACCTTTTGGCTTTGGAATCGATGGACAGACTTCATTTTGTATTCTCCCAACTGTCGTGGCACTCACATGATGCAGTTTGGCAAATTTTTTGGTCGAGATACCGCTATCCATAAGCTGGATGATGCTGTTTCTCTTTTCTTGGTCCTGGGTTCAAACCAGTGACCTTTCGCTTGGGAATCAACCTAATAACACACTGAGATTTTAGGGAATGTGAGGACAGGTTGTAATTCGTAGTATACAAGAAGAAAAAGATTGTTCCACCAGCAGGAGCAAAACAGTAACAATGCAGTTGAATGACAAGAATCTGCATAACTATGCATATGCTAAATAGTTGCAAGTCCAATTTATGTATGTGATAGCCAAGATGACTGTAAAATGATGGTAGTCTCACATTCGAAGCTGTAGTGGATGGTGAGATATGGGCCTGAAAGTCAAAAGTTCAAAACATTGTTACCCTTTTGCTTGTCAGTGTAGCCAGAAGCAGAAGACTGTGCCCATTTTGCTGTTTCTGGCACTGGCATATTGCAGCCCAGCTCCTATTAATTTGAATAAGAAATGAATGATCTGCCATACTGCAATATGACCATTACACAGTGGATGAAGCCTTATGTATCCGGCTCTGTCCACTTTATGGTTTCCAGTAACTGTGATCGTTGGGAACAGCTGATCGGTGGGATTGCTAGGTATCGAACCTCTAAACTGATATTGATGACTTATTCTAAGGATAGGTCCTCAATTTCTAATTGCAGTTATTCCAGCATTGTTGTTTTTTTTTTTTTTGTGGTGTGATCACAACAATACCAAACGCATATAATTTTACAACTTTGTGTAAAAAAAAATATTTTTTTTTACAAGTATCCAAAAATTGTTTTATGTTTTTGCATTCAAACATCTATAGCATTTTTATGAGGGTTTGCATTTCGATGCATGACTTGTAGTTTTAATTGCTACCATTCTGGGGCGCATAGGAGGTTTTGTTCTAATTTTATTCCAAGAACAGAAATAGTATTATTCTGAAATAGTTTTTAAACTTAAAAAAAATTTTTTTCACAGCATTCACCCTGCATGATAAATAATACATTACATTTATAGTATAGGTTGTATCCCCTCAACAGATATCGCTGTTATGTCACTTTCCCAAAATACCACCATTTACCAAAACTACATTATTAGCCTACCATTGCACCATGTGGCTAATCTGTTTAGATATTCAATTGCTGTAGGTTATGTCCTGCATTAGAGCCTTGTTCTGTGGAGGCCAAAGAGTTGTTGGTAAGAATGAGAGACGCAGTTAGTGTCATATGTTCTGATGATGTCAGGACACATGTCACTGCCCTAAGGCATGATGGAACAGCAGACACAAGACAAACCAAGAAGTAGGACTCACGCATTGGGGATAAAAGAAAACTGCAAATGAAGTAAATTTGAAAAAAACGGGAGGAATGGAATCTAGACTAATTGATGAAATTAAAGTTTATAGTGAAAATTATGGCACAAGCCTTTTAGTATCCACCCCAGCGATTTCAACTAGGTATCAGCTGTATATTACAGCTCAGGAGCTGTGTCCATGTGATTTCTAAGCCATTCATTTGCAACACTGTGTGGAAACCGCATCCCCCCAATGCCATAAGTCTATAGTGACAGGGAGGAGTTAATCCAACTTTGATTAAAGGGGTTCTCCAGGAATTAATAAAATAAAATTACTGAAAATACACTGCAGGGACAGTGTACAGAGATTGTAGGAAGAGTTTTTAGATACTGTAGGGAAAACATATGGGGACTGTAGGGACAGTGCAGGCTGAGTGTAATCACGTTTACCTGCTGCACCATTCATTCTTAATCTGTTCTGCTATACATAGACTAAGGCTACTTTCACACTACTTTCACACTCGCTTTTTGTGTGGACCCGTCATGGACGGATCCGTTCAGATAATACAACCATCTGCATCCGTTTAGAACAGATCTGTTTGTATTATCTTTAACATAGCCAAGACGGATCCGTCTTGAACACCATTGAAATTCAAGGGAGGACGGATCCGTTTTCTATTGTGCCAGATTGTGTCAGTGAAAACGGATCGGTTCCCATTGACTTACATTGTGTGCTAGGACAGATCCATTTGGCTCAGTTTCACCAGACAGACACCTAAACGCTGCTTGCAGCGTTTTGGTGTCCGTCTCCAAAGCGGAATGGTGACTGAACAGAGGCAAACTGATGCATTCTGAGTGGATCGTTTTCCATTCAGAATGCATTAGAATGCTAACTGATCCGTTGTTGACCGCTTGTGAGAGCCCTGAACGGATCTCGCAAACTGAAAGCCAAAATGCGAGTGTGAAAGTAGCCTTACTGTGCATCAAACTCATTGTCAACAGTTGGTCTAATATATAGGCGTGTTTATCTAGTTCATCCGCTGTTCAATCAATACTTAATCTGTTCTGATGTGCATAGACTTACTGTGCATCAGACTCATTGTCAACAGGCAGTCTAATATATAGGCGCGTTTATCTAGTTCATCTGCTGCGCCATTTGTACTTAATCTGTTCTGTTATACATAGACCTACTATGCATCAGACTAAGTCTCAACAGGCGGTCTAATCTATAGGTGCGTTTATCTAGTTCACATGCTGCACTATTAATACTTAATCTGTTCTGTTACAGATAGACACATTGATTCATAGATAAGCAATTCTGTTAGGCCCTGATTCACAAATTGTGGTGATACGGCTGTCTCATTCTACTGCTTGTGGCATGTCCACATTGATTAATAGATAAGCAATTCTATTAGGGCCTGGCTCACACATTGGGGTGATACACCTGTCTAATTCTGCTGTTTGTGGTGTGTCCATATTTAACTGCTTCTGTTAGCCAAACAGTTTCTGTGATTTAGTGTTACAGACAGCAGAGTTGTCCACGTGTTGCTTGTCGCTTTTTGTCAGAAAAATAATTATTTTATCTGAAAAATTATTATTTTTGCGAAAACATCAGTCTTGTAGCGAAAAAAATCAGTCTTTTAGCAAATAAATTAGTCTTTTACCAAATAAATTAGTCTACTCCAGTATTACAATCCGTGATCCCCATGACGAATGACGTTGAGCGGGTAACTTGCACCTGTTGGCAAAGGGACACTTGGCGATCCCTTCAGTGCAGCGCGTGTGCAGCTCCGGACATGTAAGGGCATCACAGAAGAGTTACTGCTAAACGCCACTTGGCCCTTCAGGAAGTTTGACGTGGATCAATTGGGGTCAAATAACTTCTTGTATTAGGGTTAAAACCAGATACACCGAACTTGCTGGATTGGGTCACCACCGTCCCCACTCTGTCTTGGGTTCTCTACTTAAATATTGGGGCACTGCATGGTTAAGTCTGCGGGGATTAATTAGACCTGATGCTTTTATTGATCTGTAATACTAACACAGTACTTCCACAGCTAACAGAAGGGACCATGAATCTTGGTGTCCTGCACAGTGATGTAGACAGCAATCAGTTACAACTGATTGTAATACTGAAGGCACAGTACCTACAGGACAGAAAAACTATTAATGTGGGTGCACTTGAACATAATGCACACACGATACCCACTCCCTGCACTTTTCCTGCCCTGTTCATGCAGTTTAAGTTCCAAGCCTTCACACTGAGATTGGGCCACCAAGTGAGATGCATATGATTTGGCAGAGTAGCTTGGGTATACCAGTTTTATCACGATTCGTGACAAATTAATTTGGAACTAATCAAATTTCTTGCAGAACTCCAGCAAATCGTCTGAATTCATCTTTATTAATTACACAGCAGGATAAGTTATTTCACAACACTGAGCTAAAGATCTGCCTCATCCTCCTCTCCTGAGTACACTCGATACAATCTTCAGTTGATTTTCTGTAGGAATGGAGATCATGAGGAGACAGCTGAAGTATAGAGAGAAAAACCTTCCCCCTGTGTCCCTCTTTTATACCTGTTTTACTCCAATCAATGATGTAAGACTCCATTATATGTGTTTTATTGTGTTGTTCTAATAAAGTATATATTTTTGCTTACATATGGTCACTTTTTCTTTGGTGATCTGGGTATGCACATAGTGTTATAGGCTGTGAAGTATAGAGAGGACAGACGGGACAGATTGTGGTAATGTAGCCAACTGCATACAAATGCTGCTGCTAATTAGCCATCCCCACCCTCCTCTCTATACTTCAGGGTTTTATTTTTTTAACCAATTAAAACTACAGTTTGTTACACAAAAAACAAGCCCTCCTACAGCTCCCTAGATTGAAATATAAAAAAGGTTATGGCTGTCAGAATATAGTGATGCAAAAATTTTTTAATTTTTCTAAAGGTTTTTATTTTTTTAAACATAGTAAAACAAGAAAAAACTGTTCAAGTTTGGTATTGCCGCATAGAAACATAGAAACATAGAATGTGTCGGCAGATAAGAACCATTTGGCCCATCTAGTCTGCCCAATATATCTGAATCCTATGAATAGTCCCTGGCCCTATCTTATATGAAGGATAGCCTTATGCCTATCCCATGCATGCTTAAACTCCTCCACTGTATTTGCAGCTACCACATCTGCAGGAAGGCTATTCCATGTATCCACTACTCTCTCAGTAAAGTAATACTTCCTTATATTACTTTTAAACCTTTGCCCCTCTAATTAAAAACTGTGTCCTCTTGTGGTAGTTTCTCTTCTTTTAAATATGCTCTCCTCCTTTACCGAGTTGATTCCCTTTATGTATTTAAAAGTTTCTATCATATCCCCTCGGTCTCTTCTTTCTTCCAAGCTATACATATTAAGGTCTTTTAACCTTTCCTGGTAAGTTTTATCCTGCAATCCATGTACTAGTTTAGTAGCTCTTCTCTGAACTCTCTCTAGAGTATCTATATCCTTCTGGAGATATGGCCTCCAGTACTGCGCACAATACTCCAAGTGAGGTCTCACCAGTGATCTGTACAGCGGCATAAGCACTTCACTCTTTCTACTGCTTATACCTCTCCCTATACATCCAAGCATTCTGCTGGCATTTCGTGCTGCTTTATTACATTGTCTTCCCACCTTTAAGTCTTCTGAAATAATTACTCCTAAATCCCTTTCCTCAGATACTGAGGTCAGGACTGTGTCAAATATTCTATATTCTGCCCAAGGGTTTTTACGCCCCAGGTGCATTATCTTGCACTTATCCACATTAAATTTCAGTTGCCAGAGTTCTGACCATTCTTCTAGTTGTCCTAAATCCTTTTCCATTTGGCGTTTCCCTCCAGGAACATCAACCCTGTTACATATCTTTGTGTCATCAGCAAAAAGACAAACCTTACCATCGAGGCCTTTTGCAATATCACTTATGAAGATATTAAACAAAATTGGTCCCAGTACAGATCCCTGTGGAATCCCACTGGTAACATGACCTTGTTTTGAATGTTCTCCATTGACTACAACCCTCTGTTGTCTGTCACTCAGCCACTGCCTAATCCACTCAACAATATGGGAGTCCATGCTCAATGACTGCAGTTTATTGATAAGTCTTCTATGTGGGACAGTGTCAAAAGCCTTACTAAATTCGTATTGAGTCGCAGAATAAGGCTGTCTGGTCATTTTTAGTGCATAGTAAATGCTGTGATGGCAAAACCCCCAAAACCTTGGTGGAATTCAGTTGTGTTTGTTTTTTAATTTTGCCACACAAATAATTTTTTCCCATTTTCTAATACAAGACATAAAAAAATGCACCTTGTCCCGCCAAAAATAAGCCCTCATATAGCTACGTGAATGGAAAAATAAAAAGTTATGGCTATTGGAACATGGGGAGGAAAAATAAAAAATGTAAAAATACAAATAGACGTGGTCTATAAGGGGTTACAGGTATTAAAACATTATAAAAATGATATCTATTTTGTATCACTGTAATCATACTGACCCACAAAATAAAGCCTCATGCACACAGCCATTGCCCGGGCGTGGCCGTATGGTGGCCCTCAAATATGAGGGCACCGGCCGTGTGCTCCCCGCATCATGGAGGCGGAGCCATTCACTTGATGCAGAATGGAGAAACGGAATCCCACGGAAGCACTATGGAGTGCATCTGTTGTGTTTCTGTCTGTGCTTCCGCCCCTTAAAAAAAATAGAACATGTTGTATTTTTTTTTTACGGTGTGGACAAGGCAGCTGTGTGCATGAGGCCTAAGACTGACATGTCATTTTTAACGCACAGTGAATGCCCTAAAAGCAAACCCACAAAACATCATGCTGGAATTCTGCTTTTTCTTTTCTTTTCACTTTAACCCCACAAAGAATTATTTTCTAATTTTGCAACACAAGATATGGCAAATTTAAAGGTGCAATTAAAATACAATTTAGGGTGCATAATGTGAATAGAAACATGAAAGACAAGGAGAAAAAAAAAAAAGGAAAACATACAAAAATTTGCTTGGTCCTTAAGGTCTTAACAAGTAGATTAAAAACAGCTATGCTTCTCTGGAATTTCACATTTCAATTACGTTTAATTTCTATTTTTGTTGTCAATTATATGCATTATGCGGTTGGTACTTCTGCCATTCTTATTATTAATAATAATGGTCATCGTGGTCATCAGCCCTGGCGACAACGGCAACAGTGATAAAGATTATGACTCCGTCAGTAATAAGGGTTGGAGGCTTTTCCTTAGAAGATCTCTGCTTTGCTGTAGTTTATCATGCAGTAATGAGACTTGCAGACACTTCCAGCTGCCATTAATCAAGTCTGGAGCCTGACTGGAGCCAAGCAGGAGGCCAGTGCATGGAATCTACCTGAAGCATGGGAAATACAAAAGGACAGAGATAAATGGTCTTCACCCTAAAAGCACTAAAATCTGTCCTTCCAAACTGCTTAACATTCACTCCCAGATTGATTTCGCCTGTCTCCCCCTTGGCCAAACCATTTATTTCCCCCAAGCAGTGACAGTTTTATGCTTAGCTAACTAGTTATTATGCTTAGATTACTTGCTGGTTTGTTTCATGTGACCTTTCCTTTCTGTCCCAATCTGTGGCCTATTAGAAGCCCTGTGTTTCCTGTTTAACAAAGGAGAAAACAATGTGAGCGCATGGCATTGCACATCCACATTTGGCTAAAAAGACTTAAATAAACTTAATAAATTGAAAACCCCATCTGTCAGGAGATGCAAGCATTTGACTTACTACACATCCTGTTTGGTTTCCAAATATGCCATTCCTTTATACTTCAGGAATGCTGGCTTGAAAGATAAGTCTACAATTGTAGCCTGCACTATTACCATTATTATACTACTGCATGACACTGGCAGGAAATAAGCTATGGTGTGTGTGTGTGTGTGTGTATATATAAAGGCTCAATTGTAGAGCCGAAACGTCGCTACACCATGGGTGAATACATTTTTGGGATTTTATTTTATCCTGCATTGGAGTGCTGCTCTTTTTTTTTTTTTTTTTCTTTTTTTTCTGGTAAATCAAAACCCCACAGAGAGGCGCAAGAGAGCCCAGCATTCTACATAATATTCCACTTAAAGTCCACATTCAGACCCTTAGGTTTGAGTGACTGTAGGCGATGTATCCACCGCAGTTCCCGTTGTTTAAGTGGAATATTATGTAGAATGCTGGGCTCTCTTGCGCCTCTCTGTGGGGTTTTGATTTACCAAATTGGTTATGTGACCACCTTTGGTGTCTAAATTTAATTAATGCACTCTATCTAATTCTATTTCATTTTCTTTTTAGGACTATTGGGATCCTAAAAGGATACATTTACTTCTCAAGTTATTTTCTTGGTGGAGGAGAATGGTGGCAGTCGCCTTGGCGGTATAGGTCCAGAACAAGAGAATGGGGTTCACACTTGAATCATGGCCTTACATTGAAAGAAAAACGGATGAGTCGCGAATGGAGGAAGTTATGGGTACAGGAGATGTATAGAGGGTAGAAGAGGAATGTGGGGATGCCGGGTGTGGACAACACTCTGTACCCCATGATTCTTTAGGTATATGGGGATGATCACTTACGTGGTACATCCTTATGGGCCACCCCCTTTTCTCCATAATATTTGTTATGTCCTTTTAGGACTACTATCCTCCGATATTCACGATTTGATATCCTGATTTATGTATCTATTTACTTTTCTCTAATTACTTATAATTATTTAGAATAACCATGTCAATAGTGTTCGTGATCCGATCATTCTCTTAATGTCCTGTTCCTAATACAGGTCTCGCTGCCCTACTCGGACTGACCCTGGAGATGACGTGGTGTTGAGGGTATACGCTTCCCAGTTGTCAGGCAACGATTCACGTGACTACATCATGTGATCGGGAGGCCGAACAGGGAGACGCCGCCCTCCATTCTCGTCGTGCTTTGGGTGAGGTGCCGGGATGCTGGTGTGCGCTTCGGGATTGACGTCACTTCCGGTTGCGTCTTCTCTTTGTGTACACCGGTATCCAGGATACCGAGCATGCGCGGTGAGGCCCCAGGGACGCCGAGATGCCTGCCATTACGACACTCCACTCTGTAAGTTCTTTTTTAAAAACCATGCGGCTATTGACCGCTTAATTAGCACTCACAGGTGATCACTATAATTTAGCACAAAGCACGAGGCACTTTATGTACTGTGTAGTGTTTGCCTATTTGTGATTTTATAAATTGCCCATAAAATATCACTATGGATGTAAAGATTGTGATCTGCATACATGATTATAAATGAATTTCACATATGATTATGAAAAAACTTTTTAATTCACGTTTTTATACATTATTGATTATGCTATTGTTAATCACTTTGTTAATTGACCCACTAAGCATTGTGGGTATAAATGTAGATGCTGTGACACCAAATGTTATGCTTGAGAAAGACTGCAATGAGCAGTTGAAACGTTGCACAGGGGAAATAAAGCGGGTCGTTTCATCTTATCCTGAAGTGCTGCCTCTTCTTTGCAATACCTACAACCATATTGACCGAACAGCCTAAGGTCTGAGGATTTTGCACCCGGCTTCATTTGCAAGTAGTGCTGCTGCTCTCTCTTTGCACATATATATACTTAACAAAAAAGTGTGAAACAACAGAAAATATGTCATATTCTAGGTTCTTCAAAGTAGCCACCTTTTGCTTTGATTACTGCTTTGCACACTCTTGGCATTCTCTTGATGCCCTGTCAGGTTTAATAAGTGGGATGTCTTGCCTTGCCATGTCTTAAATGGGGTTGGGACCATCAGTTGCGTTGTGGAGACGTCAGGTGGATACACAGCTGATAGTCCTACTGAATAGACTGTTAGAATTTGTATTATGGCAAGAAAAAATCAGCTAAGTAAAGAAAAACGAGTGCCCATCATTACTTTAAGAAATGAAGGTCAGTCAGTCCGAAAAATTGGGAAAACTTTGGAAGTGTCCCCAAGCGCAGTCACAAAAACCATCAAGCGCTACAAAGAAACTGGCTCACATGCGGACCGCCCCAGGAAAGGAAGACCAAGAGTCACCTCTGCTGCGGAGGATAAGTTCATCCGAGTCACCAGCCTCAGAAATCGCAGGTTAACAGCAGCTCAGATTAGAGACCAGGTCAATGCCACACAGAGTTCTAGCAGCAGACATATCTCTAGAACAACTGTTAAGAGGAGACTGTGTGAATCAGGCCTTCATGGTAGAACATTTGCTAGGAAACAACTGCTAAGGACAGGCAACAAGCAGAAGAGACTTGTTTGGGCTAAAGAACACAAGGAATGGACATTAGACCAGTGGAAATCTGTGCTTTGGTCTGATGAGTCCAAATTTGAGATCTTTGGTTCCAACCACCGTGTCTTTGTGCGACGCAGAAAAGGTGAATGGATGGACTCTACATGCCTGGTTCCCACCGTGAAGCATGGAGGAGGTGTGATGGTGTGAGGGTGCTTTGCTGGTGACACTGTAGATTTATTCAAAATTGAAGGCATACTGAACCACAGCATCTTGCAGCAGCATGCCATTCCATCCGGTTTGCGTTTAGTTCGACCATCATTTATTTTTCAACAGGACAATGACCCCAAACACACCTCCAGGCTGTGTAAGGGATATTTGACCATGAAGGAGAGTGATGGGGTGCTGCGCCAGATGACCTGTCCTCCACAGTCACCGGACCTGAACCCAATTGAGATGGTTTTGGGTGAGCTGGACCGCAGAGTGAAGGCAAAAGGGCCAAGTGCTAAGCATCTCTGGGAACTCCTTCAAGACTGTTGGAAGACCATTTCAGGTGACTACCTCTTGAAGCTCATCAAGAGAATGCCAAGAGTGTGCAAAGCAGTAATCAAAGCAAAAGGTGGCTACTTTGAAGAACCTAGAATATGACATATTTCAGTTGTTTCACACATTTTTGTTATGTATATAATTCCACATGTGTTAATTCATAGTTTTTTTGCCTTCAGTGTGAATCTACAATTTTCATAGTCATGAATATAAAGAAAACTCTTTGAATAAGAAGGTGTGTCCAAACTTTTGGTCTATACTATATATATATATATATATATATATATATATATATATATATATATCAGACTTCCATGTGAAATGCATCTCCTCTCCGAGGCATTAGTCAACTTATCAAATAACATGACCATGTTTTATGTCTCTGTTTCAAATATGCAGCATATTCTATTGATAATATATTTTACCCATCTGTGATGTCCTTAGAACATTTTAGTCCACGTTTTATCATGAACAAAATACAGAAGGAAATGTAGAAGGAAATACAGTTTAAAAAACTCATTCTCTCCCCCAACTTGCCTGGCACCTTTGCAATCTGGTTCAGGTGTCTTCCAAATGACAGCAATAAAATGTAGTCTAGCAGCAACTCAGCTACAGATGCCCTTCACCGTGTTGGAGCTTTCCGCATTACCGTTCCTCGCCTTTGGGACAAAATAAATGTATAATTTGGTTTAATTCTGCTTCTGAACCACTATGCAAGTTGGTCATAAATGATAAGGTACTGTAGGAGAAGTCAGTTCTTTCTCATTAATGAGAGCAGTGGCAACACCTTTGGACAGTTGTTTCTATAGTCCATGCTGTAGTACCCTAGCAATCTGTGCTGCATTACAAATGGCTATCATATTGCTGATCAGCTTCTAAGTCTGCTCATTTTACATATCATGCAGTATAATGGAAGAGCCAATCAACATTTTCATGTTTTAAGTTTAAAACTGTTACATGTTAAGACATGCTGCAAAAATTTTAGCAACTCTCAGGCAATTTAGCTCTGTTCTGTGATATATATGCTGGTCAAGTGTCAAGCTGGTTTACATGTACAGTATTGATAGCTTTAATACAGAAGAAAATTATTAACTGGTCTTATTCCGGTCCCAAATCTCCCCTCTATTGAAGAAATGTTATGAGTGCAACACATTTTTCATTTCATTATCAGTTTTTACTTCCTGCACATACCTTCAATGAGCTTACTATGTATTAATGTTTCTGCCCATATAGGGCCTCATGCAAGCATTCCCTGATCTATGTTTATAGTGGCCTTAAAGGCTATGCACACCTTTGGGGGCAATTTTTTTAATTATTATATTGTACTTATTTTGAGCTCAATTTTTTTTTTCAATTGGTCTTTATTAACAATATGGAATCATTTTTTCTGTACACAGCTGACATGCTCTACTAGCTAGCTGCCTGTGGATTTTCTGTCTTTTCCATCAGACGGGCTTCTTATCTCTGCTCTCTGATATTATAAACTCTCATTAACACTCAGTTCTTGTCTTACTGACAAGAATGTGGCTTAAATAAGTGTTTATGACAAAAGTACCAGTCACATAGCTAAAAAAACTGTTACTCTTTGTGACAGAATGGCTCAATATTTTTAATAAAGGCCAATTATAAATGTAATTTTTAGCCAAAATAAGTTAAATGCAATCATAAAAAAAATGCATCCATAGGTGTACATAGCCTTTAATTTTCACCAAGGGCCTCCAAGCTGAATTTTATGGTTCGATGGGAGGTTGACTGTGTCAGTGTGAATGATCTTCATGGTTGGTTGGCAGGTGTCTAATCTAATTGAGATTCTTCTAGAGAGCATATTTGGCATTTAGTACAGTAATTATAATCTCCCCTGATGTCTTGTATGCTGTTTTAGGGACTGTCAAGACATGGGTACCACCTTCCATATCTATGGAACATGCAAATAGGTAAAATGGTTCTGAATGACTATTTGCCTCTTGCATTTTAGGGTCATTGATCGTGATATCCTCTTTATCCTTTCAGTTTATGATTCGGCATATTCTTAATATCACACTTTTGTTTTCACTCCTGCCAATTTTCTTGGAAGCATTACTTCATTTACAGGTTGTTTTCATCTTAGGCTTCATTCACATCACCGTTCAGGATGGATTTGGCACATAACTGAGCCGAACGGAACCTAAGGACCCCATAGACTATAATGGGTCTGTTAGGTTTCCGCTCAGAAGAAGATTTTGGAGCGGAGACAAAAGTAGCACATGCTCTCCGCTTCAAAAATCATCTTCTTTCTTTCAAAATTATTTTTATTGATTTATATCAAAAGAGGCCTAGTGTGAAATGGAAACAATGACATAAAGCCAAAAATAATATTTTCAGCGGAAACCTAACGGACCCCATTATAGTCTCAGTTATATGCCAAATCCGTCCTTTCCGTTCTTCTGCTCCTAAACGGAGCAGGAGAATGGAAAAGCTTAACGGTGATGTGAATGAAGCCTTACTCTTTTGGGCACTATTGTCATATTTGATGTCCATTATATTTTCTGCTATTGTCTTATTATGTTCATTATATTTTAATGTGTGACTTTCAGCTATGTTTATGTAACAACTTAAGAATAGTTTGAGGTCAGGGCAGCCAGTTAAGGATCAATACTGTAATCAGGCACTGGTCTGGTCAGGCAGCGAAAAACGAAGTCAGGAATTGGGCATAATTTGGTACATGGGCAGGCAAACAGAAGAGCACACCGTTACAGGAACTAGCAAGCTAGAATAACCCATTGCCAAGCTCCTTTCCCTAGGTGAAGATTCCTTAAGTACCTTGATGTAGTCAGCTACAGGCTGGAGAAAACTATCATGTTCACATGCTGGCTCTTTAAGAGACACAAGTGGAGTGACCACACACCCTATAGACAACAGGAAGAGGTCTTTGACAGCGAGGAGCAGGCTGAAGCCTACATAGGATTTTAGTGGCTGGGTGAAAGGGACAGCGGCGGATATGACTTGAGTGTCACTTTAAAAGTAGTATCTTGATGGTCTAAAGTTCTGAATAGGTAAATGTGGTTCATCAAACAGTCTAGGGTAATAAAGGGTTTATCTATACTCTTCCTGGTGCGCTATGGTGGGTGGTAAAGAGGTTTAAGGGAACGTCTCATGGTGAACATGCTGTTGGCACTGAAGGCAACATTTGATAGAGCAGGAGATGCTGAGTAGATTGAGGTAAAGTTTTATTGGAAAAGATTCAGTATACTTGTAAATTATTCATTCATATCCATGCTCATTCTGGACTTTGAAATAAAAAAGAAGGCTATTCAGTGACAACCTTCCCTCTATGACTGAGCAAACAGTTGATGAGAATCATTGATAGGACCTCCTCCTTGACTTTAGAACCCAAAATGAACAGGAATTTAAATGAATGAAATACAGAATAAACTTAAATAGATTGTCCAGCCATTAATATGTATGACCTATCTTCAGGTTAGGTCATCAATATCTGATCGGCGGGAGTCCGACACCTGGCACCCCTGCCAATCAGCTGTGAGATAAGTGGGCAGTGCTCCATGGAGCAGCTGAAAAGCCTCTTCTAATTATAAGTGGTCACTCCAATCACTTAAAGGGAGCGGGTACTTGTATTACACTGCACTTCCAAGACGAAGTGCAACATACTGAACAGGAAGCAGGGCTCTCATGGAGCACTGCCTCCTATTCAAATAGCTGATCAGCAGGGATGCAGGGTGTACAGCTACCACCAATCTGTCACCACCAGACATCTGAGAAGCTCTGACAGACGTTCTTCAGAACCTCCTGCTTGAGGTTCTTTTGTTTTGCTTTCGTTTTGTCATCTTGTTAGCCTCTCTCAGCTGTCATGTAGTTGCACTGATTGCATCCCTTTAAATCCCTTCCAATACTGCATCACTTTGCGGTTTATGCAACTTCCTGGAGTGTGTACATGCTGGATGCTACAACTGATCCTTCTACAGATAAGTCTGTTCATTGATTTGTGTTTTCCTGTTTGCTTGATCCTAGGTGACCCTGACTCCCTCCGTATTAAGTGTAGGGAGCCGGTGGTCGTGTCCCCTCACTATTATAGGGTGTTCAGGTGTCATACAGTCGAGGCACGAGGGCATGCAATTTTCTATCATAGAGATCTTTGCATGGGTTGAGAAGACAGGGAGAGTTTCAGGGCTTAAATAGGGGTCACCCTTTTGTTCCTTAGTTTCGGATCAAGCCAGTCGGATCCTTATTTGTAACTTCTTGTTTTCTGTTACACCATCCGTGACATTATAAACTGCCAAAACAGTCTCAAGTATGGATCCGGTTTCACTTTTGACTGAACACATGCAGGGTCTTTCATTGGAGGTAGCAGATCTCTGTTAAACTGTATCTCAGTTTCAGGTGACCGGTTCAGCTTGCGTTCATGGAGTTTGTTCTGAGCCTAAGATATCGCTCCCGGATACGGATGGATTTTGCAAGTTGTTTTAGAGAGGCTTGCAAACTCCATTTTCGCCTACTTCCCCATTCCTCTTGTGATGAGGAGCAGAGGGTGGGGATCATCATCTCACTGCTCAGGGATAACGCTCAGTCCTGGGCCTTTTCGCTGCCAGTGGGGGCACGGCCCCTCCGTTCAGTGGATGAATTTTTTTTAGCCCTGGGTCAGATATATGATGATCCGGATCGTATTGCTCTGGCTGAGTCTAGACTATGTCTTTTATGCCAGGGTAAACAGTCCGCAGAGATATACTGTTCAGAATTTCGGAGATGGGCAGCTGATACTGGTTGGAAAGATGCTGCACTCCGAAGTCAATTTTGCCATGGTCTTTCAGAGGGATTAAAAGATGCATTTGCCTTTCATGAGAGACCTACCTCCTTGGAAACTGCCATGTCTCGGGCTGTTCATATTGACAGGCGTCTTAGAGAGAGAGGAGAGATCACTCCTTCCTGTCATACTCAGTCCAAGGACAGTGCGGTGGTCTCATTCAGTGCGCAGGGGTCTCAGTCTCTCTCAATCCCCTCTGAGCAGGAGCCCATGCAGCTGGGTTTGCTTGCCTCTGATAATAGAAGATTCAGCTCTCAGAGGAGGGTTTGTTTCTGTTGTGGAGGTATAAATCATTTGGCAAATGTTTGTCCCTCTAGGAGATTCAGGCAGTTTTTTTGAGAGTAATAAAGAAACAAAAAGAAAAAAATCCTCTAAAAACGTTCCATCTGTTACTATTGGCAAAGTTGATGCGGAAATTGAAGGTTATCCGTTTGCTTGTAGTTCCCGATAATTTTTTGTGAGATTTTTGTAGATAGTGGAGCAGCTGTCAATTTCATTGATAATCAATTTGTTATAACACATTGTTTCCAGGTATGCACTTTGGGAAAGGATATACCTGTTTTTGCTATTGATTCCGTTCCACTTTTTAAGAAATCGTTAAAGGGCATAGTTCACAATATCCATTTGATTGTGAGTGATACTCATGTTGAGGATGTGTCATGTTTCGTCCTAAGCCGGTTGCCTACTCCTCTAGTGTTGGGGCTACCCTGGCTCACTAAACATAAACCCACCATTGATTGGCAAGCGAGGCAAATAAATGGTTGGAGTGACTTTTGCAGAGAGAATTGCCTCACGACATCTGTTTCTGAGGTTTCTACTAAGACTGTACCATCTTTTCTCTCTGAATTTTTGGATGTGTTTTCTGAGAGTGGTTGCCCCCGCACAGGGAGTACGATTGCCCTATTAATCTCATCCCAGGCGCCAAGCTGCCTAAATATCGTTTATACAATCTCTCCCAACCTGAAAGGGTCGCTATGCATGCTTATATCTCTGAGAGCCCGAGAAAGGGACACATACGACCCTCGAAGTCATCTGTTGCCGCTGGTTTTTTCTTTGTTAAGAAAAAAGATGGTTCTTTAAGACCACGTCTGGATTTCAGGGAGCTGAACAGTATCACAATTCATGACCCTTATCTGCTTCCTCTGATCCCGGACCTGTTTAACCAGATTGTTGGGGTAAAATGTTTTTTCCAAGTTGGATCTAAGAGGGGCATACAACCTGGTCAGGGTCAGAGAAGGAGACGAATGGAAGACGGCCATTTTGAGAATTTGGTTATGCCTTTTGGTTTGATGAATGCTCCAGCTGTCTTTCAGCATTTTGTGAACAGCATTTTTTATCATTTAATGGGGAAATTTGTATTAGTGTATTTAGATGACATTTAGATTTTTTCTCCTGATTTCAAAACTCATAAGGACCACCTACGTCAGGTCTTGCTCATCCTGCGGGAGAATAAATTGTACGCTAAACTGGAAAAATGTGTGTTTGCGGTTCCAGAAATTTGAGATAAGTGGGCAGTGCTCCATGGAGCAGCTGGAAAGCCTCTTCTAATTATAAGTGGTCACTCCAATCACTTAAAGGGAGCGGGTACTTGTATTACACTGCACTTCCAAGACGAAGTGCAGCATACTGAACAGGAAGCAGGGCTCTCATGGAGCACTGCCTCCTATTCAAATAGCTGATCAGCAGGGATGCAGGGTGTACGGCTACCACCAATCTGTCACCACCAGACATCTGAGAAGATCTGACAGATGTTCTTCAGAACCTCCTGCTTGAGGTTCTTTTGTTTTGCTTTCATTTTGTCATCTCGTTAGCCTCTCTCAGCTGTCATGTAGTTGCACTGATTGCATCCCTTTAAATCCCTTCCCATACTGCATCACTTTGCGGTTTATACAACTTCCTGGAGTGGGTACATGCTGGATGCTACAACTGATCCTTCTACAGATAAGTCTGTTCATTGATTTGTGTTTTCCTGTTTGCTTGATCGTAGGTGACCCTGACTCCCTCCGTATTAAGTGTAGGGAGCCAGTGGTCGTGTCCCCTCACTATTATAGGGTGTTCAGGTGTCATACAGTCGAGGCACGAGGGCATGCAATTTTCTATCATAGAGATCTTTGCATGGGCTGAGAAGACAGGGAGAGTTTTAGGGCTTAAATAGGGGTCACCCTTTTGTTCCTTAGTTTCGGATCAAGCCAGTCGGATCCTTATTTGTAACTTCTTATTTTCTGTTACACCATCCGTGACACAATCAGATATTGATGACCTATCCTGATAAAAGTTCATCAATATTAACAGTTGGACAACCTCATCAATATTTTCCCATAAAACTATAAATCAATATGCTGAACTCCTCCTGCCCTATAACATGCTGGCGGCAGATTACTTTGCATTTGGGAGTAATGAATCCAAAATGTAGAATGATGATAATTACACAAGTACTATATCTATCACAGATATATATTTTTTATGATGAATACTGGCCAAAAGTCTCATTGTGTGTGAAGTTTTTTAGATGGTTGGCGGCCCAGTTGGGCCAATGAAATGTTCCTGAAGATAAACAAAATTATGTCACTCTTTTATTCTTTTTGGATGGCCCTGACTATTAGGGTATAATTGTGAACAATATGAACACTAATGTTTAAAAAATTCCTCTATTATTGAATTTTGTTAGCTTATAAGTGGTGAAAATCTGATAATACCTGTATAGCAGTGTATTAAATACACATGCCTCTAATCTACTTAACAGGAATATATGACTATTTTGTTTCAATAACTATACTTTATTGTGATAATAAAAGCTTTTCCTATGAAGACTACAAGTCACTGCTGAGGCCAGCCATTGGCTGCAGTGGTGCATGTGACTGTGTCCTTAAGTTGGTCGGAAGTAGACAGGATAGGGACTGGAAGATTGCCAAACTGAGCCAGTGCACCATAAGGAGAGTCTAGGAGCAGGTATGATTTTATTCATTACATACAATATGCACTGGGGGCTACTTAAAAAGGACCTTAATCCTGTAAAACCACTTAAAGTGCTGCACCGAGCAATGACCCATTGAGGCAATTCACTTGTGCGATTTTCTGATTGGACGATTGGGTCAACATCTTTGAGGATCAGATGCGGACAAAAATCACGGTCGTGTGCATGAGTCCTAAAAGTCTTGAAAAACCCCATCTGAAAGTGCCCTTTACTGCTGTGTAGTCAGCTGAAACTTCCCTCATACATTCACCTCTTTTCCAAGAGTCTCGGTAGGTGGACCATTGGTGTGTCGACTATTATATTATATGGATTTCAATTCAGTGATAATACAATCACTGTAATTACACTGATTGTCCAGTTCACAAAAAAACATTTTCATATACAATTTTAAGGAATTCTAAGTTAATACAAGGGGGTGCCCCGTTCATGATCCTCACCTCTTGGCCAGAATAAACAGCAGTTACAAAAAGAGGCCTTACAGTCAGCCCATTGAATTGAATGGGCTTATCATAATGCTTTATTTCCCCCATGGTGGCACTACAGGGAGATTTAACGCATAATAGCATATATTTAAAACAACAGTCAGCATCTCTGACATATCTCCACTGGTGCTTCCATATAGACGATTGTTTGGGCAAGCATGCATATTTAGTGAATGGGGAGAAGGGAAAAACCTGCTGCCAGACACCTCTCTCATCTCCTGAGAACAAAAGGATCAGGCAGTTAAAATCCAACATGCTCGATCCTTGTCCATCAGCTACCGATATCAGAAGAGTCAGGAGGTCCCATACTGTATGATTAGAGTAGAACTAGGAATGATAGCATGACATCAGATCAAGGTAGAACTGTTGAGTGCCGTATAGAAAGTGGTTCTTTCCAGACATACTGACCTTGTAATGTGTTATGCAATATTGTGTACTGTATTCAGAGATTGTGTTGCATTCAATAATTGACAAAATTGTAAAGCTAAGAATGATAAGAAAGGGTTAAGCACGGCCTTGCTAAGGTAAGCACATATAGACTTTTAGAAGGAATGTGCACTATTGCTTTTATCCTGAAGTGTTGCAAAGCTGGATCTATCTGTTTATACATTCCTAAGTAAGTGGGAGAGAAAAACCTCTCTGCAGAGGATGCCTCCTGTCTCCGGAAACAGAGGGAGAGACCGGATTTGAGATAACAGCTTCCAGCAATTATTCCATTTGTACTGAACATTAATTGCATAGGGGATTGCCTGAAGGAAAGGTACATGTGTGATTAATAGGTGCAGGCTGTGCGCCGGCAGGCTTCATTGTTTTTCAGATCAAATATTGTTTGATCAAAATAGCAAAAATAAAAGCAAAACATCTAAATAAGGCTCGTCTTACAATGTCTAACATTGTCAAAAACTCACAATATAGTTTGGATTTAGGAATAAATGAAAACACAAAGGACAATAAAATAATATGATGACCTTCAGAATTTCTAAACCTTTTAATAAAAGGGGATATGAAATCAGACATTAGAGGGCATTACGGTCACCTCAAGGGTGCTGCTATCCTGATACATTGTGAGAGTACAGTATGACACAGGTTATGGTCAAGTGATAGCAAGGACATGAATCAGTCTGTGTGTTAGAATTAATCCAGGGGAGTCAGACTTTGTTGAATGGCTTCTAATGATCCTTCAGGATGCTAAATAACTACTCATTAATCACAGTGCTTGAAATGTTCATTTTCTTCAAGACTGAGCAATTGTAATTTTAGCTGCTGAGAATATGCATTTAATCAGTGTGGGTTAAAAAGGCAAACCTGGTTAACCCTAGTTGATCCAGTAACTTTATAGCTGTATTATTTGAGCACTGTCTGAAGCTATAGTTTTGGTATATTCTTTGAGCGCTGTATATTTTTTTTCACTGATAGTGACTCTTTTTCCGTCTCAATTTCGGTTGGAGTCAGCCCTGCTTTTTTTTTTTTCAAATTTTTTAATCACCATGCTGAAAAAAAAAAAAAAACTGGCCCTATCCTCAGGCAGAATTAACTAAGAGAATCCTATTAGGGTATGTTCAGATGGTTCTATTAGAATGCAGAAAAATGTTGTCCCTGAATTTGCATTAAAATTCAGTGGGGGGAATTTTTATCACCCCCTGCACTCCAGAATTGTGTCTTCAAAAAGTCACTATATAGGGCTTTTGCAGCTTTTTGTAGTCACTTGAACAAACATTTTGCAAAAAAAAATCCAAAGCCACTTCTGTGAGAGGATAGTGCATGTTTGGTGTTAAAATGTTTAAAGATGCGTCAGATTTAACGCAAAACATGAAAACTTTGATAAATTTGGCACACCAGCCAAGTACACCAAAGCAGACACAAACAAATGTGCTTTCCATGCAATTTATTAGTTTTTTCTGTTTTCCATTTGCACCTTTGATTTGAGGGTTTTGATATGGTTTTTATTTCTCCTATTGATTTCAGTGGGAATTTGCACATGGA
Source organism: Bufo gargarizans (assembly GCF_014858855.1). NCBI lineage: Eukaryota > Metazoa > Chordata > Amphibia > Anura > Bufonidae > Bufo > Bufo gargarizans. The sequence continues at coordinate 234,166,725 of NC_058080.1, forward strand.
AAAAAAAAGCTTTTGTGTGGGGAAAAAAGCTCTTTATGAATTGCAGTATGGATTTCCCATGGAAACCCACCTTACGATTAGGCCTCTTTCATATGTCAGTGAAGCAGATATATGTGCTGTCTCTGGTTTACACGGACTGGTCACATACCCATTGACTTTAATGTGTATATTCACATAACAGTGGTTTTCCATGGACCGTGGCTCTGTGGTGACACCACGGAAGGATGCCTCACTTTGTCCACGATTACGAATCCCAAACGCACATTATAGTCTGTGAGTCAGAGAAAATCCAGACATATAGACCAAAGATGGATCCTTGACGGACATCTTCATGGATGAAGCACTTAACATCTTATTATGGATGTCATCACAAAGGTGATTATTGCAAAATACAGTATGCTTGTTTCGTATTTGGCTTTTACATAGCTTAAAATGATCTTGAAAAGAACAATATGCCAAAAAAGCAGCCATTTTCAGAGGCTGATTTCAGCTCTGTATCAGTACTGTATTTCTCAACGTCAAAATGATGCTGTTTGAATGTACCCTAAGATAAGATTATTTGGGTACCTTATACATGTATTAAGCTCTACAATGCAGTAATAATTGGTTTAATTATGGAAACAGGGTTGTGACATTTTGTATTTTGTTATGGCATGTGCCCTTTAGCACTACCTTGCAGCTCTATTACAGAATAATTTATATGGGGGGAAATTCTGTGCTATATATTTTCAGGAGATATTTGTAATATAGGTAGACTTGGTATAGTACTCTATGTACTAAGGAGTAATCAATAATAGAATAAAACTGTAGACAGTAAGCTCCTAACCTAACCTAAGTAGACAGAATATTATCTTCTAAATCTATATCTTTAGAGTGGAGTTGAAGCTCGGTATCAGAAAAAAATATATTATGAAATTAATCAGCTCAGAATTTTAACCCTATAAATGGCATAGAGTTTAGTGTTGAGCACGAATATTCGAAAAGCAAATTTTCAACGCAAATATCAGCACTTCGAGAATTTCCGAATATTTTGAATATAGTGCTATATCTTCGTAATGAAGAATATTTTTTTTTTTTTAACACATCAGGTGATCATCCTAGCAACCAATAGAAAAGTTGCCTACACCTTACTATACAAGTTGAACATATTGCAAAAAAATATGCGCATCATTAATTGGCGCAAATATATTGGAGCACTCTATCTGCATATAAAGCTATTCTAATGTCTGCCATGTCAACCATTTTCTCCAGTCTCAGGAAACTTATACCAGCTTGAAAAATGTAGCCAAAGTGACCCACGCCGGTATTTTGCACGCATTACGCAAATAATACATTGCCGATTTTCGCAATCAAGATTATAATCTCGAATTCTTGAATTCACGAATATATGACGAATATTCTACAAAATATTTGCGAAATATCGCAAATTCGAATATTGCCTCTGCCGCTCATCATTAGAGTTGAAAGTGGGAAATTGTCTTTAAGTAACACATAACTTACTTATGACTGACATTATACATGACAAATTATATCAAGAGCCACCAATCTGTAAATTTTTACTCATAATTTATAAATTGAGATGATCTTTGTTTAAAAACTCCATTCTTTTTAGTACATAAAGTGCCTCCTTACATTTTTTTGCTATCTTCATATACAAGAGCTCATGGCTTAATCATGATGAGAACACTGAGTTTTCTTATCCCATCCCTTGTGTGATGTTTCGAGGGATACGACCCCTTTCTCATGGGATAAGATGGGATAAGATGGGATAAGAAAACTCAGCTTTTTCATCATGGTTAAGCCATGAGCTCTTGTACTTTATATGAAGATAGCAATAAAAATAAGAAGGCAATTTATGTACCAGATGGACTGTGAGTAGTTATTGTTGACTCACATTTCTACGTATTACATTGGATAATATTGTCCTGCACTTGTGAAGTGAAGTGAGGCTCCACGTGTGGACTTTGAGTTTGTGTGGATCAATAAAAACTCCCTCACACACACTTGTGTTCTGTTTAAAAATACATGCTGCATTTTGGAAAAATAATGCACCAAAGGGACAGAAAAATGACGGAAACAGAAAACATTGGAGCAAAAATGTACTAATTCTGTAGACAGTGTAAATGTAGGTGTGCTGCCTTTACAGGCTAATTAAGTTATAGTTATATATATAGGCTGCGTAGTTTATAACTGCCATCTAGTGGCAGCCCTACCCAGGTTATCACTTAGGCAGGAAATGACCCTTGGTCTAGGAAGTGTCTTCAGCCATTTTAAAATGCTATTCTCTATGGATGCAGCCGGTCTGCTTCTCTCCCAAGGAGAATGAGACATCCTCACCTGTAAGTGCCTTTCTGTTGTATTAGCTTTTAGTATGCTAGACTAGTGATTCTATGAGTAATGATATGTTGTCATTGTATTGTATTGCAGTTTCACAAAATAAAATAAAGTTTGATTCCTTTGGTAGACAACACAAGCAGTGGGCTTCTGTTTACTGGTGTCTTGGACAAGTGTTTAGCTGTCCGTTTAGAACCACACATAGTCAGAGTTTTGAGAGCGGAACAGTGAAAAGGTGTAGTGCAACAAGCCTGGATATAATAGTCACTGCAGAGACAGAATGAGTCTAAGATCAGGAAGACAGTATAATACTGAAGATCAGCTACCTGGGATACATCAAGGCAGGGAGAGCATGCCAACTGTCCAGTAAGATGATACACGCTCACACTTGTCTAGATCAGCAAGGTCCAGTCACATTTCCTCAGCAAGTGCCCTTTTAGTCAGGGCTCGCGCCAAAGCAGAGGCAGCTCGTGTTCAGCAGGAATTTGCTGAGAAAGAGGCCACCATTATAAAAGAGGAATCAGAACAGGAAGCAAAGTTGCATATTCTTCAGCGTCAGTGTGCAGCTGCCGCAGCAGCAGGGGCCGCAGCTTATGCTGATATTGAGTGGTCTAGAAGTGGGTCTATCTACGAAGGCCCAGAAGTGCCTGAGAAACCCCTTTCCTCAGTAGAACGCACAAAGGAGTATGTCCAAGAACTTTTCAAACAGCAATGCAACAAAACAGTTCCCCAATTTCAGAGTCAGCTGAAATTAAACCAGAACCAGCAGAACCCCTGAGTGTATGAAAACAAACCCATAAGGTCAGCAGTACCAGAACAATTAAATATGAACCCTTAGAGACATATAGGAACAGACATGGTGAATCCTTACTGCAGCAACCCAAACACCAAAGCACACAAGATGTCACTAAATATCTTATCCGTAAAGAAATGGTTAATTCAGGTTCTCTCAAATTTGATGACTGCCCTGCGAATTACTGGGGATGGAAGTCTTCTTTTCTGAATACAGTCAAAGACTTAGACTTATCAGCAGCCGAGATGCTAGACCTGATGATAAAATGGCTTGGGACTGAGTCAGCAGAGTATGCAAGAAGGATGCTCAGGATACACATATTTAACCCTTTGCCAGGACTTGATATGGAAGAATTATGTAATAAGTGGTCAAAATTAAAACTTAACATTTAATTGGAATATTTAGAAAATTGGTCCCAAGATATAGAGATACATTAACATAAACAAGAAGCAACGCGGCGGGTTTGCTTCTTGTTTATGTTAATGTATCTCTATATCTTGGGACCAATTTTCTAAATATTCCAATTAAATGTTAAGTTTTAATTTTGACCACTTATTACATAATTCTTCTGTTTGACTTAGGTGGTCGTCCATAATTATCTAAATTTGTTATTCAGGACTTGCTATGACCTGGCAAAGACTAGAGGAATGATATGGATCACCAGAGGCAATTGAAGGTGCTATAATGAAAAGACTTGAGTCTTTCCCTAAGCTAAACAGCAAAGACAATTTGAAACTGCAAGAGCTGGGTGATATTCTTTGGGAAGTCCAGTGTGCCAAAGAAGAAGGCTATTTAAGAAGACTTGCACATTTAGATACCACCAGCGGTACTAAGCCTATAGTGGAGAAACTACCTTACAACCTACAAGAAAAATAGGCGAGTGTTGGAGCCAAATACAAGGAAGAACATGATGTCCCCTTCCCCCCTTTATTTGTGTTTTCTAGGTTTGTGCAGCAGCAAGCAAAGATCAGGTGTGATCCTAGCTTTTCCTTCATCACCAGCAGTCAACTGCCGAAGGCAGAAAAGCCACCTAGATCCTACAATAGGACTTCAGTGTTCGCCCACAAGACAACGGTTCCCTCTGAGGACTCAGACTGTCCAAGCAATTACAAGGTAAACACCTTTGAAGGCAATGACAGATTTTGCCCACTTCATAAAAAGCCCCATGCTCTAAACAAGTGCAAAGGGTTCAAAAGTAAAACTACAGTATCAAGGAAAGTTTTGCCTTTCTTAGACAAAACGGCATCTGCTTCAAGTGTTGTGAATCCACTAAGCATATAGCCAAAGACTGCAAAATACAAGCGGATTGCTCAGAATGTGGCAGTAACAGACACATCACATCAACCACTAGAGATCACTGAAGCTCTGAAAAATGAGGGCAGGGAGTAAAAAGATCACTTAGCTACTCCAGTATTGTCCAAATGCACTAAAATCTGTGGTGACAGTACAAATACAGGCTCATGTTCCAAAATCTTCCTAGCAACAGTGTACCCCACAGGGAAAAAGGACAAGGCAGTTAAGATGTATGTGGTTCTGGATGAACTGAGTAACAGATCACTGGCATGGTCAGACTTTTTCGATGCCTTCAACATTACATCGAGTGCAGTCCCATAAAGTTTCACCCTATGAATGAAAGACATGTGCAGGAGTGATAGAAACTTCAGGAAGAAGCGCTACTGACTTTACTATTGAGTCTCTTGACAAGAGAGTCCATCTCCCTCTTCCCATTTTGATAGAGTGTGATATGATACCAGATGATAAATCAGAAATCCCTTTACCAGAAGTGGCCCTTCATCATCCTCATCTCAATTCAATAACTCACCTTATTCCAGCTATCCAGACCTCTATTCTTCTACTTCTTGGAAGAGACATTCTACAGGTAGTGATGAGCAGCAGGGGCTATATTCAAATTTTCTATATTTTACAAAAATTTTGTAGAATATTTATCATATATTCGCGAATTCGAGATTATTTTATTGAATGCGAAAAATCTGAAATTTAAAAATCGTGTAATGCGAATTCGTAACGCGAAATACAGGCGTGGGTCACTTTGTCTACATTTTTCAAGCTACTAGAAGTTTCAGGAGTTTCTCCTGAGACTGGAGAAAATGATTGGCACAGCAGAACATTACAATAGTTTTATATGCAGATAGAGTCAAGTGCTCCAATATATTTGCAATTGGGCTAATCGGCAGTGATTAGAATATTTTTTCGCACTACGTGCAGCTTCACATTTTAGCAGGTCTGACTACAGATTACTGATTGGTGCACTAAGTATTGTTGTGACCTTGACATAGCTTTCTTCTCACTGGCCTGCAAGCAAGAAGCAGAGAGGAATCGTGTTCAGATGGCAAAAAATGCTGAATATAACGAATATATAGCACTATATTCTAAATATTTGTGAATTTTCGAAGTGGCGATATTCGCGATAAAAATTCAATATTTGAATATTCATGCTCAACACTATCTACAGGTACATAAGGTACGCCAACAAATTAATGGGCTCTTTAATGCCCCAATGCTCAAAGACTGGACCTAGGGTGGGTTATAGTAGACAAAGTTTGTCTTGGAGCAGCACATTGCATTGGCCTGACAGTGTCAACACTTCAAAGACATCTGTGCTAGGGAATGGGCACACATCCCTTCTTAGTCCTTGCCAGAAGAGCTTTGTTGTTAAAGAAATCCTTAACACCTTTCTCCATATCTGTCACGACCGCTATCCCAGCAGCAGTCGTGTCGCACCAGACGGAGGGGAAGGGGGACCCTTATCTACGGATGGGAAATAGAACGGTCACCCCTGACTAACCCTACGCTGGCACCTGTCTGCCCTGATACCCTAGACGGGGTGTGAACCCGTGCGGCGAGCAGGATGCCTAAACCCTCAGTCACCCTAACAAGACTAGACTGGGGAAAGGCAGATGGGAGCACTAGTCACCATCACTCATGTCTAGGAGAACAACAGGGGAAGACAGCAACAAACAACAAACAAACAAACAAACAAACAATCTATAACATAGATAGACTTATCCAGTCACGAGCAGAGAAGGTGATCCCAATAACGACAGTCCACACCAGACAAGAGCTCCACAGCAATACCGTCAAACGATCTCCTTCAAAGGTCAGAATAGCACTGGAAGTAAGGACTATATCTGGCAATGACTGCAAGTGAAACTGAAACTAATATAGTAGCTGGGAGTGGCAGACAGGACTCACCTGAGAAGGATGCCTACAAACTCCCAGTCAGGACAAAAAGGTTCACAAGGCAAAACCCGGATGACATACCCTGAACCACGGAGCAAACTCACAAGCTATCGCGAGTAGCAAGTCGCTGCGACCTTATCCTCCCAGACCTGTCTGGATCAGTCACAGTCGTGACAATATCATGGATAAAGAGACTTTGCAAGATGAAAACAATAATTGGGTAGCTCCTTTAACCTTTCGCACACCAAGGTGTTATTTACCTAGTAGCAGAGAGCAAGCCATGAAGCACCTGAACACACTACGTAAAACTTTGCAAAGAAAACCTGAAGTGAAAAAAGACTTTACAGAATTAATCAAAAGGATGCTTGATAATAATCATGCTGAATTAGCACCATCACTGGATGAAGGTAAAGAACACTAGTATCTACCAATGTTTGGCGTTTAACATCCCCACAAGCCAGACCAAATAAGAGGTGTGTTTGATTCCAGTGCTCAACATGAAGGTGTTTCATTAAATGATGTTCTACTGAGTTGCCCAGATCTAAACAACACACTTCTGGGTGTCCTCTTATGCTTCAGGAAAGAGTCTATTGCCTTCACAGGTTATGTGCAACAGATGCTTTATTATTTCCTAGTGAGAGAGGACCATCGTGACTACCTGCGTTTCTTAAGGTACAAGGATACCGACATAGATAAAGAGGTAATAGAGTACAGAATGAGAGTGCATGTTTTTGGTAACAGCCCTTCTCCTGCTGTTGCCATATACTATATGCGCAAAGCTGCCCAGGAAGGTGCAGAACATTATGGTCAAGATGCCAAACACTATGTGATGAGACACTTCTATGTAGATGATGGACTTGCTTCAGCTAGCACACATGAAGGAGCCGTCAACATTCTCAGCAAAACAAATGCTGGCAGAGTCTAATCTGAGACTACATAAGATTGCCTCTAACAGCAAACAAGTCATGGAAGCTTTCACTGCGGAAGACAGAGCAAAAGATCTCAAAGACCTTTGCCTGGGAACAGACACCCTTCCTTTGCAGAAGAGTTTAGGCCTAAGCTGGGATCTAGATAAAGACTGTTTTATGTTTCAGGTTTCTTCAGTAGAAAAGCCATTCACAAGCAGAGGGATCCTATCCACTGTGAACAGTCTCTATGATCCTCTTGGGTTTGTAGCACCCGTCACCATAAAAGGTAAGGCCTTAGTTTGTGAACTGTCAGGTGAAGAATTTGAGATGGGATGCCTTACTTCCACAAGAGAGACTCCATTAGTGGGTCCAATGGACAAAGTCTTTACAAGCCTAACAATGTTTGCAAATATCCAGGTGTTATGTTCCTATTTCATTGTCACAAGCCTGCAAAAGAGAACTGTACATCTTTTCAGATGCATCTGTTATAGCAATAGGTTCAGTTACTTATTTGAAGGTAAACAATGCAGAAAATGTCTGCCATGTTGGATTTGTTATGGGAAAATCCAAACTGAGCTCTAGGCCGGCACATACAATTCCACGCCTAGAGTTATGTGCAGCTGTACTAGCCGTTGAACTGTATGAGCTAGTGAGAGACGAGATAGACCTATGCCTAGATGCTATGATGTTCTTTACAGACAGTAAAACACTACAAAGAGAATTTTCTTATATGTTTTCTATCGGGTGAATAGGATCAGAGAAACAACCCATCCAGAGCAATGGCTCTATGTGCCCTCAGAACAAAATCCTGCAGATTATGCTACCAGGCCTAGACAGATAGCTTGCCTCCAGAACTCTATATGGTTCTAAGGCCCACCTTTTCTGTATCAGACAGCTGTAGATAATCCTGATGACACCAATGTTTACCCTTTTGTGGAACCTGAAACTGATCCTGAAATTAGGTCAAAAGTTGTAATTTTCAGTACTAAAGCCTTTGACAAAGACTGCGGCCACATTATTTCAAAATATTTTCTAACTGGAAGAGACTAAGCAGGGTTATAGCAAGACTAATCCATGTTGCCAAAAGCTTCCAGAAGAAAACCAATGATGATTAACCTGGAAGCTAGGGAGTTTTCCATGAAAGGGTCAGTTTAGAAGAACTTTCACAAGCCAAGACCACATTGCCACATTGATTGTAAGATATTATCACAATCAAATAGTTTACCAAGGGCGCCACATAGCAGAAAGTGCAATCAGAGCTGCAGGTTTCTGGATTCTTGGTGGAAAACGCCTAGTGTCTACAATAGAGTTGAGCGAACACCTGGATGTTCGGGTTCGAGAAGTTCGGCCGAACATCCCGGAAATGTTCGGGTTCGGGATCCGAACCCGATCCGAACTTCGTCCCGAACCCGAACCCCATTGAAGTCAATGGGGACCCGAACTTTTCGGCACTAAAAAGGCTGTAAAACAGCCCAGGAAAGAGCTAGAGGGCTGCAAAAGGCAGCAACATGTAGGTAAATCCCCTGCAAACAAATGTGGATAGGGAAATGAATTAAAATAAAAATTAAATAAATAAAAATTAACCAAAATCAATTGGAGAGAGGTTCCATAGCAGAGAATCTGGCTTCCCGTCACCCACCACTGGAACAGTCCATTCTCAGATATTTAGGCCCCGGCACCCAGGCAGAGGAGAGAGGTCCCGTAACAGAGAATCTGTCTTCATGTCAGCAGAGAATTAGTCTGCATGTCATAGCAGAGAATGAGGCTTCACGTCAGCCACCACTGCAACAGTCCATTGGCATATATTTAGGCCCAGCACCCAGGCAGAGGAGAGAGGTCCCGTAACAGAGAATCTGTCTTCATGTCAGCAGAGAATTAGTCTGCATGTCATAGCAGAGAATGAGGCTTCACGTCAGCCACCACTGCAACAGTCCATTGGCATATATTTAGGCCCAGCACACACACAGGCAGAGGAGAGAGGTCCCGTAACAGAGAATCTGGCTTCATGTCAGCAGAGAATCAGTCTGCATGTCATAGCAGAGAATGAGGCTTCACGTCAGCCACCACTGCAACAGTCCATTGGCATATATTTAGGCCCAGCACACAGGCAGAGCAGAGAGGTCCCGTAACAGACAATCTGGCTTCATGACAGCAGAGAATCAGTCTGCATGTCATAGCAGAGAATGAGGCTTCACGTCACCCACCACTGCAACAGTCCATTGGCATATATTTAGGCCTAGCACACAGGCAGAGCAGAGAGGTCCCGTAACAGACGATCTGGCTTCATGTCAGCAGAGAATCAGTCTGCATGTCATAGCAGAGAATGAGGCTTCAAGTCAGCCACCACTGCAACAGTCCATTGGCATATATTTAGGCCCAGCACCCAGGCAGAGGAGGGAGGTCCCGTAACAGAGAATCTGTCTTCATGTCAGCAGAGAATTAGTCTGCATGTCATAGCAGAGAATGAGGCTTCACGTCAGCCACCACTGCAACAGTCCATTGGCATATATTTAGGCCTAGCACACAGGCAGAGCAGAGAGGTCCCGTAACAGACAATCTGGCTTCATGACAGCAGAGAATCAGTCTGCATGTCATAGCAGAGAATGAGGCTTCACGTCACCCACCATGTCCGACCATGTCCACGACCATGTCCACGTCCGCGTCCCTTACTAGATGTTTTTCTCATTGTTATGGTTCACCACAACAACAAATATATTATTTGGCCCAATGTATTGTATTCAAATTCAGCGGGATATAAATTTGAGGCCTAGTATTTAGGCGCTGGGTGACCGGTATGGATTTAGTGACAGAATTAGACTTGGAAATGCACAGAAGCGTGTGTGTGTGAAGTTATTCTGAATGACCCAATGTGCACCTTGAATATTATATACCCTTTTAGGGATAGATTTCAAATAGCTCTGATATAGCAGAAACCACTAAATTATGAAATTGCTAAATTGGGAATTGTATTTCAACCCAGAACAAGAAATGTGCTTGAACGGACACTAAATAACTCGCCCAGCTACAGCACTAAGGACAGATTTAGCGGGATATAAATTTGAGGCCTAGTATTTAGGCGCTGGGTGACCGGTATGGATTTAGTGACAGAATTAGACTGGGATATGGCCAAAAAATAAACAGACTATTGCTGGTTAAATGCACTTGGTGTGACAGCTTCACCCTGATGTAGGCTTTAGCCAAAAAACAACCACACCATTGAGGGTTAAATGCACTTGGTGACAGGCGCAGCTTGCCCCTGATTTAGTATATGGCCAAAAAATGAACAGACTATTGCTGGTTAAATGCACTTGGTGTGACAGCTTCACCCTGATGTAGGCTTTAGCCAAAAAACAACCACACCATTGAGGGTTAAATGCACTTGGTGACAGGCGCAGCTTGCCCCTGATTTTGTATATGGCCAAAAAATGAACAGACTATTGCTGGTTAAATGCACTTGGTGTGACAGCTTCACCCTGATGTAGGCTTTAGCCAAAAAACAACCACACCATTGAGGGTTAAATGCACTTGGTCGCAGCTTGTGCTGGCGCACCACAAGACACAAAATGGCCGCCGATCACCCCAGAAAAATGTGACTGACAAACGGTCTGTGCAGCCTAAAAACAGTGAGCAATTGAGGATCAGCAGCTCAATGATCCACAGCTGCAGATCGATCAGTTAATCAAGTCCTTTGGAGGAGTTAATCTGCCTAATCTCGCCCTACTGTCGCAGCCGCAACCTCTCCCTACGCTAATCAGAGCAGAGTGACGGGCGGCGCTATGTGACTCCAGCTTAAATAGAGGCTGGGTCACATGGTGCTCTGGCCAATCACAGCCATGCCAATAGTAGGCATGGCTGTGATGGCCTCTTGGGGCAAGTAGTATGACGCTTGTTGATTGGCTGCTTTGCAGCCTTTCAAAAAGCGCCAAGAAAGCGTCACAAAAGCGCGAAGAAAGCGACGAACACCGAACCCGAACCCGGACTTTTACGAAAATGTCCGGGTTCGGGTCCGTGTCACGGACACCCCAAAATTCGGTACGAACCCGAACTATACAGTTCGAGTTCGCTCATCCCTAGTCTACAATCATTCACAAATTTGTAATGTGCCGTAAGCTCAGAGGGAGACTGGAAAGTCAAAAGATGGCACTTACCAAAATATAGAGTGAATCCTGAACCTCCATTCACTAGTGTGGGTGTTGATGTGTTTGGTCCCTGGGTAGTTGTAACATGCCACACTAGAGGAGGTAGCGCTTACAGCAAATGCTGGGCTATTCTTTTCACATGTCTTTCTACAAGAGCATTGCATATAGAATTGATTTAGTCCATATCAGCATCCAGTTTTATCAATGCTTTGTTCGTGGTCCAGATAAGTTAATTCGCTCAGATAGAGGTACTAACTTTGTAGGAGCATGCAAGGAGCTGCATATGTGCTCAAATGATGCAGAACTAAGAGAAAGGATGCTCATGGATTATTAACACTCCACACTCATCTCACATGGGAGGTGCTTTGGAGAGATTAATAGGTGTGGCTAGGCACATTTTAGATGCAATGTTACTCCAAGCTAAACCTACTTGTTTGACTCACAAGACTTTGAGTACTTTCATGGCACAAGTAATGGCTATCATTAATGCAAGACTTTTGGTACCACTATCTACGGATCCAAATAATACAACAGTTCTTTCTCCTGCTATGCTCTTAATTTAAAAGGTAGACTCTTTGTCGGCCCCTTGTGGGGACTTTAGTACACCAGAACTTCATGTAAAGCAATGGAAACAAGTCCAGTGTCTGGCTGATACATTTTGGAAGAGATGGAGGAGAGAATACCTGTTTATCTTACAAAGTCACGGGAAATGGACTTTGATCAGACCCAATGTTAAAGTTGGAGACGTGTTATTGAAAGATAGTCAAGAAAGCAGAAACAATTGGCCTATGGGAATTGTCACAAATACATTGCCAAGTAAAGATGGTAATGTCATAAAGGTTGAAGTCAAAGTGACGAAACAAAGGACTGCTAAAGTGTACACCAGACCAGTTTCAGATGTAATTGTTCTCCTTTGAATAGGTATTTCTATTATGTTGCTGGCACAATACATAACATAGAGCTTATTACTGATAACTTTCAGACGTGACATTCGCCATGAGTTAAATTCTGGATCCTGTGGATTACAATTGGCATTGGAGATAATTTGGCCTAGTGCGGCTTCTTCAATCCAAAGACGGGTTTATAAAAAAAACGATTTCTTCATGTGGGCTATCAGCTTGAAGTACCACAGTCAAGAGACACTGACATTGTAGACTCATGTTATAGTTTATGTTACCAGTTCTAGACTGGAATGTCTTCTTATTAGTATGTTTTCCCTGTACAGTAGATATGTATAGGTAGTGATATAAAGTATTATATCAGGCAGGAAGTGTGCTACCTTTACAGGCTAATTAAGTTATAGCTATCTATATAGGCTGTGTAGTTTATCACTGCTTCTCTCCCAATGAGCTTGTTGTATTAGCTGTTATTATGCTACACTAGTGATTCTATGTGTACTGATATGTTGTCATTGTATTGTATTGCAGTTTCATAAAATAAAATAAAGTTTGAATCCTTTGGTAGACAACACAAGCACCGGGCTTCTGTTTACTAGAGTGGGCTTCTGTTTAGCTGTCCGTTTAGAACCACGCATAGTCAGTGTTTTGAGAGTGGAACATTAGGTATAGCACCAAATTTATCACAGTGGCTCAGGCTGGATGATGAATTTGGTGCAGGGATATGCACTTTTGTTTAAATTTGTACTAACTATGGGTTGGCTTACTTTGTAAAAGAATTTTACTCGAAATTGTGGAACAATTTTGGCCCAAAATGTTGCATCTTAGGCCGCACCGCTTACAACTAATTTACGCCTTTTTTCCAGTAACCCATGCCACCTTGGAAAACTAGGCTCAATGGATTTTTCTAAAACTAGATTGTGTCGGAAATACATTAAATTCCATCAATTTACCACAATATCTACGTGCACTCACATTAGTAAATGTGTGCCATTGTTTGTGTTAAAGGGAATATTAATTATTAATATTTTGGATGAATATTAACAATTCATATTAATAAATAGGCGTAAATCATCTATTGTTGACTCCGCCTATTTATTCTTTATCCTACCTGTTGCTCTACCTTTTCCTGAACTGCACGCGCTGAGTTATGGCGGCGACAAAAGACTATATGATGACTATATGAGCAATAAAGTTTTTTTTTTACAATTACAAGTCTACAGTCAATTATTTCAGAGATATATATATATGCACACGGTAATACACTACCAGCACAATAATAAACCTACTTACACTAACACTGTACAATACCAACTATAATTCCACCCCAAAATCTAACTTAAACATGGTAAAACAGGGTAAGATGGGTTAGCTTTGGGATACAGGGGTATGGGGCTATGGAGGCAATACAGGGGTTAAATGTAAGGGCACTGCAGGGGTAAATGCAGGGATAGGGTATTACAGGGGTTAATGGGATATAAGGAAAGGGTTAATACGTTGGTGGTATAGGGTAATGCAGGGGTATGGCACGAGGTAAATTATATATAATGCAGGGATTAGGGGTAGGCACTGCAGGGGAGGTAATGCAGGGGTTAATAATATTGAAGGGATTATGGGTAAATTGCAGGCATTAGGGGTAGATCATGCAGGAGTTAATGCTCGTTGATCTAGGGGGATAGGGAAAGGGTTACTCAGCCAGATGCTTGTTTCCAGGGGTTAATGCTCGTTCTGCTCGTCATCCTGGGGTTGATTCTCACTTGGCTCGTTTCTCATGGGTTAATTCTCGCTTGGCCTGCTTCTCAGTGGGGGCTGCTGGACTCAACTCAAGTCCTTCATCTGTTTGTGGTGATGTGCCAAAAAGAGAAAGAGACCCTTTGTCCTGGCTTGGACTAATATAAGCCCATAGCAACCCCCCCTCTCAACCTACGGCGCAGGGATATGACATAATCTTGTGCATGTGACGGAATGCATGCACTCAGACTGTACTAGATAACTGCCAATTGGCCCCCTGAGGCTAGCTCAGGATCTGTACAGACAATAGTACAAAAGCACCCCCCAGATATACCATGGCACCACACACTCCCATGTCATAAACAATCCCTAAACAGAAGGTGGGGAGAGCACAATAACTAGGCTGGTATATATATATATATATATATATATATATATATATCTATATCTCCATATACCCAATATATGCACTTCCCTGTACAGTTTGTTATGAATTGTATATCTGCTCACAGTGTTTTTGGCAAAAAACAAAAGCCACAAAAATATGTTTTCCCTCAAAATAATGGCCCACATTTACAAGTTTTTTGTCATATTTTTTTCTGGCATATAATGTTGAATCAAGTTTTCGACATGTTTACAGGGCAAATTTTACTCAATTTGCTCAATAAGAGGACATGGCTTAGTAGGAAAGGAGCCATGACTTTGCAAGAATGGCATGACTTAAGATGTGAGAATGTGCAATAAAATTGCACCAAAATTCTGGCACAAGGTAAGACAGCCAAAAGTGTAAAGTTAGAATAAGGGTACATTATTAATATTATTATTTATTGTAAAAATGTATTATTAAAGCGCCATTCATTCCATAGAGCTGTACATATGAAAAGGGGCATACATCCATAATACAGACAATTGCATAAACAAGACGAATTACAAACTGGTACAGAAGGAGAGAGGGCCCTGCCCGTGAGGGCTTACAATCTACATGGTATGGGAGAAGGACACAGTAGGTGAGGGTGAAGCTGGTCATGTTGGTATATAAGCAGCAGTGTCACTGGTTGTAGGCTTGTCTGAAGAGGTGGGTTTTCAGGTTTCTTTTGAAGGATTCCACTGTAGGTGAGAGTCGGATATGTTGGGGTAGCGAGTTGCAGAGTATGGAGGATGCGCGGGAGAGATCTTAGAGGCGTTTGTGGGAAGAGGTGATAAGAGGAGAGGAGAGAAGGAGGTCTTGTGAGGATTGAAGAGTGCGTGTGGGGATGTATCGGGAAAGTAGCTCAGATGTAGGGAGGGGACAGGTTGTGGACGGCCTTGTACATATGTATTTGTTAGTATTTTTAACTGAATTTGCTGGGCAATGGGGAGCCAGTGAAGGGATTGGCAGAAGGGAGAGGCAGAGGAATGGAACGGGGTGAGAGGTGGATTAGTCGGGCAGCAGAGTTGAGGATAGATTGGAGGGGTGAGAGAGTCCTAGATGGAAGGCCACAGAGGAGAATATTGCAGTAGTCTAGATGATGAGGGCATTTTCGCAGATTCAAAATTAAGGAAAGCGGATTTTACTAAGTGAATGGAGAAAATCCGGTCATGAAAAAGAAAATAAATTGACATGCTGCAGATTTTTAAATCTGCACAGCAGGTCGAAATCTGCACTAAAAAAATCTGCATCGTGTGCATTGAGAATGTTAAATTCTCATAGAATACAATGTACATAACCTATGGTGTGGATTTTCCGCACACAAATCTGCATGGAAAATTTGCACGCAATCCTGATCGTGTGCATCTTGAGACATTGTGATCAATTTGGTGCGTCTATAGACTGCCTAAGTTTACACTTTCTAAATGTTAGACAGTATTAGTAAATCTACCCTAATGATAGAAGAATACTAAAAATAGTACTAGTAATTATTATTTCACATAACAGATCTATTATACAGAAACAAAATATAGTTTTACTTTTGTAATGCATTTTTAACATTGATTTTACTTTGTCTTGATGCTCCAAACCGTTTAAATACAGTATGTGTAGGACACTTTTTAGTATATTTTGATTGTGTCCTAGTTAATACTTTGCTAAATAAGGAGTCAAACATACGTAGTAAAATATGTAAAGAGTTGGGGAGTACTTAACCGAGGCACTTCAAAAGGAATGCCTTCTCCTCCCCAGCATTCCATGAAGTAATACAAGGTTTGGAATGCTCTTATGCTGGATAATAGTAATCTTTATTATAAGAGACTAGGACTTCATATCATAATAATTTTCTTCCGGACAGACAGCTGTGAATACTTAAGGTAGATTAACCAAACAGCAACCTATTTAAATACCATTCAACAATTTTTGCTAAATACATAATTGTACAAGATGAAGCTGGGGGTAATGTCATTCATGTTCTTGAAAACAATCACAATCTTATGTTAATTTGTGTGTTTACTTTATAGCTTAAGACCTCATTCACATTACATAATTTTTGTTTCTAATGTTTAAGGGAAACAACAGGCCCATTGTTTATATGAGACTTTTTTTTATTATCATAGTTATGTTTTTTGTTATCCTGGCAGTGCCCATTACTGGACATGTTTAATTGTGACTTTGTTAAATCATTCTTTATTATCAGGGGTGTGGAAATCGTATCGACCGACGCCCGGGACATGCAGTTCTGGGCGGTGGACAGGTAGTTTGCTGCGGGCAAGTAGCAGGGCTGAGATGGCTTTGTTTACCGGAGCAGTGGATTGGCGATGAGCTGGGGGCGTGGAGAGGCGGTGACCGAGCAGTGGGCGTAGAGCAGTGACACAGCCGCGGTGACAGAGCGGCGGGGGGGGGGCGTGCTGTTGTGACAGTGTGGGAAAGAAGAAATGACAGAGGTGGAGGGGTGGAGCAATGAAAGGTTCTGTCACGTCTCCGGCTCGGGGGGAGGAACAGTGACAGAGCCGTAACAGAGCATTGATAGAACTCCCAACTCTGCCAGCATCCCTCAGAGGACCCCCTTTCTGCAGGTGTGGTCAAACTGGAAAGATGAGGGGGGTCCTTTCCATGCCACATCAGCAGCCTAATTTGCCTAAACCACCTAGAGGTACGGGTAGTAGTGTGCTAAGAGCAAGAGTGTGCACTAAACTAATTGCTGTGATCACATTAAGGCCTCATTCACAGCAGGCAGTGTGTTCCGGCCTGATTCTGTCCAGAATGCACTGCACCGCATCGCGGCCAGCTAACTATGTTGTGGGGCAGGAGGGTACGTAGTGGTTGAAGTGATTGGCACCATAACCATGTTTAATGGTTGCAATGCGATCGGCTGCACAGGATCGCAAGGCACATTATGCCTGCGGTCCAGTCCAAACAAGCAGCATTTTCACCGGACCTCAGGCATAATTGTGCCTTGCGATCCCGTGCATCCGATCGCCTGCGTCTGTGGCTACGGTGCCATTCACTTCAATGGATCGTCACGCCCCCTCCTGCCCCACAACAAATATAGTAAGCTTCCACTGGACTGGGGAGGTCGGGTGGAGGGGTGGACCATAGGCGCAAAATCGCAACCAGAGATTGTTCAATACAGTAGGTTTTTATTGAGACAACGCGTTTCGGGGTTCTGTGGACCCCTTTTTCAAGTCTGTGGACTACCTGCTGCTGGAGGATGCGCTGCTCCAGACGTCTGCCCCACAACATAGTGAGCCGGCCTCGTCGTAGTGCATTCTGGACAGAATCATCTGGTGTGAACGAGGACTAAACTTAGAGTCATTTCACACCATAAAGACTGGAACGCAAGCCAGCCACCTCCCTGCATAAGGAAGAGTGGCAGTGCATTAAAATATGGTTTTGATTTAAAATTATTTTTTGTATCAGGACAAGTAGATTGTCATGAGGGACAAGTAGATCAAGCCCCCGCTTTAGTCCTTCGACAAGTAGTTTTTTTTTATTATTTCCACACACCGGATTATATCACTATAGTTTCATGTGAGCAGCCGATTTTGTTCTGTCCCCGTGGCCCCATTAGTTCCCTTTGGCTACTCATGGAGCTGTGAGAGACTGCTAGGTACTAGACAGATCACAATGCTTTGAAGGGTACAGCAGCCCATTCATTCCATGATTGGTGGTGAAGTCCTGCAGATATTATCTTCTGACATGTCTGTGCAACTGGCCAGAAGACGTAGGCCAGATCTTGGCATAGACTGTAGTAGTGATTACTACAAGTAAAGTATGTGTGTTCTCCAAGGAGATCTGTACACCACATTTATTACAAAACATAGGTAAAAATGTCACATATGAATCCAACAGTCTTAGTAAATATTTATTGAAATGTCAAAATGTAGAACAAATACATGGATCGCACATCTACACACTATTCATTGATTTATTGCTGCTAGGCATAATTTATAAATATGAACACAGGGCTCTTTTTATACTTTTTTATCAAATTATATAGGCCAACTTACCATGTCAAGGTAGCCTCTTCTTGAGTAAGTTCCTACTCATTTGGGTGTGTGATCCATATGTTTTCTCTACAGTTTGTGCACCTGTGGGTTGGTGTGGCCCAGTGCCAAGGGGGGTTATCTTGGCTGTAAGGGTGTTGGTGGGCTACTGGGTCTTCCCACATGTGGGTGCTATGTTGTGGCAATAGTGGTGACCATGTGGTGCTGCTCCAAATTAGTGTGGGAACCTATTCAAAAGGGGCCTCCGTGGTGTGGTGAGTGGGTCTGTGTATTTCAATCAAAATAAATACATATATAGTAACAAAAAATTACAGATTATTCAGCATGGAAGATAAAAAAAGCTATGTCGGTCAGTATATAGTGGCACAAAGCAATTTTTTTAAAAGAAAAGGTTTTTAATTTGAAAAAGCAAAAATTTGTCTTGCCATATTCACACTGACCTAAGGAATAAAGTTAAGTCTGGCAATCCGCCATATGGCTATATTGATAAAAAAAAATAAAAAGTTATGACACTTGGAAAGCATGGAAGAAAAAAACTTCAATGTTGCTGGCAGGAAGGGGTTAGTTAATGACCGAGAT